>NC_064921.1:232874988-233499988 GCF_023897955.1 Schistocerca gregaria
GCAAGGGCATCACTGTTCTGCTAGCGTGTTTTTGATGATCAATTAATCCGAAATGCGTAAAGGGGTAAAGGTTCTCTCTCTCTCTCTCTCTCTCTCTCTCCCCCCCCCCTCTCTCTCTCTCTTTTAATGACATTTTAATTTATTATTTCTTTACTGCTAACTCTGTTCGGTACACATTTTATACACAGTATTTTTATATACTATTAAATGTACCAGCGAATTGTGCGACACATAGTTCGAGGCGTATGGCGTTTTATACTTGGAAGTACAGTTTTTTACAGAATAGGGTTTGATGCGTTAGTGGTACAAGCTAGTTGCAAAGATCTCGGTCTCATATACTGACTTCATGTCATTTATTAACGAAAAAAATTCACAATGATCGCGGATTCATGTACTAATTTTATGTCATTTACTGACGAAACTAATTACAACGATCGCGGACTCATGTACTGATTTGGGTCATTTATTGACTAACACCCATAAGTCACGCGCGTCTCAACTCACCAGCAACAATTATTTTTGGATAAAGCTGTAAAAGATCACGTGATTTCAGCATGACGGCGTCTCAGACTAGTTAAATATTAACGTCTGCGAACACACGAACAGAATATTGCTTTGTGACTGGGTTGGAGTGGAAAGCCTTGTTCCATGACCAACGCCGACTCTGTATTTCACTTCTACGGATTTTTTTTCCGTGAGAGATTTGTTACATGAATTCGTTGACGTATGTAACCTCAATAGATAGGATCTGGTTGGTAGGGTTCCTGCTAAATGTTGCATTACACAATAAAAACGGACATATCGGAGAGAGTCTGACAGAATTTTGTGTGCTGTTGCAAAGCATACAGTGAGATAGGTGGTAATTACACAAGCTGAATCTGTCGTTACAAGGCGTAAAAAAAGAAAAAAGAAATGTGAAGTAAGGTCGTGTGGCATTGTTGAGCGGGATATCACACGGGAGGAGTTCAGCTGCCGAATCGGAAAAGGATTTTCTTTCGCGGCGCATTATGGCCCCTTTCGTTGCGGATATGTGAGCGGTGGGTCTTATACGTATTTGTGGAGTGTGGCTGAGTTAGTGAACGACTTCGTACTGTGGTGTAAATTGTTGGTGTTGATAAAAAATAAATGTTAATTTCTTTCCATTAACTTTTTATCTCAAACAACTTCCTTAAGTTTCCTCTACCATCTTTATTGTTTTCACCATTAATATTTGATACACACTGTGTAACTGTTGAGTCCAACGTTTTCAAGCTCAGTACACGGTTTCTATGTCGTGCAGAAAAATGCGCTGTGATTTTTGTCATTAGAATGTCCCACTGTACCCCATGCAAGTATGTTGCTTCCACGTCACGTCTTCACAGACAATTATTTTTTAGATTTCGTTAGTGCCTCAAAATCGAAGACTGATATGGATGGAGATTCACGCCTCACGCCCGAGACCCACATCTTCGGACAAGTGTATTGTCGATGTAACGACTTTCACAAACTGCTCTTGTGTGTAGCATAGTAAAGAGAGGACAGTTAACCGCACAGATAGAATGCACTGTCGAATATTTCACAACATTTCAACGCTTTGAGTGACGTCGCCTTTCACGCAAAGCTTTTGACACCGTTCCTCACAAGCGACTTCTAATGAAGCTGCGGGCCTATGGGGTATCGTCTCAGTTGTGCGACTGGATTCTTGATTTCCTGTCAGGAAGATCGCAGTGATATCAGGTGTTCCCCAGGGAAGCGTCCTGGGGCCTCTGCTGTTCCTGATCTATACAAATGACCTGGGTGACAATCTGAGCAGTTCTCTTAGGTTGTTCGCCGATGATGCTGTAATTTACCTTCTAGTAAGGTAATCCGAAGATCAGTATCAGTTGCAAAGCAATTTAGAAAAGATTGATTGCTGTATGGTGTGGCAGGTGGCAGTTGACGCTAAATAACGAAAAGTATGAGGTGATCCACATGAGTTCCAAAACAAATCCGTTGGAATTCGATTACTCGATAAATAGTACAATTCTCAAGGCAGTCAATTCAACTACGTACCTGGGTGTTAAAATTACAAACAACTTCAGTTGGAAAGACCACATAGATAATATTGTGGAGAAGGCGAGCCAAAGGTTGCGTTTCATTGGCAGGACACTTAGAAGATGCAATAAGTCCACTAAAGAGACAGCTTACACTACACTCGTTCGTCCTCTGTTAGAATATTGCTGCGCGGTGTGGGATCCTTACCTGGTGGGATTGACGGAGGACATCGAAAGGGTGCAAAGCAAGGGCAGCTCGTTTTGTATTATCACGTAATAGGGGAGAGAATGTGGCAGATATGATACGCGAGTTGGGATAGAAGTCATTAAAGCAAAGACGTTTTTTCGGCGCGGCGAGATCTATTTACGAAATTTCAGTCACCAACTTTCTCTTCCGAATGCGAAAATATTTTGTTGAGCCCAACCAACATAGGTAGGAATGATGATCAAAATAACATAAGAGAAAAAAGAGCTCGAACAGAAAGGTTTAGGTGTTCGTTTTTTCCGCGCGCTGTTCGGGAGTGGAATGGTAGAGAGATAGTATGATTGCGGTTCGATGAACCCTATGCCAATCACTTAAATGTGAATTGCAGAGTACTCATGTAGATGTAGATGTAGATGTAGAAATCCCTTGTTGAAAAAAGTTAAACATACACACTCGACTTCACAGGGAATGGAAATAATATTACTTCCACCACAGGCTGATGGGGAACTATTAATTTCAACTTCCGTTATACAGATTGTTAGGCGGACAGAAGTCTGAGCTAAGAAGGCTATATCATCGGCAATGTATTCTTCACATTGCTACTACGCATGGGACGGTAATCGTTACATGTTAACAATTTGCTGTTAAATAAACAAACATCGCCCGAACAGGCTTTGAAGATTCAACGGTACCGCCCGGCCGCCGTGTCATCCTCACCCCTAAAGCGTCACCAGCTCGAATACGGAGAGGCACTTCTCTCCCAGCCGTTGTCCGTTTTCGTGACCAGTGCCGCTGCTTATGCCAAGTAGCTCCTCACTTGGCCTCACATGGGCTGAGCGCACGCCGCCTGCCAACAGCACTCGGCAGACCCCGACGGTGGCCCATCCAAGTGCGAGCCAAGCCCAACAGCGCTTAACTTTGGTGATCTGAATGCAACAGGTGATACCACTGCGGTAAGGCCTTGGCAATTACTTGCTATTGCAAATTAAAAGTTTTTAGATCAGAGTTAAAACGAAAAAAATTTCTAACTGAACTTCGAATGTCCGCTAACTAAAGTACTTCCTTAATGGTGCAAATGCAGACAGGTTTAAAGACGCCAGCCGCATACCCAATACCCACATTCAATGGGAAAGTACCGAAAAATGTAGAGACTCCTTCATCCACCCAAAATGCATCTACTGCTGAATGTAACTGGTCAGTGAATGTTGGGAGGCGTTTAAGCGTCTTGATTGAGTGAAACATTTCTTGGTTAATATTTTTTCCCCTTTTTGTTCAAAATGTCCACATGTGTGTGAATTCCTAAGGGTCCAAATTACTGAGGTCATCGGTCCCTAGACTTACACTCTACTTAAACTAACTTTTACTAAGAACAATACCCACACCCATGCCCGAGGGAGGACTCAAACCTCCGGGGGAGGTGCCGCGAAATCCGTGACAACGTGCCTCAAACCGCACGGCCACTCCGCGCGGCTTTCCTTTTTGCCTACAAAAGAAACTATTACCTGTAGGAAACAGTGTCCAAACTGAAATTACTGTTCCCTATGTGCAAACAACAATAAAGCAAATTATTATGTAGGTTTCCCATGAGTTTGATCAGATTAAGGAAAAAACTTATTGAAACAACTATCGTATACGATTTAAACAAAATATCATTTCATACCTTTTTCTTATACTGAAGCGAAAATCTTGGTCATCTTAATACAATCCCTCCTCTTACAGTGATTACGTAGCACTACTGTAACGTGAAACTAGCCACAACTAGCTAATTTTCACAAAATAATGTTGGCAGTGTATCACTGTGCGTCCCAGTTTTCTAAGCCGAATTCGTCTGTTAGACCTAGCAACAGCATCACGAAAGTTACTTTCGCTAATTTTGGCACATACGACATGTAGCACATCGACACCGTTGTCTCTCAGGAGGTAATAGTCTGATATGATACGGAATGAAGCATTATTGGTTTCTACTCCGCGTTGCTGTAGTACAGGAAATAGAGGCTGACATATTCGAAAATGATTCTTTAACACAAGCATGATCCACACAATTAAGGGTCTGAGAAAAAAAAATCCGAGCAGGTGGCCAGAGACGCTACTGAATGGTTTCTCGAAGTATCAAAGAATGCTTACCGAATGAGAAGCACATAAACACAGCAACGTAGTAGTTGTAAAGGAAAGGCCTGTGTGTCTTCTGTACAGCAACGCCACAACTGACTGTTTAGCGAATGAGACCAGACCACGTGACGTGCAGAGAGGCGTTAACTGGGCCGTTAATGAGCCTCCTGTACCTGGCCAACATCTCCAGGAGATCAGCTTCTGGCGTGAACTGTCACCCACCGCAGACACTAAAAAGGTATACCAAACAACATTTTTACTGTATTAATTTGGTCTGTACATGGCCAACTGTTTAGCCAACGAATTTGTTATTAAAAATTTTTACAATTTTTTATTCATTTGTTATGTTTACAGTTAAGTTTTTATACATCCCATTCTTCCTTATTACTTATTATCTCTCCAAATGACACGAACATACGAACTTTCTTGTTCTTAATATAATTATTTCTTTTGCATAATAGTTTTATGCTGACGAGATTCATAACTAACAATCCTAAGTTATGTATGGTTCATTACTAGAAGTTAATAACTAATATTGGTAGAAATTGAGCCTGTGCACTAATACCCAGTTATAAAGGATCATTGCTCTGTTTGTTTGTCTGATTCGTATATTGTATGTGCGAATAGCACTGATGACAGCTGCATTTTTAACTGAAATCTGGACCTGAAATAAAAGGGACAGTGGATAATACGATCGATGCTAACCTTCTTTCTGTCCTGGACCTCAAATATATATATATATATATATATATTAATCAGGGTGCCCAGGTGGAACGCTCGGTATTCAGGGATATGGCAAGAACGATATTCAAATCTAGTAAATATGGACTCTAAAATGCATACCTTAAAAGCTACAAACACTGAACAAGTAGCTCTTAAGATGTACATTTTCGAAACCATCTTTTCGAGATTTTTTTTTTTTTTTTGCTTCGAATGATCGTTCCTGTCATTTCTCTGAATACTTACCATTCCTCCTAGGACACCCTGCATAAAAAGAGGGAATGGGTCTAAAGAGAGCAATAAAATAAATAAATAAACGTTCGCAATAACGCAACTGCCAACAATGTGAGCATACCGTACCTACCAAGGCCGAGTTTGTTAAGAGGCAGACAGTGCTTGGTTTTTCAATCGAGCTCGCTGTTGGCTTTATGTAGTTTATGTAGTATATGTATCGATTCGAATCGCGTGGGGCTGGCCATAATGTGAGTTGGTCGGAGGCAGAGACGGTAATCATTATGAAATCTGAATACGGATTGTTGTAATCCACATATCGATCGACAACGTCCACATGTTACGGGATTCTGTGAGCAAAGCCGAAGACAACTAGGTGTGTTCGAACCAATTTGTCATTCTTTGTGAAAAAGGGCCAAATGATGTGTAGAAATGATTGATAAAGATACTGAGCAACCCTTATAGTGTCAATAAGATTTCTTCTATAGGACAGAATAACCCCTATCTCAACAAGTGTGTGCTTCCAGTCATATGCTTATAGGACGTTTCTCCAGTTTCGACCAGTAGTAACTCTGTACATAAATAAAACACATTTTTTACATCCTGTACACCATACGGAGTACATATTTGTACTCATTATAAATTAAAGTCTCAGACCGCGTTTTTCTGTCTTCTCGCAGAAGCTACACCAGACGGCTGAAGTGCACTTACGGTGTCGGCGGATTTTCATTGTGTGCTGCTGTTGGCAATTGATTATTGCTGGTCGTAGCCTATCAGCTGACAGTACATGGCAGCCAATGAGAAACGTCCAGTGTTATAGTTTGAGTTTTCACTCCTATTTGGCTTTTTCAGAATACATCACGATTTCCGAGATTATGGTTAGGTTGGGACCTAACAGCACAGCTTAAATTGCTGCGAGTGAAACACAAACATGTGGCTACTCCTTTAGAATATATAATGATTTCCGAGTTATTGGTTAGTCAGGAACCTAATAGCACAGCTTAAATTGCTGCGTATGAAATAAAATATTAGCTTAAATTTGTCGAGTGAAACAAAATATCTGCTGATTAATTTGCTACAAGTGAAGACGAAGTATCACTTAACTTAATTTACTAAGCAAAGGATATCACAACGAGAATCTCATTGGTTATCTGCATCTTATTCTTCTCGCTGACCTCTCACATTTCCAAAAAAAAAAGGGTCCACTGACACCGTAGGTGCACTTTTACCAAACCTGTGCGAAACTGGGATGTCAGGCCCATTTTCTCTAGTGTTTCGGCAAATATTTGCAAATTAGTTTTTGGAAGGTGTAGTTTTGGTCAACCAAAACGAATCCAAACCAATTCTGCTCATCACGTCTCACATACGACGTCCAGCGTCGACGGAAAGCGTCCGTTTGCTTCCCATTACAAACAAAATGATTCTTAAGTCGTAATTTCAGGTGCCCATTCGACGGAGCGGTCGCAAATTAGTCTAGTGCGTTATTCGTTTTATCGATTGTATTAACAGGAACAGTAAAACAAGAAGAATAATCAGTATTCCAGCAGTGATTGAGAAGTGCTTCTACGGGCTTGGGCAGTGCTGTCACTGCTGTAATACTGGTTATTCTTTGTCTTTTATTATCCGTGTTAACACTGAAGGCGCTGGTCTCGTAGATAGCAGCCATAACATGTGGACTGGGTGAAGTATCTGTAAGATATAATTCGTATATAGAAATATGCTGTTAGAATTTCAAAACATTTTTAGGTTTATTAGACTTTCTACTTTAAATACTGATATTTTGATACTGCTTGTGTTAAATGTTGAATATATAGATGAAACTAATTCAACAGTAATCACCACAGAAAAAATGGGAAGAGTATTCTGGAATTCAGATATGTAAAAAAAACACGTGACCAGTTTATATTTCTTTTACAGCCATTTCACGTCTAAAGAAACACGCAAAACAGAAAGCAAAATATTTTTCATTCGTAGTGGAGTACAGTGTGATGCAAATTCAAACATGGAGAGTTAACCACTACATTCATTGGACTCTTATGCTCATATTCATTTCCTGGTGTACCTGAAGGAGAGTTCTTCATAAAAACACAATCTGTGAAACAAATACGATAAACGCATGCAGCAACTAGTCTTCAAAAAAGTATAAACTTACTACAATCGTCAGATGACGTGTGATCTTAGTCGTCATCAAATACTTCGTTTTCATCTTCTATAGGCCCGTCAAGGGCTTTGAAAATCATTTTCTCCAAACATTTCTCCTCTTCATTGCACTTTTTGGACGCAACTTCAAATGGAGAGCACATAGAACGGACAAAACAGGGAGAACCCGAACATCACCTAATGCCAAAGAAGCAGGAAACGATAACGAAGACCTCAAAAACGTTGAAATGTCCAAATGATACCGCTGTTGTCATCTACGAAGGCTGTAGACCACACAGATGATTCTCGAAACCGTAAAGATACGTTCTAAACAGCGGAATTTCATCGTAACTGGCATGACGTAATACTACGTCCGCCGCACATTCTCATACCCCGCAAGGGCCATACATCAGCCGCACACTGAGTGTTAACACATCGATGAAGCGAATATCACACTAAACTAATTTGGGCCGCTCTATCACATTGGCACATAAAATTACACTTTAAAAATCATTTTGCTTGTGATGATAAACAAACCGATGCTTTCCATCCACGCTCGCCATCGCGAGAAATACGTTATGAGCAGTACTTCTTTCCGTTGACTCCGAATGTGTGTTACAAAACTACAATGTAAAAATCTGCTGAAACGCCGGGGAAAATGCGCCTGACGACTCAATACAAACGACTATCAGCTGTATAAGGGAATGACGACAGCGAAAACTTGTGCCGGGCCAGGCCTCGAACCCGGATTTCCCGCTTTTCGCGGGCGGTCGTCTTAATCGCTTTGGTTCTCTGAACAGGGCTCACGGTCAGGCCCAAACTCCTGCATGTCGCCGTTCCTGCTTTACAACCTGGCATCACCGATTACGTAATTCCCGTACAAGGGAGGACATTTTAATTGAAAGTCGCTGTCGCGTGTCGGCGGATAAATACGATATTGCAGTACCCGTGTAGTTAAGAACCATGTAGTGTTGTTTAGGAGATGCACGTTTGTCGCAAGGAACAGGTACTGCGGCGACGACAGCCGTTATGTAATACCCAAATGTACTGGCAGTTGCGAATACGAAGAACCATTACTTGCATAAGAGAATGACTACAATGAAAATTTGTGCCGGACCAAGCCTCGAAACAGGATTTCCAATTTTACGTGTGCGGTCATCCTAACTGCTTTGGCTAGTTGCCGCAGTGCCTATTCATTCGAACACGCATGCATATCCGAAGGAACATTACATCGTCCTTCTTAACAGAACATGCCCTGCTGTATTATATTTATCCGCCGATACCGAGTAACAACTTTCGATTAAAAATGTCTTCCCCTCTACGGGAATTACACTATGTGATCAAAGGTATGCCGACAACTGGCTGAAAATGATTTATAAGTTCTTGGCGCCCTCCATCGGTAATTCTGTAATTCAATATGGTGTTGGCCCACCATTAGCCCTGATGACGCTTCCACTCTCTCAGGCATACGTTCAGTCAGGTGCTGGAAGGTTTCTTGGGGTATGGCAGCCCATTCTTCACGAAGTGCTGCACTGAGGAGAGATACCGATATCAGTCGGTGAGGCCTGGCACAAAGTCGGCGTTCCAAAACATCCCAAAGGTGTTCTATAGGATTCAGGTCAGGACTCTGTGCAGACCAGTCCATTACAGGGATGTTATTATCGTGTAAGCATTCCGCCGCAGGTCGTGCATTATGAACAGGTGCTCAAGTGTGTTCAAAGATGCTATCGCCATTCCCGAATTGCTCTTCAACAGTGGGAAACAAGAAGGTGCTTAAAATATCAATGTAGGAGTGTGCTGTGATAATGCCACACAAAACAACAAGGGGTGCAAGACCTCTCCATGAAAAACACGACCACACCATAACACCCCCGCCTCCGAGATTTAGTGTTGGCACTACACACGCTGGCAGATGACGTTCACCGGGCATTCGCCATATCCACACCCAGCCTTAGGATCGCCACATTATGTACCGTGATTTGTCACTCCACACAACGTTTTTCCACTGTTCAATCGTCCAATGTTTACGCTCCTTACACCAAGCGAGGCGATGTTTGGCATTTACCGGCGTGATGTGTGTCTTATGAGCACCCGCTCGACCATGAAATCCGAGTTTTCTCACCTCCCGCCTAACTGTCATAGTACTTGCAGTGGATACTGAGGCAGTTTGGAATTACTGTGTGGTGGTCGGGATAGATGTCTGCCTACTACACATTGCGAACCTCTTCAACTGTCGGCGGACTCTGTCAGTCAACAGATGAGGTCGGCCTGTGCGCTTTTGTGCTGTACGTGTCCAGTCACGCTTCCACTTCACTATCACATCGGAAACAGTGGACCTAGGGATGTTTAGGAGTGTGGAAATCTCGCGTATAGACGTATCACACAATTGACACACAATCACCTGACCACGTTCCAAGTCCGTGTGCTCCGCAGAGCGCCCCATTCTGCTCTCTCACGATGTCTAATGATTTCTGATGTTGCTCATATGGAGTACCACCGGATATTTTTGATCACATAGTGTACATAATGTATGAACGAGTACAGGTTATGACGCTTGAACGTCGACATATGGAGGTTTCGGTCTGGCGGTGAGTCGTGCACGGATAGACGAAGTGGTAAAGAGGGAAATCCGGGTTCGAATCCCTGCCAGGCACAGATTGTCATTGTCATCATTTCCTTATGCAACTGATGGTTGTTCGTATATGTAACCGTGACAACGTTTCATGTGAACCTCTAGAACTTTAGGGCAGACAAGGAGACAAATCGCGCCACCCGCGTGGCGTGCTGTAAACACACACGCGGCCAGGAGGATGCGGTAACGGCAGCTCGGCGCAGCGGCGCTGCCCGCCTGGCCTTCACCTACATACGGCGCCCTTGCTACGCCGCGTCTGAGATAAGCGCCCCGCTACTCGCTCGCTGCAGACCCACTGGCGTCACAGCCACGCACACGATCTGTGCTTCGCACGGCAGCGCGCATGCTGTCATTATGCCAGTGTTACACTATCATATCTATTTGTCAAAGTTGATATGTCAAATACACTGGAATCCAAAATTAAGGCAACAAACCACTATTTTGCCGCTCGGGATTAGCCGAGCGGTCTCGGGCGCTGCAGTCATGGACTGTGCGGCTTGTCCCCTCAAAGGTTCGAGTCCTCCCTCGTTCATGGGTGTGTGTGTTTGTCCTTAGGATAATTTAGGTTAAGTGGTGTGTAAGCTTAGGGACTGATGACCTTAGCAGTTAAGTCCCATAAGATCTCACATACATTTGAACATTTTTTGAAACCGCTATTTCCCCGTCCTGATTCTAATTCACGATATAATCGTACAAACTGTGAATATATGTCCGCACGATAGTGTCCTGCACGGAAGATGGCATTATGGTCAACGGAGAACCACGCCAGCGATGACGTCAGGGCACCTATCAAACGGAATAGTTTGCCGGGTAGCCCCACATCCACAATCGCTGTGTAACAGTCACAGGCGGTACAGTACGGCACAGACAAGATACCTGTAAGGCTCTCTGCGGTGGAGGGCCACGGGACGAATGGAAGCATGACAGTCGCAAACTGATGTAGCCCGATAGATTAACGTGAATCTTTCTGTTGTTTATCGGATACGGAGACAGTTTATAGAGACCGAAACTGCTTGCCGAAACCAGGGAAGGGCCAAAAATGAGTGAAATCTTGTGGGACTTAACGGCTAAGGTCATCAGTCCCTAAGCTTAAACACTACTTAACCTAAATTATCCTAAGGACAAACACACACACCTATGCGCGACTGAGGACTCGAAACTTCGCCGGGACACCAGCCGACTGCAGTGCCCTAGACCGCTCGGCTAATCATGGAGGGGCGCAAGGGCCAACCATGTGTAATATCGGGAAGAGAGAACCGCTTTCTGGCGGTACGGTACCGCCTTAGTACTGCACGGCATCTGGCATCTGACCTCGCAGCATCCACTAGGCGTGCTGTGTCAAGGCAAACAGTGTACAGAAGGCTTCGGCAGAGTGGCCTTTGCTGTCGGCGACCTGCTACAAGTGTACCTTTGACGAGTCTTCACAGAAGGAACGTGTAGAGTGAAGCCGTCAACATGTCCCCTGGACAGTCAAACAGTGGTCCAATGTTCTTTCCACAGATGAGTCCCGATTTGGTCTGGACAGTGATTCCCGACGGATTCGCATCTGGATGGAACGTGGAACACAATTTCGGAACACAACCGTTGTGGAAACATGCTGATATCGAGGATGATCCTTAATGGTGTGTGCAGGGATTGTGTTGACCAATTGGACACCTCTTCATGAAATTGTACGGTTACATCGGCAAGGTGTAACTACTGTCAAGTATCGTGACGAGATCTTGGGGCCTCGTACGCGGTTGTTGCGAAGTTCTGTGGGTCCAGACTTCTTATAGTGCTCTACTTCATAGGGTACGCATGTTTGATGCTTTCTTGGAAAAGGAAGGTATTGCACCTTGCCGTGGCGTGCTCGCCCTCTCGATTTGAATCACAAGAGCACGTCTGGGATGCACTAGTGATACGAGTTGCATCACGTCAGCATCCACAAACCACTCTCCAAGACTTGCGAGCAGCGGAAGAATGGGCGCTACTCCCTCAACATGAGATTGGTGACATCATTCACAGCACGCCCCGTCGTTTGTCAGGCCTGTGTTGCTGCCAGAGGTGGTCGCACCCTCTACAGAGCATATTTACCAGTTACCGGAACGTGTGTGTAAATCCTTTAAGCTGGAATAAATGAAAAACATTTTAGTCTACCGTTATACATGTTGCAGTTGTTTACCTTTCGTATTCTTTATATTGTTTCTACGTTACTATCAACTGGTTATACTGCTTTGTGGCAAAATAAAGGCAACCTTGCAACATTTCGGTTTGTTGCTTTAATTTCGGAAACCAGCGTATTTATGTCAAAGAAATTTGATAATGTGTTAGGGAACTTCGCCAAATCTCTCCTTTCGTCAAAGAAATATGATGAAATCTAGGGCCTAACCTTAGATTTGATCATAAGAGTCGTTCGTCTTCTGTTCACTGCAATGTGAAATGTAACCTCTTGAAGCGCTGGCATAGCTACAGCTATTTGATGTTTGTACTTTGTTTGTAGATATGGATGAAAAGTTTAGTTTGTTTGATCCTTCGCCTTTTTTTAATAACCTTGCCTCGACCGGGGTGAGGGATGAGCAAGGGGTACAGTGCATGCTATTAATCGTTTGACGACAGGCAGGTGGTACATTCTGCAGCCGACTTAAAATTCGCTATCACAGTCACAGCTATCACTCCTATACGTCTAGAAACAAGCCAGAATAGAGGAGGAGGAGGGCATACTCAAAAATAAAAAAAAATCTTAGCTCTCCATTCTACTTTGTCTAATTTTGATGTCTGGACGCCATAAGTTAAAAGTGCTCCATCTGTTTCGTACGTTTTATTAATAATAATTTCATTATTCAAAAATAAAAATAGGTCGTAATGTCCATATAGTTTAGTAAACATTTATTTACCCTCATATGTGTCCTGCTTCAGTGCTTTATAAATCGCTTCACACGTTTATGGAATTATTTTGGTTAATGTACACCGTTGTATTCGAGTGCTGTGTTGTTAGCTAGACTAGCTCTCTCCTGTAGTAAGAAATCGCTGTGTAATGGTCAGCCTGTTGATGGCTCTGAGAATTATGGGACTTACCATCTTAGGTCATCAGTTCCATAGAACTTAGAACTATTTAAACCTAACTAACCTAAGGACATAACACACATCCAAGCCCGAGGCAGGATTCGAACCTGCGACCGTAGCGGTCGCGCGGTTCCAGACTGAAGCGCCTTGAACCGCTCGGCCACTCCGATGGTCAGTCTGTCTTCTCAAGTGAGTATTCTGCTTTGTAATACGAGAAGCCACTTTACTGAGCAAACACTGAAACGCATCCATTCGTAAGTAATTTATATAAGACTTGACGTCTCCCACTTACAGCTATAATAACAAACTTTGCTAATGCTTTTATTACCTCGACGAGAAACCCATTGCTTCACACACGTATGTTTCCATTTTTATTTCGCCACTTCTCTTCTAAATCCACACACAATGCAATTGTGGTACAAGTAACTGCAGCGCGTTACAACAGGTTGCTGTTGACTGCCATCTTGAACTTTGAGAAAAATATGACAATGCTATACCCCTTTTTAGCGCCACATCAAAGGTCTTTGTCAAAGAAATTTCACGAATATTTGATAGTATTTCATTGTCAAACAAATATAATAGCGTAATACCGACCTTACGGAGTTTGTTTGCAAGGAGAACCCGTTCATGTTGACAATCGTTTCTGCTCATGTAAAGTGCTTCAGTTACCCGTTGTATCCGGTACTCGTTTTCTGCGTGCACAAGACGTGAAAGCGACCGAAGATCATTTGCAGATTTGTGTGGTTTACGGAGACAACAGAGTGGGAAGAAAATAGGTTAGATCAGTAGTCGTCAGTTTCTTGTTGAAGAGTCAATATTGACATTGTGTGGCGGTATCTCGGGCGAGTGTGGAGAGGGAAGATGGGTGAGGTGGTGGTGGTGGTGGTAAGTGTGTGTGTGTGTGTGTGTGTGTGTGTGTGTGTGTGTGTGTGTGAGTGAGTGAGTGTGAGGGGGGGCGGGTGGAGGGGAAGGCGTGGCCTCTCAAAGAGAAATTCAGTTTTCACCAAACCGTGGTTGTCGACGGAAGCTTACCAGTTACACAAGTTGGGTGGCCGAGCGGTTCTAGGCGCTACAGTCTGGACCCGCGCGACCGCTACGGTCGCAGGTTAGAATCTTACCTCGGGCATGGATGTGTGTGATGTCCTTAGGTTAGTTAGGTTTAACCAGTTCTAAGTTCTAGGGGACTCATGACCTCAGAAGTTAAGTCCCATAGTGCTCAGAGCCATTTGAACCATTTATTTGTAAGTCAGAAAAGAAAATAACATAATGGAACTAGATGCATTGTTCTGAAGGCTTACATAGTGTCCCATTTTCCATACCTGAGAGGGTACTGTGGCCACTGACATGCAACATGATGTCATGTTTATTTTCCGATTTCCAGGCACATTTTCTGGGTATCTTCACGCAATAGTAGCTGAAAGAATTCCCTCCGGCTGTTGCAGACCGTTCTCATACGGACTTTTGTATATGTTATAAACAATATAACTTAATTAACATTGTTGAATGATTATTTTGAATAGAAAAGGGCTTAGAAATAAGTTTTATTGCTGTATTATGCGTGTCTTTTTGGAAGTAACTAACTCTTATTGGGGTAAACACTTCGGCCACTTTTTCCGATGCGTAGTGTGATGCCGGCCGCTGTGACCGAGCGGTTCTATGCGCTTCAGTCCGGAACCGCGCTGCTGCTACAGGTTCGAATCCTGCCTCGGGCATGGATGTGTGTGATGCCCTGAGGTTAGTTAAGTTTTAAGTAGTTCTAAGTCTAGGGTACTGATGACCTCAGATATTAAGTCCCATAGCGCTCACAGCCATTTGAACCATTTTATTCGTAGTGTGGTGACTTTTCCTGATCCGACGCCATGTCGGCATTACTAATCCACAGAAGAAACTACGAAAGTGATAAAAACAAGAAACTACATTTGCAGGCTAAAAGACGTTGTTCAAACATTGATATTTCATAAAATTATTACTCTTCATCTAAGTGAGTTGCAAGAATAATATCAATGACTTATTTACGTCAGACGACTCAAAAATAGCGTTTACTGAAAAATGACGGAACAAGCTTCCTTTATCACTGTCACTGACGACCGTGATGGTGTGAATTATAACTCGGCACGCAGCAGAGCTGTTCAGGAGAAAAAATGTGCAATGGCCGTTTCTGCAGCTCAGGCCACTTAACCACACGTTCTCCTACCGATGGTATCTTGTATTAATAAATAAGAGTGATTGCAATAAGAGACACGATGACATGTTTACTAAATGTTTTGAATTTCATTTCTCTGTTACTCATTGCATTGTTTTACGACAGCCTTAATCTGATTTCATATTACTTGCTAAAAATATGTACCACATTTGTAGATGGCCGTAACTATAATACACATTCAGGAATCCATGTTACTTCCGTTTGACATTTATACCACAGCCGCTCATCGATGCCAGCTGCGAACACTCGGCGGAATTCACCGATGCCAACAAAAATTAAGAACATCTTAAACTATTGCTGTCTCTGTGTAAGTATTTTTGTTTCTTATTGAGCAAGAAGCATTCCTCTCTTAAGAAGTTCTTAATGTTAGTTGACGTTATTAGACTCTACTGTTGGTTGCTAGAATCATATTACTATAGAGCACAGCTGAGAATAGCGGGTTACACGAACGCTTGATTCGGGCCGCAGTTTGAGAACCACTAGGCTACAACGTTTAACAGTGGTGGTCGTATATCCCTGATGATGTGAGAAATGTGCAACCATCTCCGACTATTGAATATTTGGTGAGTGTGTGTGTGTGAAAGAGAGAGAGAGAGAGAGAGAGAGAGACAGAGACAGAGAGAGAGAGACAGAGAGAGAGAGAGAGAGGGAGAGAGAGAGATATAGAGAGTGAGGGAGAAGGAGAGAGCAGGGCAGCATTTTAGCTTGCCAGACTTCAAAAATGTTGATTTTTATCTCGTAAACTGTTAATTACTCCAAACATATTTCCCTGTTTTGTACTACGCTGAACTGTCTTGTAGCTGCAAGTGCGCAATTCTGACCACGCGAGGTGATATAGAAGCATAACTATATGGTTGCTGTAGCAACATGACGTCACCTACCTGAGTTGTCTGTGGACAGGGCACGCGGTAACGTAGATGGATATTTCATTCCTAGTTACTTCCAGTTCCAGATGTGAGATTGTAAAGCAGTGGTGATTGTGTGCGTGGAACACTGCTGTATGTTTTAAATATGAATCATGCTTATGATGTAGTGTGTTATTAGACAAACTTTAGTCGTTATATTGATACTTGTGTTACGAAATTTTGGACAACGTTTCATTTGAAATGGAAGGTAAAATTTCGAGATTAAAAAGATCAGAAAGTCTACCTTGTCCACGCCACAAAATTTTAAGAATACCCCACTTTTCTTTCTAGTGCACTTCAAAACTTACAAAATTTCTTTGGGGCTGCATGCTTCAATGAAACGACTTCTCTATTTTGTAAGCCGATGACAAGTACAGAAAGATTTCCACCGGAAATATATTAGAAAGCTTAATGAGGATAAAAACATTTTTATAAATACTTATAAACTGTTGTCCATTACTCTATCCTTTTCTTCTGTTACAGCATCTGTGGAACGAAGTTTTTCTTGTTTGAAGCAAATAAGAACTTACCTTAACAATGCTGATACAGAAGAAAGGCTTTCTTCTTTAGCGAAAATTTCAATTCAGAAACAAATTACTTTGATGTTACAAAAGTCATGAGGTAGCGGTACGGATGTCGGTAGTATTGCGTACACAAGGTATAAAAGGGCACTGCATTGGCGGAGCTCTCATTTGTACTCAGGTGAATCGTTTGAAAAAGTTTCCGCCCACGACGACAATTAACAGTCTTGAATGCGGAATGGTTGTTGGAGCTAGACGCATGAGACATTCATTAGGGAATTCAAACTGTGCCGAGAATACCATCAGGCATCGCCTCTGACCACGGACAACGCAGTAGCCGATGGCGTTTACGTAACAACGGGGAACAGCGGCGCTTACGAAGTGTTGTCAAGGCCAACAAACAAGCAACATGCGAGAAATAACCGCAGAAGTAAATGCGGGAGTACGACAAACGTATCCGTTAGGACAGTGTGGCGAAATTTGGCGTTAATAGTCTATGATAGCAGACGGGAAAAGCCAGTAACTTTGCAAACAGCACGACATCGTCTTCAGCGTATCTCCGTGACCACATTGGTTGGATCTAAGACGACTGGAAAACCGTCAGACTGGTCAGATGAGTCCCGAATGCAGTTGAAAGGAGGTGGTGGTAGGGCTGGAGTGTGGCGCAGACCCCTGAAGCCATGTTCTCAACAAGGCACCGTGCGAGTCCTTAGCGGCTCCATAATGGTGTGGGCAGTGTTTACATGGAACTGACTGGGTCTTGTGGTCCAAATGAACCAATGATTGACTTGAAGCGATTATGTTCGTCTACTTGGAGACCTGCGGCCATTCATGGACTTCATGTTCCCAAACAAAGAAGAAATTTTTGTGCATGGTGATGCTCCATGTCACCGGGCCACAATTGTTCGCAATTGGTTTGAAGAACATTCTGGACAATTCGAACGAATGATTTGGCCACCCATCAAATATTTATGGGACATAACCGAGAAGTCAGTTCGAAGACAAAATCCTGCATCGGCAACATTTTCGCAATTGCAAACGCCTGCAGAGACAGCATGGCTCAATATTTGTGCGGACTTATTAAGTCTACGCCAGGTCATGCTGCTACGCGACGCCGGGCAAAAGGAGGTCCGACACGATATACTGTATCTCATGACTTTTGTCACCTCAGTGTAAGGCTCCATGAAACGCCCCAACAAATTCTGTATAAGACGCAGTGACACACACTGCTTCTTTGAGCTATCAAATTTTATGTCGCTCTGTACCCCGCCCCCTCCTCCTCCACCTCCCCCCCCCAACTTCCTATTCTCCTGACACTACACTCAGTGACTTCTTCCTCTTTCCTCGGATGAAGAAACCAAAGCGTGACAGGCATTTCCGGATGGACTATGGGATAATTTTGCGGTTGAACGCTTCCTGAACAGCAGAAATCAAGACTCGCATGACCGTGATCTACCTTGAGAAAAATGTGTCACTTCAGACCAATTTTCATGGTCACAGCTTGAATATTTGGAGATGCTAATTAAAATGTGACAAACCCTCGCAGGTATAGCTGTGTTACAAGGGTATTGACAGCGCCTCTTTTGGCAACCTGCTGTGTCCAGCACCTTTTAAGAAAGACGAGTCCACCTGTTAGGCTGGTGATGCGTCAGCTGGCGGTTGTTTGTTGGGCCAGTCCTGACGCAGCTGTCGGCGAGCTGCTGCCGCTGCCACGTGGCTAACTAGCCCTGTGCCCCAGAAAGCAACCCATTGTCTGCAGGGGCCTCAACTCGAAGCACAGGGCGTTGACCCTCCTTTCTCTCTCTCTCTCTCTCTCTCTCTCTCTCTCTCTCTCTCTCTCTTTCTCTTCCTGCACCGCCAGATCGCAACGCGACCTTCTGCTGTCTTCCCTGCGCTCCCGCTTGTTTCACGGCCTGGACGCGCAACTCGCACTTAGAAACAACTGCTAGGTCACCACTACCCTACCTTTCTGACAAAGAAGCCTTATAGAGATAGCGCAAAAGTCTAGAAATCCGAAAGTCATTGGTACGAATGTCTTTGGAAACAATTATTTTTATCTTAAATTTTAATTTCATATTTATTAACAAATTAAAATGTTAAGTAACAAAGAATGTATCCTAATTCTTCTTCTTCTTCTTCTTCTTCTTCTTTCGTTTCACCCTACCTTGGGAGCGTTGGATCAATCAATTTTTAGTGCTCTGTGCTTATCTGTTAGCCCAGTATTGTTTCATTGTTTCTGATCTTGTTTTCTTTCTTCTTCAGAGATCTGGATTGTTCGTTTTCTTTCATTTTGAGTTGGAACTTCTCTTTCTTGTTCTTGGTTGTTTTTTTTCGGTTTTATCTATGTGAATATTTTCTGTGGTTTGGAGTTTTCATAAGCCCGTTTGTTTAAACCAGTTTGGTTGGTTTTCTTTTATAGAGAACTAGTAAAAATTTTTTTTATTAATCTATTTGGTTTCATTCTGAGAATGTGTCCATAAAAATCAATTCTTCTTTTCCTCATTGGATATGAGCATTTTTCAGTAGTTTGGTAAAGGGTTTCATTTTTGATGTGCGTTAGTTTGTTATTGTGGAATCTGGGACCAAGGATTTTTCTTAATATCTTCCTGTATTTGATCTCCAGCCTTTCAAGCGGGCCATGATTGATGGTGGACAAGGTTTCGGCTGCATACGGTGCTTCCGGTTTGATTACTGTATTGTAATGTCTTATTCCTGCATTCCATGAGAGGGACTTTTACAAACACGTGTTTTGCGAGCTGTGAAGCTAGTTCAACTTTACTTCTTCCAGATTAAATTCCTTTTTTCTCGAGGGCGTTCTAGCTGATCCATTGTCCAAGATAGTTCAATTCTTTGACGATCTCTTTTTTTTGTTCTTCCTCTTTATTATTTTTTGGAGTTTTTTATGTTTGTCATTATCTTGGTGTATTCAAAGGAGATTTTGAGAACTATTTTTTCAGCATAGTTCCAGAGTCTGTCCTTTGGCTTCTTCCCAGGTCTCGCTTAGTAGGCCCATATCATCTGCAAAGGCTAGACAATTGACTTCGATGCCTTTCTTTTCTTTTCATAGTCGGATTTCACTATGGACCTTCCTGTTCCACACTCTGACTACTTTTCTAGGGCGCAGTTAAACAGCAGTTGGGACAGGCCATTTCCTAGCCGTACACCGGTTTTTATCTCAAAACGTTTGGAGGGTTCTCCCAAGAATTTCACTTTGAACTAGGTGTTCGTATGGCTTGCTCTGAGCAGGTTTACGGCTTTGTGGTCTAGGTTTACTTCTTTCAGTACAGACATGAGGGATTCCCGGTCTATTGAATCGTATACTTTCTGAGAGTCCGTGAAGGTGATAATATATGGCTTTGCTCGATTTTTGACAGGCCATGAGGTTTTTGAGGTTTAGGATTTGTTCTGGGCAGGATCTTCCTTTACGGAAACCCGCGTGGTATTCTCCAAGTTGACTGTCTAATTGTGTTTCAGCCTTATTTACTAGGACTTGAGAGAATATTTTGTACGTTAGTGAGATCCCTCTGCAGTTGTTGGGATCAGTATTGGGCACTTTTTTATGGAGTGGGTGGATGAGAGCCGCTTTCTATTCATCTTGAATTCTTTCATTTATTCAGATTTCTTCGAAGATTGTTTGGAGAGAGCATATGGCATTTTTGTTGACATTCTTCTATAGTTCAGCTATGGTTTGATTTCTCCCGAGGCTTTATAGTTTTTCAGATTTGAAACGACTTTCCGTAGATCCTCGGTGGAAGGTGGTTCAGAATTCGGGTTGGTCATTGATTATGTCTTAAGTTCATTTTTTCTATGGGTTCTTCAACGTTGAGAAAGTTTCTGAGATATTCTGCCAATATCTTGCAATTATCTCTGTTGCTGTGGAAAATATTTCCGTTTTTGTCTTCGAGCTATTGGGTCGGTGGCTATTTCGTTACTTTTCGTTTAAAAGTCTTATAAAATTTCAAGCGGTTCCTAGGCGCTACAGTCAGGATCCGCGCGACCGCTACGGTCGCAGGTTCGAATCCTGCCTCGGGTATGGGTGTGTGTGATGTCGGTTTAAGTAGTTCTAAGTTCTAGGGGACTGATAATCTTAGAAGTTAAGTCCCATAGTGCTCAGAGCCATTTCTTATAAAATTTCCTTGTGTTGTTTTTGATGAAGTTTTCGGTGATCCGAAAGAGCAACTGGTATTCTCGCGCCTTTATATTCTCTCTTATATTTTTTTGGTCACTGTTTGGCCGCTGTTTCCAAGTTTTTCTTCTTATTTAAAGGACTCTGTCAAATTCTGCTGTCCACCAGGCATGTTTCTTGGGAGCTAATTGGTCGGCTCTACTTATTAGGCTTTCTTTTATTTGGTCCCAGTTTTCGGTTTGCATGTCTTCAGTTGCGAGGGAAAACTTCTTTGAGTTTATTATCTTTTATGAATCGTATTTTCTTCTTTCGGAGTTGTCGGCTCCATTTTTCTTGGGAATTATTTCGAGTTTTATTTTAGAAAGGCAGTGATCAGAATCTAGAATGGCTCCTCTGATTACTTTGACACTTTGTATTTCTTTATGGAACCTCGGTTTGATTCCCACGTGATCCAGTTATAATTCGCCTAGAGAGACCGATGTTTTCTATTTTCGAGGTAGCTTTTTAAAGGACGTGGATTTCAGGATCATGTTGTGTGCTTGGCATAATTCTGTCCGTCTGATGGCAAATTTTGTTAATTCTGTTATGTGCAGATATTGTTCAAAATTTCTTTTTCATCAAAATATTTAATTCTGCCCAAAAGTTTTCCAGAATGACTTATGTGACGGAATGAGCTAAATCAAACTCTGATGAATGTGATAGTGATTTTGAAATGTCACTTACTGTAATGAAATTGAGTTTAGAAGTGTTAAGGACTGTCTTATGTCTAATGAGATGTTTACGAGTATTTACAACATCGTGGTGTTGATATTGCTTAACATTGGGAGCTCCATCGTTTTTTGGCGGGGGGAGGGGGGGGGGGGGAACCTATCCATCCCTGTCGAGAAATAGCTGGCAGATCTCGAAGGATGGTTAGTGTCCGTGCCGGGGAGAGGGGTCACACTTGGTATGTGGAGGAGGCTCTGCGGAAAGTCATTGTATGCACTCGGTGCAACCGGCTGCATATCGTGGCTCATGTCGGCACAAATGACGCCTGCCGCCTGTGTTAAGGGATTATCCTCAATTGCTATAAGTGTCTGGCTTCTTTAGTAAAGACTCGCAGAGCGGAAGCAGAGACAGCGTTTTGCAGAGATCTTTCTGTGATTGTCCTGGACGAGGATTTTTCGACCTTCACTAACGGATGAAAAACATTAGTGCCCCCGCCCCTTAATAGGTCAAGTGTGGACTACATGCAAGAAGCATCTACTGGGATAGTGATGTGTGGCACGCACATGTGAGTTTCTTAGAACAGAGAAATTCCTCAACAGGTCCAATAATTTATTTCCTAATTTCACACAGGGAAGAGTAGATGAGAATGATTTGGAGAGAAGTTGGTGACCTTTTTGTACGATGCTGTTTACGAAATGTACATAACTACCATTTGCGACAAGTTTCAAAAGGAGTGTACTGCATACAACCTCTTTGCATGAACAGGAAAAGGACAAAATAAGGGAGATTTGGGCTAGCAGGGTTGCATGTAGGTATTCATTTTTTCCTTGTTTCATTTGCATGTGATACGTGGAAGGGAATGATTATGAGTGCGACAACATACCATCCCCATGCACCGTATTGTGGCTGTAGATGTGGGGAATGAAGACGTCACACACTAAATCAGTGAGAAAATATGGCCAATACATATCATGATATGATGCCCCAATGTTGTTGAACAATCAGGTAAGAACGAACTGCAGGAGCAAGGCTATGTATAAGTGTATATGACACAGTTATACTGAAAAGAAGAGGTTACACAGCAAAAAATATGAACAGAGAACTGCATCAACTAAACTTATGGATGATGACCGAAAGAGTGTACAGAAACCCTAACTAATTCGTACTATTTAATACTTATATGCTATTTTATTTTAGTCGAAATGTCTCAATTGAATTTGTGTATATGAATATAACACAATGTTTGACCATAAAATTTAAAATGTATTAGTATAACTCAGCATTATGGTGTTTAAGGAAAAATGAAAGAAATACCTACATATAAATTCTACATACCACCATTTTGCCAACTGCCACACAGATACATGCTCATCTGGAATTCTGAAGGCACATGCTGCAGCCGTACTATACACTAACACATCGCTACATCAGAGATTTCTTTTTTGTAATTATAGACCGTAATATATTATACAACGTTAAACCACATAGCACTAAACTACATTATTGTACTTGGTATCAGAAGCAAAGAGCCGGTATAGGTGGCCGACCGTTTCTAGGCGCTACAGTCTGGAACCGCGCAACTGCTACGGTCGCAGGTTCGAATCCTGCCTCTGGCATGGATGTGTGTGATGTCCTTAGGTTAGTTAGGTTTAAGTAGTTTTAAGTTCTAGGGGACTGGTGACCCCAGATGTTAAGTTCCATAGTGCTCAGAGCCATTTGAACCATTTTTTTCAGAAGCAAAGATGAATTTCCTTATTTGGTCTGGGTTGTTAACCACTAGCACGTTGAGGCACAACTTAAGATTCACAGGGGCTGTGCTCCCATGCCACCCCTAGGGTGTTAAGATGGGGGGATGGCTGTCAGATTCGCAGGAAATTTTAGTTGGGTGTTCTGCCACGGTGCATCTAATTATTAAGAAGTAAGGCCTCTGCTTGGTTGTCTCTTGACGATGCTTGCGTGAAATTGTAAGCTTATGATTGGATTTTCAACAAGTATAGCGAGCGCCACAGCTCTTCGTTCCTTATTATGCTATTTTCCTCTCCTGATTTGCAACATCTTATCCAATGGCACACTAACTAACTGGTATGTGGACATTGTCTCGATGGATACTGCATTGCTCCCTTGGTTGGAAAGTAGTACGACATTCTTGATATTTTATGTTAGGAAAGAACTGGTAGGTGTGAGCCATGGCAGTGGTAAGTCATCTCAATGAGTACACTCATTTCGGAGTTACTAAATTTGTAGGTTACTATAATGATTAAGATAAGAAAGGAAGTGGAGATCTCCATAAATGAATGTGAATTTTTATTTAAGTGAGTTTGATGAAAACCACATCATGATCTGAGCTTGGAATCACGAGATAAGTGAATTTTGATTGATCGTAATAATGAGAATTGACGGTAGCTGGCAGCAGCCACGAGAAGATATTGTCGCACAGTGGGGAGCTGAGGCGCACAAAAAATGCGAGTCATCATGGCGAGAGTGCCGAGTGTGGCACTGGGTAGTTTGGAAAGTCAATAATAAAGTATGGTGTAGTCTGCAGGACCGGACGTCCCCGCATCTATGATCAGGTAGAACTGTCCAAAGCAGTGCAGCACAGAAAGGAAAAATAGTCCGCCATAAAATTACGTATTGTCATAGTTAGGAGGTAGGGGAAAACATTTCACACAGTGTTCTGAGAGTGTCTCATCTGAAGAAATCGAGAGAGCTCACTATATTGTGAGAAGGATTAATATTCCTAAAGTAAACTACGTGATGTTATTGCCGCCTAGATTTAGCCAGACCAAATTAGGACCTGAAGGCTCTCTGACATCAGAGCAGGAACAACATATACAAAAAAACTTATTACGTAACAGTAACAATAATAATAATAATAATAATAATAATAATAATAATAATAATAATAATAATAATAATAATAATAATAACATTAATAATGATAAGATAATGCAGGAATTAAACATTGAAATAAAGCATTTCTTCAGAGAAAAGGTGCTATGTGTTGCGAGAGATCAGACCTGCTAAGAATGACGGATTCACCTTTATGGCATAAACAGCTTTGTTTTTGCTCATGTCGAGTTAACACAGTCTAATCATGAACAGTCGCATAGGCAGTGACTTTGACTAGTGTTGATAAAGTAAATTTTGATTGTGACAATCTACACAGACTTATTCAATTAGAGATAACAAGGAAAGCATATGCCGTGCAGTACGCCATCACTCCAAAGGATGTCAGGAAGTGGTACGATGTGGACGGACTATCTAGTTTTTACTGCCTCAGTGTTGAGACTATAACTTCGCTGATGATCTCTTGGTCGCGGGCCGGCCGCGGTGGTCTCGCGGTTCTAGGCGCGCAGTCCGGAGCCGTGCGAGTGCTACGGTCGCAGGCTCGAATCCTGCCTCGGGCATGGATGTGTGTGATGTCCTTAGGTTAGTTAGGTTTAAGTAGTTCTAAGTTCTAGGGGACTAATGACCACAGCAGCTGAGTCCCATAGTGCTCAGAGCCATTTGAACCATCTTGGTCGCGGCAGCGGGTTTAAATCACTTTGTGTTTCTTGTAACCAGCAGGTATAAAACTGTTCTGGCGTTGTGATTGTAGGTCTCGCAAAGTACAGAGCATAAATCATATGCCGCACAATGTAGCAGTATTGTAAATCCATGTGTAACTTCTTCGTTAGTGAAGGTAGTGTTAAGTTGATTAGAAGCAGATGTGGTTGCGTGAGCATCTTGTATGTGCATAATTGCTGTAAGCAACGTACATCTTCCAAACTGGAGCACACTGGGTCTCAACAACACAATATATTAAGATTATGCCATACTAGTTTGTTCTTCATTTGCTGGTATATCAACCTCACCCAGAGTGTTGTTGTGTTAGAGTAATTCGCCAGCGGAGTTCACATAATGGCGCGCAACTTACGAACAACTGCATTAAAAGTAGGGGCAACAGACGTTAACAGATAGAGTACGTGCGGATGGGCTTCGAGGACGTGGTACCAAACGGTAGACCTGCATTGCAATTCAGTCACGCACCTATGTTAGGCTCCCACTTTCTGGTACAGGCAGTTGGTTCCGTATTACGTTATTGGTTAGGGTCTGGCATTTATTTTCTGTCGTTGTAAACCGATGTATTTCGTTCTGATTAACACCAAAAAGATTTAAATCGAATTAATTTCTAACACGAGAGGATTTAAAATGGTCCAGGTTTTATTCCCTATTTCTGCCCCCTCCCAAATTTTTTGTCAGTCTCTCTCAATGCGTGTCTTTACTTTTTATTTCGATATGACTTGTACCCAGTGTTTCATACACCTTATCATTAAGAGCTCGTTTCGATGCAAATGCCTGCTGCGTGGTTTGGCCATTTGGGGAATAAATATATGTTCCGAAGATTTTTTTTATATAATCAAATGAAACTATATGGTTTGAGAGACTTTTTCGAGTTTCAAACATCTGTGATGTATATACGCAGACTGAAGTGGCGAACGAAAATTTGGAGACTCGGGTTCGAAACCTGGCCTTGGTACAAATTTTGACTCGTCACTTCAGTTTGCATATGTACATTTTTTGATATAATAGCATGATATAATGCCTACTACAAGATTTTCTGGCTTGGTGAATATATCATAATAAGGTGTATGACAGCACATTTTGTTTATTTTTTCATACGAATTATGGCAAAAGTGCAGAACATGTTTAACTTCGTGAATTTTGTTACAATCTGTAAACTTCATAGTTAGCTCAAGCGCCCTAGTTCTGCAAAGTAGATAACGGTAGAAGTCAATGAACTAAACGCCTTCAATCCCTGCTACCAATTCTTGCTGCATACAATAAGCGGTGCAAATTATTGTACTTGAACTATGTAGCAAGAAAGGTATGTTGTCAGGCCAGCAATTGATTATCTCCGTACCAACCAGGTCCCAACTTTCAGAAAGTTCCTGTGCTCCTTTACCTCTACCTGCAGTCCAAGGGAGACTGGGTTTGCTAAAACGTTTACAGACTATGTGGTGGTTTAAGATGTAGCAGTAATCTGATATTTTTGTTTTTGGCAATTACTGTGGCTAATAAATTTAAACAAAAAAGGGTCCTATTGTTGTTAAGCGAGGCTACCCCGTATATATGAATGTCAGGAAAGCAATTAAAATATTTTATTCCTCACATGTTTAGTCCATGTACAACATCAAGCAGCTGAAATAATACGTCTAAAATACAATAATGTGAATATGCTGGTGTCACCCACAAAGAAGGCAAATAAGTGAATAAAATACAAAAGTTAGATAATTCCGACAGAATTAATTACTCGTAAATCATGTTCTGACTTTTTTCTTGTTAAAGCTGTTCTTGAAAGCACCTGCCCATGTTGCCACATTTAGAGAGAGACTGCCAGATTTAGCTTAGCCACCACAATATATGGTAACCAAATGAGGTAACTGGATAAATGCTACCATGTTTTACTGTCACAAATTTGATGACATTAAATCGATAAGAAGGCGGAAATTCCAGCAACTAATTGAGGTTAACATCTGTTTGCTTCATTATGTTGGAAAGTCTTGCGTTACTGCCTCCACTGACTTTTGTTATGTCGTATAGTCTTTTGAAGCCGCTGATGCAGGTTCTATTAAAGACATGCAAGTGACATTCAAGAAAGCAAATTTGAAGCAAGACCTGATTCACACCAAATCAAATTGTCCGAAAGAACAGCATCTTGGTATAGTTAAGGCTAACTTGCCATTTGACCTTCTTCTTCTGTGCTGGATGCATACTCATTGCCCGAACCCGTACGGGACTCGGTAAGATTGTCTGCCTCGAGTCATGAGTGTAATGGGCAGGGCCACTACGAATGTAGTGTGTGTACATTAGTGGATCCCACAGGCAGCGTGCAAGGGATAAATCCCTGCAGTCACACTTTAGATGAGCTTGACATAGGCCACGCTGCTGACTATAGATAAGTGTATTCCAACTAGAACGTCAGGTTCGATTTTCACCTCGTCCCGTAAATTACGTTCGATCTCTGTGCCCTCGGTGGCTCAGATGGACAGTCAGCCTTCGGCGGCGCAGCGGTTCGGACGGTGTTTACGTCCCTGCCGCACGTCTGCGCGAGAGGTGTTTACGTTAAGTGTGTAGCGGTGTGCCGCGGTATACATAGAACGAATCATGGCCTTGTCGTTCCGCAAATCGACACTGAAATTTAGTTTTGACAACGAATATGCTCGACCGAAGGCTTACGAGATCGAACGTTATTTACGGGACGAGGTGAAAATCGAACCTGACGTTCTAATTGGGATACACTTATTTATAGTCAGCAGCGTGGTCTACGTCAGGCTCATCAATGAAGCGGCGTGTGACCAACTACGACTTCGACACCGACGGACGGGAATGTTGGAGCGGTAAAAGTTGAACACGCCGGCATGGGCCTCCGAACGATCCGCGTCTTCGAGCTTCCATTCGAAGTGCCAGAAGAATTGGTGACAGGCGCCCTGCGTCCTTACGGAACGGTCCTATCCCACGTGGCTGAAAAGTGGGCGAGTTTCAAGACGCATCGTGTCCTCAATGGCGTCAGACAAATACGGATCGAATTCCGAAAACACGTCCCGTCATACCTGTACATCGCCGGGTGTAGGGCGATTGTCATTTACGACGGACAACCAAGGACGTGCTCTGGATGTGGGAATGAGGGACACATACGTTCTGAGTGTGCTCAACGAAGGTTGTTACAACTGCCACGGGATGATCCACCCCTCACGCCGCATCCGACTGTGCTCCCCATGACTTACGTCGCCGCATTACGCGATGACGTGGGCCGCGAGACAGACGCGTACCATAACACAGACAGCGGCGGATCGTTGCGAGCCACAGAAAGACGACGTTGCGCTGGACCGCCTGCAGCAGAAGCACGACGCCCCCTCTTCGGTTCCGCCTGCGGCCCCTTCAGATAAGGCACTTGGAGACGTCGATAATACGACGGCGCATGATTCCGACGTCCCCCACGAGCAACTGGAGACCATGCTGACCTCTGATTCCGAGGCGCGGCAACGCAAACAGCGATCACCAAAACGCCGGAAGAAGCGCCGCCGCACGGTGGAGAACGACCACTCTGATCTAGCAGACAATTCTGAAAAGTTTAAGGGTGCAGAACAGACGACCATGGATACAGAAGAACTGCCTAGCGTGGATGCAACGGTGTCCAGCGGGACGGCGGCACTACCTACCGCTGACGATTCTCCAGAGACAGCGAAGGAGCTGGATAGACGGCAACAGGCCACTGAGGAGGCTACGGCGCCTGCACCACACGACAACGATGGGACACTAGGAGACTGGTCAGAAGAGCCACCCCCGTGGGGAACAGATGATGCCGGAGGAACTGCTCCCACGCACTCTCCCGGTGTAAGACCGGCAGAGTGCACGGAATAACGACAGACCATATGAGGGAAAGGCGGGGGGGGGGGGGGGGGGGGGCGTTAGACCGACAGTAGCCTATATACGGTAAAATTAGCGACCGTACGGTACCCTATCTACGTTGACCACCATGCAACAAGCTTATCGGATAGGGTCTGTTAACATCAATAGCATTGGGACGCCGGTAAAAATCAAGATGCTCAGTGACATGATAAAGGCTGCGGATTTAGACATAGCACTATTACAAGAAGTTCGGGTACTTCCCCCCTCGGACTTTTACGGTTACGACATTTACTGTTCCCCGTGTGACGAGAGAGGTGTTGGCACAGCTATACTATTAAAGCTGGTCAACGGGATGGAATTAGTCGATACATGGGACCTGAAGTATCGCAACCAACCAGGATATACATTTTTTACTATCCACTCCGCGGGCCGTTAGGACCGGATCTACGTTTCAAGGGCGTTAGCAATGTCGACGGTGGACACAGAAATATGGCCGACAGCGTTTACAGACCACGAGGCATATATTTGTACGGTTAACCTCGATAGACAGCAGGCATGGAGACGGAGGGGTAATTGGAAGATGAACGTCTCCTACCTGCGAGATGCAGAATGCCGACGTATGGTGGAGGACGCGTGGCATGGCTGCATCCGTCGTCGAAATTCTTTCGGTTCTGTCCTGCAGTGGTGGATCGAGTATTCGAAGCCAGCTTTACGGAGGACGTTAATAGGTTACGGGAAGGAGGTTTCTCAACGGCAGCGCACGACCACTGAGTTTTACTTTACGGCTCTCCGGGAACTGTTAGCTCAGCCACCTACACCAGAACGCCATTCGGCCGTCCACCGAGTTGAGGCGAAGCTGGTACAAATTGCGACGCAGGTACAATGATAGCGCGAGGTCGCAGGATTTCCTGCCTCACCAGTTTCCCTCGATGCATTATGTGGTAAAGGAAAGACGAAGAAGACGCAGGAATTTAGTACATGAGATCGATCTCGGCGATGGCCGTCGTTTTACAACAGAAAGGGGCATAGCACAGGCGTTCACGGATCATTTTAGCAGATTCTTTGCGAGCAACGGGGAGTGTCAGAGGGAGCTGGGGAACGTCTTGGAAGAGATCCCAGACGCGACGAGTGTGAACGCGGAAGCGGACGGGTTATCTGAAATTACGTGTGAAGAGCTGGAGGAAGCAATTACACGAGGTGCTTGCAACAACCCCCGGGGCCAGACGGATTCCCGTTGGAATTTTACCGTGCCTTTGTGACCATTATGACACCGATGTGGCTATGTATGTTTAATGAGCTTCTGCGGCAAGAAGTACCGGTTCACATTCGATTCACGGAAGAGCTCATGATACCGATACCGAAGCCCCGTGGTGGCAAACGGCCTTGTGATTATCGCCCCTCGACCCTCCTTAATAGTGACTACAAGATCTTCATGCACATCCTGGGAAGTCGTATCAAAAAGTCGCTGGAGAATCGAATACATGCCGATCAGACTTGTCTTGGCGGCATCAGTAATATCCTCACAGCCTTGGGAGACTATCGTGACGTCGTCGCCCTCGCGGCGGTGATGGACAGGATGGGTGTCTCGCCATTATTGACCAATGCTGTGATGAGGCTGTTGCACCGCGCCAGATCAGCGATGGTGGTCAACGGAGGTAGAACTGAGTATTTTAAGATCTTAAGATCAGTGAGACAGGGTTGCCCCTCGTCGGTCCTCCTTTATGCGATCGCCTTAGAACCGTGCCTCGCAGGCCTTCGCCGCCGTCTTACCGGGATCTCCCTACGGCATTTATCATTCAAATGCAGAGCATACGCGGATGATATTGTGTTCCTCGTACGGAATGAGAGGGAGACTCAAACAGCACTGGATTGGCTACAGACGTATGGGATGACATCTGGAAGTGTGGTCAACTACCGAAAATCACAATTCATGCATGTGGGGCGTGGACTAGAACCAGGAACGGAAGGACCCTTACCTGCGGTGGAAACCCTCCGCCGTTTGAGTATCACCTTTCATAAAGAGACAGCGAGAACGGCTGCGGACAACTACCGAAGGCTGTTACTCAGAGTCCGCACGGCAGTACGACTAAACGCCCTACGGTCGGTGGATATGCTGCAGCGAGTGTTACTCGTCAATCTTTATCTCGCGCCCATGATGTGCCACCTGACACACCTTCTCCCCTTGCCGCACACGATGGCTATGAGGATTCAGGCGGCTTTTGGGTACTATGTGTGCCTGGGACAACTCTTTAAGGTACAGTACACCACGCTTACCCCCCCAGCGCGAGAGGAGGGCGTTGGTTTAGTGAACGTGCACGAGAAGGCGCGTGCCATGTATATTAATACTATGCTCAAACGGTGGCGCAACAGGAATCACTCGCTTACGGGGACGATCATCGAAGAACTCGTACCAACATCGCATATTCCTCCAGTCAGTGTTGGCCATATATCGCCCCCTTTAACGTATGTGCGCACGTTCATCGTGGAACACAGTTACGTTCGAGAGCGTTTAGCAGCGACCCAACAGTCGACATCGAAGGACGTGTACTATCTGCTTCTTCGACAGATCGCCCGAAATAGGGTGGAACGGAAACATCCAGCTGTTAATTGGCACGTGGTGTGGCGCACGGTCCACCACCCCCACCTACCTACATCAGTCAGATCAACATGGTACATTGTCGTCAACCGAAAATACCCTACAAATGATAAAAAGTACGCAATACATTTGGCGGATTCGCCCTTGTGTCAGCAATGCGGCGTGCTGGATGCGGACGACCATCGGCTGGTCTGCGGCGAGGCGTTAACTGTCTGGACTCTCGCAGGAAAGATAATAGCGTTCATGCGGCGTACTATCTATACGGCAGTCTGTTCTGACATAGTATTTTTTCCAGAGGAAACGTATTTACCGCGTCATAAGACGAACGCAGTGGCGTGGATCACAGATATGACGGTCCATTACATCTATAGAAACACACGTACGAACTTACTGAACGTCCTGGATTACTGGCAATGCTTGCAACATGGACACAAAAACTATTACGGCTACAATAGTACAAGGATTGATATACCAATTTCCTAGTAACGGTTTTTGCGGACCCGCCATATACTTGGGGTGTGCCGGGTGCGCAAAGATGAGCGGCGATGCTTTCGTTGTGAAACCGACCAAGTAATATGATCGACCAAGAACACTATGCGAGTATGCGACCTACGAAAAAACTCACGCTTGAACAGTTAGAAAATGGATGTACTTCCAATTTTGTTTTCATATTCATAAATACTTTTCTTTAGTGCCTGAGGTGGCATCACTTTGATTTTGTTGTTATTCCATGCTGCTTGGTAGGACGGCAGCGAGGTTCCTTCCAGGACAGTTATCATGTGTCAGGACGTACTATTTTTATTTTGTGAATAATAAAGGTTTATGTTTCTCCTACCTTCCTTCATATAAAATAAATAAATAAATACAACCTCAATAAAACATAAAAAAGGTAACGTGCTTGCCTGTCAGGTGCATGCTACCTCTGTTACAAAAAAAAAAAGATGGATAGAGCATGTGCCATGTAAGCAGGAGATCCCGGGTTCGAGTCCCGGTCGGGGCACACATTTTCAACTGTCCCCGTTGATGTACACTCCTGGAAATTGAAATAAGAACACCGTGAATTCATTGTCCCAGGAAGGAGAAACTTTATTGACACATTCCTGGGGTCAGATACATCACATGATCACACTGACAGAACCACAGGCACATAGACACAGGCAACAGAGCATGCACAATGTCGGCACTAGTACAGTGTATATCCACCTTTCGCAGCAATGCAGGCTGCTATTCTCCCATGGAGACGATCGTAGAGATGCTGGATGTAGTCCTGTGGAACGGCTTGCCATGCATTTCCACCTGGCGCCTCAGTTGGACTAGCGTTCGAGCTGGACGTGCAGACCGCGTGAGACGACGCTTCATCCAGTCCCAAACATGCTCAATGGGGGACGGATCCGGAGATCTTGCTGGCCAGGGTAGTTGACTTACACCTTCTAGAGCACGTTGGGTGGCACGGGATACATGCGGACGTGCATTGTCCTGTTGGAACAGCAAGTTCCCTTGCCGGTCTAGGAATGGTAGAACGATGGGTTCGATGACGGTTTGGATGTACCGTGCACTATTCAGTGTCCTCTCGACGATCACCAGAGGTGTACGACCAGTGTAGGAGAACGCTCCCCACACCATGATGCCGGGTGTTGGGCCTGTGTGCCTCGGTCGTATGCAGTCCTGATTGTGGCGCTCACCTGCACGGCGCCAAACACGCATACGACCATCATTGGCACCAAGGCAGAAGCGACTCTCATCGCTGAAGACGACACGTCTCCATTCGTCCCTCCATTCACGCCTGTCGCGACACCACTGGAGGCGGGCTGCACGATGTTGGGGCGTGAGCGGAAGACGGCCTAACGGTGTGCGGGACCGTAGCCCAGCTTCATGGAGACGGTTGCGAATGGTCCTCGCCGATACCCCAGGAGCAACAGTGTCCCTAATTTGCTGGGAAGTGGCGGTGCGGTCCCCTACGGCACTGCGTAGGATCCTACAGTCTTGGCGTGCATCCGTGCGTCGCTGCGGTCTGGTCCCAGGTCGACGGGCACGTGCACCTTCCGCCGGCCACTGGCGACAACATCGATGTACTGTGGAGACCTCTCGCCCCACGTGTTGAGCAATTCGGCGGTACGTCCACCCGGCCTCCCGCATGCCCAATATACGCCCTCGCTCAAAGTCCGTCAACTGCACATACGGTTCACGTCCACGCTGTCGCGGCATGCTACCAGTGTTAAAGACTGTGATGGAGCTCCGTATGCCACGGCAAACTGGCTGACACTGAGGGCGGCGGTGCACAAATGCTGCGCATCTAGCGCCATTCGACGGCCAAAACCGCGGTTGCTGGTGTGTCCGCTGTGCCGTGCGTGTGATCATTGGTTGTACAGCCCTCTCGCAGTGTCCGGAGCAAGTATGGTGGGTCTGACACACCGGTGTCAATGTGTTCTTGTTTCCATTTCCAGGAGTGTATATCAAGGCCTGTCGACAGCTCAGGGTCTTGATTTAATTATTATTTCATTGTCAACATGTTGTACTTCATCAGCACCATGTGGCTCTTTCGTGCTTGGAACTGGTTCAGCATTTTCATACAGCTCCTGCTTATCGACATGTATTGGGAATGGAAATATTGCCATGGCAGCAACATCATAGTAGTGCCTCTTAGGCTACTGTGTTTCATATCACTGTAAGTAAATCCAGTTGACAGAAGCAAATAACTGTTAAGGTACCTAATGGTCTATACTAAAAGTAGCTAATCAATTTTTCGTACAGGCTGATTTTTGAATGACTGCAGTAAGTATATGTGCAGTATCGTATTTTACGGACTATAAGACGCACTTTTTTCTTCGAAAAATTGACTACAAAATTTAGGTTGTCGAAATTAATGTAAAATTTAGGTGGAGAATTCCTGTCAATCTTAAATGCTGCGGGAAACCTATCTCTATCTGCCAACATTGCATTCAGCTGTCAGCAGCAGTGCGCCGATGCGCTGAACATGAGTTGCGGGGATTCACAACCTTGCTCACGATGTCTCCCAGCCGCCCCGCCATCACGAAACGAGAACACCGTCTAGCCCATGAACTTGAATTGAAAGTGATTTTTGTTACCGGTAAGAAAACAATATTTTCGTTAGTAGCTAGTATAGTAATGGAAAAAGAATAAAAGGTATCCATATAATGCGGTCTATGAATTGAAAGTAATAGCATATGCAGAAGAACTTGGATACAGCCCAGCTGAGTGGCATTTCGGCACTACACCAACAGAAAAAACCATTCGCGATTGGTGGGCTAGTAAAGAATAACTGCAAAAAAATGAGGAAGACTAAATGTGCGAATGGAGGACTGAATGCAAAATGGCCAAAACTAGAAGATGACGTGTTAAAATGAATTCAAAGACACCGTCCAAGTGGCATTGGAGTTAATGCAAGAATGATCCAAATATACACGCTCGTAGGCTAGCGCTGCAGTGGAACTTAACAGGCTGTAAGGGTGGAGTTGGTTGGCGCTACAGGTTTATGAAGCGGCAATGACTTAGAATGCGAACAAAACCAAAAATCGCAGAAAATGCCTCAGGAGCATGAACAGAAAACATTATGTTTCCATCGCTTTATTATTCAGCATCGAACGAAATCCAGTGTGGCACTAAGCCAAATAGCGAATGTGGACGGCACTCATCTGGTGTTTGATGTGCTGAGTAGCAGAACTGTTTCCATGAAAGGTGCTAAAAGTGTAAATATAAAAACAAGTGGACATAAAAAAAGACACTATACTGTTGTCCCTTCATGTTGTGCTGACGGTATTAAACTTAATCCAATGATCATTTTCAAGCGCAAAACAATGCCGAAACCTGCTGGAATACTGCCAGGTCTTCCTATTCACGTACATGACGAAGGTTGGTTAAATGGGCGAGGATGATAAGAAATTACGGATTAACGGAGTGTGGGAGAGAAGGGAGGTACGTTATTGAAGAAGAGTTCTCTTCTTGGACTAGATCAGTTTAGTAATCATTTGAAAAAATCCCGTGAAAGATAAATTGAGATAGGGTAATACAGAGCTTGCTGTTATTCTTACTTGACAATTGCAAGCTCTCGGGGACTCGATAAGTAAATATATGAGTATATGAGAGAAGAATGGAACAAATGGATGATGGATGAAATTCAACATGAATTCACACCGAAGGGAGTTTTAAACAGCCCTGGTTTAGAGTAGGGGAAGACATTATTGTTGAATCTTTCAAGAAGTGCAGCACAAGTAACGCTCTCAACGGCAGCGAAGAAAAAAATGTTCAAATATGTGTGAAATCTTATGAGACTTAACTGCTAAGGTCATCAGTCCATAAGCTTACACGCTACTTAACCTAAATTATCCTTACGACAAACACACACACACCGATGCCCGAGGGAGGACTCGAACCTCCGCCGGGATCAGCCGCACAGTCCATGAGTGCAGCGCCTGAGACCGCTCGGCTAAACCGGCAACGAAGACCATAGTATATAGGAAGAGAACAACGATGACGACGAAGAGGAAGAAGAAAAAAGTTCAGATTTCGATTTTCAGGAATTTTAAAGGTCAGTTCCGTTTTATAAACTAAGAATTTTTTTAGTCTGAATTTGCAATCTAATAATAAAAATGTTATTTTTTAAAAAACTGCTTAAAAATAAGATGCGTCTTATATCCGTCGCGTCTTATAGGCCGCAGAATGCAATAGTGTATATATCAGTCTTGTCTCATGTAACCTTTGAACAGATAAGTTTAATTTGTTTATTCCTGTTGTTCATTATAATGATAATATTACATTAAATGTTTTTAAATTAAACTGTATTGCATTTCATACAGCAATACAGTTCGTCTAGTTTCCTTTTAAACAGTACTGTATGTTATGTTCCTAATTATAACTTCAGATAACTATTTCACGAAACATTTCCATAATTCGGACTTTCAGTACTTCGGACCGGGACTCGCCCTAATAAATATGATTTGGTGAGGCTTCTCTGTCAACGAGCCCGGATAGCCGCACATGTTAGGGCTCCCCTTCCGGGATTCGGCCAGATGCACGGCCACGCATACAATGCTCCCGGCGGATTAACGAAGTGGGCCGGTGTGCCCGGCAGCCTGGACAAGGTTTCCAGGCGGTTTCCCACATGCGGCTGGCACCCACATCCCGCCTCAGTTACACGATTCGCAAACATTTAGAAATCTTTTGCACAGTTACACAAGGATAAGACTACATGCAGACCGTTGGGGTTCACATATTCTGCCCCAAAGGGTGGCGACAGGAAGAGCATCCGGTTATTATCTAACATTAACATTATGCCAAACCTGATAATAACCTTGGTGACCCCGAGCAGGTAGGGGATAAAAGAAGAAGAAGTTGAAGAATGAGTTTTCACTGTATAACAGCTCGCCTTATCTCTAGACGAAGCGGCCACAGTGCAGCTTCGGCAACGAAAAAAAAGAAAACCTGCTAAAGTTTTCGGTCGTTGTGGAATATACTTATATATTTGTGGTAATTCGAGAGAGCTGCATCCGAGCTTTCATTGGCAAGACTAAATGAGCACGGAAGATAGAACAAAGGAATTTCCTTCATCTGTTATTTCGCTTTTTTCTTTATCACACCTTTCGTTCCATTACGACCGACGGTTAACGGCCCCGGACCTCATTAACATTCTGTAACACCGAATTCCTCCGACGAATGGTGTGACCTTGGCACAGTTTCAAACACTTTGAACTCCTGTTTTGTTGTTGTCTTTCCCTGTGACTAAGAAATGAGACAAATATAGCACCGCCTTACTGCTGACTTCACACAAGTGGACTATGCTGAAACGAAAAATCGAGTTATGCGACCTTCAGCGATAACATTGGAAATGCATACAGCTTATAAAAACCGCCAATGACATCCTTTGCTTCAACGGCATTGTTTAATTGTGAACCACAGCAACAACTATTGTCGCTCATTCTTTAGAACAGACTTCCTGCTACGTGATGTTGTAACTCCATCTTGCGGACGAAAATTATGAAGATTAGGGCTATGAGCGTCTCCTATTCACGTAACTGGGGAAGCTTTATAATTTTGCACCATTTCTGACAGCTACAGCTGGTTAATGAAAATAATAAAACTTTCAAACACTTGTGTACAGCCATTTGTATAACACTGCTAATGGCAGTAATGTTGCTGTTGTCGTCTTCAGTCCCAAGACTGATTTGATGCAGCTCTCAATCAAGCTTCTATCCTGTGCAAATCCATTCACATCTGCATAACTACTGCAATCCACATTTTGAACTTTGAACATGCTCAATGTAATCGACTCACAAATACTCACACACACACACACACACACACACACACACACACCATTACCAAATTAAGTTATACCTGAAGCCTTAAGGTGTATCCCATCAATCTATCCATTTTTTTAAATTTCTGGCACATACATCATTTGTCTCCTATTCAACTCATTACCCCTTCATTGGTTATCCTGTTTCTCAAACTTACCTTCAGCATCCTTCTGTAGCGCTACGTTTTAAAAGCTTCCATACTCTTCTTGTCTGCACTGTTAATCGTCCATGTTCTACTTCTGTACAAGGCTGTATTCAAGATAAATGTTTTCTGAAAAGACATCCTAACACTTAAGTTTATATTCGGTATTAACATTTATATTCGGTGTTAACATTTCTCTTTTTTAGGAAAGAGGTAACGATGGGAAAAGTAATAAGAACTCGTGCAGCAATACACTATAGCGGCACCTGAAGCAAAAGATAAAAGAGAAAATTGTCCCTTCAACTACGTTTACACTGTACAAAAACTGCGTTTATCATTATCAACGTCATCATCACCATCATCATCACCATCATCTATTTTGCATCCACTTCTTGATAAAGATCCTGGACCTTTGTGTGCACTACGATCAGCTGCACACATTCATGTTACTCGTTTCTAATGTCGTCCATGCATCTCCCATTACATTGCCGACGTGCATTAAAAGCCCATCTCACAATGTAACAAATTAAAACTGGTAATACGTATGTCTCATTGCTGTCGCTTCTACATCTTTTGATATGAAGGTTGTTACTTACAAATTGACTACACAGCAATCGAATTTTTTGCAATTTTTTTACTTTCATGGTACATGAAGATCAGAACTCACATATCAGTCTGCCAAAGTAGTTCGAGACAATTCTCAAAAATACTCGAGAAAAATCAACTTTGAAGTTATCTGACGATTATTAATATGCTGAACTTGAGGGGAGTTCTTTTGACTAGCCGTCTGGCTGATGTGTGAGGGGCATGGGTTCGAATACTAGCGAACTCAAATTTTTAAACAAAGGTGCTTCTTCTATGACCATTTATGTGAAGCGTAAAATACAAGAACACAGAAATTTCTAATTTTTAAAATTTTACGATCTTGATTAACAATCTCTTATAAAAGTCCAGTAACTAAAAATCTTTGTTTGCAATGAAAACTGGGTTTTTGTGTGCAGTATGTAGTCAGGCCTCCCCCCATGAACCATGGACCTTGCCGTTGGTGGGGAGGCTTGCGTGCCTCAGCGATACAGATGGCCGTACCGTAGGTGCAACCACAACGGAGGGGTATCTGTTGAGAGGCCAGACAAACGTGTGGTTCCTGAAGTGGGGCAGCAGCCTTTTCAGTAGTTGCAGGGGCAACAGTCTGGATGATTGACTGATCTGGCCTTGCAACATTAACCAAAACGGCCTTGCTGTGCTGGTACTGCGAACGGCTGAAAGCAAGGGGAAACTACAGCCGTAATTTTTCCCGAGGACATGCAGCTCTACTGTATGATTAAATGATGATGGCATCCTCTTGGGTAAAATATTCCGGAGGTAAAATAGTCCCCCATTCGGATCTCCGGGCGGGGACTACTCAGGAGGATGTCGTTATCAGGAGAAAGAAAACTGGCGTTCTACGGATCGGAGCGTGGAACGTCAGATCCCTTAATCGGCCAGGTAGATTAGAAAATTTAAAAAGGGAAATGGATAGGTTAACGTTAGATATAGTGGGAATTAGTGAAGTTCGGTGGCAGGAGGAACAAGACTTCTGGTCAGGTGACTACAGGGTTATAAACACAAAATCAAATAGGGGTAATGCAGGAGTAGGTTTAATAATGAATAGGAAAATAGGAATGCGGGTAAGCTACTACAAACAGCATAGTGAACGCATTATTGTGGCCAAGATAGATACGAAGCCCACACCTACTACAGTAGTACAAGTTTATATGCCAACTAGCTCTGCAGATGAAGAAGAAATTGAAGAAATGTACGATGAAATAAAAGAAATTATTCAGATAGTGAAGGGAGACGAAAATTTAATAGTAATGGGTGACTGGAATTCGAGTGTAGGAAAAGGGAGAGAAGGAAACATAGTAGGTGAATATGGATTGGGGCTAAGAAATGAAAGAGGAAGCCGCCTAGTAGAATTTTGCACAGAGCACAACTTAATCATAGCTAACACTTGGTTTAAGAATCATGAAAGAAGGTTGTATACGTGGAAGAACCCTGGAGATACTAAAAGGTATCTGATAGGTTATATAATGGTAAGACAGAGATTTAGGAACCAGGTTTTAAGTTGTAAGACATTTCCAGGGGCAGATGTGGACTCTGACCACAATCTATTGGTTATGACCTGTAGATTAAAACTGAAGAAACTGCAAAAATGTGGGAAATTAAGGAGATGGGACCTGGATAAACTGAAAGAACCAGAGGTTGTACAGAGTTTCAGAGAGAGCATAAGGGAACAATTGACAGGAATAGTGGAAAGAAATACAGTAGAAGAAGAATGGGTAGCTCTGAGGGATGTAGTAGTGAAGGCAGCAGAGGATAAAGTAGGTACAAAGACGAGGGCTGCTAGAAATCCTTGGGTAACAGAAGAAATATTGAATTTAATTGATGAAAGGAGAAAATATAAAAATGCAGTAAAAGAAGCAGGCAAAAAGGAATACAAACGTCTCAAAAATGAGATCGAAAGGAAGTGCAAAATGGCTAAACAGGGATGGCTAGAGGACAAATGTAAGGATGTAGAAGCTTATCTCACTAGGGGTAAGAAAGATACTGCCTACAGGAAAATTAAAGAGACCTTTGGAGAGAAGAGAACCACGTGTATGAATATCAAGAGCTCAGATGGCAGCCCAGTTCTAAGCAAAGAAGGGAAGGCAGAAAGGTGGAAGGAGTATATAGAAAGTTTATACAAGGGCGATGTACTTGAGGACAATATTATGGAAATAGAAGAGGATGTAGATGAAGACGAAATGGGAGATACGATACTGCGTGAAGAGTTTGACAGAGCACTGAAAGACCTGAGTCGAAACAAGGCCCCCGGAGTAGACAACATTCCATTAGAACTACTGACGGCCTTGGGAGAGCCAGTCATGACAAAACTCTACCAGCTGGTGAGCAAGATGTATGAGACAGGTGAAATACCCTCAGACTTCAAGATGAATATAATAATTCCAATCCCAAAGAAAGCAGGTGCTGACAGATGTGAAAATTACCGAACTATCAGTTTAATAAGCCACGGCTGCAAAATACTAACGCGAATTCTTTACAGACGAATGGAAAAACTGGTAGATGCAGACCTCGGGGAGGATCAGTTTGGATTCCGTCGAAATGTTGGAACACGTGAGGCAATACTGACCTTACGACTTATCTTAGAAGAAAGATTAAGAAAAGGCAAACCTACATTTCTAGCATTTGTAGACTTAGAGAAAGCTTTTGACAATGTTGACTCGAATACTCTTTTTCAAATTCTAAAGGTGGCAGGGGTAAAATACAGGGAGCGAAAGGCTATTTACAATTTGTACAGAAACCAGATGGCAATAATAAGAGTCGAGGGGCATGAAAGGGAAGCAGTGGTTGGGAAAGGAGTGAGACAGGGTTGTAGCCTCTCCCCGATGTTATTCAATCTGTATATTGAGCAAGCAGTAAAGGAAACAAAAGAAAAATTTGGAGTAGGTATTAAAATTCATGGAGACGAAGTAAAAACTTTGAGGTTCGCCGATGACATTGTAATTCTGTCAGAGACGGCAAAGGACTTGGAAGAGCAGTTGAACGGAATGGACAGTGTCTTGAAAGGAGGATATAAGATGAACATTAACAAAAGCAAAACGAGGATAATGGAATGTAGTCAAATTAAATCGGGTGATGCTGAGGGAATTAGATTAGGAAATGAGACACTTAAAGTAGTAAAGGAGTTTTGCTATTTAGGAAGTAAAATAACTGATGATGGTCGAAGTAGAGAGGATATAAAATGTAGACTGGCAATGGCAAGGAAAGCATTTCTGAAGAAGAGAAATTTGTTAACATCGAATATAGATTTATGTATCAGGAAGTCGTTTCTGAAAGTATTTGTTTGGAGTGTAGCCATGTATGGAAGTGAAACATGGACTATAACTAGTTTGGACAAGAAGAGAATAGAAGCTTTCGAAATGTGGTGCCACAGAAGAATACTGAAGATAAGGTGGATAGATCACGTAACTAATGAGGAGGTATTGAATAGGATTGGGGAGAAGAGAAGTTTGTGGCACAACTTGACTAGAAGAAGGGATCGGTTGGTAGGACATGTTTTGAGGCATCAAGGGATCACAAATTTAGCATTGGAGGGCAGCGTGGAGGGTAAAAATCGTAGAGGGAGACCGAGAGATGAGTACACTAAGCAGATTCAGAAGGATGTAGGTTGCAGTAGGTACTGGGAGATGAAGCAACTTGCACAGGATAGAGTAGCATGGAGAGCTGCATCAAACCAGTCTCAGGACTGAAGACAACAACAACAACATGTAGTCAGGAAAAAGAAGACGTACAATTTTACGAACAATGACAGTTGTGTGTCTTAAATAGTGGTTATAATCAAAATACAGCTACTCGTGGAGGTCCAGTGAAGGCTGTAATTATCGTATGGCAGCGAAACTTGGTAGACATGCTGACGCATTAATCCACAACCGGTTTATGCTGAAAAAAATTGGTTCTAATTTTGACCACGAGGTGCAATGGCGCTGTACACTGTTTGTATGACAATGTGACATCCACGCTGTCATTTGACAAGCTATAACATGAGTGAACAATATAGTTGCCGAGAAGATAGATTGAGCGCTGTTACTGAAATTGTTTTTTTTTTAACAGCAGCAATTACAGTGCTGCATTGAGAGAGTATTGCCGACTGATAGGAGAGGTCCGATGTTATTAAACGGATTAAAGAAGATGATAATGGAGTTCTGAAAGACGATAGAGCTTGGAGTGACGCCTGGAAGGGGAAGGCGTCCTGCTGCCACTGTGGAAGTTATTGATGATGTTGCTGTTGCCGTAACTGACCATGCAGCACTTTCCCGGGTAATGCTAGTCCTCGCGTAGTGTCACGAGAGTAGTCTATCCCATGATCAATAACACAGAAAGTTTTACAGTCTGTTTTACACTGGTGCCCGTATAAGATCCAGGCGTTGCAGCAACTGAAACTTCGTGATCCACAGCACAAGCGTTCTCAATTTGCTCTTCGCTTTCCGGCACGGATCGAAATTGATGACATGTGGCTGGGCAATATTCTAGGGGCTGACGAGGCACATTGTACAGCATGTGGTTCCTGCTGTGGAAGAGCGCAAGTAGAGAAAGAGCTCACGTCGCTAGCTTAATGCAAACTTGCACGAATGTAATATATCCAGTGGTTTTCCAGATGCATAGACTACAAAGTCACTTGACATGAATCCATACGACTTTTGGATCTGGAGATATCTACCGTGAAAGAATAATTTTACCACGGACACAATCTCTCTCTACCCGGGCCGAAAGCCAGTACACGGGAACACGTTGCTCAGATTCCACCAGAGCTGAAGCAAACAAATGTTGATCACATTGTTTTATGGATGCAGGTTCTCGTCGGCTTCTCCGATACTTATACTGAACAAATTGTGGAAGCGGCGGTTAAGAATAAAATCAATATTATACCTTTCTCAGTTGTTTGAGATTTTTAGCCACCTCCCGTTCCTAGTCCATTACGTACAGAAACATATCTATGCACCTCTCGCGTATTCACAGAGCCACATTTGCACCTGGTGGCCAAAATTGTTCCCAGCATAAATCGGTTTCACATTAACGCATTAAAATATCTATCAAGTTTCGCTGCCATACGGTAATTTCAGCCCACACTGATATCTGTGACTAGCTACACTTTAATTATAAGCACCCAGTATCCGTTAAATTTCATATTTACATGACTTCGGTGAGCACTCAACCACACAGCCACACTGCTCGGCAAAAAACATACCTTATTTTAGCGTATTAAACCTGGTTGGAAAACTTCAAGGTCGATTTTCTGGAGAACTTCTGAGAGTTGTACTGAACTGCTTTGGAAGACGCGCAGTTCAATTCTGAATTTCACGTACCAGAAATACAAAAAAGTTTCCGAAATCCGGGTGCTTTTTGGTCCCCTTGTTAGTTAACCAAAAGCACTGATTGTGTGGATGATCATTGGTGACTGGGAGAGAGTGAGTCCGAATTTATCTCAGATTACTTTATACTTCTTTTCTCGCATTTCCTCTGCTATAACCACATTCGTTTTTAATAATTTCTTCAGGGCGCTGATAAATTCGTCGTTGAGGGCCCCTAACTAGAGAATCACACACAGACACACACACACACACACACACACACATCAATAGCACTACTAGCCATTATTAATCCTCTCTTTGCATAGAATTTTTAGTGTCGTTAACAGTAAATACAACACCTGATCAATTGTAGCTATTACTTCATTCTCATTTTTTAGCATTTTCTTTTCGACAAGTTGACTGTAAATTGTTTTAGCCTTATTGTAGTTGATTCTCAAACCTTAGTTGTTGTAGTTTATCTGCGCTGGAGATAAACAGTTCCACGGCATTATCGAAACTAGAGTGGTTTTGTAATGTTCTAATAACATGTGTTGCTACTCTGCCCTCTCAGTTTAAGGACTTGATAACTTCCTCTAGGGCGACTGCCGATAATTTTAGTGACACAAAATCTTCTAGCATAGTTTCTCTTTCAGTGTTCAATTTATCACTGCCATGGTGATGTCCACAGAAGCTGAAGAATACACGGTGAATCAGAATAACACAGACAAAATTTCGGAGGTTCTTCTGAAATATTTTCTAAGGGTATTAATGTAAGCGAGCCGTGGTCTAAGGTGGCTAGTTATACTGTAATTGAATTTCATTTGATTTCGAACCACCATTTGTGTTTGATTCTGTATTGCTCAGAAAATGTTTGCACAGCAGTGCAAACCACGTTGTTTAGCTGTAATTTTCTAATGTTAATAGTATTTTAACAAGTGTAATAAAATACGGCATTTCCATTTGGCCTAATTATATTACTTGTATTATCTACTACTACGTGAAAGAGAAGTGAGTAACTGAATTTTCATCGAAAGTTTGGATGCGAACAAGTTACAATTTTTTACTCAAGCGTCCATATGCCATATGACGACTTAGATGTGTAATATGTAAATCACCAAGAACGCGATTCGCTTTAGACTTTATGATCCTAGTTTCTTTGGGTTACCGCTTTACATAGCCGCTGTACAGGTGCAGAATTGACCTCGTTAGGATAGGCATAGTGTGGACATCACTTAGGGACAGTTGAATTATAAGGCGTAGAGTCACGAACAAAAAGGAAGTTTATTTCTTGTTTGGAATGCGAATGGACTCGCCCCGATTAGTTTATAAAGTCATTAGCCAGTTACGGCTATCCTTAGAAGGTATTAATTTCTGTGGTGGAACAAAGACCGAGAGAAAGGAGTAGGAAATGGATTTCGTCATTGCTGGCTGAAAGCCGGGACCAGACAGACGACAACGAGAGTCCAGTGTGGAAGCGACGGCGCTGTCAACACGCGATTTCTCTCACATGTTCCCTATTGGCTACCGAGAAGGAGTGCCTAGCAAGCATGTCATCAGCGAACTGCGTTCTACAAGAACAATGAATCTTTGCTGAAGCGACGATCCTGTTCTGCCTGTGGGCCACAATGAATTGTAACTGAACATTACAGCAGAACATTAATGTGAAGAGGTGAAAATAAAATAAAATTCTGAAATACCAGTCAGACTGGCTAGGCGACCTGCACATCTGCATTTTAGAAGGAAATACACGTCTACTTCTGTCTTAAAATAACAGCGTAATATACAATATTCCAATTTTTTTTATTATATCCTTCTTTTTCGAGTGGAGTTATGTAAAGCAGACTGAAGATTTACTCTGCACAAACAACAGTAGAATTTTTAAAACTACCTTTTTAAAGATACTGGATATTAAAGCGACGCTCGTAGTTTAATTAATGATGATGATGAAGTCCCATGCTCCTTGACAGTGCGTAAGGGACGATGCTGTAGACCTGAACCGCTGTACAAGGCAAGGTCCTAGCGGAGGTGGTTTGCCAGTGCCTTCCTCCGACCTCGAGGGAGGTGAAAATCCGACCCCCCCCCCCCCCCCCCCCTCAAATCGAACCCCGGACCCTTTGCTCGGGAAGCGAGAACGCTACCGCAAGACCACGAGCTGCGGACAGTTTAATTAGTACATATTATTATTAAAAAAATTCCTACAGCATTATTAGCCAGAGGACGGAGCTTCGTCTAATGACACTAATTTTTCGATGTTTCGTCCAATATTTATCATCAACTACCTCAAATAGTCCCTGTGGAGGCCAATCGTTAGGATGTTTGGTGCACTGTGTGTTCAGACGCACTTGTACTCTGTCCAGCGTTGAAGTCTGACGTCAGTTCTGCCACAGTTTGCTTCCTGTCCCGTTTTAGCAGTCTGACCAACCTAATGAGGGGTAGCCGCCCAATCCCACGATATCTGGACGTGATTTCTCACTGGTTTCGACACGTGTTGAAGACACTCACCACAGCTCTCCTCGAACATCCGACAAGTCACGCAGTTGGCGAAATGCTCGTTCCGAGCCTCGGGGCCATATTAGTCTGCCATTGTCAAACTCATAGATTGCGCGGCTTCGCCATTCTACACACAGGCAGCACTCACTGGTACTACATGCACCGAGCATGTGTCTGACTGTCACTCCTCGCCAGGTGACGCTGCTATCGCCTGGACGGTTTATATCGATGGGTAGGTGGATGTAATATTCTGGCTGATCAGCGTATACTACGTCAAATTCTTGTCGAGTTTCCAGCCGGCTCAAACTGTCATCTGAACACAATATTTCAGCGGTCCACCTGGCCGCCATCATGAGGTGAGAAAAGGTACGCTGCTCTCACCGACAACTGGCGAGAGCGGCGTACCTTTTCTCACCTCATGATGGCGGCCAGGTGGACCGCTGAAATATTGTGTTCAGATGACAGTTTGAGCCGGCTGGAAACCCGACAAGAATCTGATATACTAATATGACGGGAAAGTATAAATAGTCATAGCGTATATTATGCACGTGTGGTGTCTGTTCTGTCGGACCACACATATACAGTATATTCATATAAATGCTGTCATGATCCACTCCTTCAGAGGGATAATCTTAGGTCAAAGTTCTAACACAGCAAGTCAAGTATTAAAGTCAGAAACTGCCTTGAGGCATCGTAACTCACTGCACACAAATTACCGGGTAATTGAGAATGGGTGAACACAGCGACTGCGAACAAATATTACACGTTTTAATCTCCATAATTATATAAAACGAAATATCCTGACTGACTCACCATCGCCCAGCACTAAACGCTATCTATAGAAACTTGAAGGTTGGAGAGGTTGTTGATCTTACACTCTAAGCATCGTTTAAGAAGGAATTTTTCAAAATTCCTTCCTAAGGGGTTGAGAGGTTTTACGAAAATTGGTATTATGTGTTTTTGCATTTTTGGTAAATTAGTCCCTAACGGGGAGAAATAGGTGAAGGATGTTTTAAAAAAAAAATCGTTGTTAAATCAATACTAAAGCGTTTTCAAAGCCACATCTGTGAAAACCGGTATTTGATTTCTGGGTTAAAAATAAAAATACACATTTTTCTGTTACGGAGGTGAAATATGTTGAAAATTTGTTCGAAAATATTTCATTATCAAAGCACAATCGCTTTTTGGTCAGAAGTACATTCGAAAAAGAGGGTAATCGCTTTAATTAGTGTGAGAAGTTTGGAAGGTGTTGCAATTCCTGAATTAAATCAAAGAAAGCTGTCTAACAGTCATCACAACAAATGGGCTTTGTCAGAATCGCATAAAACAGATCTTTAATACTTTAATTTTTTATTAGGCGTGATATATGTCAATAAATTTGTAATTACTATTCAAATTAATCATTACCACCTTTATATACGGTTCCATGTACGGTACTGGAATATTAGTGTGGGATGAGAAAATTCAGTACTGTGTCTAACACTGGCGTTAATAACTATACAATCACTTATCCAATTTGTCTCTTCCTTTTTCAGCTCGCAGTATGAAATTACATTAATTGATTAAATTTAAGTAATTAATTTTTAAACATATATTGTTTTAGTTATGCAAAGACTGGCAGTCCTGTAAAGTGTCAGTAACTCTTTTATAGTGGCTGGACTTATACATGGGCAATGTGCTTAATAACATACAAATATGATTAAAGAAAAAGAAAAAACAAAGATTCAGGAGATCATATAGTCTACTTTAGCGAAGCAGCGGGCGTTTAGGTGGTATATTACTAACATTTCCATTTGCAACACATTTTGGAGGCGTGTCCACATACACCAATGAATGTTCTTACTAAATTATATCATTCTACGTCACATAGGTTAGGAGAAATGGGATCATAAACATTGAGAAGTATGAAAGTTGGCTTATTTTAAACGTAGTATACGTTACCTAGGTCGTACTCAACAAGGTTTCATAATGAGAGCTCTTACCGACCTCCAGTAATCTATAAAGTTATTAGACGTTTAAAGATGGGGGGGGGGATTATTGGTTTCTGGTACAAATAGATATTGCTTAAAAACATTTAGAACTATTTTTTTAAACATTTAGTAATATTGTAATGCTCATGAAACTTCTCAGATCGTTCTTCCGCGTATTCTCCAGAGGGAGGGAAGGGCAGTAGCACATATTCTGGGCTCGGGTATGATAAATTTCTAGACACAGAAAAGGATATGTCCACGAATTAGCACGCTTTTACAATGAGTCGCTTGTGTGAAACTCAGTTTGCCCTATACTCAGATGATATATTGCAAAGAATGCATGAAATGCACATGCCAAGATTACCGGAAAGTATTTGACACAATGCTCCACTGCAGACAACGATGGTAATAGCATTTGGAACAGGTTCCCAGGTACATGAGTGGCTCTCAGTCGTCTTAAGCAATAGAACCCAGCATGTTGTCTTCGACGGCGAGAGTTGACAAGGGAAGTGTGATAGGACCCCTATTATTTTCTTTGTGTGTAAACGATCCGACGGACAGGGCAAGTAGCAGTCTCTGGTTCTTTGCTGTTGATGCTGTGGTGTATGGGAAGGCGTCGAAAATGAGTGATTGTAGGTTGAGGCAGGACGACTTCGAAATAATTTCTAGTTGGTGTGGTGAATGGCAGCTAGCTCTAAATGTAGAAAAGTGTAAATTAATATGGATGAGTACGAAAAACAAACTTATGATGTTCGGATGCGGCATTACAGTGTTCTGCTTGAAACAGTCACGTTGCTTAAATATGTGGGCGTAGAGCTACAAAGCGGTATCAAATGGATCGAGCATGCGAGAATTGTTGTAGGGAAGGCAAATGGTCGACTTCTGTTTATTGGTAGAACTTTGGAAAAGTGTGGTTTATCTGTGAGCGACACAGCATATAGGACGCTAGTACGACGTACTCATGATTACTGCTCGAGTGTCTGGTATCCACACCAGGGCGCTGTAAATGAAGACATGAAAGCAATTCAGAGACAGACTTGCGTTCGTCTAAATTATATGTGCCATTTTCGGTGCTCCTGCAACTGCTTTCTATCGCGTTTTGTGTACCATGGGGGATCAGTTCCGTCTCTTATTAATTTGTTTGGTATGAAGCTCTCGAGTGCTGTTGATACTATTTCTTTGAACTTAAGCCGTATATGGTCTTCACTTAGATAGTTTGGAAGGATTGGAGACTGTCTCTTAGAAAGACGTCAACCGAATTTTTGGCTGCTTTTATAAATAGATATATTTCGCGTTTAGTTTTGGTGAATTTCTTTGTTACGGAATTGAGCCTCGCTCGACTATGTGTTCACTAATCCGTGTATCCGTCGTGATGCTCAGGATTACTTGTGGCTCAGAGGTCAAGTGTGTTTTCGTAACCATTTACAATTTGAATGGCCTCGTGAACTAACTGTTCAAAATAATTTTAAAAAAAGCATTTAGAACAATTACGGAAGTTGTTTTCTATCTACAATAGGGTGAAAATGTATTTTTGTCAACATACGGAAGGTAGATTGAAGTCACTGCCAGGTACACTCCTGGAAATGGAAAAAAGAACACATTGACACCAGTGTGTCAGACCCACCATACTTGCTCCGGACACTGCGAGAGGGCTGTACAAGCAATGATCACACGCACGGCACAGCGGACACAATAGGAACCGCGGTGTTGGCCGTCGAATGGCGCTAGCTGCGCAGCATTTGTGCACCGCCGCCGTCAGTGTCAGCCAGTTTGCCATGGCATACGGAGCTCCATCACAGTCTTTAACACTGGTAGCATGCCGCGACAGCGTGGACGTGAACCGTATGTGCAGTTGACGGACTTTGAGCGAGGGCGTATAGTGGGCATGCGGGAGGCCGGGTGGACGTACCGCCGAATTGCTCAACACGTGGGGCGTGAGGTCTCCACAGTACATCGATGTTGTCGCCAGTGGTCGGCGGAAGGTGCACGTGCCCGTCGACCTGGGACCGGACCGCAGCGACGCACGGATACACTCCAAGACCGTAGGATCCTACGCAGTGCCGTAGGGGACCGCACCGCCACTTCCCAGCAAATTAGGGACACTGTTGCTCCTGGGGTATCGGCGAGGACCATTCGCAACCGTCTCCATGAAGCTGGGCTACGGTCCCGCACACCGTTAGGCCGTCTTCCGCTCATGCCCCAACATCGAACATCGTGCAGCCCGCCTCCAGTGGTGTCGCGACAGGCGTGAATGGAGGGACGAATGGAGACGTGTCGTCTTCAGCGATGAGAGTCGCTTCTGCCTTGGTGCCAATGATGGTCGTATGCGTGTTTGGCGCCGTGCAGGTGAGCGCCACAATCAGGACTGCATACGACCGAGGCACACAGGCCCAACACCCGGCATCATGGTGTGGGGAGCGTTCTCCTACACTGGCCGTACACCTCTGGTGATCGTCGAGGGGACACTGAATAGTGCACGGTACATCCAAACCGTCATCGAACCCATCGTTCTACCATTCCTAGACCGGCAAGGGAACTTGCTGTTCCAACAGGACAATGCACTTCCGCATGTATCCCGTGCCACCCAATGTGCTCTAGAAGGTGTAAGTCAACTACCCTGGCCAGCAAGATCTCCGGATCTGTCCCCCATTGAGCATGTTTGGGACTGGATGAAGCGTCGTCTCACGCGGTCTGCACGTCCAGCACGAACGCTGGTCCAACTGAGGCGCCATGTGGAAATGGCATGGCAAGCCGTTCCACAGGACTACGTCCAGCATCTCTACGATCGTCTCCATGGGAGAATAGCAGCCTGCATTGCTGCGAAAGGTGGATATACACTGTACTAGTGCCGACATTGTGCATGCTCTGTTGCCTGTGTCTATGTGCCTGTGGTTCTGTCAGTGTGATCATGTGATGTATCTGACCCCAGGAATGTGTCAATAAAGTTTCCCCTTCCTGGGACAATGAATTCATGGTGTTCTTATTTCAATTTTCAGGAGTGTATAATTGTATGAGTAGCGTACCTATTTGTGATGAGACTCAAGTTTTCTTTGAACTGTTCGGCAACTGTTTTATCTGAGAGCGGGGGTCGGTTAAAGTAGCCAGTTATTAATATAACCTCTGGCGACATTAAGTTACAGGAACTATCTGCTTCAATGTCGCTTGTGAGCCTAAACACACATTACATTATTTTTCCTTAAGTTGTGCTTCTTGTTTCTGTTGTAGTGCAAATCGTTACAATTACGGCTTTTCCCTCCAAAACCTAGGATGCTTTCTCTGCGACCCTTTAAATACCAGGGCTAAACAATGTAGAACAACAACGTACGGTAAAAGCGTAGCATTCTGTATTACTTCATTTCCTTATTTCTAACATTTTAAAATTGTACGTCGACTTTAGATGACATGTCAGTCATAGATGTCCTTATCTCTATTTAGTGAACGTATTTTTAGTCATGTTTTAAACATTGTCTTGCTACAATTTATTAACTAATGTTTCGCCGCAAGGGATATCGGATTTTAGAGAGTAAATTATTATGGAGTTTGTCGTTCTTCTTTTCAAACTTTCACATTCGCATTTCTTCTTTCCTTATTGTATTTTGGGCATGCAGTTGTAGTAATTAAAGTAGGCACAAATGCAGTGATAAAAAGAAATGATTACAGTACATTCGCATTCTCTTTACATCTTTCCTTTCCTGTTGCTCCCCTGCCGATGGACTGTTTCTATCGCAATCAGTAAGCGTGAAAGGAGGCTATCGTACAGTCAGAGGGATCTATATTTACACATGGCAGAATTAATTACATACCGACATAATCGTCGGTATTGCTTTCGTTTCCCAAAATTTATAAATATTTCGATTTCGGTAAAGAAGCTCTGTATTTCGCCAAGATGTCGAAGAAGAACGTACCTTACGTACTGGTTGTATCGAGTAAGATGTGGAGACGGCGGTTTGGAAGCGGACAGAAGAAGTACGTGGAAGGGCGTCCCTTACCTGAGGGATCGCTACTCAAGCTACCTGGCGGAGGGGCAAGTGTGGCAAATGTCCGGCGTGGCAAATGTCCGGCATTCGACCGGCCGCCGTGTCATCCTCAGCACATAGGCGTCACTGGATGCGGCTATGGAGGGGCATGTGGTCAGCACACCGCTTTCCCGGCCGTATGTCAGTTTACCAGACCGGAGCCGCTACTTCTCAATGAAGTAGCTCCTCAGTTTGCCTCATAAGGGCTGAGTGCACCCCGTTTGACAACAGCGCTTGGCAGACCGAATGGCCACCCATCCAAGTGCTAGCCTACACCGACAGCGCTTACATTCAGTTAACTGACGGGAACCGGTGTTACCACTGCTGCAAGGCCGTTGGCACGCGTAGGTTAGAACAACACGCAAATGTTGCGGAGATGCTTCGGGAACTCAAGTTGGAATCCCTGGAGGGAAGGCGACGTTCTTTTCGAGGAACACGTCTGAGAAAATTTAAGGACCCGAATTTTAAGCTGTCTGCAGAACGATCCTACTGCCGCCAACATAGATTTCGCGTAAGGACCACGAAGATAAGATATGAGAAATTATGGCTCATACGGAGGCATATGGATAGTCCTTTTCCCGTCGCACTATCTGCGAGTGCAACGGGAAAGAAAACGACTGGTGGTGGTGTACAGGGTGCCCTCCGCCAAGCACCGTACAGTTGCCTGCGGAGTAATTATGTAGATGTAGGTGTGTAGGTGTAGGGGTATTGATTCGCAATTCCCCTGTAAATTTACCTTGAACCAAGAAAGCTCCCTTCAGATCTCTTCTATGTCCACCTTTGAGAGGTACCATCCTAGCAGGAAACCACAGCTATGGTCTATACGAGGTGCGACAATAATTAGACTGATGTGAAAAAAAATTTTGCTTATCGTTTTTGTGAAGTTTAGTTTTGTATCTTTCAAAGTAGTTCCCTTCTGATTGCACACACTTTTTCCAGCGCTCCTGCCATTGATGGTAACATTTCTGGAACTAGAATGAGATTTTCACTCTGCAGCGGAGTGTGCGCTGATATGAAACTTCCTGGCAGATTAAAACTGTGTGCCCGACCGAGACTCGAACTCGGGACCTTTGCCTTTCGCGGGCAGGTGCTCTACCAACTGAGCTACCGAAGCACGACTCACGTCCGGTCCTCACAGCTTTACTTCTGCCAGTATCCGTCTCCTACCTTCCAAACTTTACAGAAGCTCACCTGCGCACGTTGCAGAGTCTCGGTCGGGCACACAGTTTTAATCTGCCAGGAAGTTTCATATCAGCGCACACTCCGCTGCAGAGTGAAAATCTCATTCTGGAAACATCCCCCAGGCTGTGGATAAGCCATGTCTCTGCAGTATCCTTTCTTTCAGGAGTGCTAGTTCTGCAACGTGCGCAGGAGAGCTTCTGTAAAGTTTGGAAGGTAGGAGACGGATACTAGCAGAAGTAAAGCTGTGAGGACCGGACGTGAGTCGTGCTTCGGTAGCTCAGTTGGTAGAGCACCTGCCCGCGAAAGGCAAAGGTCCCGAGTTCGAGTCTCGGTCGGGCACACAGTTTTAATCTGCCAGGAAGTTTCATTTCTGGAACTCATCTTCTGTAATGCCCTCCAAGACCATCGTCACAACTTTTTGGACATCTTGCGTTGTTTGAAAATGGTGTCCTTTGACCGCCGTTTTGACTCTTCGGAATAGAAAAAAGAAGCACGGAACGATATCTGGTGAATAAGGTGGCTGTGGTAGTACTGAAATTTGTTTTGAGGTTAAAAATTGCTGTACTGACAGAACAGTATGGGATGGCGCATTTCTCATACCAAGGTCAACGATATTGTGCCTAAGCACGCCTGCAGCGTTGCCACATCTTGCAAAGAAAATCAGTCTCATTACTTTATTGTCGCACCTCCTGTGATGTGCTTATTCGGACTGACCGAGTGGCGTGACACAGTGGGTAGGACACAGGAGGAGGACGGTTCAAATCTGAGCTTTGGCGAAAACTCATTCATGGCTGCAGGCTGTATCCACGCACTGCTAGCGAAGCAAATTTCGCTGTTTACTGCTCCGAAAATATCCTCGGAAATGAGTACTAGCGGATCCAGATTTCTCCTCGACGCTGCTACACTATTAAACCTATCTGAGTAAAGATCGCCAGCCTCGATTTGACACCAGTAATACTGTCCTTCTAGCAATCCACCCACCCTCGAAAGGATTCTCAGATCCGCCCGCGTGGTGTAAAATATACACCACAGTCGCTATACCGTTCGCACCTGGTTTCTAGCAACTAGCACCGGGAATTCCATCCCAAAACAAAGGAGAATGACAGTTCAAAGCAAAAAAAAAAAAAAAAAATGAAAAACCAATCTCCACATTTCAAGTTTCTACGTGAGCGAATGGATGTTGCTGCCTTCAGTTAGACCTTGCTAACTCCGTTTCGACCATTAAAACTCATTGAAGCTAGCCAATTGTGCGACGTTCTGATATGAGACATCTACCCACCAAGCATGTGTTTCTTCACTAAAATTGCAATCCTCTTTCAGAATACCAGAAAATGACTATGGAGGAAACGAAAAAACGAAGGTGAGCACATATACTAGTGGCGATGGTGTTGTATGAAATCAGTTTGCTGATTTCCATATATTTTATTTAAAAAAAAAGTTGATATTTCCTGCTATTACTCTGTCACGTTGACCGTAAAGATTATCTCAATCTCGTAGCTTCGGTGGAGATGGTTGGAGAATGAACCATGATTAAATCTCATGCGACTTATACGATACTTAAAAACATCTTGTTCGCCTTGACTGCGAGGAACCAGGAATTGGAAGGAACGCTTGGTCATAATAATTCCCTTTTTTGTGTATCGATGATTTATATTCGTCTTCACCTTGCATCTTGCTTGTCTGCACAACGTAGTTCTTGGGTCGGATGATAAAAAATTCTTTTTAAAAGTGCCACCTTGAGCGGCGGTCTTCGCTAAGTCAGCGGCTATTTCAGTGTATACTATCTGATCAAAAGTATCCGGACACCCCTACGCAACTCGGAATTGACCAATAGATGTCAGTATTATTATTATTGTTAGTAGTAGTAGTAGTAGTAGTAGTAGTAGTAGTAATAGTGAAATAGTTATGGTGATCGAAGATAGTAGTGGAAAAAAAATTTAGTATTAATGTATATTACAGAATTTCAGTACAGCCTTTGTTCAAATTATGGGTAACAATTGGAATGGAGTAAATAAAATCCCAGATGTCACCACAGGCTGGTCCACCAGTATAAAAGGAGCCAGAGAGTATTGTACTGTGAGCAGAGAAGCAGTAAACAGCAGAGTGGGTAGGTCGGGGGAGCTCAGTGACTCTGAATGTTGACTAGTCACCGGATGTCACCCGAGTAAATACTCTATCAAGAACTTTTCAAGCCTCGTAAAGTTGCCCAAGCAGACTGTTGGTGATATGATAATAAAGAGGAAACGCGAAGGAACAACGACAGCCAAACCTGATAGACTTCACGTACCGACGGCGAGGGACCATCGACCACCAGTTGGTGACACTTGTACGGCAAGGGAATGTGTTGACATTTGCACGGAGCCCAGGACATAGTAGGTAATGGACAGGCTGTTCCAGAAATAAGGTACACCGGCCTGTCCGCCGCTATCTGCAACGTATTCTGGAGATGGTCAAAGCCCATTTCCTGCACAATGTTCCCCGTCCCCGCACAAGTTCGGAGTGTGCGTGGCTTTCGAGCACTGCAGTGGACTTCTGACTGTCAAGTAGTGTTTCGCGTTTTAGTCCTGACAGAGTTCAATTAAACCACCAAACGGACATTTCTACTCATTCACAACGGGCACCAGTAGGTAGTGTACTATACAAACAAACAAGAAGTGGCTTACAGCCGTTGCGCAAACTTTAAAAAGAATAAATGCAAAGGAACGATATCCATATAAAACAACACAGTTTTAGGTGAAGGGAACCATTTTTATATTCCACTGAAGCAGTAAATTAAATGCTAAAACCTTTTGTCAGCGCAAAGAAGCGGGCAAAAGAATCAGAGGCTACAGTATCATCAGCTTACGTTGAAGAATTAGTGCAGCACTTCAATCAAGGCTACAATTGAGTAACGTCATTACATCGAATTAGGTGGAAATATCCAAGAACTACACAAGATCCTAAAGAGTCTGGAGGAATATTCTTCGAAGACAATTGAACTGCGAATCATTCTTGGTGGATGGAACTTTCAAGAGTTCAGGCAAACAGTTTCGGCAGTTGTTATACTCCTCGCCGACATTAATAGTTATTGGGAGGAAACAAACAGCTTTTTACGTTTTGCTACCAAATAAAAAGCGAGGGACATATCAACTTTTTTTAAAGCTAGTGAAACTACTGGTTGCAATTATCATTTTAATCTATATCACTGAAATCAAGTTCAGTGTTGCGACCTCGTTCCATCTTATAAGGAAAACGAGGAAATACACTGTCACTTAAGTATGTATTCTGCTCTAGCACATCTTCCCATGGTAATGTTGATTGATAGTTTGCTGTGTATTCAGGGGAGTACGCCTGAAAACCAAAAGATTCAGGACATATCTATTTTGTGGACCAGTGGCTCGATAACGAACATATGCCAGGGCAGACGTGGAATTGCACTGGAAGACGCCGTCGCACTGATAACGTCTCAGAAAGATGGAAACGAAGAATAAATATATTAATATCAAGAATTCATCTGAGTATTTACTCATCATAAGGCTGCAACAGTCATAAGAAATACCTTGTTCCTCAATTAAGTGGTCCTTTTTGTCTGCACCATCAAAATATTAAAAGAGATGTTTAATTTCATTGTCAGTTCTCATTAAAACAACTGCGTCATAAATAAATTTGGCAGAAAACGCGTTAATGAGCCTCTGTGAAGCGATACATGTGAGTGGGAGCTAGCTCGCACGAGGAGCTGCGCTGAAGTGATAGACTTTGTTTCGGTTTGGCGAATTCCTGGCGGACGTTAACTACCATAAAGTGTAGTGCCAACAGTGAAGAAAGGCGTAAGCGGTGTTAGGTTATGGAAGTGTTTTTTATCGTGAGGCCATAGCGCCCTTTCTGTTCTCAAGAAAGCGGTAATTTTGGAAGAATATGAAGACATTTTACAGCAGTGTGTACTGTAGGCAGTAGAGGAACAGTTCGCAGACGACTATGATAGCAGCATGACACTGGACCTTGTTATAAAGCAGCAACGGCCGACCGCTGTGGACGAGCGGTTCTAGGCGTTTCCGTCCGGAACCGCGCGGCTGCTACGGTCGCAGGTTCGAATCCTGCCTCGGGCATGGATGTGTGTGATGTTCTTAGGTTAGTTAGGTTTACGTAGTTCTAAGTCTAGGGGACTGATGAACTCAGATGTCAAGTCCCATTGTGCTCAGAGCCATTTGAGCCATTTTGGGGCAACGTTTGTGCACTACAACATTCCTGAAATGTCAGGCGTGCCCAGAGTACCAACCTGAATCCAAAAGAAACACCTTTAGGATAAGCTACAACGTTGATTTCGCTCCAGGTCCCATTGCCAAACATCACTACCTTGGCTTGTTTCGGCTTTTGACGATGAATGGCCTGCTATTCCTCCCGGACATTCAGACACTTCTTTCCAGGTGTCCCCAGTGGACCCTGAATCCAAAGGAACACCTTTAGCATAAGCTACAACGTCGATTCCGCTCCAGGTCCCAATGCCAAACATCACTACCTTGGCTTGTTTCGGCTTTTGACGATGAATGGCCTGCTATTCCTCCCGGACATTCAGACACTTCTTTCCAGGTGTCCCCAGCGTAGTTTAAGCCGTCAAAGCGAAGGATGGACACATCGCGTATTAATATTAACTAACAGCTCTCCGATACTTTTAATAAGTGAGCCGTGGCGCCATTGAGTTAGTAGACTGTTCTGTCTGGCGCCACTGGTTTAGATGTAGTATCGACTATCCTTCTTGCGGCCCCATTGCCAATATCTATGAGGGAGAGTTGGTGACTTGTGTCCTTAGGTTTTCGCTTGCTATATACGTGGTTCGCTGGCCCCAGACGGAAGCACGAAGGTCGCGGATTGGCAGTAGGGTCGCGACAAGAGGTTGTCACGAATGGCCGAAGACAGAAGCTGCGGAAGGACGGTCTGCGCAGAGCGAAGATACCGGAGCACTTCACCGGGGTCAGCGTTAACTACAAGCAGCAGGCCGACATCCCGCCGGTTGGTTGGCAACATTCGTGTCGGACGACCGCTCGTGGCTTTGATGCCCTCTTCTACCGGGCTTTCATCGGCACCACTCAGTAACCGCTGCGACGCACCGTGGATCCATGCAACTGCTTGCTGATAAAAGGGAGTAACATTCTGTAATCCTCGTGGTGATTTGTATCATTGTCTACCTGCCCCCATTATTATTTTCTGGTTTGTACCCGACCCTCTTTAGTCGTAAATACACACCTGGAAATTGAAATAAGAACACCGTGAATTCATTGTCCCAGGAAGGGGAACTTTATTGACACATTCCTGGGGTCAGATACATCACATGATCACACTGACAGAACCACAGGCACATAGACACAGGAAACAGAGCATGCACAATGTCGGCACTAGTACATTGTATATCCACCTTTCGCAGCAATGCAGGCTGCTATTCTCCCATGAAGACGATCGTAGAGATGCTGGATGTAGTCCTGTGGAACGGCTTGCCATGCCATTTCCACCTGACGCCTCAGTTGGACCAGCGTTCGTGCTGGACGTGCAGACCGCGTGAGACGACGCTTCATCCAGTTCCAAACATGCTCAATGGGGGACAGATCCGGAGATCCTGCTGGCCAGGGTAGTTGACTTACACCTTCTAGAGCAAGTTGGGTGGCACAGGATACATGCGGACGTACATTGTCCTGTTGGAACAGCAATTTCCCTTGCCGGTCTAGGAATGGTAGAACGATGGGTTCGATGACGGTTTGGATGTACCGTGCACTATTCAGTGTCCCCTCGACGATCACCAGAGGTGTACGGCCAGTGTGGGAGATCGCTACCCACACCATGATGCCGGGTGTTGGCCCTGTGTGCCTCGGTCGTATGCAGTCCTGATTGTGGCGCTCACCTGCACGGCGCCAAGGCATCCTTTGCACCAAGGCAGATGCGACTCTCATCGCTGAAGACGACACGTCTCCATTCGTCCCTCCATTCACGCCTGTCGCGACACCACTGGAGGCGGGCTGCACGATGTTGGGACGTGAGCGGAAGACGGCCTAACGGTGTGCGGGACCGTAGCCCAGCTTCATGGAGACGGTTGCGAATGGTCCTCGCCGATACCCCAGGAGCAACAGTGTCCCTAATTTGCTGGGAAGTGGCGGTGCGTTCCCCTACGGCACTGCGTAGGATCCTACGGTCTTGGCGTGCATCCGTGCGTCGCTGCGGTCCGCTCCCAGGTCGACGGGCACGTGCACCTTCCGCCGACCACTGGCGACAACATCGATGTACTGTGGAGACCTCACGCCCCACGTGTTGAGCAATTCGGCGGTACGTCCACCAGGCCTCCCGCATGCCCACTATACGCCCTCGCTCAAAGTCCATCAATTGCACATACGGTTCACGTCCACGCTGTCGCGGCATGCTACCAGTGTTAAAGACTGCGATGGAGCTCCGTATGCCACGGCAAACTGGCTGCCACTGACGGCGGCGGTGCACAAATGCTGCGCAGCTAGTGCCATTCGACGGCCAACACCGCGGTTCCTGGTGTGTCCTCTGTGCCGTGCGTGTGATCATTGCTTGTACAGCCCTCTCGCAGTGTCCGGAGCAAGTATGGTGGGTCTGACACACCGGCGTCAATGTGTTCTTTTTTCCATTTCCAGGAGTGTATAAGCAGTAGTATTGTACTAAGAAACTAGTTGTCGTTAGAAAATTTGTCCCGCTATTATATTGCCTTTCCTTTCTGGCTTGTACCCGATCATTAATGTTCTAATTAATCACCTCTTGGTCATAAATACAGTCGGAACTATTGTACTAAGGCACAGGTTGCTGTTAAACAAAAGAGTGAGCTTGTGGCTAGATTTAGTTGCTAACCGGTTCATTTCTTTGATTGTAATTGCATTTCTCAGTCATTAGTTATAATGTGAACAACCTGTTGTACTAAAATGTTCGTTGCTGTGTTGGTGTAATTTAGCTGGATCTTGAGGTTCCGCCGAGTGAGTTCTCTCATAAGTGTTCACAAGTAGTGTTTTAAGAAGTACCTTCAGAGCGGTCTTAATAACTGACAATCAGTTTAACTTTGAAAATATTAACAGGAAACTGTCACCAGGGCTTTAGTCAAAATACAATTGTCAGAAGGGACGGGTTGGGATTCAGTCGCACCTTCGTTGCCGATTGAAATTAAGAGGTTGGTTGCTTTGAAGTAAGCCTTATCATTGTCATGTTGTTTGCTAATCTGTTTAACCTTTAACCACACGTGCACATCTTAACCCCGAACCTTTCGTCATACAGCTTTCAAATTAAAAGTTTAGTCATCAGTTTTGGAGTAATTGAATCACTCTTGTCATCAATGATGCTTATATTGTTTCATGTGTTGCAGAAGGGCATTTAATAAGAGAGACTGTGTCCAGCACGGTAGTAAACACCTCTGTTTGACCCGATAACGGGTGGTCTGCAGGTCTGGCCGTCTTGTAATCATTGTCATATTGTTTCCTGTTTTGTAAAACAACAGTTCAGATCTCGTTAGCAAAGAATAAAACTTATTCAAGTTAAGGTTTATGGTCAAAAGAGAATTGCAATTTTTTTTCGTTTTGTTAAAGAGCATTTTATGGTTAAATGCTTCGATTATCTGTAAAACACAGTTTATATATTGTTAAATAAACAGGTTGTGTGAAAAGAAAGTTATCTTGGTGGGTCCTCCCTTCCATGTTTTCCTTAATTCCAGTAAGTACCTCGTGTTAATGAGATAGTGTTGTTTTATGTCAGCGTTTCCGTTGATCCACATGACTCAAACTAAACCGTTACCATCCCCCTCCTTTTGTTCGTACTGAGACAATTTCTACTCCTTTGAAGAGAAAACTGCGTCATTAGGCCCGGCACCTGTTATCGTCTTTCCGACTTGGGCGATGCTGCTCTGTCTTTTAGCGCGCCGTCGTAGTCTTCAAGAGGGAAAAACGCCTCGCCGTTCCAAGAATCGAACCAGGTTAGCCGCTCAGTGACGGAAGCGGACACACCTGTCAACAGCACTATTAGAAAACGAGGTTTTAACGTAAGAAAGCGGTCTGATTTGAGGACACAAACGACCTGCTTGGCTCATTAAAACAGAGTGCGTCGCGACGTTTGTGAAGTCAATGTTTCATCTGTCAACGGTGTGTCGCCGCCGACTGGTTTGCACACACTGGTCGATGCCGCCGGTGTGGGGTCTTGTTTACACGGGGCAAATGTTTACCCTGAGTTGCGAGGCGAGGCGCACTCGCCAAGACTTGCGCTGGACGCTGCGTATTTTTTTTTTTTTTTTTCTCCGGTACGAGTCGTTGCCACCGCTAAACAGCGCGGCTAACAAGTTTTAAACGGCGCGATGTGGCTGTTTGCCGTCTGTAACGATCCAATTTGCAGACTGGATTGGTTCAGGCAGTTAGATGTTGTTACCAATCTCCCGGCACAGTCTATACGATGAGGTAATTTCTTTCACTGCCTCTCTGATCGACGAATTTTTCTACAGGAGCCGGAAGTGCTGGATTGATCCCGTCGGAGTAATTTCACACTACTGTGCTTCAAAGTCAGAAGGAAGTGAAGCAACAGCCATAGTTGCTTCGCCACAGAACTGATATCCATCTATTGCGTAGCACTGTTTACGGAAAAACGGTTCAAATGGCTCTGAGCACTATGGGACTTAACTGCTGCGGTCATGAGTCCCTTAAAACTTAGAACTACTTAAAACTAACTAACTTAAGGACGTCACACACATCCATACCCGAGGCAGGATTCGAACCTGCGACCGTAGCGGTCGCGCGGTTCCAGACTATAGCGCCTAGAACCGCTCGGCCACTCTGGTAAAGATAGGTAAAACGCATAAGAATTTCTCTATCAGCAAAGCGCAGCATTTTGTAAGACCAATAACAAGACAAAAGCAACATCTATCCTGAGATTTCAAATGAAAAATGTCGCCTAAAGGCGTTCAGCATCTAGTTCCTCGCCAGGTGTTGTACCAATGACACGGTGTTCGCGCGACTGCACACCTTTGGATCTCACACAACAACCACTATACATAACAGACGACTTGTAAAAACTGGATATCAGGAGGAAAAACACGTATGTTAAGAGGTATACTATTGGTATTGAGGATATTATTGGCCATGCTGGAGAGTAAATGGCAGAGAACCGTAAGCTCTATTACCGACGGTTTCAAAGAAGCGGCTGGGTATTTGAAGTTATCAGAAACTGGAAGGATGTGGTTCATATCAAGTTTCAAGGCTTCTGATTCTTGTCTTTAATCGTTTCGTTTTAAGATCAGTTTTTCGTTACAACCCACGTTCTTCAAAACTTCCCTCACCAGCATGACTACATCTTGCAGCTCGTTTAGACGTTGTATGTTCTTAGTCGTGGTTGTAGACAACTGCTCCAATTAGCAACTGCCATCTGTCCACTCTGCCCGCAATTCTTACTAAAGTGCCAATACCATTTTTGATCATGAATTGTGGAGGTAAACAGTCATCAAAACGCAAACACACACACACACACACACACACACACACACAGAGAGAGAGAGAGAGAGAGAGAGAGAGAGAGAGAGAGTGAGTCTGAACAATACGCGTCATTGGGCATGTGACAATTCATCCAGTTACACCGTGTTCCGTATTACATACATCAGAAAAACACACTACCATACCGCCATTTTTGTTAGTACTTCGACCTAAGTAATTATGTTCTTTTACATATTTTACAGAACATTATCAGCTTTCTATATATTGAAGAAGTGGAAAACCTGTATGGTACGATTTTTACTTAAACCGTTAATTTAAATCTCTGAGTCCAACCATTCAGATAAATTTTAGGAGTGCTAAATAGTGCACACTCATAGTTTGTGTTATATTTGGGCATTTCCAATTTTCTGTTTAACAAAAAGTCAAAGGCCGCGTATATCATAAACTTCATTAAGGCTTTTTCATATATACTTCATTGGTTACAGATGTCCTGTGTCTTTCATTATGTTAAATCGTCATTTTGATCGCAAGAGTTATATAAATATAAGTCGGAGAACGGAAACGATAAAACAAAGTAAAAATAATTGAAATTAGAGCTCCTATGCTGTTACAAGTTTAGAGTTTGGCTCCAGCTGCCATAGACAGTGGGCACGTCACGTGTGTGTGTGTGTGTGTGTGTGTGTGTGTGTGTGTGTGTGTGTGTGCGCGTTGCTCATCTTTGACAAAGACCTACTTGGCCGAAAGCTAACTTTCCGACAGTCTTTTTGTTGTGTCTTTCTGCGACTCAGCGCTCCGCAATATGGTGAGTAGCAACTACCCTTTTCATTATACGTTACATCCAATCCTGGATTTTCCTTTGTTCAGGTTTAGAGTTTCGTTATATTTGCACCCTTTTAGTGAAAACAATACTGCCTTGTGTAAAAAATTCTTTTTTAGTCTGAGGAAAGAAGTTGTGCTGTTAAATATAGTAGTTTTTTGTTAAGAGGTAGAACGTTCGGTGTCCTTCTAAATCAATTGTCCCGTTTCTTTTTGTTGCAGGATACGGTGTCTCATCAGCAGCAGGTTTTGTGTATGCTGCTGTGGCTCTATTTTAGACTGCAACTCCTTGTTTAATCAAATCCCATATCTGTCTCGAATTTATACACGCAAATGTGTGTTCATCGGTGTCTCCTAGGCCACATGTGATGCACATGAGTGAAACTGCTAGGTGGATTTCATGGACCTAAGAATTTGTTGGAATTTTCCTATTCACTGCGAAGTACCATGTGTCGTCAAGTAAGATGACAGATGTGAGCTATTTATATTTTCCCAAATGGCTGGCCAGTACTTATGTCCACATTTCCGCTCTACCACGTTCCTTGTCTTAAGTTCTAAAAGGTCTTTATAGATTTCACTGACTTTCATAATCAGTTTTTAGGTACTCTCATGTACTATATTCCAATAACAAGCTTTTAAAATGGCAACGCTCATATGGGATGTGTCCCACATTCATCGGTGGAATGTACAGTAAGTGTGAGGTGAGGTTGTCTGGGGCTGATCAGCACTGTTTAAAGTGGTGCGAATGTAATGAGCTTGCGCCTTGCTGAACACATCTCTTCAATTCAATCCTCTGTGTCGCGTTGGTAGTGTGAGGATATCATAATCTTACTTTCAGAATGTGACAACTACTAACAAAACGCACGAGGGCCACTAGGATACCTTTTGCTCTGTTGCAAGGCATAGGGAGAATATGAGCAACATAATTTATCTTTGACAGTATGAAGATGTTTACCGGATTGACTTTTTTGCAATTAATCTAACTGCATATTATACCATTGAACACACCCTCTTATGCGGTGCAGGAAACATTTGTGATTGACAGCGATGGTGTGCTGTAATCTAGTTTTGAACTCTTTTCCTGGATAATTCATATTAAGGATTTCTGGAAGTTGGTCGTGGTGTACAAAGTCCGATGTTCATAAGCGCAGACTTCTTACGCTTTAGCTTAGTCATTGATGCAGCTTCACATCGTTGTGTCTTCAGCAATGTGGTTTGAACATCACTGGTACTTCTTACTAAGAAACCGTCAATATCTGCGTATTCTCAACTTTCAATGTTTTGTCCATTTATTTGTTGAGAGTAACGTCATTGATACTGGGCTCTCTTTCTTTACAGAGCTGTTGATTTGGATGGCTGTAAGCTGACAACTTGTCACAATTTGTGAAGCGATAACCCATAACAAATTCTGTATTATTTCGTTAAAGAGATAAAGGAAGCCCATCTCCTGCAGTCTGTGGAACAGATTAGATGAATGACCCTGTCGATGCTTTATCAGTGTTCATAGTGACTATGGCGGGTGCAAACTTTTTCTATAGCTAAGAAGTCTCTGTAGTTTGCTAAGGTCTGAATACGGTATCGTCCAAAGAGCGCGGTGCTACACCGAAGTCGGCAACACTCATCGATACCACACACGTTAGTGATGTCTTGCTGCAAGCCGCAACGATGAATGAGAGAGGCTGAAGAAGACTCGCCTTCTCTCTCAGCACAGAAACGGCCTAGAACGGAAGTCAATATAGAGCCGAGCACGGATGCGCTGAGCCCCACTTCGTGACATCAGCTGAAGCATTTAGCATCATCAAACAGGGCAAAAGAGTTATTCGAGTCTCATATGGAAATGCACCTCCATAAATGTTGAACATTGTGCGTCAAGAGAGCAGTTTATTAATTAGTGCATCAATTGAGACTTTAATAGTCAGTGAGAGTTTCAAACTTTCAAGCAACCCTGTGGCAAATGATTGTATCAAGTTAAGCAAATCTTTTTATCACTCATGTAAGAAAGTGAACTAATACTTCATATCTCTGTTGGTCCATCATGGCTAGGGGACATCGGCTGATTAAGTAATTGTCAATGTCAATAAAATTTACCAACAGCCATGTACTTTAGGAAATTATTTTATTTTATTCTGACGGCTACCAGTTTCGGCATTTTATTATGCCATCTTCAGGCCCCATACGCGTCTATCCAAATTAACGAACTTGTCGTACAGCGCCACAGATCACTGTACATCGTGAATCCAGTCGTTATACAATTGTATAAAGATAGCAACTGCTGCTAATACGTCTTCGAATGAAGCAATTGTATAACGAATGAATTTACGATATCCAGTGATTTATGGCGCTATACGTTAAGTTCGTTTATTTGGATAGACGCGTAGGGGGCCTGAAGATGGCATAGTAAAATTCCGAAACTGGTAGCCATCACAATAAAATAATATCGTAAAGTACACGGCTGTTGGCGAATGTTATTGACATTGACAATAATACTTCATATGTTGTAGTTCCGATTAGCCGTCTCCCACAGTAATAAAGAAACCCACAGTTGTGGCCGGACGACTGGAGTTTTGTCTGGTCATAACACTGAAGAATTGATCTATCGTAATCAACACTAGTTTGATGAGGTCCTATGACGACATTCATCACTTTTTTCATTCTTCGTGTTAGAAAGGTAGTCATTAGTAACTAAGTCGATCGGTCACAACTTTTAAACTGAAAAACTGCCTGGCCTTTCGGGGCAAACTAGACTAACCCTTCTCTGAATCCTTGGGAATTGTTGTAATAGGATTAATTAATTCGTTGTAAATTAGTATTAGTTTATCTTTCATTTCATGCCAGAATGTTTGGCGTATTTGTACCAGGGTTCCGTCAAGCTCGGGAGATTTATTTTTCGGAGTAAGGAAGACGATAGTTTTCAGGTTCATTGATTTCTTCTGTGAGACGTTCTGCGTCCACTGGGGTGAGTCCTCTTATCAGGTTGGTTCTCATTTAGACCAGTGCATTCTCATCAATTCCTTTGTTAGTATCCAGGTCAGCGTAATGTTTTTGAATTGTGTTTCTGATATCTAGTGCCGTTTCATCAGGTAACTTTTACTTCAGTCAATATTTTTCTTGTGTCCTCTTCGTTTCACGTGTGAAGTGGAATACAGACGCTTCTTAATGATGTGCTGAGTTCATAACTCTTACTCTAAATTTGATACCTTCTTGTTGTTCCTTTTGTAAAAGCCGAATTTTGGCATGGATTTCCTTAATTTTAGTGTAATTTTCTACAACAGTGACGTATAGTTTATAACGTTGGAAATAAATTTCATTGTTCTGTACCACGAATTTCTACTATGTGAGTTGCTTATCAAAAGGCTCGGGATTTTTGCTTTTCACATTTCAGCTACCAGGTAAACACTGAGTAATAAGATTACATCTAGTTTCGCAGTCCGCCCACGTCTTAATAAAAATTTCTCGGCCCTCTAGATCATACAGGTGCGCAATCTTGAACTTCCATAGATCTCTGCTTCTGTAGATTTCTTGTGTCTTCATATTTACGGTGCAAATATGCACAGCGTGGTCAGAGAAACACGTCCGCCAGATTTGGGTTTTAAAACGTGTTGCTTAAGATTAGATATTAGGTTCCATCCAGCCTGCTTGCCGAATGGTTAGTGAGTTGGGTGAAACCGGGTAGTGCGCCACTCATGTGAGTGAATCAATTAAAAGTAATTCTTTACTGATCTGTTCAAGTTCTGTGGACTTAGTAAAATCTGCTGTTTGATCTTTCGGATTAGTTACACAATTAATATCTCCTGTTATGTTTATATCGTCGCAATGGTTTCTAAAAAGAGGAAAAATCTCTTGTCTAAATAAATTCGGCCTAACGGCTCCTGTTGCTTATGCCTGTCATAATTAACCGTAGACTAAGATATGTTTCCTAGTAGCTTTGGTCAGCTAAGGTTTTACCCACATTATCTGTACGTTATGTGTGTTGCATACCTATCGGTCGTTGTAACAACGTCTTTCTCTACGTATGTGGTCAATGTCTTAGAAGATTCCGCTAAAAACCGGAAGCTGTGCACCATTTAGAAACAAAGTGAGGATATATAAGGTGTTACAAAAAGGTACAGCCAAACTTTCAAGAAACATTTCTCACACACAAAGAAAGAAAATATGTTATGTGGACATGTGTCCGGAAAAGCTTACTTTCCATGTTAGAGCTCATTTTATTACTTCTCTTCAAACCACATTAATCATGGAATGGAAACACACAGCAACAGAACGTACCAGCGTGACTTCAAACACTTTTTTACAGGAAATGTTCAAAATGTCCTCCGTTAGCGAGGATACATGCATCCACCCTCCGTCGCATGGAATCCCTGATGCGCTGATGCAGCCCTGGAGAATGGCGTATTGTATCACAGCCGTCCACAATACGAGCACGAAGAGTCTATACATTTGGTATCGGGGTTGCGTAGACAAGAGCTTTCAAATGCCCCCATAAATGAAAGTCAAGAGGGTTGAGATCAGGAGATCGTGGAGGCCACGGAATTGGTCCGCCTCTACCAATCCATCGGTCACCGAATCTGTTGTTGAGAAGCGTACGAACACTTCGACTGAAATGTGCAGGAGCTGCATCGTGCATGAACCACATGTTGTGTCGTACTTGTAAAGTCATATGTTCTTGCAGCACAGGTAGAGTATCCCGTATGAAATCATGATAACGTGCTCCATTGAGCGTAGGTGGAAGAACATGGGGTCCAATCGAGACATCACCAACAATGCCTCCCCAAACGTTCACAGAAAATCTGTGTTGATGACGTGATTGCACAATTGCGTGCGGATTCTCGTCAGCCCACACATGTTGATTGTGAAAAGTTACAATTTGATTACGTTGGAATGAAGCCTCATCCGTAAAGAGAACATTTGCACTGAAATGAGAATTGACACATTGTTGGATGAACCATTCGCAGAAGTGTACCCGTGGAGGTCAATGAGCTGCTGATAGTGCCTGCATACGCTGTACATGGTATGGAAACAACTGGTTCTCCCGTAGCACTCTGCATACATTGACTTGGTCAACGTTACCCTGTACAGCAGCAACTTCTCTGACGCTGGCATTAGGGTTATCGTCAACGGCACGAAGAATTGCTTCGCCCATTGCAGGTGTCCTCGTCGATCTAGGTCTTCCCCAGTCGCGAGTCATAGGCTGGAATGTTCCGTGCTCCCTAAGACGCCGATCAATTGCTTCGAACGTCTTCCTGTCGGGACATCTTCGTTCTGGAAATCTGTCTCGAGACAAACGCCACGGCTATTGTCCCGTGCTAATCCATACACCAAATGGGCATCTGCCAACTCCGCATTTGTAAACAGTGCACTGACTGCAAAACCATGTTCGTGATGATCACTAACCTGTTGATGCTACGTACTGGTGTGCTTGATGCTAGTACTGTAGAGCAATGAGTCGCATGTCAACACAAGCACCGAAGTCAACATTACCTTCCTTCAATTGGGCCAACTGGCGGAAGTACAGTGCATACTGACGAAACTAAAATGAGCTCTAACATGGAAATTAAGCGCTTCCGGACACATGTCCACATAACATCTTTTCTTTATTTGTGTGTGAGGAATGTTTCCTGAAAGTTTGGCCGTACCTTTTTGTAACACCTTGTATAAATGGCCGGGTAATATATGGAACGTTTTTTGTTCTACATAGGTAGCCTCCTGGCTGTACACCACTGTACTTACAGCATAATCGAAATTGTCAATGGTTAATTCAGATTTTATTCATAAATTGTCAATGTGTAATTTGAAACAGAGGGCTGTTGTAGTAAAAATAAGGAAACAATATAGATTTATCGTGTAACGCTAGAAAAGGTAATTACCTCAACACTGAAGTAAAATATAAAAACCACAAAACAACAATAAATCAAATATCCTTCAGTAATTCGTCGTACTTAAATAAAACTTGTTTCTATTACTTATGAACAACTTTCACATTTATCCGTAATAATAGGAAAAACATGCCTTTGATCATGATGGAGAGAGTTCTGTTGAGAGAAAAATAACAGTAATAATTAATGAACTTTTATATGTTCATGCATGTAAACTGTACTTGGATCGAAACTACTTGCTTTGGTCACACAAAAGCGCAGAAGTTACGTCATCAACTGAATTGTATTACTTATAAAATGAAATTTATGTTCTGTACGGATATAAAATACACAATTACTGGCGCTGAATGACGTGCGGTTCTAATTATGTACAAGAAAAACAGACGAACAAAAAGCAAAGAGAAGTCATCGGTTCCCAGTTTATCTCTTAAGCATTCATATATATTCCTTCCCTGCCAATGCTACCAATACTACCGTTAATCCTACCATTTACTGCGTCATTTATCTAGTGCATAAATTTCGTTGTTTAAGATGGCGCGTATATGGTTGTTATCCTTAAAGGTGGTTGAGAGTCACCTGTTATTTTCAAGGCTTTCCATATCTTTCGCAGTAATGCCCTCTTGAGAAAGGACCGCAGTTCCTAGTTCTGTGGGAACTACTGGATTTGTAATAACGTTATGTCCGTGTATTCGTTCTAGATTTATGTCAGTGACCTCTTGGAACAGTTTAGTGTCAATGTCAGCGGCATAATAAAGATCTTGAATATTGTTTAATTTTAACGCATTATAGAGCTTAATTTATGTTTGACGTAGCGATTGTGTGTGTCCGCAAGAGCTCTTCAGTTTTGACAACATTGATTTTCGGAAGTAGTTCTGTCCATCTGCGATCTGTTGAGATTTCTGTCATTCTTAGATAGGGATTTCCTTCTTCTTCTGGAGTCCAGTCGGTTACATGCGAATTCTCATTTAAATTCTTCGAATCCTTTGTCTGTGTCTGTCCCTTCTCTTCGTCGTTGTTGTCTACCTGCTTGTTTGATGTGGAGATCGACATTCTCTCTTGAGTTTGTGTTTTGTTTGATTTCTCTGAGTTTAATTTTTAAGTGATGAGCTTGATTTCCTCTCGCAGGGTCGGTGCTGCCTCGTCCGCTCCTTTGCTATGCAATTCTTTGCTTCTTGTATTTTCTCTTCGGTGTTGAAGGTGAGAGACCACCTTCACTGCATTCATCTACATGTCTCTGTTCAGAAATTTGTTCCTTATCAGTATTTCCTTGTTTGTTGTCACTTCCGTCCACCTGATCTGTTGATGGAGGGCAGTCATTTTCTGTTTCTTGAGGAAAACCGATGTGTGCTGCTGCTTTCATTTGGGCTGCAGTATTGCGTATATTCTACGTTGTTCGTTTGTAATGATAGCGTGGTCACGGCTCGCCATTATGGATAAAGTGGGCAATATTGATATCTCAGGTGCTTGTGCAGGTTCACCTCTATGTAGTAGTGCTACGTGCCTCTGAATCCAGTCTGCACTAACGTGACCAATAGGACTACAACTCTTACAAGTCCTAGACTGACAATCATGGATTACTACACGACGGTATCTACACACAGTAATATATGATCGTGATTGCCTATGAAGTTCCATTTTTATTTGTCTACTTCCTTTCAGCATAGGGCGCTTCCGGAAACTGGACCGTTTCTCTGCTAAGTCATTAATGACTTTTTCATACGGTGACACTCCTGCGTTTATTCAATCTGCGGGGCCTTCAAGTAGCAATCTGAAGATTCATATACTTCGAACCTCAAGACCAGCGTGAGTGATGGAGATTTCACCAAAGTTGCCAACACTGTGGTTGAACTTAATTGAACCTCCAGCGGTTTCAATAGTTTTTTCGTATAGGTTAGGAGTTTTTAGGTTAACGTGTGGTGTCAACGCAGGACACCACACTTGCTAGGTGGTAGCCTTTAAATCAGCCGGGGTCCGTTAGTATACGTCGGACCCGCGTGTCGCCACTATCAGTTATTGCAGACCGAGCGCCGCCATACGGCATGTCTAGTCTAGAGAGACTCCCTAGCACTCGCCCAGTTGTACAGCCGACTTTGCTAGCGATGGTTCACTGTCTACATACGTTCTCATTTGCAGAGACGACAGTTTAGCATAGCCTTCAGCTACGTCATTTGCTACGACCCAGCAAGCCGTCATATTCAGTTACTATTCTGAACAGATAATATTGTGAATCATGTACCGTCAAGAGCGACGTTCATCATTAATGGATTAAACTTAAGTATCAAACTAATTACGTCCGCTTTCTAAATTCTAATTCCTTGTCATGTTCCAGACCTCACATCAGTATTGTTCTTCCCTCCTCACGCCAGCCTGCGTGAGCTAAAACGCGTGCATTTCTGCCTCCACTAGTACCACGGTGTTGGCTCTTCTGCCAGCACAACATAAGGAACACCACATTACTGACATTCGAAAAGTAATTCCCTATAACATGATCCATTAAAAGTTTCACAACCGCTTCTAACCAGGCTTCAAATTCAGAAGTTTTTGGCTTTGCAAACGATCTATCGAAGGTAAACTTTGGGGTGTCTTCTTCCGTTAACAACAGCCGTTACTTAATGTTAAAGAACACGGTAAAGTTACAAACAGAGCCAAGTGACACTGCAAGCTCGCAACTTACCGCACCGACGTAATCAATGCTGCCGCAGTGCGCTGCACAACCAGGTCCACACACCGTCGCTGCCGCAGGCAGACTGCGGAAGAATGTTGAAGATTAGATAGGTACAACGGATAACGTAATGAAGAATTACTGGATCAACTAGGGGAGAAAAAATATTTATGATACGATTTGATGAAAAGAAGGGGTAGGATGGTAGGAAACATGCTGAGGCATCAAGGAATAGTTAACATACAAGGTGTACAACTTCGCTTCCGCCCTTTGCCGATAGGTGGCGACAACGGTATGTAGCGGTCGAGGGAAACAGATCGCAGACGTCAGGCAGTTAGCTTGGACCTCGGTCAACACAACCCTTTTCAAACATTAGTCGATTTGTGTCTGCGTCATAAAGCTGTTTTTGATTGAAAATGTCAGTTTAAGAGCCTAATTCTCGTCATTTGCGGGAGGTGTTACTGTTTTGTTTCAATGTGAAGAAAACAGCGGCTGAGTCTCATCGAATGTTCTCAAGTACGTATGGTAAGAACGCTATTAGTGAAAGAAAATGTCGTGAGTGCTTTCAACGCTTCAAGAAGGTGATTTTAACGTCATAGACCGGCATAGTGGTGGAAGAGAGAATGTTTTCGAATATGCAGAATTGGAGGCATTGCTGACTGAAGACGCGTCAAACTCAAGAAGAATTGGCACGATTAGTGGCAGCGACACAGCAACCCATTTTAAATCAAGGCTATGGGCATGATTCAAAAACAAGGAACTTGGGTCCCGCGTGAGCTGAAACCAAGAGACGTTAAACGGCGTTCATGTGTTTGTGAAAAATTGCTTCAGAGTCGAAAACGGAAGGGATTTTTACATCGCATTGTGACCGGGGACGAAAAATGGGTTCATTACGATAACCCTAAGCGCAAAAAATCATGGGCATATCCCGGCCATGCTTCCACGTCGACGGCCAAACCGAATATTCACGGCTCCAAGATCATGCTCTGCATTTGGTGGGACCAGCTCGGCGTCGTGTACTATGAGGTGTTAAGCCCCAGTGAAACACGTCAACGCTCGACCCCACGTTGCAAAATAGATCAAAACGCACTTGGAAACGTTAAAATGGGAAACCCCTACCCCACCCGCCGTATTCTCCAGACATTCCTCCCTCTGACTATCACCTGTTTATATCAATGTCGCATGGCCTGGCTGACCAACATTTTACGTTGTAATGAAGAAGTCAAAAATTAAATCGATTCATGGATCGCTTCAAAAGGTGAACAATTTCATCGACGCGGAATTCGTACGCAGCCCGAGAGATTGGAGAAAGTACTGGCCAGTGACGGAAAATACTTTTAATGATACATGTGTAAGCAATTTATTTCATTAAAGCTTCAGATGTTGGGGAAAAACGGCGGAAGCAAAGTTGTACACCTCGTAGCATTATCTCAATTGACTGTCAGTGCTTCACAGAACATGGCAACAGTGTTTAACTGGAAGAACACTTTCCTAATATTCTGCAAATTTAATTGATTATGAACTGGCTTTCGGCGTCTTACACCTCCAGCAGATGACAAATGAAAGTCACAAACACATATAAAATGATGTGAAACTTACAAATTACTTTTACAGGAGATACAAAAATGAAGACATTCTGAGTTTTTACCAAGGAAATTATTACATTTTTATGCCACACACAAATAGTTATGCTTAACTAAAAATAAAGTTTTTTATGTGGATATCATTACATTTAACAATAGAGGTAAAATTAATTTAAATTTGCAATGTTACAGACTATTTATGTATCTGAACAGTTCCAAATGTTTTCTTCAGGCAACTGTCAGCAGCATAACTTGCGAATTCCTGCTGTGTGTGCATGATGAAGGCTGCTGATTTGGGAAAATCACTGATGTTCTGTATTATTATTCACGAACTTGACAGCTAATGAGACTGACATGTGACTTGCATCAGCCAATTTTTCGTGTCAGATGCTGGTCGTTGACCGAAACCGGTAGCAAAATCATAAATTGTTCTAATGCAGTAAGCTGACAATGACAATGAGTCTCCTGAACAGTTTCAGCTATTTCATGATCATGCACTTGCGGCACCGCTTTGTTGATGTAGTCATCCGTCTCTCTTCCTCACCACATGTACCATTTGGTTGTAATTGCTGCAGTTCATTCCACCAAGAACACAGAGTAATATGGATGTCTCCCAGGTTTCTTCCTTCCAAGATGTTTATGTAGCTATTATTTCAAATAAAGTGATCTGTTCACTTTGGTTTTTCTGTTTTGTTACATGTGCTTAAATGGCATATCTCTTAAATTTCTTTTATGATTTATTCATTAGGTTTCCTTTCAACCCAGGATATATTTGTGGCTATTGCCCTTAGCCATGTCATTATTTCTTCAAATTTTTTCGTTTCCCCTCAGTCCAGCCTACACAACTATAGCTTAAAATAAGCATTTATGTAGTGTCAATTCTACGTGTAAAGGTTCACTTCTCCCAAGATACGGGATTCCACGTGAATTAATGGGACAGTGCTTGTCAATCCAGTTACGCTTCCAGTGTCATACTATAAACTTGGGCTACTTGTTTTCAAGGTAACGCCACAGTACCCTCTTCCTGAGAAATCGTCAGCACATCTATGATGCACATTCAAGATCACCCAGGAGAATTCGTGTCCTACCAAGCTCCCTAGCCGGTTGTATGAGGTATATTCAAGATCGATACCGGTCACCTGGCCTAGTGTGATATAAAATAAGCGAGAAACCCCATCTTCAAACAGTGACACCACATTAAAATGGCAGGAAACCCCTCCCCTCCCGCCTTTACAAAGAATCTTATTGTTAGCAATAATGCTATAGCATTTTATTTAATCGTATGGCTAGCGCCCCCTGTCGGGCAGGCCGTTCGCCGGGTGCTGGTCTTCCAATGTGATGCGACTTCGGCGACCTGCAGCCGATGAGGATGATAGGATTATGATGAGGACAGCACAACATCCAGTCCCTGGGCGGAGAAAATTCCCCGACCCAGCCGGGAATCGAACCCGGGCCCAGAGGATTGACAATCTGTCACGCTGACCATTCAGCTACCGGGACGGACAATTCTATAGTGAAAAGATTGGAAATAATGACGATGATATAAGAAATTAACTAAAGTTTTGTAAATAACAATTTCCTTCTTGCAATACAATTACACTCCTGGAAATGGAAAAAAGGACACATTGACACCGGTGTGTCAGACCCACCATACTTGCTCCGGACACTGCGAGAGGGCTGTACAAGCAATGATCACACGCACGGCACAGCGGACACACCAGGAACCGCGGTGTTGGCCGTCGAATGGCGCTAGCTGCGCAGCATTTGTGCACCGCCGCCGTCAGTGTCAGCCAGTTTGCCGTGGCATACGGAGCTCCATCGCAGTCTTTAACACTGGTAGCATGCAGCGACAGCGTGGACGTGAACTGTATGTGCAGTTGACGGACTTTGAGCGAGGGCGTATAGAGGGCATGCGGGAGGCCGGGTGGACGTACCGCCGAATTGCTCAACACGTGGGGCGTGAGGTCTCCACAGTACATCGATGTTGTCGCCAGTGGTCGGCGGAAGGTGCACGTGCCCGTCGACCTGGGACCGGACCGCAGCGACGCACGGATGCACGCCAAGACCGTAGGATCCTACGCAGTGCCGTAGGGGACCGCACCGCCACTTCCCAGCAAATTAGGGACACTGTTGCTCCTGGGGTATCGGCGAGGACCATTCACAACCGTCTCCATGAAGCTGGGCTACGGTCCCGCACACCGTTAGGCCGTCTTCCGCTCACGCCCCAACATCGTGCAGCCCGCCTCCAGAGGTGTCGCGACAGGCGTGAATGGAGGGACGAATGGAGACGTGTCGTCTTCAGCGATGAGAGTCGCTTCTGCCTTGGTGCCAATGATGGTCGTATGCGTGTTTGGCGCCGTGCAGGTGAGCGCCACAATCAGGACTGCATACGACCAAGGCACACAGGGCCAACACCCGGCATCATGGTGTGGGGAGCGATCTCCTACACTGGCCGTACACCTCTGGTGATCGTCGAGGGGACACTGAATAGTGCACGGTACATTCAAACCGTCATCGAACCCATCATTCTACCATTCCTAGACCAGCAAGGGAACTTGCTGTTCCAACAGGACAATGCACGTCCGCATGTATCCCATGCCACCCAACGTGCTCTAGAAGGTGTAAGTCAACTACCCTGGCCAGCAATATCTCCGCATCTGTTCCCCATTGAGCATGTTTGGGACTGGATGTAGCTTTGTCTCACGCGGTCTGCACGCCCAGCACGAACGCTTGTCCAACTGAGGCGCCAGGTGGAAATGGCATGGCAAGCCGTTCCACAGGACTACATCCAGCATCTCTACGATCGTCTCCATGGGAGAATAGCAGCCTGCATTGCTGCGAAAGGTGGATATACACTGTACTAGTGCCGACATTGTGCATGCTCTGTTGCCTGTGTCTATGTGCCTGTGGTTCTGTCAGTGTGTTCATGTGATGTATCTGACCCCAGGAATGTGTCAATAAAGTTTCCCCTTCCTGGGACAATGAATTCACGGTGTTCTTATTTCAATTTCCAGGAGTGTAGATAGCAGCATTGTATGATTTTTTTCCGACGACATATACACTGCTCTTTTATAATATTTTTGTTGCTTAATTTACAAAGGCATTTTTTTGTATTCTGTAATGTGTGTATATATTGGTTTATTTACAAAGCTATTATTTTTCTGGTACTTTAGGTAATTACAAATATTATAAGGCACACTAAAAATTTAAATATTACATTTTCCATAGCATTTACTGATTTCTTCATTTTTATACAATATTTATATTTTAATCACTGACCAGTCTCCATCAATTTTTCTGTGTGTATATTTTCTGTATATATATTTTTTCTGTATGTATATTGTTGTGTTCCTCAGTCCAAAGACTGGTTTGATGCTGCTCTCAATGCTACTCTGTCCTGTCCAAGCCTCTTCACCTCTACGATTTTTACCCCTCCCCCCGCTTCCCCACACCACTAACTTAGTGATCCCTTGACGCCTCTGAATGTCTCCTACGAACCGATCCGATCTTCTAGTCAGGTTGTGCCACAAATTTCTTTTCTCCCCTATTCTATTCACTATCACCTCATTATTTATGTGATTTATCCATCTAATCTTCAGCATTCTTCTATAGCACCACATTTCAAAAGCTTCTATAGTCTTCTTGTCTAAACTGTTTATCGTCCATGTTTCACTTCCATACATGGCTACACTCAAAGCAAATACTTTCGAGAAGAACTTTGACACTTAAATCTATACTCGATGTTAACAAATTTCTCTTCTTCAGAAAAGCATTCCTTGCCATTGGCAGTCTACATTTTATATCCTCCCTACTTCGACCATCAGTTATTTTGCTTCCCAAATAGCAAACCTCGTTTACTACTTTAAGTGTCTGATTTCGTAATCTAATTTCCTCAGCATCATGTGATTTAATTCTACCACATTCCATTATCTTTGGCTTGCTTTATTCAATATCCATCTTAATCCTCTTTTCAAAACATTGTCCGTTCCGTTCACTTCTCTTCCAAGTTGTTTGCTCTCTCTGACAGAAGTACGTCATCGGCGAACCTCAAGGTATTTATTTCTTCTGCCTGCACTTTAATTACTAATCCAAATTCTTCTTTGGTTTCCTTTCAAATATGTGTAAACTTCTAATGGACGAAACTGCTGAAGTCTTCGGTCGCTAGACTTACACACCATTTGCACTAACGTAAACTAATTTATGCTGAGAAGAACAGAAACACCCACGCCCAAGGGAGGACCCGAACCTCCGGCGTGAGGGGCCGCGTAATCAGTGACATGGAGCCTCTAACCGCGCGGCCACTCCACTGATTTCCTTTACTTCTTGTTCAACGTATAGAGTGATCAACATTGGGGATAGACTCACTTCTTTCTCAACCACTGCTTCCCATTCGTGCCCTTCGACTCTAACAGCTGCCATCTGGTATCTGTACAAGTTTCGCATTTCGCTCCCTGTAATTTACTCCTGCTACCTTTAGGATAAAACTCATGAAAGAAGGTTGTACACATGGAAGAACCCTGGAGATACTAAAATATTTCAGATAGATTATATAATGATAAGACAGAGATTTAGGAACCAGGTTTTAAACTGTAAGACATTTCCAGGAGCATATGTGGACTCGAACCACAACCTATTGGTTATGAACTGTAGATTAAAACTGAAGGAACTGCAAAAAGGTGGGAATTTAAGGAGATGGGACCTGGATAATCTGAAAGAACCAGAGGTTGTACAGAGTTTCAGGGAGAGCATAAGGGAGCAATTGACAGGAATGGGGAAAGAAATACAGCAAAAGAATAATGGGTAGCTTTGAGAGATGAAGTAGTGAAGGCAGCAGAGGATCAAGTAGGTAAAAAGACGAGGGTTATTAGAAATCCTTGGGTAACAGAAGAGATACTGAATTTAATTGATGAAAGGAGAAAATGCAAAAATGCAGTAAGTGAAACAGGCAAAAAGGAATATAAACGTCTCAAAAATGAGATCGACAGGAAGTGCAAAATGGCTAAGCAGGGATGGCTAGGTGACAAATGTGAGGATGTAGAGGCGCATATCACTAGTGGTAAGATAGATACTGCCTACAGGAAAATTAAAGAGACCTCTGGAGAAAAGAGAAACACTTGCATGAATATCAAGAGCTCAGATGGAAACCGAGTTCTAAGCAAAGAAGAGAAAGCAGAAAGGTGGAGGGTCTATACAGAGGCGATGTTCTTGAGGACAATATTATGGAAATGGAAGAGTTTGACTCGGGACCTTTGCCTTTCAGTTTTAATCTGCCAGGAAGTTTCATATCAGGGCACACTCCACTGCAGAGTACTAATCTCATTCTGGTAACATCCCCCAGGCTGTGGCTAAGCCATGTCTCCGCAATATCCTTTCTTTCAGGAATGCTAGTTTTACAAGGTTCGCAGGAGAGCTTCTGTAAAGTTTGGAAGGTAGGAGACGAGGTACTGGCAGACGTAAAGCTGTGTGGACGAGGCGTGAGTCGTGCTTGGGTAGTTCATTTGGTAGAGCACTTGCCCGTGAAAGGCAAAGGTACTGAGTTCGAATCTCGGTCCGGCACACAGTTCTAATCTGCCAGGAAGCTTCATATCAGCGAACACTCCGCTGCAGAGTGAAAATCTCAATCTTTCATGATTCTTAAACCAAGTGTTAGCTACGACTAAATTACGCTCTGTGCAAAATTCTACGAGTCGGCTTCCTCTTTCATTCCTTTTTCGTCTCCCTGTACAGGCAAATCCTCCCTTCCCCCCCCCCCCCCCCCCCCACACACAACTACACTGCCGTTTGTCAAAAGTACAACAACGAGAAAGAATTAACCGAATAGCGCCGTACTTGGTGGAAGCGGCGACGGGTGAGCAAGCAATACGTGGTACATTTTTCAGCGAGATGGTGTACACATAGGCCGAGCAGAGCCCTCTCGTGTCGGTCCGACAGCGTCGTTGTTGCGCCTAGTGTAGTCGGTACAGAGCTGTCACACAATATGGAAACAGTACAGTGAGTGTCAGTATACCTCCTCGACGTCAAAGGGAACCAAATCGACATGTGAGCGAGTTCGAACGGGGCAGAATGATCGGTCTCCGGGAAACGGGGTTGTCATACCGTGACATATCAGCTCGCACAGGGCATGCTGCTATGACAGTGATGCGTGTGTGGAAGGAGTGGATAGAGGAAGGTCGTACACAGCGACGAGCGGGACCTGGACCACGGAACATGACCACAGTACAGCATGACCGACATTTTGTCCGCGTGGCCATTACGGACCGTTCGGCGTCATCCACAGTGTTGGCGCATCGCCGAAGCACTGCAACAGGTGTGAACTTGTCTGCATCGACTAGTCGTCGCCGTCTGCTACAGGTTGGACTGGTTGCACGCATACCATTACGTCGGCTTCCATTGTCCAGAAACTACAAGCTCCTCCGACTGCAATGGGCACGTCAACACCGTCACTGGGGTGCTGAGTGGCAACAAGTAATCTTTTCGGATGAGTCCCGTTTCAACGTGCCCTACAGTGATGGCCGCATACGTGTCCGGCGGTACCGTGGTGAGCCCAACCTGGAGGGCTCCATTGTGGAGCGGCATAGCGGACAAACACTAAGTGTGATGGTTTGGGGCGCCATTGGCTACAACAACCGATCTCGCCTCGTACGTATTGCGAGCACTTTGAACAGCAAGCGTTAACCTATGGAGGTTGTGGATCCTGAGCTACTCCCCTTGCTTCAAGCACCTCCACAGGCCAAATTTCAACAGGACAATGCCCGGCCACCTATTGCGAGGAATGTACAGGCCTTCTTCGAAGAACGACTGGTACCATTGCTTCCCTGGCCTGCACGTTCGCCAGACATGTCGCCCATCGAACATGTGTGGGATATGGTTGGTCAGCACCTGGTGCGTCATTGTCCTCCAGTAACTTGGGTCACGGATACAAACTGCGTGGAGGGAAACCCCTCAGCAACGTATTCAGAACCTTGATTCAATGCCACGTCGTACAGCAGCACTAATTGCAGCGTTCTGTGACCACATGGCATACTGAATAGTAGGGCTCAAAGGACATGTACTGATTTGAAAAGGTAATCATTTGTTACTTGTCATGTACCTAACCTGTCGTAATATGTTAATTGAACTCATGCGTTTCCTTCTTGGTGTTGCAATTTCCACAATCGGTAATGTATGTACAATATTTACACATAGTGTGTTATTAGCCACACATATACAACCATAACAAGCTGTTCCTCCCAATACTGCACACACACACACTAATGCACACGTGACCACTATTTACAAATAAATACACAGCCACACACTTAATTACTCAGTGAATAGTGTAAGTACGGGATAGTGTCGATCCCCTCCCCATACATGGACCATTTGTTGTCGTGATCCGACAGCTCGATTTTCAGTGGCAGTGCAGCACAGAACTCACGGGATCGTAATTGAAGGACTGCCTGGCGCACCATATGTGGAGCACGCCAGTGCCCTGCAGCCGGCACTTCTTGTACTCCTTCATCACGAGAGCCTTTGAGGCTGCACGATGCACTCTCCTAGCCTGCCTCTGTGTGGCATCTATGTGCTCTGCGTATAATTCCGACCTCAGCCCACAACTGCACAATCCGTGAAGCACTTACCTCGTCTTTCTTCAGACCAATTTATATTCTTGCTTTGTGGTGATATTGAATAATGATTACCAGCTGCTTATAGAAATGTGTGGACTGCCTCATGATTTTACCTAACTACTTAATGTTTGTCGGGTCTCACCCAGTAGATCAAACTGTCTGTATTCGTATGAAGTAACTAGGAATCAGCGAAGTTTGGCTTTGCAAATTCATAGAGGATATGGGGAATTTGGAGATACCCAGAAAGTACTTATCGTTATAGAAACGTTTCGTGAACTACACTGAAATCCTAAACATCTCCACAACGACTAGTCCTTTATTTAACATGATGGCCCGCTTGAAATTTGGTATTGCGATGTAATCTCTTGTGCCAAAACGACCCAGCCACTGGTAAACTACATGAATTTCGCGATATTATGTAACGTTTTCCGCTGTTTATCCGAAAACTGAATTATTCATTAATTTCTAGAAATATTTTTCTAAATCACGTGTTGTATGAGCTCTCCGTATTGAATTCACATCATTTGTACTCCTGCAACCAGCAACACTTATTGAGGGAGATGCTATGGGTAATACTAACAAGTGCCATACCAACAAGACACATTACTGGAGATTTCTGTAGCGCACAATATCCAGCTCCTTATTCCCCAGCACTGTCAACAGCTTCAGAGTGGAAACATTTCGCGGCTGTAGGTGCTCTGGGCACAGCGGCAAGTCACAGTGCATGTCATGCAACTGGATGGGGTATGCCAGTTCTACTTTCTGAACATATCCCTCAGCAGCATCCTCAGTCACATCTTGGGTCTCATTCTTCAGTCTGAAAATTTCCTCCGCATTTTATTGTCCAAAGCTTCCATATGGTACACTTCGTTGCATGATGTATCTCTAGAGCCTGGTTTCATCTAAGTAAACGATGCAGCTGAAATCGTCGCCCGTCTTGGCTAGTAGCTGCATGCACTGACAAAGCCGCTGGTGAATTCAGAGAAGAACAACATCGGTCAACTGTTCGGTGCAGACATGTGTTCTTCTTAACACTTCATCCCATGAAAGCCCTTGCACAGTGTAATAGAAGGCAGAATCCAGAAAATATGTGCCCAGGCATACACTCAGCAATTTCTTGAAAATGTGTGCTAACAGGTGTACATCACTATTCATGTATAATTTAACATATTCTCCTAAATCAGAACCGAGCGACGTGGCGCAGTGGATTGCACACTGGACTCGCCTTCAGGAGGACGACGGTTCAATCCCGCGTCCGGCCATCCTGATTTAGGTTTTCCGTGATTTCCCTAAATCGCTCCAGCCCAATGCCGGGATGGTTCCTTTGAAAGGGCACGGACGACTTCCTTCCCCATCCTTACCTAATCCTATGAGACCGATGATCTCGCTGTTTGGTCTCTTCCCCCAAACAACTCACCTCCCAAATTAGAGATGACAAATGCCTACCAAAAAACATTCACTGCTTGCTCATACTCCGATACCGTTATGGCAGTGCCTGTCAGTTTGCTCGAGAATCTGGATGTGTTGGACATGTTGTTTCATGGAATCTCTCCATCGACTTCAGGTATTTCAATGTAAAGACCCCCTTCTTTGTCACAAGTTGCAACTTTGCATCATCGTGATGTGCAGCACAGGTAATGTGAATGATCTCCTGATACTCTGTGTAAGCAGTTCTCTGAAGAGATGTTTGCGTGAAATGGATCGAATCCAGGAAGCAGAGAATTATTTTCATGCGATTTACATGAAAAATGGAATGTGCTGTTTAACTGTGTCAAAGATGTCACTAACGTTATATTTCAGGCCATAGCCACACAAGTGTTCGACAAGGAAGTGAGCATCATACACCCACCCACGAAAGGAGACAGGCGTGTGTCCTGGTGGTTGGTATTTCAAGTGGATGCATTGTGAGCTGCACCATGAAACTTCCCTGATAGATACCAGTAGTCTCTCTGTGGAGCTTCAGCTTTTCCATCCAACAGCATGACACAAATATGACAGACAACTGCCTTCTTCTATAATCCATCATTCTCTTGCGAGGTTGTCAGACTGTTGTTGTGACAAGGCTCATCAACTTTCGAGCTTATAGAGCAGCTATCTCTCAGGATTATGTCTGAAATGTAATTCAGATCTATTGCAGTTAGTCATACTAAAATACAACTTAATACGGTACTGTATACAGTGCATGCCAGTCTGTGAAGGTAGCATCAGAGGCACTGGGATTAACTTCATAACATGCTTCAGAAGCTAAGACTCGCCTGAAGTCAACGTATACCGTGGAGGGCTATTGCTCCTAAGTGGTAGGCTTTCTTAAACTTTGAGCATGTTTTATCGTCAGTAGGAATTTCCCCACGTACCAGTTAATGGCTAGAGCAATAAATGAGGTGTCTTTCGAGATAATAAGTATAGGTAAAAAGAGTTGAGGCGTCTGTGACAAAAATATCGTTTATGTTCTTGTTTACTCATCTGGACGATATGTAGGCATAACATTCTTTTGATTCATATGTAATGTTGCTTCTAGCCGTCGGAGATTATTAAGAAATCTACATGTTTGGATCACTGACTAGCTAATTTTGAACGTAGAGGGACCAACCACTTCATGCTTGTTTTCTTTCTTCTGGACAATGTGCTCATGGGAATCTTCCTCTGACTTGTCAACATCCAACGTGTAAAAATAAACTGAGTAATCGGGGTTCTGCCTCTCGAATTTTGGTAGGTCCTGGAGTTTTACAATGAATGAGATGTTTCTGATTTTATAATGACTACAGGTATTAGATGTACTGTAGGTACACGGAAGCATTGTTTTGTGAGGTAATTTCTATCGATAGCCAGAAGTAACCATGTGAAGCAACATTCTATCACCTCATCACAGCCTGGACATCAATACGTACTTTTTTTCCGCGATATCTTTCGGAAGATCGATGAAACTGGACTCCCCTTTCCCTCATTATGTGGATGAAAAACATACGAGTAGATGTCGATGTTGGGTACACGTTTGAGAGCCTTAGCCGCCTCTCTTTCCTGCATTTAGAAAACATGGTCCAGTATGAGAATCTCGGTACAACTTCTGAGCCACTCCGCAGCTGACTCATCCCATGATATCCCACCATTATTCACTCTAATTTGGACAATGCGATTTTCCTCAACTGCATCACTGCACTCTTTCGGGGAGTGCATGAGGTCACAGCACAGAACTGCCTTACAAATAATAGAGGGATACTGGGGCTCATTAACGAATCGGGGGAGCTCCCCTTCCAAAACGGCTTCACAAGGATTAAGAAATGTGTCAGGATCTTGATAACCCACATTAATGTTCTCAATGCGAGATTTTGAGGTCCTGTCCCCAATAGAGCTAGCAACCACAGAGTAGTCCATTCCGGCTGATCCATAACATAGTGGGCTGTTGGACTGCTTCTAGGTCTGTGGCAGTGTCGTGGCAGGTGTCTGATAGCGATGTCTGTGAGACTCTCCAGTGAACATTGCTGCGATGACAAATGAACTGGTATTTTCAGCCTGTACCACGTTGATGATGATGATGGATTGGGTTGTTGTGGTGTTTGTAGGCATGGAGAATATATGATCGACGATCCAGGCTGGGCTGACAAACGCGTCATTATCATGTCAGGACATGGAGTTGCTTTTGGAGGAACTAAAAACACACACAAACATGGGTAAACAAAAACATGTTTCTTACATTCCTGCAGGATCACTAGAGTCAAACTTGGGAGCGCTTATTTGCCACTGATGAACCATCATCACAAACATTTTATATTGTTTCAACTTTGCTTATACTGTTGAGTGGCTGATGTTAGTGTTCGCAGGTCTCAGCCTGGAATGACTTTCCGCACGCATTTAAAACTAAAAAAAGGCTATTTTTCTTATTTCAGCTAACAGGAATGGAGTATGTTTATTAGTCACATGGGTTTAGACAGGATAGCACCCGCTTACGGGTGTAAATAGTCAACGCTATCTTACATGTTTCCAGCGGGATTCTTAAATATAGGATTATATTTAAGTGCAGGTGTTTGCAGTCAGACCATCACATAGGCAATAGAGAGACAAATATTTTGCTGATCATTGACGCCTGCAGTGTGCCCGACCATAATCGGCAGAGTGCTGCCGACACATCAGATGTTGCGGGCCACAGAGCGCTGAGGTAAGTGACTCTGTGTGGCTGTATAAGGTTGGGAGGCAGACACGTCGAACAACTGGAACGTTATACGTAAGCATCAGGCATAGTACGAAGTCCGGTGGTTATCATGCTATGCACCACTTCTGCAATAACAGTAACAGAAAGTAGACAGTGAAAATAAATTTTTACTCCGCCAGCAAGACAACACCTTAGAACTACTGATTGTCCAGTAGCAGACAGCCTTTATCATGCCCCACTCACCTACGACTGTGAGCATGTTCTCATCAATCAAATTCAATATCTCTTAACTTATCCAAGATTTACTACTAAGTGTTGTCTTTTTATCGGTTTGATTCTCTATTGCCTTCAGTATTTCATGTCTTAAAGCTACACATTCGTCTTCTACTGTATTCCTTTTCCCTGTTCTAGTCAACCGTTGTATAATGCTCCTTCCGAAGCTCTCAACAACTTCTGATTCTTTCAACTTACCCAGGCCCCATTTCCTTAATTTCCTACCTTTTTCCAATTTATTCAATTTTAATCTACAGTTCATAAGCAATAAATTGTGGTCAGAGTCTATATATCTGCCCCTAGAAATGTCTTACGATTTAAAATCTGGTTTAGAAATCTCTGTCTAACCATTATATAATCAATCTGAAACCTTCTGCGTCTCCAGGTCTCTTCCACGTATACAACCCTGTTTTGTTATTTTTATTCTACTGGGTGGATTCCTCTTTCATTTATTTCCCCCAGTCCATATTCACTTACCATTTTTCCTTCTCTTCTTTTACCTACTGTCGAATTCCAGTCGCGAAGTACGATTAAATTTTCCTCCCCTGTAAGTGAATAATTTATTTCATCATACACTTCTTCAATCTCTTCATCATGGGCGGAGCTAGATGGCATGGAAACGTGTCCTACTGTGGTAGGTGTGGCCTTCGTGTCTATCGTGGCTACGCTAATGCGTTCACTATGTTGTTCATAGTAACTTACCCGTATCCCTATCTTCTTACGCATTGTTAAACCTACTCCTGCGTTGTAACTATTTGATTTTGTATTTATAAATTGGTATTCTTGTTTTCCTGACACCGAACTTCACTTATTCCCTTTATATCTGAAGTGAACCTACGCAATTCTCTTTATTAAGTTTTCTAACCTACCTGCCCGATCCGTAGAATGCCAGTTTTGTTTCTCCTGATGACGACGTCCTTCTGAGTAGCCCTGGGCCGGAGATCCGAATGGGAAACTATTTCACCTCCAGAATATTTTACCAAAGAGGATACAATCTTCATTTAACCATAAAGCAGAGCTTGGAATAATTACGGCTGGTTTCCCCTTGCTTTCAGGCGTTTGCAGTGTGAGCACAGCAAGGCCGTTCTGTTTGATGTTGCAAGGTCAAATCAGTCAATCAGAGACTGTTGCCCGTGCAACTACTGAAAAGGCTGCTGCCTCTCTTCAGAAGCTGCTAGGTTGTATAGCTTTTCAACATACAAAGTTGACATATAAAGTTGATCGTCGGTAAAGCAGATGCCAGACTGAGATTCATTGGAAGAATCTTAAGGAAATGCAATCCGACAACAAAGGAAGTAGGTTACAGTACGCTTGTTCGCCCAATGCTTGAATACTGCTCAGCAGGGTGGGATCCGCACCAGGTAGGGTTGATAGAAGAGATAGAGAAGATCCAACGGAGAGCAGCGCGCTTCGTTACAGGATCATTTAGTAATTGCGAAAGCGTTACGGAGATGATAGATAAACTCCAGTGGAAGACTCTGCAGGACAGACGCTCAGTAGCTCGGTACGGGCTTTTGTTAAAGTTTCGAGAACATACCTTCACCGAAGAGTCAAGCAGTATATTGCTCCCTCCTACGTATATCTCGCGAAGAGACCATGAGAATAAAATCAGAGCGATTAGAGCCCACACAGAAGCATACCGACAATCCTTCTTTCCACGTACAATACGAGACTGGAATAGAAGGGAGAACCGATAGAGGTACTCAGGGTACCCTCCGCCACACACCGTCAGGTGGCTTGCGGAGTATGGATGTAGATGTAGATGTAGATACCCCTCCGTTGTGGTTGTACGTACAGTCATCTATACCGCTGAGGCACGCAAGCCATCTCACCAAAGGCTAGGTCCGTGGTTCATGGGAGGGGAGAGGAGAAGATAGTATGTAGCGAAATCAGAAGAAAATTTTACATTTGTGGTATCTGTGTGTGAAGATACCGGTATAATAATATATTAAAAACTCATATCAACCACTTAATGAAAAATAAAGAACAATCTCGTGTATGCAGTCGTAGCAGTGCAATTGATAGAGACTTGCTTTTGGGCTGCACGGTGGCTGCAGTTGGGATCGCAGCGTTGTCTGTCGTTACAGCATTTAGGAACGACGTAAGTGGTCCTCAAGAAATGGTAACAGCTGTAATAATGAGGAGAAAGGTCAGACGGGCTATTAGTAGTCCCGATGCTCGGCTGTTGCTACCCGCTAGTTGCTTAGTCGGCCGCCAGATTTGTAGAGCCGCAGCCGGCGTCAGGCGGATTTCTCGAGGGTGCGGTCGCTCCTGGGAACGGCGTGGAGGGGGGAATTTATTTACCTCAATGAGGGCGGCATGCGGAAAGCTTTTGATGGGCGGCGTAGCGGAACGGCGCATGGCGGAAGGTCAACGAACCCTAGCGGCGGCGGCCTTGCGCGCTGGAGTCATGCCTGGCCGCACGTACTCACATGCTGACGTGGGGAAAGGGGGGGAGGGGAGGGGAGGGAGAAATCGCGAAGACCGATGCTACACCGCGGTCACACCATCCGCAAGTCGGTGGGCATCCTGCGCTGCTGGCCCAAAAACACAAAATATTGGAGTGTTATCCACTGATCCAAAGACGGTCAGTGGCACCAAAGTTCGAGTCCAAGCCAACGTGGACGGCATAGGAGATGAAATTGAGGCTAACAGAACTAAAACAAACAACTTGAACAGTGTTTGCATGTGTCCTTTACTAAGGAAGAAGTCTCTTTCTTTTCCGTGCTATCCCATCTAGCGCGGTGTTCGCATCTACAGCATTTGGAAAATTTGATTTCATTGTTTTACGTTGTGGCTGGGTGTCTTCGACGCCACAGTTGTCAAGGTACCCTAAGGAAAGGAAGTAATGTGCGCCATCTGTCTGTCATGTGTCTATCGTATTTTCTGTGGCGGAGGTTAGGAACCAGCCCAGCATTTATCTAAACGAGCATGGAAAGCCGCCTAGAAACCGCACTCAGGCTGGCCTATGTACCAGCGCGCGTTTGCTATCTGAGGCTGGTGCTTAACCTACAGACTGCGCTTTACGTTGTAGCAGTAGGCAAGTAAAATATAGAAGTACTGCCCTAATTTATTCCTCGAACTAGTGCAAAGGTGAGTGAAATAAATATTAGTATCAGTGGCGCTGAGAAAAAGCTACAGTCGCTAAAACTGAACAAAGCTCCAGCACCCAATAGAATCCAAGTCATATTCTTTTAATCATAATATTTCGCACATCCCTTGAACAAGAAACTCTGCTTACTGATTGGAAGAAATCACTGGTCACATCCGAATACAAGAAGGGTAGCAGAAGTGATCCACAAAAATACCGTCTAATTTCAATGGCATCCGTATCGTCATACCTGACACGAAAATCACCTGAATGGCCTGTGTATCTTCGTATCAGGGTACCACTTGACCTAACGAATAATCTGAAATGTGGAAGCGCACTGTCGTATCGTCTTTCCACTGTTGAGGTGTCATGATCACGTATCAAATGACAATAATTGGGAAAAAGTTTCACAAAACATTTATTATTGCTTCATTGCACGGGTTTGATCTGCAAACAGGACTTAATTCTGCTTCTGGTAGATCCGTAACATAAAACATGAGTTGTAATGGGTAATTGATCGAATCTTGTGAGACTCGTGTATCGAGTTAAAGAAAGTGACCTCTCTGATGTCAAATAGAGAATGAATGACCCCATTACGACCAATGGTGATGATCTGTTACGGCGAACATGGCAAGAAATAATGTGTCGATGAGCTTCGTGCAAGTTCCGATACCCGTGTAGCGGTGTTCCAACTGGGAGGAAAAAAAGACGCATCGTCTTGTCAATTTCACGTTCCTATTTTTTCGTTTGCCTGCGTATTTTTTTATTTGTAAAGATGTTTTATGGGTAACCTGATTTAATGTAACGTGTCTCTTGATCTGTGATGCGGTCGTCGTAACACACTGGACACCCTAAGTTGCGAAATAACAGTGTTTATCTAAAGCTACTTCACACATTTCCCAACTTTTGGAACAGGCTGCAACGCTGACAAATATTACTCAAGTGTAGGAGAGCATAGTTGAAGGAGAAAAGAGAAGGGACAACGAGACCAGGGATCGGCGACTAGAGGTAGCATCGCAGTTTCTGTCACGGGAAACATCTGTCTGGGGAGAAAAGGTCGGCCGGAAGGCCTGCCGCAAGTTTCTGCCATATCAGGTGGACTGGTCGAGCGCCACTGGAGAAAACGGACGTCCCAGTGCGTGGCGCAGGGCTGCAGCTAACACGCGCAGTCGGCCGCTCTCTTCCGCCGACACGGAAAAGCAATTTCCCTCAGACTGAAATGTAGTTGAACTAAGTACCTGTGAGGGAAATGACTTTCCACAGCAAATCATCCTCTACACAGTGAGTCAACTGAACTTACAGAACAAGTCCCCTCAAAAAATTTTTACTGTGTTCATTAGTATTAACAGCGTATACCAATAACCGATGTACTAGTTTCCTTTTCTTAATCTTCTCTGAAGGAGCAAGCGATTCATCTGTTTCCATCACAGAGCAAGTTACTGCCAGCGTTTAGTTCATTGGTTTGAGTCGTTGTTTGTTGAGGGCACTCAACAGCGAAGTCGTAAGCGCCCTTACTAAGCATAGTTGAAACGAATGTGGCTAAAAAGTTGGAAAATTCATATTATAGAAATTGTTGTCTCGCGAACATTTTGCTATTAGATGTGTTTGAGCCATTTCCTAATTGATTATTCCGTCGGAGGTTCGAGTCCCCCCTCGAGCATATATGTGTGTGTGTGTGTGCGTCCTTGTGTGTGTGTGTGTGTGTTGTCTTTAAAGTAATTAACTTTTAGTTTAATTAAAGTGTAGGTCTGTGGAGCGATGACCTCAGCAGTTTGGTCCCATGGATCCTTACCACAAATTTCCAAAGTCATTATCGTGTCGCTTAGTTTTATCAGATTACATCACTCGTATTAATGAGACCCTGAACTGGAAGGAAGATACTACAGAGCTACTCAAGCAACTAAGTTCAGTGGCTTTTCATATTTCTATCATTGCAAGTGCTGGAAACAAACGGCCGGCCGCGGTGGTCTCGCGGTTCTAGGCGCGCAGTCAGGAACCGTGCGACTGCTACGGTCGCAGGTTCGAATCCTGCCTCGGGCATGGATGTGTGTGATTTCCTTAGGTTAGTTACGTTTAAGTAGTTCTAAGTTCTAGGGGACTAATGACCACAGCAGTTGAGTCCCATAGTGCTCAGAGCCATTTTGGAAACAAACGAATCAACATCTGAATTTGTTATGCATGTTGCCACTCATTAATATCTTATGGCATAGCTTTCTGGGATTACTCATCACTTAGAAAGAAGTTCTTGATCACTCAATCATCTTGCAATCACTACTTCAACCAGTTAAGTATTTTGACCCGTCCCTAAAAAAAAATGACTTATGAAAATTGTCATAAATAATGCATCCCATTTGAGAAGAAATGTCCACAGTCACAATAATAAGAGAAAATAATAACTTAGCAGAATTCACCAATGAGTAACGATCAGTATAAACTAAAGACTAGCAAACTACTACATCAAATAATTTTACAAATGAAAACCATCCAAAATTTTAGTGATGTTCACAGGTCGTTACAAATATAAAAACAATAATAACAACAAATTTAGCAGGAAAATAAAATCCAAATATAGCTCAGATCAACTAGTGGAATACTAAGAACCAAAAAACGGAGCGTGTGCCACTATTTTAGCGGGATATGTAGTTTAAAGGTTTAAAGGTTATATTGTAAGCAAAAGTTCATTTCAGATGTTACCCTAACATCCCTGTATTGCAGAAGACATGCTGTGTTAATTTAGGCTAGTGGCTGATTTCTGTTGTCGGCCACAGGGCACAGATAATGTGAAAACAGGCAAAATAAGAACAAACTCTGATGTCAACATATCCCTAACTTACAGAGTCTTACCGACAATCATTCATCCCACGCGTCATTCGCGAGTAGGACAGGGAAGTAGAGATCAGTTAGCGGTACGAGAAGTACCCCCCGCCAGGCATTGTTAGGTGGCTTGTAGAGTATAATGTTCAGCCACTCATAATCGTAAGCAGTTTAGAAATTTTCATCGACCATTGCCTACTCCCGTTTATAGAGCTTCTCCAAGTTTCCCTGTAAGGGGAATTGGAAAACACCGGCCATCTTAGGAAAATTACTTGCCCTTGGAACGACCGTAGTTGACTCCAATCACCGCCAATTTAGGAGGATTATGGAAAGACTGACACATAATCTTCGGTTCGAATACCCCCCCCCCCCCCCGCCCCCACCCTGCCCCGTCGCACACGGAAACTGGCCGTGAGCGTTACAGTAGTTGGCAAGAGCGCCAGGGAAGATATCTTCGGGCAGGTTCTTGTATAGACGCCAAAGAAACTGGTATAAGCATTGTTATTCAAATACAAAAATATATAAACAGACAGGATACGACGCTGCGGTCGGCAACGCCTATATAAGACAACAAGTGTCTGGCGCAGTTGTCAGATCGGTTACTGCTACGAAAATGGTAGGTAATCAACGCGGTGTTATAATCGGCGCACGAGGGAAGGGACACAGCGTCTCCGGGGCAGCGACGAAGTGGAGATCTTCCCGTACGACCATTTCACGAGTAGACCGCGAATATCAGGAAGCCGATAAAATGTCAAATACCCAACATCGCTACGGCAGGTAAAAGATCCTGCAACAACGGGATCAACGACGACTGAAGAGAATTGTTCAACATGACAGAGGTGCTACCCTTCCGAAAATTGTTGCAGATTTCAATGCTGGGCCATCGACAAGTGTCAGAGTGCAAACCATTCAATGAAACATCATAAAAAAGAACTATCGGACCCGTAGGTCAACTCGTGTACCATTGATGACTGCACGACACAAAGCTTTACACCTGGGCTTTACGCCTGGCACTGGGCCCGTCAACACTGACACTGTACTGTTGATGACTGGAAACATGTTGCCTGGTTGGACAAGTCTTATTCCGAATTGTATCGAGCGGATGGACGTGTATGGGTACGGAGACAAGCTCATGAATCCGTGGTCCCTGCATGTCATTGGTGGGGGCTCTGTAATGGTATGGGGCGTGTACATTTGGAGTGATATGGAACCCCTGATATGTCTTGACACGACTTTGGCAGGTGACACATACGTAAGCATTCTGTCTGATTCCCTGCATGTATTCATGTCCATTGTGCATTCCGACGGACTTGGGCAATCCCAGCAGGACAATGCGATACCCCACATGTCCAGAATTGCTACAGAGGTGGCTCCAGGAACACTCTTCTGATATTAAACACTTCCGCTGTCTACCAAATTCCTGAGACATGAACATTATTGACCATATCTGGATGCCTTGCAACGTGCTGTTCAGAAGAGATCTCCACCCCCCTCGTACTCTTATGGAAATCCCTGCAGGATTCATGGTGTCAATTCCATCCGACACTACTGCAGACATCAGTCGAGTCCATGCAACGTCGTGTTGCGGCACTACTGCGTTCTCGCGCAAGCCCTACACCATATTAGGGAACTGTACCAGTTTCTGTGAAGGCAGCAGAGGATCACGTACGTAAAAAGACGAGAGCTAGTAGAAATCCTTTGGTAACAGAAGAAATATTGATGAAAGGAGAAAATATAAAAATACAGTAAATGAAGCAGGCAAACGGATACAAACGTCTCAAAAATGAGATCGACAGGAAGTGCAAAATGGCTAAGCAGGGATGGCTAGAGGACAAACGTAAGGATGTAGAGGCTTATCTCACTAGCGGTAAGATGGATACTGCCTACAGGAAAATTAAAGTGACCTTTGCAGAAAAGAGAACTATTTGTATGAATATCAAGAGCTCAGGTGGAAAACCAGTTCTAAGCAAAGAAGGGAAGGCAGGAAGGTACTTGAGGACAATATTATGGAAATGGAAGAGGATGTAGATGAAGATGAAATGGGAGATACGATACTGCGTGAAAAGTTTGACAGAGCACTGAAACACTTAAGTCGAAACAAGGCTCCGGGAGCAGAAAACATTCCATTAGAACTACTGACTGCCTTGAGAGAAAGACTGAAAATAGAAAATATCTTAAGGAAAGACAAATCTACGTTTCTTGTATACGCAGACTTAGAGAAAGCTTTTGACAATGTGACTAGAATACACTCTTACAAATTCTGAAGGTGGCAGGGGTAAAATACAGGGAGCGAAAGGCTATTTACTATTTCTACAGAAACCAGATGGCAGTTATAAGAGTCGAGGGGCATGAAAGGGAAGCAGTGGTTGGGAAGGGAGAGAGACAGGGTTATAGCCTATCCTCGATGTTATTTAATCTGTATATTGAGCAAGCAGTAAAGGAAACAAAAGAAAAATTCGCATTAGGAATTAAAATCCACGGAGAAGAAATAAAAACGTTGAGGTTTGCCGATGACATTGTACTTCTGTCACACACAGCAAAGGACTTGGAAGAGCAGTTAAACGGAATGGAAAGTGTCTTGAAAGGAAGATATAAGATGAACATCAACAAAATCAAATCGAGGATAATGGAATGTAGTGGAGTTAAGTCTGGTGACGGAATTAGATTATGAAATGAGACACTTAAAGTAGTAAATGTGTTTTGCTATTTGGGGAGCAAAATAAGTTATGATGGTCGAAGTAGAGAGGATATAAAATGTAGACTGTCAATGGTAAGGAAAGCGTTTCTGAAGAAGAGAAATTTGTTAACATCGAGTATAGATTTAAGTGTCAGGAAGTCGTTTCTGAAAGTATTTGTATGAAGTGTATCCATGTTTGCAAGTGAAACATGGACGATAAATAGTTTGGACAAGAAGAGAATAGACGCTTTCGAAATGTGGTGCTACAGAAGAACATGTTCTGAGGCATAAGGGAATCACCAATTTAGTATTGGAGGGCAGCGTGGAGGGTAAAAATCGTAGAGGGAGACCAAGAGATGACTACACTAAGCAGCTTCAGAAGGATGTAAGTTGCAGTAGGTACTGGAAGATGAAGAAGCTTGCACAGGATAGAGTAGCATGGAGAGCTGCTTCAAACCAGTTTCAGGACTGAAGACCACAACAACAACAGTGTTTGTGAATATTAACACACTGAATTTCAAACATTCGAAACCATAACAACAATAACAACCACTTTCTTTGGCCCCTCCGTGTATTATTTGCTGATCCCCTACCCTCCCTCGCCCCACCATCTGTCGTATACTTCCACCCATGTCCGTTTCCGCTACTACTCATGATACACCCAGTGTATAAGTTACAATGAGGTGACAAAAGTTATTGGACACCTGCTAATAGCGTGTCGGACCTCCTTTTGCTCGGTGTTGTGCAGCGCCTCAACGAGTCGTTCCAAGTCCCCTGCGGAAAAACTGAGCCATGCTGCCACTTTAATCCGTCCATAACTGCGAAAGTTTTGCCGGTGCAGGCTTCTGTACAAGAATTATTCTCTCGATTACATCCCACAAATGTTCGATGCGATTCATGTGTCAATCTGGTGGCGAAGCCATTCCCTCGAAACGACCAGAACGTTCTTCAAACCAATTGCGACCAATTGTAGCCCAGTGACATGGCGCAGTGTTATCCATAGCATGAAGTACAAAATGGTTCAAATGGCTCTGAGCACTATGGGACTTAACTTCTGAGGTCATCAGTCTCCTAGAACGTAAAACTACTTAATCGTAACTAACCTAAGGACATCACACACATACATGCCCGAGGCAGGATTCGAACCTGCGACCGTAGGGGTAGCGCGGTTCCAGACTGTAGCGACAGGGACCGCTCGGTCATAGCATGAAGCTTCCAGTAGTTGAAAATTGTCTCCTAGTAGCCTAACATAACCATTTCCAGTCAATAATCGGTTCATTTGGACTAGAGGTCCCAATCAATTCCATGTAAACACACCGCACACCATCACGGAGCCACTTGCAGTTTTCATAGTGCCTTGTTGGCAACTTGGGTCCGTAGCTCCCTGGGGTCTACCCCACTCTCAAACGCTAGGGACGCATGTGACCAGACCTAGGCTTTCCATTCATAAAGGATTGAACGGATTTGGTAATGAGCCCAGGAGAGGCGCTGCAGGCAATGTCGTGCTGATAACAAAGGCACACAAGCCGGTCGTCTGTGGCCATAAGCCATTCACGCCATATTACGCCGCAATGTCCCAACGGATACGTTCGTCGGGCGTTCCACACTGATTTCTGCGGTTATTTCATGCTCTGTTCCTTGTCTGATAGCACTGACAACAGTACGCAAACTCCGCTGTTCTCGGTCTTTAAGCTAAGGCCGTCTGCCACTGCGTTTTTCGTGGTGAGAGGTAATGCCTGGAATTTGATGTTATCTGCAAACCCTTGACACTGTGGATTTCGGAATAATGGATTCGCTAACGATTTCCGAACTGGAATGACCCTTGTGTCTAGCTCCAACTACCATTCCGTGTTTAAAGTGTGTTATTTCTCGTCGTGCGGCCATAATCACGTCGATAACCTTTTCACATGAGTGACCTGAGTACAATGATAGCTCCACCAATGCACTGCCCATTTATACCTTGTGTACGCGATACTCTTTCCACCAGTGTATGTTCACATCGCTGTCTATGACGTTTGTCGCCTCAGTGTATACACTTGGTCTTCTCTGGAGCCCCTCTCTGCTTGGCGCCCCTAGCGGCCGTTTATATGGCTCGGGCCTAGTGTCAAATGATTAAAATGGCTCTGAGCACAATGGGACTTAACATCTGAGATCATCAGTCCCCTAGACCGTAGCGGCCGCGCGGTTCCAGACTGAAGCGCCTAGAACCGCTCGGCCATGGCATAGTGTCGATCATTGATATAACTCAGCAAGCAGCAAAGGTCTCCCAAGGTTATTAAAACCGCCGCTGGTGGACATGTGAGGCAAAGACCCGGATGTGGTCAGCAGGTGTCCAGATGAGACTCCAGCGGTCGCTATGGAGATGAGGTGAGTGTCGCGAGGTTCGGCACTGGCCGCGTCCGACCCGCTGACCCACATGCACATATAGTCAACAGGAGGCGGGTACACAACACGGACGGGCTCCAAAAGCTGCCGATTCGGAGCAGACTGTGGGGAGGTCTTGCCAGTTCGGAACTCGCCCGCTAACGCACCACACCAACTGTTTTTAGGAAATCTATGGCCTTATGCCGTATCCAACCGAATTTATGACTGGATGAAGATATCTCACAAGGGGGCAACATGGAAATAGAATTTTTGTATTTTTTTTATATTTACTATTCATTGATTTCAGAACTGAAATATCAATCATCAGGAGCAGTTCGATGCAATTCTAAGAAATTGTAGAGAAAATCTACTTTGAAGTTTTCCGACCGTCTTTAATATATTAAAGCAAGGTAAATTTTTCTCGACAGCTCGTGTGGCTGTGTGGTAGAATGCTCGCTTATTAAGTGTGTGGCCTGTTTTGAATTACTAGTTCTTGCATAATTTTAAACAATCTGAGTATTCCATGAAAATTCTCATGTAGCAAAAAAATCTAAGGATGACAAAGAATTTAATTTCTAATGTGATTTTAATTTAAACGCTCATTTATAAAAGGTCAATGCAAACTGAATTCTTGTGTGCAAGATGTAATTAGAAGGCGTGCATTATTCATGAAAATAGCATATATTTGATGGAAGTTATATTTAAATGGCGTAGGTATTCGAACTGAACGGAACAAAACGAAAAAAATGACTAGAACGAGACTCGAACCAGCGATTCGCAGTCTCTAGAGCTACTGATTTTTTTCATCTTTATGTATTTTAAGCTTTGCGGAATTGCTAGTACAACGTGCAATTACGTTTAAAAATTTCCAACAGCCTAAAACGCCTACGTGGAAGGCGAGCGTTCTATTGGATAGCCAAACGGCCTGTGCAGAATAATAGAGTTTGCTTTGCTTTATCATACGAATTTTAAGAGCGTTGGAAAACCTTAAAGTCGATTTTCTCGAGAATTTTTGAGAGCTGCATCGGTTTTGGGCAGTTAATATCTGGTTTCTGAATGTCACAATCCATAAATACAAAAATGGCTCAAATGGCTCTGAGCACTATGGGACTTAACTTCTAAGGTCATCAGTCCACTAGAATTTAGAACTACTTAACCTAACCAACCTAAGGACATCACACGAATCCATGCCCGAGGCAGGATTCGAACCTTCCGCCGTAGCGCTCGGGCTGTTGCAGACTGAAGCGCCTAGAACCGCTCGGCTACCCCGGCCGACATAAATATAAAAAACTCACTGCCTTTCTAGTATAGAGGACGAAGCACGTTATCTTGCATGGAGTCATCGACAGGAATAAAATTAACTTCTGGTTGGCCACCCCGAGCTTTATGGAGACTCTTGCAGCTCATGTCGTACATTACGTGTCAGACTATATAAAAGGCTTCCTCAGACTTAGAACTACTTAAACCTAACTAACCTGAGGACATCACACACATCCACGCCCAACGCGGGATTCGAACCTGCGACCGTAGCAGCAGCGCGGTGCCGGACTAAAGCGCTTAGAACCGCTCGGCCACAGGGCCCGGCCCTACTGTTGCACTTCATCTATAGTCCACTAGATAACATTTAAGAAAAGGACATGTTGAGTTTCGTACAAGTTATGTTTTCTAAAACCTAATTGTCTTGTGAACAGAAGATTTTTCTTCTCAAGGATTTTTATTGTATTCGAACTGATGATATGTTGAAGGTTGTAAGAATTCACAGGGGTATGAAACTGATTGATCATATAGGCTCAGACGTAGCTAAATCAGAAGACAGTGTTCGATTCGCTGATGGGACTTTGGTAAAAGGGAATCAGTCTACAAAGAAAATTGCTTCCAAAACATGCTAGAGTATTATTCAAATATGTGGCAGACGTACCACTCAATACACACTAAGGAAAGGAGCTCAAGTGATTGCAGGTGGTTTTGACCCAAGGGAGAGCGTCATTGAGAGGCTGAAAAAAAAAAGAAACAAAGAAGTGGCAGACATCTGAAGACAGACGCGAACGATCGTACAAAAGCCTACTTTCAAAGTTTCAAGAATCAGTGGTAAGTTACGAATCTAGGAATATAATAAAGTCCAATACGCACCACTCCCGTTGCGACCACGAGAACAAGACCAGATAAATTGCACTTCGCACAGCCATTTAAGCGGTAGTAATTTTTCTCGCGAGCCATACGCAGGTGCAACGAGAAGGAACCCTAACATGAGACAAGATGGGAGTACTATCTGCATGCACTGCACAGTGGTTTGCAGAATATGGCTGTAGTTGTTGTTTTAGGTATTATTCGTTGATGTTTTAGAATGTGGTCGAAATGGGCTTGCTGACAGTATTAGAGAAGAAGAAGTAGATGAAGATGAGAAAGGAGATATGATATTGCCAGAAGAATTTGACAGAGCAGTGAAAGACCTAAGCCTAAAAAAGACCACTCGAATAGAAGATATTCCCTCAGAATTATTGAGGTCCTTAAGTGAACATACAAGACAAAACATTTCCACCTGGTGTAAAAATGTATGAAACTGGTGAAAACCTGGAGACTTCGAGAAGAATGTAATAATTTCATTTTCAAAGAAGACAGGTGCTGATAGTTGCGATTATTACCGAACTGTCACTTACATAAATCATGGTTAAAAAATACGGACACAAATTATTTACGCAAGAATGGAAAAGCGAATAGAAGTTTACCTCGGGGAAGATCACTTTGAGTTTCTGCATCTGCAACTACAAAAGTGATCCGCAAGTCACAATACGTTAGGTTTCGGCGAGTACCCCTGTACCACTACAAGAAATTTCCACTTATGTTCCACTCGCAAAAAGAGCGAGAGAAAAACGACTATCTATATCCACTGTAAGAGCCGAAATTTCTCTTATCTTCGTTGTCCTTACACGAAATATACGTTGGTGGCAGTGGAATTGTTCTGCTGTCAGCTTCAAATGGCAGTTCTCTATATTCTCTGAGTATTACTCCTCGCTCGCATCTCGTGGTCGTGCGGTAGCGTTCTCGCTTCCCACGCCCGGGTTCCCGGGTTCAATTCCCGGCGGGGTCAGGGATTTTCTCTGCCTCTTGATGGCCATAGGTTAGTTAGGTTTAAGTAGTTGTAAGTTCTAGGGGACTGATGACCATAGGTGATAAGTCCCATAGTGTTCAGAGCCATTTGAACCCATTTTAGTATTCCTCGAAAAGAACGTTGCCTTCCCCCAGAGATTCTAATTTGAGTTCGCGAAGCATCTCCGTAAGACTTACGAGTGGTTCGAACCTACCGATTACAAATCTAGCAGCCCACCTCTGAAATGTTTCGATGTCATCGTTCGGTCCAACCTGGTGCAGATTCCAGGCACTCAAGACTGTATCGCATTAGTTTCCTATAGGCGGTCTTCTTTACAGATGAACCACACTTTATGAACCAAACTTTCCTAGAATTGTCCCAATGAACCTGAGTCGCACCTTAACTACTACAATCCTTATATGATGGTTCCATTTCATATCGTTTTGCACCGTTACACATAGATATTTAGGAGAACTACAGGAACATGGAAGGCAATACTGACCGCTTAACTTCTCTTAGTACATACGTTGAAGACGCGACAGACCTACGTCTACAAGATTTTAGACTTAATGAAACTTTTGGTGATGCTGACTGGAATACAATCTTTCAAATTCTAACGCTAGGAGAGATAAAGTACAGGGACTGAAAAGTTATCTGAACTTGTACAGAAACCAGCAGCAGTTAAGAGTCGAAGGGCATTAAGCGGAAGCAGTAGTTGAAAATGGAGTGAGACAGAGCTGTAGCCTATCCCCGATGTTAAACAGTAGGTACATTGAGAAAGCAATAAAGTGTGCCAAGGAGAAATTTTGAATGGTGTTTAAATTTTGCGAGAATAAATTGGCTCAGCGACGGCAAAGGAGTTGTGGAGCAGTTTAATGGAATGGATATCGTCTTGAAAAGAGGTTAGAAGATGAATATCGGCAAAAATAAAAAGAGGATAATAGAATGTAGTTGAATTAGCGAAGAAACCCGTATTTTCCAAGTAATTATTCACACTGAGCTCACAGAGTCATGGGATAGCTATACACGCATATACAGATAGCAACAATATCGCGTACACAAGGTATCAAAGGGATTGGCGGAATTTTCGTTTGTGGTCAGGTGATTCATGTGGCCGCAGGACGGGAATTAGTACTTTAAACGCGAGAATGGTAGTCGGAGTTAGACGGACAGGATATTCCATTTCGAAAATCGTTAGGGAGTTCGATATTCCGAGATCCACAGTGTCGAGAGCTTGGCGAGAATATCAAATTTCAGGCATTACCTCAAACCACGGACAACGAAGTGGCCGACGGTCTTCACTTAACGACCGAGAGCCGTGTCGTTTGCATAGTGTTGTCAGTGATAACAGACAAGCAACACTGCATGAAATAACCGCAGAAATCAATCTGGGACATATGACGAACGTATCAGTTAGGACAATGCGGCGAAATGTGGCGTTATTGAACCGTACGAGCTTCCAGCGTGCTGGAGAAGCTTGGGCCAACAACTTCTGTTAATCAGTGCACTGTAAATGTTCACGGCCATTTACGACTTTGTTATGATGATGAAAATGGGTCTCGGCCTGAAATTCGTCATATAATGAATAAAAAGTAAAAACTTACAGGTAGGACTGGTTTCGCCTTCTACTTATTAATGAAGTATGGGTGCGGACTACCTATGCGAGTGCCTTTGTTAACAGCACGGCACCGCCAGCAGCGCGCCTCGTCGGTTCGTGACCATTTTGTTTGAACCCTAGAGGACACGAAAAGTGTGGCCTGGTCAGATGAGTCCCAGTTTCAGTTGGTAAGAGCTGACGGTAGGGTTCCCAGACAGCACGAAGCCTTGGAGCCAAGTTGACAAGAAGGCACTGCGCAGGCTGGTGGTGGCTCCTCAATAGTAGGTGCTGTGTTTACATGGAATGGACTGCGTCCTCTGGTCCAACTGAAGTGATTGTTGACTGGAAATCGTTATGTTCGGATACTTAGAGACCATTTGCAAAAAAAAAAACGATGGAATTTTTATGGATGACAATGCGCTTTGTCGGCTGGCCACAACTGTTCGTGGCTGGTGTGAAAAACATTCTGGACAGTTCGAGCGGATGATTTGGCCACCCAGATGGGCCGGCATGAATCCCATCGAATATTTATGGGACATAGTCGGGAGGTCAGTTAGTGCACAGAATCATGCACTGGCAAAACTTTCGCTATTATGGCTGGCTACAGATGCAGCAATGCTCAATATTTCTGCAGAAGACTTCGAACGTCCTGTTGAGTCCGTGCCACGTCGAACTGCTCCACTAAGACGGGCATAACGAAGTCCGACAAGACATTACGAGGTACCCCATGACTTTCGTCACCTCAGCGTATAGCTGTGCGTAGAAGCCGGTGCCACACAGCTTCTGGCCTTGTACTTAATGTTTATGACGTCGTTTCTCGTGAATTATGTATCATTCAGTAATATAATGTTGTATGTACATTCAATGGCGTATGTGTATACTCTCTGTAAAATGTGTCACTGATACAGTTAGTAGTAAAGAATCAATGAATTTAATGTCATACCTCATGCGGTAGTTTTAGTGCATCTAATAAGCGATAATCATTTTTTTCTTTCATCATTTTGTAGGGGTTGTCAGTGAGAAAAAAAATTGGTGTGAAATTGTGTGTAAAGTTTGTTGCAAATTGCTAAGTGCTCTCATTCTCGAATACTAATAAAGCATAGGAATTCATGCGCCACGGGCTACCCTTATTTTTCATCCCCACTCCCACCTCCATCACTTTGATAGATACGTGATCCTTGCCCCCACAGCGATTGTTACCTGATAGTAAGGTATATGTGTACTAAGTCAGGTTGAAATTTGTAGAGGGGTTCAGGAGGAGATACGGAACCCCGCCCACACCCACACTCTCACCCTCACCCACGCAACCACCCATCCACCCCCCCCCCCCCCACACACACACCATTTTTATAACACGTATGCATTAAGTAAGGCAACGCTGAAGCCCGTCCGGTTGACCGTGCGGTCTAACGCACGGCTTTCCGGGCAGGAAGGAGCGCCTGGTCCCCGGCACGAATCCGCCTGGCGGATTTGTCGAGGTCCGGCGAACCGACCCGTCTGTGGGTGGTTTTTAGGCGGTTTTCCATCTGCCTCGGCGAATGCGGACTGGTTCCCCTTATTCCTCCTCAGTTACACTATGCCGGCGACTGCTGCGCAAACAAGTTCTCCACGTACGCGTACACCACCATTACTCTACCACGGAAACATATGGGTTACACTCGTCTGGTATAAGACGTTCCCTGGGGGGTCTACCGGGGCCGCACCGCACAATAACCCTGGTGTCGGTGTGGGGTGGCGGAGGGGTGAAGTGGACTGCGGTAGTCGTCGTGTGGTTGTGGACCACTGCGGCTGCGGCGGGGTCGGAGCCTCTCCGTCGTTTCTGGGTCCCCGGTTAACATACAATACAATACAAGGTAACGCTGAGGGAAACAGATTAGGAAATAAGATCCTAAAAGTAGTAGACGAGTTTTTATATTTGGGCAGAAAAAAACTGATGATGAACGAACTAGAGAGGATACAAACACAGATTGGCAACAACAATAAAAGCATTTCTGCATATGAAAAGTTCTTCACACTGAATGTAAGTTGAAGCAGTCTTTTGTAAGGTATTTGTGGCACCCGTCAGTATTAAATCCCCGCACGGAGCAGCGGCGCACTCAGACGCGCGGGCGAGAATCTCGTCGTCGGCCGCATTTCTCCGCCTTGGCGCGCCAGTGCGCTTCAAAGCAGAGCGATTGGCCACCCATAACAATCAGTAATTGGCCGCCCAGCATATACAGAACGGTGGTTTATTTATCCTGTTATTCCTGGTTATAACAGTGTTTGCCCGGAGTATACTCTTATATGGAAGTGAAGCGTGAACAATAAGGAGTTCGTACAACACCAGAGTAGAAAAATGGTTCAAATAGCTCTGAGCACTATGGGACTTAACATCGTAGGTCATGAGTCCCCTACAACTTAGATCTACTTAAAACTAACGAACCTAAGGACATCACACACATCTATGCCCGAGGCAGGATTCGAACCTGCGACCGTAGCAGCCGCGTGGTTCCGGACTGAAGCGCCTAGAACCGCTCGGCCACAGCGGCCGGCTAGATGGGTGGATCGAATAACTAATGAGGAGGTACTGCATCGAACTGCGGAAAAATGAAACTTGCGACGGAAAATGACTAAGGGAAATGGTCGGTTGACAAGGCACAGCCTGAGGCATCAAGGAATTGTCAATTTGGTACTAGTGGAAAGGTTATGGTATGGAGGAGGGGGAGAGGCGGATAAAAATTTTAGAAGTTAACGTAAGCTTGAATACAGTAAGCAGACTCAAATCAATGTCGGGTGCATCGTTTTGCAGACAGGAAGAGACTTATGCAGCACAGAGAGCAAGAATTTGTCAGTCTCTGAACTGAAGATCACAACAACAACTTGTTTTCACATTTACACCTTCCCGTCTGCGCTTAGTACTACATTAAATGTAGTTGCAATTGCGGATAAGGACAATACTCAGTTGTAGAATGGCATGACAACAATTTGTGCAGGACCGGGACTCGAACCCGGATTTATCACTTACTGCCAGCGGTCACGTTATTATTAAGCTAACGAACCACGACTCACGGCCAGACTGAAACTTTCATTCGTCGTCAGCCTTGCGCCTACAACCTGCACCCGTGCGTCCATTATACATGCATGCATGTCCAAAGAAACTTTACATCGTAGTTCAGAATAACACAGGCACTGCAATATCGTGCTTAGTCCCGGTTTGTAATCCGAGCTCTAGATGTGCGTATATCTGCTTCTCTTTTCTAGAAGTGTTTGTTCGATTTGCCTGACATTTACCTTTTTCTTCTCTTGGCAGTCTTGCTTCACCTTTCCTATTTTCTGTCACTCCCAGTAATTAGATGCCTGTATTCCCATTTGTCTGCTTCGCCTGCTGGATCTTATACACGGAGGCGAAAAAAGTCATGGGATACCGCCTAATATCATGCCGGAGCTCCTTTTCTCAGGCGTAGTGTAGGAACTAGAGGTGACATGCACTCAATAAGTCGTTGAAAGTCCTTTGCAGAAAGCTGCAGAGGGCGGGTGTAAAAAAATCTCATGAAAGCAGCGGAAGGAATCACACGTGAGTTGTTAAGTGCTAACAGAATTCCAGCTACATTCATGCTCATAAATTAAAGATAGTTGCAGAATGTGGTACCACACAACGTGAGAAAACCGTCCCGAAACACATGTGCTACAAAACGCCATTGTTTCCTGCGCCTGTGCCCTGACATCGGTATGGGATATGATCACCATGCACACGTACACAGGCCGCACAACGGGTTGGCATACTCTGGATCAGGTGGTCGAGCAACTGCTGGGGTAAAGCCTCCCATTCTTGCACCAGTGCCTGTCGGAGCTGCTGAAGTGTCGTAGGGGTTTGAAAACGTGCAGCGATACGTCGACTGAGAGCATTCCAGACGTGCTCGATGGGGTTTCGGTCTGGAGAACAGGCAGGCCACTCCATTCGCCTGATACCTTCTGTTTCAAGGTACTCCTCCACGATGGAAGCTTGGGGGGGCGGGGGGGGGGGCGTGAGTTATCATCCATCAGGAGGAAGGTGGGACCCACTGCACCCTGAAAAGACGGACATACTGGTGCAAAATGACGTCCCGATACACCTGACCTGTTAAAATTCCTCTGTCAAAGACATGCAGGGATGTATGTGCACCAATCATAATCCCACCCCACATTATCAAACAACGACCTCCATACAAGGCCCTTTCAAGGACATTAAGGGGTTGATATCTGGTTACTGGTTCTCATCAGATGAAAACCCGGCGAGAATCACTGTTCAGACTATACCTAGACTCGTCCGTGAACATAACCTGGGACCACTGTTCCAATGACCATGTACTGTGATCTTGACACGAGGCTTTACGGGCTCTCCTGCAACCAGGGGTCAGTGGAATGCTCCTTGCAGGCCTTCGGGCGAATAAAACGTGTGTTCAGTCGTCTGTAGACTGCGTGTCTGGAGACAATTGCTCCAGTAGCTGCAGTAAGGTCCCGAGCAAGGCTACCTGCAGTACTCCGTGGCCGTCTGCGGGTACTGATGGTGAGATATCGGCTTTCTTGTGGCGTGGATGTTCCGTACTGTAGAGCCTGGACACGTTTCCTGTCTGCTGGAATCGTTGCCTTAATCCTGAGATAACATTTTGTGGCACACGTAGGGCCCGTGCTACGACCTACTGTGTTTGACCAGCCTCCAGTCGCCCTAGTATTCTACCCCTCATAACGTCATCAATATGTGTTCTTTGAGCAATTTTTAACACATAGTTACCATTAGCACGTCTGAAAACGTCTGCACAATTACTCGCTGCACCGTACTTTGACTTGCGTATGTGGGCTGCTGTCAGCACCACCGTGCTACGACCGCAGGTCAAATGCAGCGCTGGTCATACCCCGAGGTGATTTAAACCCGCAAACTGCCCACAAGAGCGTTGTTTCACCATGTATCAGCATTATCCTTATTTTATGAGGATGAGAATAACACGGTGACTGTCGGTAGGGAGTTAAGAAGAATGAGTTATAATGGTCCAGCAGCTCCTCATCAGCCACAAATTTCTGTAGTCAGACCTAAGCGGTGCTTGACTGTAAAGCGCGACGCTACAGGACAGAGGATGATAGGAAACGAGCGAGTTGAAATGATGAATCGCAATGAATGGCAATCCGATAGTAGGGTTTGGGTTTGGCAGATGCCTGGAGAACGTTACCTACCGTCACGAGTAGTACCAATAATGAAATGCGGAGGTGTTACAGTACTGCGCTGTTTCTCGTGGTTAGGGTGCCGTCCCTTTATTGAGCTTATGGAAATGCTAAATGCGGAACGATAGGAACACATTTCACGGTATTCTGTGCTGCATACAATAGAGGAAGACGGTTGTTTTCATCAGCATGAAAATGCACCCTGTCATGAAATAACATCTATGAGGCATTGGCTTCTGAACAATAACATTCCTCAAAAGGACTGGCCTGTCCCGAGTCCCGATCTGAAACCAACGGAACATCTTTGAGAAGAGTTGAAAGGCGACTTCGCTCCACAACCTAGTGTCCAACATCACGCCCTTTTCTAAATCGGTTGTTTCTCCAGATATTTAGATGTAAAGTGTCCCCAGAAGAGTTTAAGCCATCATATAGGTGAATAGTGGACACAGCGCATATTAGTGCCCACTAATAAGGGTCCCAGAAAATTATTCCGTATGAGATCAATGAATGGAAGTAAGCAAAGAGATCCAATTTTCTGATGTTTTCACCGCCTAAATCGGTCGTTACATGAAGATTCAAATGGCTCCAAGCACTATGGGACTTGAATTCTGAGGTCTTCATTCCCCTAAAACTTAGAACTACTTAAACCTAACCAACCTAAGAACATTGCACACATCCGTGCCCGAGGCAGGATTCGAACCTGCGACCGTAGCAGCAGCGTGGTTCCGGATTGAAGCGCCTAGAACCGCTCGGCCACAGCGCCCGGCCGTTACATGTAGAGAAAACTTTGCTATACTGATGCGATTGAGAACATTTTTAATATTCGATTTTTAACTGACGTTCTGATCAATATGCACACCCAGGTCTTGTGAATAATCCGTTCCAGATATTTCCTTTTCTCCCTGGTGTATTGTTAAAAGCGATGGCACAGCTTGCCTTGTACAGAATTGAATGAACTGTGACTTTCCTAACAAGAGAGATTCCCTATCGCAACTCCCCTCCGGTTCAGTGGGAAGATGGCCCAGTAGATAGCCCCTCAAAAACTGAACACAGATCAAGCATGATAAAAAAAGGAAGAAGGTGTACTGAACTGAGAAAAAATTAAACAAAATAGAAACACTGAATGATCCACGCTCAAGACGAGCAACATCGAGCGACTCAACAGTAACAGCGGCGTGGCTATTTACTCACGGTTTTGGGCTGCGGAGATGGGAGAAAAGTATTCAAATTTTCACAAAATTGTCAACGGTCCGTTCGGTCATTGATGTGTCTGTTCGCTGTATTCAAATTTGTGTCTATGTCGTGGTGTAACGTCCGCTTGCAATAGCGCGTAATAAGGATGGCACCTCCAGACGTCTGTACCTCCTACGTGTTCTGCACAAGTACCATATGATATGACTTTTGCGCTCCGTTTTGGGCCGACCGATGTGGCCGAGCGGTTCTAGGCGCTTCAGACGGGAACTGCGCGACCGCTACGGTCGCAGGTTCGAATCCTGTCTCGGGCATGGATGTGTGTGATGTCCTTAGGTTAGTTAGGTTTAAGTAGTTCCAAGTTCTAGGGAGCTGATGACCTCACATGTTAAGTCCCATGGTGGTCAGAGCCATTTGAACCATTGTTCCGTTTTGGAAGTTTTGACAGTTGAATTCCTTTGTGCTTAAATAGTTCACACCTGTTTATTTTTTGTTTTCACTTCTGTGAGAGGTCTCTGCTGCATCATGGCTGCTCTGACTATTCCTCACATTTACTTGCGACAGTAATAAATTTTTACCACGTGACTCATATTCCATAAACTTTGTATTGTCTGACAGTTGCCAAGATTACGGAAGGAGAACAGACTCGTCACCGACCGAACGGAAAGTTCATAATTCTGTCAAAAAAAAAAAAAAAAAATGGCCTGAGGGAGCTTGGAACACGGATTTTCTGCTTTGCGCCGCGCGAGGTAGCCGCGCGGTCATTGGACGCCTTGACACGGTTCGCGCGGGATAGCCGCGCGTCTAGGTCGCCTTACCACGGTTCGCGCGGCTGTCCCTGTCGGAGGTTCGAGTCCTCCCTCTGGCGTGTGTGTGTGTGTGTGTGTGTTGTCCTTAGCTTAAGTTAGTATAAGTTAGATTAACTAGTGTGTAGGCCTACGGACCGATGACCTTAGCACTTCGGTCCCATAGAACTTACTACAAAAAAGGAAAAAAAAATCTACTTTGCAGTCCAACACCGTGACCACACAACCACGGTATGACACTTCCTGTAATTCGCTCGATGTTGCACATCTTGAGCTTCGATAGTTCAATGTTTGTATTCAGTTTTTGATGGGTTACCCACTGGGCCAATATACTACTAAATCTGACGGAGGAGCAATGCGAAGTTGCCCTTGTAAATTAGGGATAGAATGTTTACTCAGAAACATTCATTAACAGTTCATGTATTTCATTTTTCGCTAGTACTGTAACTTTGTTAAATTTGAATATGATGCTTCAACAAAGAAAAGAAGGGAGTTTATTTATACACAGAAAGTGCAAGTGTGTTTTTTGAATTGAACCGCGTGGAACGCCAGTTGTAATTTGTCCCAACATAGAAAAATAATTAACTAACTTTTTATACCTGGGTTCACAGTCATGTAGAACTTTATGAAATATATAATATTTACGCCAGTGACTGTAACACTTCCTTTATTTCACGATTACAATTTCGGCCTTAGGCCATTGTCAAGTGCAGATTTTTGTGGCTTGTTGACATAGCTTAAAGTCACAAAAATCTGCACTTGATAATGGTCTAAGGCTGAAATTTCATTCGTGAAATACAGAAAGTGTTCCAGCCACTGGCGTAAATATGATATCTTCTATATATAAAAATAACCTTCATGCCTGTACGGTAGCTCGCGCTACCGTTGCGTGGCTCTACTGGGATCACGGATTCGCAGGTAAGCTGACACTGGCGGCCGTGTGCAGCCATGCTCAGAGGCGCGAGTAACGGGCGCCGGCGCATGCTGTCAGACAGGAAGAGGGCACAAAAACGAGAAAACAAAACAACGCGGAGCGGCTGCGGGCCAGGCCGCGACAATGGCTGGTCCACCGGGGCGCAGCGCGGTAACGGTGCGCTCGGATTCTGCCGGCTGGCTCTCCACTCGCGGCGGCCTTGCCGGCCGGGGTGAACGATCTCTGTGACTCACGCGACGAGATGCGGGGTGGGCGGCGAGCACGTGCCCGCTCCACAAGTCCCGGCGCGCGGCGCCTCCTGTCCGCACAGCGGCGATTGGTAACCGTGGCACGGCAGCCGGCGCGCGAGAAAAGGGGCAGCGCGACGGAGGAGAAGGAGGAGCATGCAACAAGAACAAGAACAGAGACCATTTGAGGGCAATCAAACTGAAGAAAGGAGGGAGCATAAGAAACCTGTCTTCGGATGTCACGAGAAATAGTTCCATGTAGGTATGTCGACACGATGTCTCTTCCCTTGTGTACAATCACAGACGCACGGCAATAAGTCTCCGTTCACAGTGGCACCGACAACTGCCGTCTGACACCGCCGCCAGATGTCACCCGATAACGTCCCCGACCATTTGGTACGGTCTCCTTCATTTTTTTCTTTTTTTTTGCGGGGTCAAGAAGGTTAGCTAGGTTAAAAACATTTCCATGTACGAAGTAAAAGTTTAGCCTCTTAGCGTGGGACTGATAGCACAACGCCCCTGTTCTTGGAGGCAAGTCTTGTATTTTTACCCACACTCTGACGGCCTTAACCCGTAATTTTAATAAAAAATAAAATTTAATTAGATTAATTGAAATATTTAAGTATTAGGTAAAAAAAGGAATACAATATAATATTACGAGAGTAAAGGAGTAAGAATATTTTAGATTAGAATTAATGGTTGGTATTCATCTGTAAGTAAAAGAGACAATAGTGTCTCGCTTTCACTTTGTCAGATCATTCTGGTTCGATCACCTTGTTTCCTCATTGAATGTTCCTTTTGGTTCAGTGTTAGCTCGTGTGAGCGATATGTATCTTCAGCTGTGAAAATGTTTGAGCTCAAAAGGATCGACAAACTTTAATTTCTCAAAAATGGCCTACCTATGTTATGAAGACGTAGATTGAGGGAAATTTATCTACAAAACAGTTACAGTTTTATTTAAAGTTAAATTTTAGACTAGTTTTGTGAAATGTCAGTTTAATAAACCTTGAATGATTTATTTTGAAACTGTATTGAGAAAAGATAATTGTTAAATCGAATCGTAATGCAGCGCAGCCCTAGTCCATTGTTTAACAATTGATCTATATTAACTTTTAGCCTAGCATCTCTGGTCGCTGTAGAAAGGAAGCAATGAAATCATTTTTGCTACGAAAAAGTAGTTTTAAAATATAACCAGAGTATATTTCAGTTTGCTGGGCCCAAGACTATAAAACCAGATAATGAAAGACATTTTTTATCTGTGATTGATTTATATCGTAAGTAAATCAACGATGTTTAGTTCACGATGGAAGTAAACTGCACTTAACTTGGATCCTGGATAGTTTTGTCTTCTTCCACGTCCTTGAAATATGTCGATGTGTGCTTCATAATAAAATCTAGTCCTAGAACTTAACAAGATGATGATGATGACGATGATTACCATTTGGTAATCAGTCCCTTATTATCATGAGACAAACACGTAAAAAGATAAAACGCGAAAGAAATGGGGACTTGACTGCTCTAACTATATAACCAAGTCAAAGACTTTAAAAGGGCGAGATAGTAGTTGCAGTCCGCTATGCATCCCCTTCTGTGCTTGGGAGTTTGTGCTGTGTTTATTGCAGTGAATAGGCTCAAAAAAATGGTTCAAATGGCTCTGAGCACTATGGGACTTAACATCTTGGGTCATCAGTCCCCTAGAACTTAGAACTACTTAAACCTAACTAACCTAAGGACATCATACACATCCATGCCCGAGGCAGGATTCGAACCTGCGACCGTAGCAGAGTGAATAGGCGACTGTATGTAAAAAAAAATGTGTCTCAATGACAGGGGTAGGAGAAATATAAAGCGACGACGACGTTTTGTTTGCAAACTTCTGAAGGAGGTCAGAGCGAGATTTTAGATTTTCTGTTTGGGAAGCTTTAGCGATAAAAGAGTGGCAATAAAATTTCGTTAGTGGTAACCGGTCACTTGTGAACCAGTTTCAAATATTTATTTCGCATTTCAAAACGTAGCATTTCACTGATTATTCCCGAAACTGAGGCATACTTCATGGACGTTACTAGTGGATATGTGAAGCTTTCAATGTGTCATTTGCATTTTATTTTATATGAAACGTGTTTACACAAATTTAATCATGAAATATTATATATTGAATAACATCCTCAGACTCGTATTTGGGGATGCCATAACCGCAGAATCCATCCACTATAACGGAGGTCGAGTTTTTCAATTTAGTATTTTTTTGCAGTATCATTCTCCTTCATTTCAGTTTCTAGAAGTTTGTTATGGAGCTCTACGTATCCCATCTTTTCTTTTGCTCAGATGTCACGCTTTCAATGCTATTAAGTCACAGTAACATTAACATTCACCAACAGTTTTCATATGCACTATTATGAATTTTTAGGCTTCTTCTCTTTTTACTTACTCCCAGACTAATGGTGTTCTTTACAGTGATATCCCAGATCTGGGGTGATATGATTGGAGACCTTTTATCTAATACTTGACACTCTTGGCAGTACATCTCAAACTTTTATAAACTCTAGAAAGTGGCATTCCATTAGGCTTCTCTTTGTGTGTAGTCATGAATTTCAGCGTGCTTTCCTTTGAGTAAACATGTAGGGAGATAATTATTGAACTATATGAAATCAAATGGTCATAACAACTGAACGGATTGCGTTAGGACGTTCAAACTGCACGGTTGACCGCGGGCCATAATGGGAATTAGTATGCGCTTCTAGGGTTTGGTTTAGCACCGAAACCCACTTTCATTTGGATGGGATCGTCAATAAGCAAAATTTGCACATTTCGGAGACTGAGAATCCGCATTTCGCGTTCGAGAAGTTTCTTCACCCTCAACGGTTGACTGTGTGGTGTGCAATGTCCAGTCACGGAATAATCGGTGTGATGTTCCTTGATGGCACGGTGACTACCGCGCGGTAGGTGAAGGTCTGGAAGATGATTTCATCCCCATTATCCAACGTGACTCTCATTTCGACAAGATGTGGTTCATGCAAGACGGAGCTCGACCCCATTGGAGCAGGGAAGTATTGGATGTCCTGGAGAAGCAATTTGCGGACCGCATTCCGTCTCAGAGGTATCCAGAGGCCACTGGCATGGGCCCTCAATTTGCGCCATTATCTCAGGATCAGAACACATGCCACTCCTTTTTTGGGGCTATATTAAAGACTTGGTGTACAGCATTAACCCAAAACCACTGCTGAGCTGGAAACAGCCATTAAGGACGTCATCGACAGCATCGATGATCTGACTCTTCAGAGGGTCATGCAGAATTTCGCTATTCGTGTGCGCTACATCATCGTCAATGATGGGAGGCATATCGAACATGTCATAACCTAAAACCGAATATCTATAGTGACGTTTGCATGCTGAATAAACTGTGCGCATGCCGCAGTTTGTAAGTAATTTACGTTTTCTTTTTTTTATTATTATTCACCTTAGAGCGTAAGCTCAACACTACACCACGAAACACACATGGCCCTGAGCTGCCTGTAGTCTGCTAAACAGCGTAGAGATTCCCACCGAACCAGGGCAGCAAACGTGGAGGTATAATAAGGGGAGAGAGCGCTACACACTTGTAGCTGTACGTTGTTTTGATGTCGGGGCCGTCGTGTTAGTTTGCCCAAAACATCAGTAGACAATTGCTTCTTGTTCTTAATTTCTGTCTTGTCCACGCAACAGTTATTTTAAACAGTAACAACTCTTTCCTCCTGAATAACACAGTCTCAGGAAGGCGTTTTTAGACGTTTTTCTGGTATATTTGATCCAGTAATAAAATGCGTTTGGCCTTGTCAGTGTACCGCAACTTTCTTTTTCTTCACTTTTCGAATAACCAAGAAGGGGAATAAGTGATGTGAAAAAACTGCTTTCGTAATGCAGTATTTTCCTTAATATGGAAAGAGGAAATTGATGTTCTTTTTCGTCCCGCCTGGATAGGCGGTGCTTGGGTCTGCTTCTGTGAACTACTTCTGTAATGTAGGCCGAGAGTGAAGGAAGCGAGTAGGAGCAGGAGAGGTGGAGCACTGCATGTAACCCTAACACTTTTAATAGAGTCAAAAACACAGGTAAATATCAAATGCATACATAACTTTGGCTAGGATGAACACGTAGGTGTGAAGCCGTACTCCATGTCTAATCCTATGAAGTTAGGATGACTGTTCTGTATAATCTCAAAACTAACAAATACTCGTTGCTGTCCAAACTTTAACTAAACGTAACTAATACAAAGTCTCAATTGCAAGCTAGCCCACTAGGTAGTAGAAGCGGTATTTCCAGGCCGTCTGCTCTTGATGAAATGGGCGAAATCAAGACGGCACTCCCTGAGCTCCACAGCCTCGGCCAGAGGGCGCTGTGGTCGGTGTAGTTAGTCTTCTCTCGTTTTGCCAACTTACGAGAGCGTGCACCTACGTTGTGCCATCGTAACTACCGACGCCACACGTTCCGTCTACATCTTATTCCTGAAAACGCCGAGAACATATTTTGCTGTATCTGCACGGTTTGCAATATTTCCTTCTGACAGCGTTCAACCAAAGCGCTCTTCGAGTTGTACTGATAGGAAATCTAAGGTCAAGTTACAGAAATAGAACTACTACAGTAGAAGTAACCAGTGTAGATAAAATCTATGTACAAGCTGTACCAAAAGTCCCATTACGTCCCATCTAACTGTGTACTAATTGTTTTTTCTTGTTGCAGGTGATATTGATTGGTGAGAAGAAGGGCTGATGAATCCAATTACACTCTGGGAGAACGAATCGTCATGAACAAAATGGTTCAAATGGCTCTGAGCACTATGTGACTTAACATCTGTGGTCATCAGTCCCCTAGAACTTAGAACTACTTTAACCTAACTAACCTAAGAACATCACACACATCCGTGCCCGAGGCAGGATTCGAACCTGCGACCGTAGCGGTCACGCGGTTCCAGACTGAAGCGCCTAGAACCGCACGGCCACACCGGCCGGCTAAGTCGTCATGAACATCTGGGTTCACGATCGGCGTCACACTGGGAAAACGCTGAGAGAGATTCAAAATGATTGCACCATTAGATGTAATATGGCTGCACCACGCAACCTAACAATATTACGTTGGGGGACGAAGCTGTTTGAAACTGGTTCCGTAAAAAAACCGACCACCCTCTGGAAGACAGAGAAGAAGAGCAGACACATGTGCGGAAGCTGCAGCTTCAGTGGAACGTTCACCGAAAATATCACTACGCAAGTGATCACGGGAAATGAACATCCCATTAACGACTTTACGGTGACATATGCGAACAGACTTAAACCTAAAACTGTTCATATCCTCGTTTGGAAACGAATTGGGTGACCAAGACTTGGAGAAGTGACGTAACGTCTGTGCGCGGCTATTGGAGATGTTTGACACAATTCCCGAACGTGGAAAAGTTATGTTCTCAGACAAATATGCCGTGTACCATAGTGGACATGTTTATTTTTGGAGTAAGGAGAACCCGCTCTTCTTAGAGGAACAGGCAATGAACCCGCCCCATGTCATGACATGGACTGCAATGTGTGCCACCCATTTGACTTGTCCATATTCCTTTGAAAATCCCGAAACTCATGCTGTCTTGCCAGCGAATCAGGGAACGTATCTCTCCATGCTACGTGAAAAGTATGTATCGCAACTGGAACGTTTGGGATTTCTTGGTCGTATCTGGTTCTAAAAAGATGGAGCACCAGCGCAGTTTGGAACATGTGTAAAAGAATACCCGACCGATGTGTTCAGATACATACGGATTGGAAGAGGGTCACCAGCGTTGCCAGCACCTCTGAAATGCCCTCCCCCCCCCAAGTCCCGGTTTGACATCGTGTGGCAATACATTACGCCGACTCATCAAAGTTGCCCAGAATCATTATCAGACAACTGACGATCTCAAATGCGCTGTTCGGAATGCATTTTCTTCTATCGCGCCAACAATGCTGAAGCTAATATCATACAGTACCTGGAGGCCATGAAAATGACGGATTGCACACAGATGACCTGGATTACACGGTGGTAATCTGATGGACACTCTCCCCTCATGACATCCATGCTGTTGAAAGAACTTTTCACACGGATGTAAGCAATGTAGATGGGGAGGGGAGGGGTAATGAGACTTAAGGAATAGGCTGTACATAACAGAAAACATCGCTTGAAGCAGTCCACTTACGAATGAAATATGATTCCTTTACATTTTAGGCTATAATCAGAACGACTAGTACAAGTGAAAATGACGCAAGCTGGATTTTTTTTATCTAAGTACTTAAACCAGAAGCTAATGTTTGGCCCTACTAAAATGGCGGACAGCGGCTTCTAGTTGTGCCGTCATGAAAACTGCCCCTATTATACCGCCACGGAAGCAATGCAGTATGAAGCACGGCCTCCATTTCCAAGAAATTACGAATGTTGGGAGCGTAAGCGCGTGCGCAAAGTTGAACAGAAGAAAACGGTATCGTGTGCACCTAGAACGGTGACGCTTATTTTCAGCTACTACGAGAGACACCCATATTGCTTTAGTAATGACGTCGAAAATCAAGCTGTGTTCGTGAAACTTCGTCGTAGTGTTAGTCCTTCTCAACATACGAGGCGCATTCAGAAAGTAAAGTCAGATTTGGCGTGAAATGGAAACTACTGTGAAAATCCGATGGGACTTTGCACATATGTGTTTGGCAGTGTCTTTAGTGTGCCTGTCGATTGCTTCATGTCAAGCGTTTCAGTTCAGAGCGCAAAGTGATCATGTAGAAATTCCTAAAACAAGTGTTCCCTGCCAAGTATGTGGCTCTGGTGAGACATTTCGCCTGAAGCTATGCAGCGCACATAACACAGATGTCATGCCTCTTTCTTCAAGACAATTCTCAGTCGCATTCTGCAGGGGCAATGCAGATACTCCTGCATGGTGTTATACTCCTGCATGGTGTTCGATGGGAAGTGTTTCAAAATGGTTCAAATGGCTCTGAGCACTATGGGACCTAACTCCTAAGGTCATCAGACTGCAGCACGTAGAATCGCTCGGCCACCTCGGCCGGCTGGGAAGTGTTTGACCACCCACGATACAGCCCTTAATTTGCTCCCTCCGATGTTCATGTCTACTCACATGAACCGCTGGCTAAGGACACAACATTTTGGCACAAACAACGAAAGGCATCCTAGCAAAGAGAATTGGCGGAAAGCACAGGCGGCTGCTTTCTGTGCCGAGGATAGTGGAAAACCTCTACTACGCTGCGGCAAATTTCTAAGTCGGAGCGGCGACTATTTAGAGAGGTAGGTGGGAAATGTGGCTGACTTGCGAATAACAAATTTTTGATTTTCACTGTGGTTCCCATTTCGCGACCGGTCGCACCTTACTTTCTTAATACCCCTCGTATTTATTGCTCAATGCTACAAATTTTTTCCAAAGACGAATAACTTGGCTGAATCTGTATACTTTTTTTATAACGTTCCAACTCGGAAATATCTACCTCAACATAATGGAAATGCCCGCCATGAAATGGTTTCCTTATCTGAGCAAAGAAAAAAAGTCACAGGATCTCTTGTCAGGAGGGTGTGGGGGTATAAACAATATTTTGATAGCAAAAGGAGAAACGTATATGATGTGTCCAATGCAAAATGAATTGTGGCGTGTTTACTCTGGAGTAAAAACACCACCTTGAACAGATTCCGACTACACTTTCTCTTGGCAGTCTCCTGTAAGCTCGTTAGAAGATTGCGATACCTTCATGTGAAAAAATGGTTCAAATGGCTCTAAGCACTACGGGACTTAACTTCTGAGGTCATCAGTCCCCTAGACTTAAAACTAAAACTAAACATTTATTTACCTTCAGATGTGTCCTGCTTCAGTGCTTTATAAATCGCTTCACACGTTTATGGAATTATTTTGGTTAATGTACACCGTTGTATTCGAGTGCTATGTTGTTAGCTAGACTAGCTCTCTCCTGTAGTAAGAAATCGCTGTGTAATGGCCAGCCTGTTGATGGCTCTGAGCATTATGGGACTTAACATCTGAGGTCATCAGTTCCATAGAACTTAGAACTACTTAAACCTAACTAACCTAAGGACATCACACACAGCCATGCCCGAGGCAGGATTCGAACCTGCGACCGGAGCAGCAGCGCAGTTCCGGACTGAAGTGCCTAGAACCACTCGGCCACAGCGGCCGGCTCGTCATGTAAACGTTAGCATCCAGACCATGGCAGACACCAAAAAATAAAAATAAGAAATAAAAACTTCACCCGGCATCGGCCTAGCCGATGGTAATTCGGAGCACTAGTCCCTATTGATTAGGCAGCTAGTAAAGTATCTGAACTGGTCTGACGCAGCTTCAACATTTCCATTGCTGGCTCGTTTCGGCGTGCTTTTTAAATGGGTGTAAGCAGTGACATGAGGCGAATATTGTCATGTTCAAAATATCGTGCTACGCTGTGAGACTGAATTTCGCGGCACGGTTGCCTTCCTTCCCACCCAGTTTGCTATGGCAGCAATGCTGTAGCAGTCTGGTGGGTCAGAGGTCGCGGTTGGCGGCGTTTGAGCTGCTACACCCCCTCGGGGCTAGCTGGGGCGGCGCGACACGGGAGAAGTCAGTCACTGTACCGAGTGGTAACGACGTCATCATCAATAGGGCAGCGTCGCCACAGCAGTGCAAAAGGCGGACAAACCTCCAGCGCGTCATCGGGACCGAAGAACGGCGCGACGGCCGTTTATTCCGTATCGGCGGGCTGTCTTCAGTACGTCGGCCGGCGCGGTGGAGAGACGCGGCAATTACCGCAGCCACTACTGGAAACTCGGGTGGAGGAGTCATGGGGACCGATCTTGTTGTGAGATGCGTTCCGAACTTGTTCTGGGTGAGGCGCGGCGGGCGCAAGTTGCGGTCTTGCGCCGCAGGTGAAGCAGACTAGAGCGAGAAGGCTTTTTTAAATCTTTTTGTTGGTTTTCGACATGTGCCCATGCAGCCATCTGAAGAGTATAATGTCAACTATAACGATACAAACATAAGGAGAACACAACAGCCACTCTCCGAGCGGAGAAAATCTCTAACCAGGCCGGGAATCAGACCCGGGCCCCTTCGCTAAGCAATCGGCTGCGCTGACCGAGCAGCTAGCGAGGCGGACTGGAGTCGTGTATTTCCAGCCTGTAACTTGGTGCGTTGCACAGCCAGGCGGCCTGTAGTACGGAGCGTGTAAGGCGTGACAAAGCTGTCATGGACATCGCCTGCCTGGAGCGTGGACATGGTCTTTTCTGTAAAGCTTCTGTAAAGTTTGGAAGGTAGGAGATGGCTGCCTGGAGCGTGGACATGGTCTTTTCTGTAAAGCTTCTGTAAAGTTTGGAAGGTAGGAGATGAGATACTGGCAGAAGTAAAGCTGTGAGGACGGGGCGTGAGTCGTGCTTGGGTAGCTCAGATGGTAGAGCACTTGTCCGCGAAAGGGAAAGGTCCCGAGTTCGAGTCTCGGTCCGGCACACAGTTTTAGTCTGCCAGGAAGTTTCATTGTCTTATCCTGGTGACCAGAGAAGACGGCAACCAAAGCCAAAGACGGGGAACAACGGAGATTTGTTGTTGCTGTAGTCTACAGTGCATTAGAAGTATGCTTTGGTTGTACGCAGTAACTGGTGGGCGGCTGAACAACTGTCAGGCTGCCGCTGTTGTACGGAGAGTACTGAGCATAGTGAATACAGCCAGTGATTAATGTGTGCTTTTCAATAGGGCGCGTTCGTTACAAGTGTGATTTTGTACGGGGAGCGCGTGAGGCCGCAAGGATGTGTGCTCTGTATGGTGCTTTTATTTTCACGCTGAGGCCGTATTCAGACATATATAAGAGAGAGTTTTCTATTGCGTTTTGCAATCACGCTGAAGAGGTGCACAGCTATTACACAGAGCCATAAGTTTTCCGAAATTCATGTCGATTTTTGTTGTCCACTGACTGGATAGCGTGGTGTAGTCTTGTTGTCTTTAGCAGTAGTGAGTAACTATTGGAGGCTCTTGGTAGCAGAGGTAGCTGCTGTTGCCTTTTATTCGCTTATCTTACTCTGATATTGTGGTTGATCGATTGTAAAGTACTGCCAACTAAAATTGTGAAGATAGTGATTTCTGTTCCTTTGCTCTTGGTTGGTGGCGACTTGTGTGGCACAGGAGCTCAATCATATTAGAGTTGTACATATTACATTTGCATGGAATAAGTTCTTTGTGTTGTGATGATTATTCACGCCCATTTTTACATAGTAATTGTTCCTGGGAAAATGCTGTTCATCTCTTATTAACTGCGAATCATTTCTAGTGATGTCATTGTCCTTGTGTGTTAATTCATTAGGAACGTTGTTAAATAAATGTTATTGTAAACTAAGGTCTGCACTTGCTCGACCCCAAACTCAAACCCCGCTCAATCCAAAACCTAAATGTTAAAAACTGATGCTTTAAGTGATTTTGACTCTGTCGACTATCGCTTGGACCATCGGTACCTCCACGTCCCTTATGATTCACGGCTTTTGACAGAGAGATGGTCTGTCATCTCGTTCCTCGCCATTCATATTTGCCTATTCACACTGTTAGCGTCTACACCAGCCAACCGTTGTGTCAAATGATGTTGCATTGTCGCCCACTTCCGCCAGAAAACGAATTACCGCACAACACAACACTCCACTCCATCAAAGCGGAGCGCTATACCTTTTATTAATACAGTCTTTGACGTATTTGAAAACTGTTTTCCCTGAAACTAACTCAGATTAGACCAAAGTCTACAAATAAGCCATGGATTATTCAAGGAATAAAGGTAACTTGTACGACAAAAGGGAACTATACCTGTCAGTCAAACAGGAGGAGGATATTAGTTTAATGTCTCGTCCACAAGGAAGTCATTAGAGACGGGGCATAAGCTTGGATTAGGGCAAGATGGAGAAGGAAATCGGCCATTCCCTTTCAAAGGAACCATCACGGCATTTGCCTCAAGCGATTTTGGGAAATCACGGAAAACCTAAATCAGGATGGACGGACGCGGATCGGTTAGAAAGAGCTTTCATATCGATGCTATAGCTCATTACAAGACGTACTGCAAAATATTGAAGATAGTAATACGAAAATCAAAGCAAATGCATAACGAGAAAAAAAACACGCACATCAGATAACAAAATAAAGACAATAAAGGAGGAAACTGGCAGAACCAGAGGTGAAGAGGAGCTGATAGATCAAGAGAAAATACACTCCTGGAAATGGAAAAAAGAACACAATGACACCGGTGTGTCAGACCCACCATACTTGCTCCGGACACTGCGAGAGGGCTGTACAAGCAATGATCACACGCACGGCACAGCGGACACACCAGGAACCGCGGTGTTGGCCGTCGAATGGCGCTAGCTGCGCAGCATTTGTGCACCGCCGCCGTCAGTGTCAGCCAGTTTGCCGTGGCATACGGAGCTCCATCGCAGTCTTTAACACTGGTAGCATGCCGCAACAGCGTGGATGTGAACCGTATGTGCAGTTGACGGACTTTGAGCGAGGGCGTATAGTGGGCATGCGGGAGGCCGGGTGGACGTACCGCCGAATTGCTCAACACGTGGGGCGTGAGGTCTCCACAGTACATCGATGTTGTCGCCAGTGGTCGGCGGAAGGTGCACGTGCCCGTCGACCTGGACCGGACCGCAGCGACGCGCGGTTGCACGCCAAGACCGTAGGATCCTACGCAGTGCCGTAGGGGACCGCACCGCCATTTCCCAGCAAATTAGGGACACTGTTGCTCCTGGGGTATCGGCGAGGACCATTCGCAACCGTCTCCATGAAGCTGGGCCACGGTCCCGCACACCGTTAGGCCGTCTTCCGCTCACGCCCCAACATCGTGCAGCCCGCCTCCAGTGGTGTCGCGACAGGCGTGAATGGAGGGACGAATGGAGACGTGTCGTCTTCAGCGATGTGAGTCGCTACTGCCTTGGTGCCAATGATGGTCGTATGCGTGTTTGGCGCCGTGCAGGTGAACGCCACAATCAGGACTGCATACGACCGAGGCACACAGGGCCAACACCCGGCATCATGGTGTGGGGAGCGATCTCCTACACTGGCCGTACACCTCTGGTGATCGTCGAGGGGACACTGAATAGTGCACGGTACATCCAAACCGTCATAGAACCCATCATTCTACCATTCCTAGACCGGCAAGGGAACTTGCTGTTCCAACAGGACAATGTACGTCCGCATGTATCCCATGCCACCCAACGTGCTCTAGAAGGTGTAAGTCAACTACCCTGGCCAGCAAGATCTCCGGATCTGTCCCCCATTGAGCATGTTTGGGACTGGATGAAGCGTCGTCTCACGCGGTCTGCACGTCCAGCACGAACGCTGGTCCAACTGAGGCGCCAGGTGGAAATGGCATGGCAAGCCGTTCCACAGGACTACATCCAGCATCTCTACGATCGTCTCCATGGGAGAATAGCAGCCTGCATTGGTGCGAAAGGTGGGTATACACTGTACTAGTGCCGACATTGTGCATGCTCTGTTACCTGTGTCTATGTGCCTGTGGTTCTGTCAGTGTGATCATGTGATGTATCTGACCCCAGGAATGTGTCAATAAAGTTTCCCCTTCCTGGGACAATGAATTCACGGTGTTCTTATTTCAATTTCCAGGAGTGTATGTTTTCGGGTTCAGTAGATGCTGCCATGGAATATCTCACAAGGAACATCTTGTGCTCGAGTTCGCAAAAGCCCAATGATGTTTATGGGATTCGACACACCACATACTGTGTACCATGCACCCACAATATTGGTTGGTAATGAAAACATGAGACATGACTGGAGGTATCCAATGCTGAGCAAAGCGTTAGAGTACGGGCCATAGCTGAATTGCTTTGTCGACGAGTAACTCGCACCTGTGCTACAGTGATAGTGGTGTTGATACAAATCAGAGCGATGGCAACGATAATTACACGCGCCATAGAATAGTTATTTCAAGGGAAGCAGTGAATGGTTGCATAACTTCAAAGAGTATTACAGAATCGGAAGGCGTAGATAACGAAATTTCAAACAAAACGTCAACTTGAAGATGCGCAGGAAATTGCGGAATGGCCCGGCACTTGTGGATGAGATAAACAAACATATCCCATCATTCAACGAGGAATTTGTTTTCAACTCCGACCAATCGGGGTTTGAAGAGAAAATGCATATCAAAGGAACCCTGGAAATTAGAGATACCAAGAGAGTTTATCAAGATTAACTAACATCAAAGACTTAACGAATTCTTATACAATTATGCCGACTGTTAATCAGGATGGTATATTGGCTGGAAAGTTATTCATTGTTCTACCAGAAGTTGGCGGTGCTTTCCCCACTCTCCGGTTCTCTCCCTTATTCGTAAAATTCCAAAGACAGTAGGAAATTTCTACGTCACAGCAAGGAAGAGTGGGAAAATGGGAGTAAGAGAACAACAACTATGATATGGGAACTGCTTTTGGCCAATAGCTGGTCAAAATAACTTGCTTTTGCTTCATTCCAGTTATACGTATAAAAATGACACTTCTTTAGAGCAAACAATCCCTCCTGAAAAGTGTGTCACATTGCAATTCATACCTCCTGAAACCACAACCTCTGGATGTTAGTTTTTTTTCCATGGCGATAAAACATATTATCGGCGTGCTTGCAGCTACGCCTTAAAGGATAACCAGTTTCACGATAAGCTCCACGGCAAGCTGTTTTGCATTATGTTGCATGCCATCGTGTTTCATCAGTTGTCATCACCTTGTTACATAAGGACGAATCTGTGTGCATTCCTTAAGAGTAGATACCTAGCTGAAAGTCCTGCACGGTATGTAACTCCCAAGGAGTTAACCTTCCATCTTCACTTGTGAACCTTTGTTATCACTGTTCTGCGCCATTTTTCATTCAATGTTTATGGTGCAAGGTAATGGTCCGTATTGAACATTTCTTGAATGTGGACATTGTTCATTTTGCGAAGGGTAATGGGTACATACATTCCGTACAGAGGATGGAAAAACTGGTGGAAGCAGACCTCAGGGATGATTTAGGAAGACACGAGGCAATACTGACTCTATGACGTATCTTAGAAGATAGGTTAAGGAAAAACAAACCTACATTTGTAGCATTTGTAGAGTTATAGAAAGTTTGTGACAATGTTGATTGGAAGAGTCTCTCTGAAATTCTGAGGGTGCAGGGGTAAAACACAGGGAGCGAAAAGATAATTATAATTTGTACTGAACCCACACGGTTGTTACAAGAGTTGAGGCGCACCAAAGGGAAGCAGTGATTGAGAAGGAAGTGAGACAGGCTATAACCGTGTCTCCGACGTTATTCAACATGTATATTGAACAAACAGGAAAGCAAACCGAAGAAAAATTTGGGGTAGGAATTAAAGTTCAGGGAGAAGAACTAAAAACTGAGGACTGCCGATGATACTGTATTCTGTAAGAGACAGCAAAGGATCTGGAAGAGCACTTGAGCGGAATGGACAGTGTCTTGAGGAAGGGTATAAAATGAACATCAACAAAAGCAAAATGATAATGGAATGGTTCAAAATGGCTCTGAGTACTATGGGACTTAACATCTGAGGTCATCAGTCCCCTAGAACTTAGAACTTCTTAAAGCTAACTAACCTAAGGACATCACACACATCCATACCCGAGGCAGGATTCGAACCTGCGACCGTAGCAGTCATGCGGTTCCAGACTGAAGCGCCTAGAACCGCTCGGTCACTGCGGCCGGCGATACTGGAATGTAGTCGAATTACATCCGGTGATAGTAAGGGAATTAGATTAGAAAACGAGACGCTTAAAGTAGTAAATGAGTTTTGCCATTTGGGGAGCAAAATAACTGATGATGGCCGAAGTAGAGAGGATATAAAATGTAGACTGGCAATGGCAAGAAAAGCATTTATGAAGAACGTCGAATATAGATTTAAGTCTCAGGAAGTCTTTTCTGAAAGTATTTGTCTGGAGCGCAGCCACGTGTAGAAGTGAAACTGGACGATAAGCAGTTTAGACAGAAAGAGAATAACAGCTTTCGAAATGGTGGCTTCAGAACAACCTTGAAGATTAGGTGGGTCGATCAAGTGACTAATGATGAGGTACTGAACAGAATTGGGAGACAAGGATTATGTGGCACAATTTGACCAAAAGAAGGGATAGGTTGGCAGGACACATTCTGAGACATCGAGGGATCATCAATTTAGTACTGGAGGAATGGTCGAGCGGTAATAGGCGCTGCAGTCCGAACCATGCGGCTGCTACGGTCGCAGGTTCGAATCCTGCCTCGGGAATGGATGTGTGTGACGTCCTTAGGGTAGTTAGGTTTAACTAGTTCTAAGTATAGGGGACTGATGACCTCAGATGTTAAGTCTCATAGTGCTTAGAGCCATTTGAACTGGAAGAAAGTGTCGGTGCTAAATATCATAGAGGGAGACCAAGATATGAATACAGTTAACAGATTCAGAAAGATGTAGGTTGCAGTAGTTATTCGAAGATTACGAAGCTTGCACAGGTTAGAGTAGCATGGAGAGCTGAGTCAAACCAGTGTTTGACTGAAGAGTACAACAAAAGTAATCTATGCATCCCATAAAACGTTGCTCCTCTCGGACTCTCATATTTTGTCGCACATGGTGAGTCATTGATCCTTGCTAAAGATTGAACCACCGACCTCGAATTCAAAGAGTTACTTGTCAGACCAGTCGTTTCAAATAGTTTTAATAATATGAATGTGACTCTAACTACACCAGTAGGAGTAGTGCCTGCCATAAAATGTTTAAAATCAAAAAAATTCTAGTAATTATGATACCTCATGGGAAAATTCCGGTAGTTGTGGGTGTTAGAGCTGTACCTTTTTTACATTGAAGTCAGCTGATAGGTATTCCTGCTTAAGGGAAGTCTCTCTAACAAAGAAACCACTTTCGACAAAGCTTAGGTATCCGATTAATGAGGGAATTAGTATATTTCATCAAAATATACGGTTAGTTATATGTGGTGATTTCAATATTAATTGTATAAGTGATTGTGCAAGGAAAAGGATGCTGGTAGACCTCCTTAATTCATATAATCTTATGCAAACCGTATTCTTTCCAAAGAGAGTGCAAGGGAACAGTAGAACAACCATAAACAATTTTTTGTTCATTCCTCATTACTAGAAGGGCATTTGTTAGCAAAAAGGTGAATGGCCTTTCAGATCATGACGCACAAATTTTAAGTCTAAAAGATATTTGTGCTGCAACACATGTTAAATATAGTTACTAACTTTTTAGGAAAGCTGATCCAGCTGCTGTAGAGACTTTTGTAAACCTTATCAAGGAACAAGAGTGGCAAGATGTTTATGGTGCTGATACGGTAGACGATAAATATAATGCTTTCCTCAAGACTTTTCTCGTGCTCTTTGAATGTTGCTTTCCGTTAGAACGTTCAAAACAGGGTACTAGCACAAACAGGCAGCCTGGGAGGCTGAATAAAGGGATAAGAATATCTTGTAAAACAAAGTGGCAATTTTATCAAAACGTTAGAAACAGTCACAATCTAAATGCAGCAGCCCATTACAAACAGTATTGTAAGGTGCTTAAAAAAGTTATTAGGAAGGCAAAAAGTATGTGGTATGCAGATAGAATAGCTAAGTCTCAGGATAAAATTAAAACCATATGGTCAGTCGTAAAGAAAGTGGCTGGTCTGCAGAGACAAGTCGAGGATATAGAATCAGTGCGTAGTGGGAATGTCCGTGTTACTGATAAGTCGCATATGTACAGTATTTAATAATCACTTTCTGAATATAGCAGGTGAACTAAATAGAAACCTAGTCCCAACGTGGAATCATATAGCACTCGTAGAAAAAAGTGTTCCGAGGCTGTTACCTCAAATGCTGCTCCATGATACTGACAAGAGGGAGATTGAGTTAATAATTAAATCACTAAAGACCAAGAACTCTTGTGGATATGACGGGGTATCTAGCAGAATACTGAACTATTGTTCCATGTATGTTAGCCCAGTACTTAGCCATATCTGTAACTTTTCCTTTAGGAGTGGTCGGTTTCCGAACCGATTAAAGTACTCGGTAGTGAAGCCACTTCATAAAAAGGGAGACAGGGATAATGTTGACAATAGTAGACCTATTTCTATGCCATTGGTGTTTGCTAAAGTTATCGAGAGGGTTGTATATACAAGGTTACTGGAGCATTTAAATTCACATAATTTGCTCTCAAATGTACAGTTTGGTTTTAGAAATGGATTAACAACTGAAAATGCTATAGTCTCTTTTCTCTGTGAGGTTTTGGACAGATTAAATAAAAGGTAGCGAACGTTAGGTATTTTCTTTGATTTACCGAAGGCTTTTGACTGTGTTGACCACAAAATATTACTGCAGAAGTTGGACCATTATGGAGTAAGGGGAGTAGCTTACAATTGGTTCGCCTCTTACTTTAAGAACAGAAAGCAGAAGGTAATTCTCCACAATATTGAGAGTGGTGGTGATGTTCAGTCCCAGTGGGACACTGTTAAATTGAACGTTCCCCAAGGGTCGGTGCTGGGGCCACTGCTGTTTCTTATTTATATAAATGATATGCCTTCTAGTATTACAGGTGATTCAAAAATATTTCTGTTTGCTGATGACACCAGCTTGGTAGTGAAGGATCTTGTGTGTAATATTGAAACATTATCAAATAATGTAGTTCATGGAATAAGTTCGTGGCTTGTGGAAAATAATTTGATGCTAAATCACAGTAAGACTCAGTTTTTACAGTTTCTAACTCACAATTCAACAAGAACTGATATTTTAATCAGACAGAATGGGCATATTATAAGCGAGACGGAACAGTTCAAGTTCCTAGGCGTTCGAATAGATAGTAAGCTGTTGTGGAAAGCCCATGTTCAGGATCTTGTTCAGAAACTAAATGCCACTTTATTTACCATTAGAACAGTATCTGAAATAAGTGACATTTCAACACGAAAAGTAGTCCACTTCACATATTTTCATTCGCTTATGTCATATGGTATATTTTGGGGTAGTTCTTCTGATTCAAAAAGGGTATTTTTGGCTCAAAAACGGGCTGTTCGAGCTATGTGTGGTGTAAGTTCAACAACCTCTTGTCGACCCCTATTCAATAGTCTGGGAATTTTGACATTGCCCACACAGTATATAATTTCTTTAATGTCGTTTGTTGTTAGCAATATTAGCTTATTCCCAAGAGCTAGCAGCTTTCGCTCAGTTAATACTAGGCAGAAACCAATCTGCATGTGGAATACACTTCCCTGACTCTTGTGCAGAAAGGAGTGCAGTATTCTGCTGCATCCATTTTCAATATTTACCACAATAACTCAAAAATCTTAGCAGTAGCCCAAACACTTTTAAGTCTAAACTGAAGAGTTTCCTCATGGCTCACTCCTCCTATTCTGTCGAGGAGCTCCTGGAAGAGCTAAAATAATAAACAAATTCCAGTGTTACATTCTTGATTTTCTTTATTTAAACTAACGACTTGTCGCCTGAATATATTTCTTATATTTCATTTTATCTGTTTCTACAATCGTGTTATAATTTCATGTATTGACTCGTTCCATGACCATGGAGACGTCTCCTTATTGTGGTCCCAAGGAGCAATAAATAAATAAGTATCAACGACGTTAATTGAAGAGTATGCTTCTCAGTTTGGTAACATATTAAGTTATTTGTTTAACCAGTCATTTGACTATAGAATATTTCCTGAATATTTTAAATATTATGATGTGAAATCATTGCTTAAGAAAGGAGATTAAAAAATACCGCCAAATTTTCGTTCAATTTCAGTTTGACCAGCAGTCTCGAAAATTTTCGAAATGGTAATATACAGAAATAGTAATAATCATCAGACAACAAACAATATATCATCAAAGTTACAGTTCGGATTTCTAGACGTTTCCGGTATTGAGAAGGTTATCTAAATATTCAGAGAGGAGGCACTTAACACGTAAGATAATAAATTACAAGCTGCTAGTACATTTTGTGATCTGTCAAATCGAGTAAATTAGAATATTTCGGCGTACAAGAAAAGGCTGAAAAATGGTTCTAATCGTATTTCTCTGACAGGAAGCAAAGGGTGTCAAAAGATATGAGACTTCTATTAAACTGTCATGCAACATCCAACTGCGAAGTTATTGCATTGTTTCATCTTAGGACTCTTACTTTCTCGTGTGTATCAACGACCTGTCATCAGTAATATTAACAGATGGCGTTGTTAATACGTTTGCAGGTGATACAAACAGTACAGTGAGTAGGAAATCAAGTACAGTCTTATAAATATCAGTTAATGAAATCTTCATGGACATTATAAATGGTTCCTATCCAATTATTTGTCACTAGGCATTGAAAAATACACTATATGCAGTTTATAACTTCTTGCCCGCCAATATATGAGTAAAATATGACAACCAGATAGACGTTGACACTGTTTAATTTTTGGAATTGCAGCCTGATAATAAATAAAACTGGGACGAGCACGTCACAGAACTACTAAAGCGGTAAACAAATGAAATTTGCCATTAAAAATATATCTCTTTTTCAAACCAACATCTCATTTCATGGAATCAGTAGTAGAAACAAGCATAGTTTTCATGAAGATTTGAAGTCACTTACTGTAGTCCACATAGGTATCCATCATTCAGGTAGACGCGTTTCAATAACTTACCAGAAACTGTAAAAGGTAACTATTAGTAAAGTTCAATTTAAGAGAAGTCTAAAGGATTTATCAACGGTCAGCTCCTTCTGTTCCAGTTATGAATTTCTCAGCAGAACCAGCTGATCTGCATAAGTTATTAACAATGTCAGTTAATGTAAGTATGACGTAAAACCTGGCTTCTGTATTCAATTTAATGGAGTAATGCGATCAAAGAAAAAAGTGCTCTAAAATTATTTTTATATTTGATGATGCTTGGTTATAATAGCCTAAGAATTATCATGCGCACCTTGTTGTTGTGGTATTCAGTCCAGAGACTGGTTTGATGCAGCTCTCCATGGAACTCTATCCTGTGCAAGCTTCTTCATCCTCCAGTACCTACCGCAACCTACATCTTTCTGAATCTGTTTAGTGTATTCATCTACCTCTACGACCTTTACCCTCCACGCTGCCCTCCAGTACTACGTTAGCGATCCCTTGATGTCTCAGAACATGTCCTACCAACCGATCCCTTCTTCTAGTCAAATTGTGCCACAAATTCCTCTTCTCCCAATTCTATTCAATACCTCCTCATTAGTCATATGATCTACCCATCTAATCTTCAGCATTCTCTTCTAGCACCACATTTAGAAAGCTTCTATTCTCTTCTTTTCTAAACTGTTATTGTCCATGTTTCACTTCCATACATGACTACACTCCATACAGATACTTTCAGAAAAGACTTCTTGACACCTAAATCTATACTCGGTGTTAACAAACTTCTCTTCTTCAGAAACGCTTTCCTTACCATTGCCAGTCTACATTTTATATCCTCTCTACTTCGACCATCATCAGTTATTTTGCTCTCCAAATAGCACAACTCCTTTACTACTTTAAGTGTCTCATTTCCTAATCTAATTCCCTCCGCATCACCCGACTTAATTCGACTACTTTCCATTATCCTTGTTTTGCTTTTGTTGATGTTCATCTTATATCCTCCATTCCGTTCAACTGCTCTTCCAAGTCCTTTGCTGTCTCTGACAGAATTACAATGTCATCGGCGAACCTCAAAGTTCGTAACTGAAATTATTAGCACGTTCGTAATTGAAATTATTAGCACATTCATAAATATCCTTCAGAGTTTTGGCATGTCCCTGTTGGTCAGTAGTGAAACAAGGGTTAATACAGGGACTGCACCAGTAATTGACTGTGTGACCACAAATATGGAAACGAGAAGTGTGATGTAGCTGTAAATCATCTTTTACTATCAGAACATTTCTGCCAAATAATAACAGCAAAATCTGATTCGGAAAAATCCCCTAAACTGCAATCCTACAAAAGATATTTATCAGAAATCAACATTCAAGATTTTTCAAAAGAATTAGCAAACCAAAACTAGGATGAAGAGTATAGAGAAACGAATGTAAATGTGGAATTCTCTAAATTCTCAACATTATTTATACTGAACTTTGAAAAGACCTTTCTGAAAGTATCCACGTCAGTATCAGAGTCTCACAAAATCAAATGTATGACAGCATGTAATGAAAAGTCGTCTCAGACCCTTAATTATCTCAGAGCCCTTCATAATGAGCCTTAGTTCTTAAATTTATATCATAGGCACAGAAGATTCATTGTAATGGGCTGACTGCTACAAAAAGTTCATTTAATAACGAAGTATTATAAAGCGCAGAGAATAAAAGGAAAGCCGTCTGGGATGTCATAAAAAAGAAAACAAGGAAAAATAAAAGGAGGGGGATAAAGTAATAAATGTTCCACGCCACCTAGCAAACTTAGCGAATGAGCATTTTCAAGTATTTGTTTACCAAGAAGGAATAGACATTAAACTCAAAATAACGTTTTCCACCAAGAAATAAAACTGTACGTCAAAGTGCCAAAGAAGATTGCTGCTAAAACAAAGAAAAAGCTGTTAAAAAGACCTATTAAGCAATAAATTCTATACATTGAAGAATTACTTAGGTAACACAGAATAGAGGTTTGGTAACAAATGTAATACACATAAATAATAATAACGATAATGAAACCTATAACATTCCCCATAACAATTTCATACTATATTTTTTCTTTTGTTTTTGCTTTTCTGGAGAAACTTTTCCCAAATATATGCAGTGTGCAATACTAACTGCTTATCCTCTTTCTGGGATCAAAATTTCACTCGTTATAGAGAGATGATGACTCAGTTTTTCAGTTTAATAACTTTCTGAAAGTTATTAAAGTGCATCTAAATGTACGTGCACTTGCACTTGTCTCGCTTTTGGAAATGTTTAATAAATCCAATGTATCTATTGAACAATTTTATATAAGTGACATAACATTGCCTTTGAAAATGACGGATTGTGGATATGCGTAAGGCAATTTTGGAAATAATAAAAATTGTGATAAAGACACGTGAAAGTTAAAAATGTGCATGCAAATGTCCTCTTCTTCTCATAGCATTTTCACACAAACTGCAGTATGGATACATACGTTTGTGTATTTTTGTTTCTACAAGTTAGAAACAGTATATCTTCATAAAGTTCGCGATCAATTAACTTACTGTGTGTCCTCCCCTTGTTCACATTTTCTGTAAACCAACGCTTTTCCCTTCGTTGTTAGCGATGATCGAGATCGAAAGAAACTTTATTAGACATAAACTTAGCAGCTTTGTGCCTTTTGTGAAGGCACTTTCTCTTACCCTGCCCTTGCGTTATTTGCACTTCGTCTCACTTTAAACATACTGTAGAACTGCAGTTACATGTGTTTGTGTTCAGCGCAGTATTACAGTGTTTAATGGGGCCTGGCTGGAAGGGAAGTGGGGAGGGGTGATGTAAATAAAACCGAAACGCGTCTGGTGTAATGATGTAGAAGTCTCTTCAGTTAATTGCAGTAAGACGGAGAAGCAGACAACAATTGATTTTAACAGCTGCTGTGGAAGACCATATTAAATAAACGAAACATTATGAAACGGACAAGTTGCTTCTCACCTGTAATGCGATTCTGTTAGCTAGAGTCGAAAGTTTTTGTTAATCACGCCTTTTTGCATTCTTGTGGAGATATTTCGTAGTAACTTTCATCAACTAACAAATATTCCTTGATATCTAACCGAGAGATGAAATACTAGATTCCATAAATTTAGCTTTAAAATGTTTTAATGTAAGGGAGGATTTTCTTAAAAATTTGATGACCTCTTGCTCTCCCTTAGTGGCTGAATTTCCAGAAACACTGAATACGTACTTTTTTTTAATTTCTAAGCGAGAAGTCAAATACCAATCGTCATAGATATATCCTTAAAAATCCTTTAGTAACACATAAGTAATTGTTTGTTTTCAAAACAATTGTTACCCACTATTTTACCCTCTTAGTGGTTGAATTTCAAAGATTGTTGAAACATGTATTTTTTATTTACTGACTGAGAAACCAAACACCAGTTTTGGTAGTTCTAGCTTCAAAATTCCTTTAATAGCAACATATCTTCAAAAAGTCTCTCATCCCCTGTTCCACCCACCTAGGGTTGGATATTCGGACAATTCCTTCTTACACGATGCCTGTAGTATAAGATCCATACCTTCTCCAAACTTCAAGTTTCTGTCCTTACCAGTTGGGGCTAAATTTACAAAAAAATGAAACACGTATTCGTTCATCTTTAACCGAGAAGCCAAACACCAATTCTCAAAGATTTAGCTTTAAATTGCTTTCGCAGTGAAATACTTTCATAAAACGTTTCACTCCTTATTTCACGGCCTCAGGCGTTAGCTGTGACATGTGTATGTTTTACTTCTAACAGACAAGCCAAATACAGAATTTCATAGATTTGTCTCCAATAATGCTTGCACAATGAAATATTTCGATAAAAACTTTTATCCCCCGTTTAACCTCCACAGGGGCTGAATTTCCAAAAACAGAGATACAAATATTTTTTATTTTTATCTGAAAAGTCAACTTTAAATTTTCATAGATTAAAAATGCTTTTACATAAAATATTTTCATAAAAAGTCTCATGCCCAATTTCATCCCCATAGGAGTTCAATTTCCCAAAACAATCAAACACGATTTTTTTTTTTTGTAACCGAGAAGTCATATACTGATATTCGTAGAAAAAATGTTCAAATGTGTACGAAATCTTATGGGGCTTAAGTGCTAAGGTCATCAGTCGCTAAGCTTACACACTACTTAATCTAAATTATCGTAAGGACAAACACACACACCCATGCCCGAGGTAGGAGTCGAACCTCCGCCGGGACCATATGCAGCGCCCCTGACCGCACGGCTAATCCCGCGCGGCGGTGTTCGTAGATATAGCTTTCAAAATACTTTAGTAATTCTCTAATAATTATATTTTAAAAAAAGCTTTCACTCTCTATTTGACCCCCATAGGGTTAAATTTCCGAAAATGCTGAAACAATAATTTCTTCATTTCTGACCAAGAAACCAAATACCAATTTCCGTAGGTCTAGCTTAAAAACTGCCTTACCAGCGACAATAAAAAAAACACTTCGTCCGCTATTTCACTCCCTCAGGTTTGGAATATCGAAAAATACCTTCTTAAACTACGTCTGCAGTATAAGGTCCACACCGTGTTTAAATTTCTAGTTTCTATCCTTAGCGGTTTGGACTAGGCGATGATGCGTCGGTCAGTTCAAATGGTTCAAATGGCTCTGAGCACTATGGGACTTACCTTCCGAGGTCATCAGTCCCCTAGAACTTAGAACTACTTAAACCTAACTAACCTAAGGACATCACACACATCCATGCCCCAGGCAGGATTCAAACCTGCGACCGTGGTCGCGCGGTTCCAGACTGTAGCTCCTAGAACCACTCGGTCATTACGACCGGACGTCAGTCAGTCAGGACATTGTCTTTTATATATAGAGATAACGTCACTAGACATTACGGCACCAACAAAAAGGAATGAAATGTTACCTCCAGAAAGGGCAGCTCCCGAGTTGTATGGCTGGCCTCGGTTGCCCCACGAAGCGATATAAGGCCCCATCTCCCATCCTGCCGACCCCCTCACCGCCGCACAGGCACGGATGATCGCACATCAGCAGTGCGGGACTCTCACACCTTTCGCGCAGCACGACACGCCAGAAACTCTAGTCACAAATCACCCATCCGCTCAGCATGCATGCGTGGCGTTGCCCTCGCACGTTAACCTCGCACCTTCCTCGTCACGAAGTTGTTCTCGAGCTTTCCCCGGTCACATTCTCTGAGAGAAAGCGCCAGTAATGACTGAGAACTTCATTCATTGTCCGCAAATGAGACAGGAATTACTGACCGTAGGTGCAGCAGCGTCTTGACGCACATCACGGAGAAAGTGGTGCAATTCAAATCTTACGTACGAAACTTGCAACTGCAATAGAAAACATAGCCGGATGTAATGACGGGGAGAGAAATCACAAAGAGACATGTGCATCGTCAGGACAGCTTAACTTACACAGCACGTGAAAACAGTTGATCGGGAAATGCATGTACTCTAACCAGAAACTTCGGTACACCCGAGGAACTCATCCGATAATATTTGACACTTCTGATTTTCTAATATCGATCTCACAGAACAGAAATGATTAAGATATGGGAAGTCACTCTAAAGATTGAAAACAATTACGTTCATTGTGTTGTACTACCCAGCAGATGCTAAAATCATGTTGATAAAAGAATATCGATAGACTAGCAAAACTTTAGAGATGTTGCATGCCGTTGTTGTTTTTGCTACAGTCTTCCAAACATTTTGATGCAGCTCTCCATGCTAGTCTATCCTGTGAATAACTCTTCATCTCCGCATAACTGTTGTAACCTACAGGATGTGGACAAAAATACGAGGGTTGGAACTTTAATAGTGGTAACTATTTATTTACAGCTCGTACAAGATAGATACGTGTTTCAAAGTTTTGCTGACCTTCAAAGTAGTCACCAGCATTGTGTATAACCCATTGCCAGCGATGTGGAAGTCGTAAGATAGTCTTAGCAGTATCAGTTGTGTTAACAGTTCGAGCGGCGCGGTCTATTGCTCAACGAATTTGTAGCAGTTCTGAAGCGAATGGCGTGAAGTGTTTCGTTCAGTTTAGAAACTGAGTTGAACTCACGAGGGCTTAAGTCAGGGAATTGCAGTAGGTGGTATTGCACTTAGCAGCCCCATAAGTCAAACATATCAGTAACACCTTGCATCGTACATGCTTGAGCATTGTCCTGCAAAATGATGGTCAGGTCCTGAAGCAAGTGCCTTTACTTCTGTCTCTATGCTGCACATTTTTGGAACACAACCGACTACCAGCTTAGAGACAGAAGTGATGACACTTTCTGCAGGACCTGACCATCATTTTGCAGGAAAATGCTCAAGCCCGTACAGTGCAAGCTGTTACTGATTCCTTTGACTGATGGGGCTGTTAAGTGCTATACCACCTACAGCACTCCCCTGACTTAAGTCCTGGTGAGTTCAGTTTCTAAACTGAAGGAAACACTTCACGTCATTCGCTTCAGAACTGCTACAAATTAATCGGGTAATAGACCGCGCCGCTCGAACTGTGAACACAACTGGCACTGCCTACGAGTTCCACATCGCTGGCAACGGGTTATACACAATGCTGGTGACTACTTTGCAGATCAGTAAAACTTTGAAACACGTATCTATTTTTTACGAGCTGTAAATAAATAGTTGTCACTATTAAAGTTCCAACCCTCGTATAGAGAAATCAAAAAAAGCAACAAATTGTCATGCTTAATACAGTGTGCGAAATCTTTTGGCGTTCAAAGCAGCTTACAGTCGTCTCGGATAAATACAGGATCTTTACCATTCTTCCTCCAAAATAGCGGGAGGTTCAGGTAACGAGGAATGGACATGCATAACAATCACACATTCTTCTGCCGAAAGCAGACCGCAAAGACTCTATAATATTGAGATCTGGTGATTGTGGTGCTAGGAGAAATGCAACAATTCATTCTCGTGCTCACAAAACCAGTCCTGGACGATGCGTGAGCAGAGTTCTGTCGTCTTGGAACACAGCGTCACCAATGGTGAACAAACATGGTACCATGAGATGGATTTGATTAACTAAAATGCTGCTGGTGGTGGTGGTGGTGGTGGTATTAGTAGTAGTAGTTTTAATCATCCATAGACCTCTTTTACAAGGATATTAGACATCTTGGTATTACAATTTAAAAAGAGGAAAAATAAAGTAATTCACATATACAGATTTACAGGTCTAGTAAGATAAGTGTGGGACAGATAGTCGTCCGTAACGTTGCAGTAGGATCCATTCCAAAATACCCCAAAAAATTACAAATAGCTCTTTTAAAAGAAGTGCATATTTTAGCGATTAAAGAATTTGTTCAGTGTTTCATAGTCTATACATTTTTAAAAATTCTGGAAAAGTGTAAATCATCTATAAAGGCGACCGCGTACAGAATGCTAGTACGACCCATTCTTGAGTACTTCTCCAGTGTTTGTGATACCCGCCTGATCTGATTAAAGGGCGACATTGAAGCAATTCAGGAGGCGTGTTGCTAAACTTCTTAACCGTCGTTTCGATCTGTGCACGCGCGTTAACGTAATGTTCTGATGGGCACCATCAAATCAAAACATCTTAAACGTATTTTTATTTAAAAGGTAATTACAAACTTTCTAATACATTAAGGTGCGCATTCGGATCCCCGGGCGGGGATTATTCAGGAGGACGTCGCTGTCAGGAGAAACAAAACTGGCGTTCTGCGGATCGAAGCGTGGAATATTAGCTCTCTTAATCGGACATGTAGGTTATAAAATTTAAAAAGTTAAATGGATAGATTAAAATTAGATATAGTGGGAAATGGCGAAGTTCGGTGGCAGGAGGAACAAGACATCTGGTCAGGTGAATACAGGATTCTAAATACAAAATCAAACAGGGGTAAAGCAGGAGTAGGTTTAATAATGAATAAAAAAATAGGAGCGCGAGTAAGTTACTACGAACAAGATCGTGAACGCATTATTGTAGCCAAGATAAACACGAAGCCCAGGCCAACCACATTAGTACAAGTATATATGCCAATTAGCTCCGCAGAAGACGAAGATATTGAAGAAATGTATGATGAGATAAAAAAAAAATTCAGGTAGTGAAGGGAGACGAAAATTTAGTAGTCATGGGGACTGGAATTCGATAGTAAAAAAAGGAAGAGAAGGAAAAGTAGTAAGTGAATATGTAATGGGGTAAGGAATGAAAGAGAAAGCCGCCTGGTAGAATTTTGCACAGAGCATAACTTCATCATAGCTCACACTTGGTTTAAGAATCATGAAAGAAGGCTGTATATGTGGAACAGGCCTGGACACGCTGGAATGTTTCAGATAAATTATATAATGGTAAGACAGATTTAGAGACCATGTTTTAAATTTTAAGATATTTCCAGGGGTAGATGTGGACTCTCAACAGAATCTATTGGTTACGAACTGTAGACTGAAACTGAAGAAACTGAAAATGCTGGGAATTTGAGGAGATGGGAACTGGATAAATTGAAAGAACCAGAGGTTGTAGAGAGTTTCAGGGAGAGTATTAAGGAACGATTGACAAGAACGGCAGAAAGAAATGCAGTAGAGGAACAATGGGTAGCTTTGAGAGATGAAATAGTGAAAGCAGCAGAGGATCAAGTAGGTAAAAAGACGAGGGCTACTGGAAACCCCTGGGTAACAGAAATAATATCGAATTTAATTGATGAAAGGAGAAAATATAAAAATGCTGAAAATGAAGCAGGAAAAAAGGAATACACACTTCTAAAAAAATTAGAACGACAGGAATTGCAAAATAGCTAAGCAGGAATTGCTAGAGGACCAATGTAAGGATGTAGAGGGATATATCACTAGGGGTAAACTAGATACTGCCTGCAGAAAAATTAGAGACCTTCGGAGAAAAGAGGACGACTTCTATTAATATCAAGAGCTCAGATGTAAAACCAGTTCTAAGCAAAGGAGGGAAAGCAGAAAGGTGCAAGGAGTATCTAGAGGTTCTACACAAGGGGGCGACGTACGTGAGGGCAGTATTACGGAGATGGAAAAGGACTTAGATGAAAATGAAATCGGAGATATGATACTGCGTGAAGAGTTTGACAGAGCGCTGAAAGACCCAAGTCGAAACACGTGCCCCGGAATAGACAACATTCCATTAGAACTACTGACAGCCTTGTGAGAGCCAGCCTTGACAAAACTCTACCATCTGGTGGGCAAGATATATGAGACAGGCGAAATACCCTCAGACTTCAAGAAGAATACAATAATTCCAATCCCAAAGAAAGCAGGTGTTACAGGTGTGAAAATTACCGAACTATCCGTTTAATAGGTCACGGCTGCAAAATACTAACACTAATTCTTTACAGATGAATGGGAAAACTGGTAGAAGCCGACCTCGGGGTAGATCAGTTTGGATTCCTTAGAAATGTTGGAACGCATGAAGCAATACTGACCCTCCGACTTATCTTGGAAGGTAGATTGAGACAAGCAAAACCTACGTTTCCAGAATTTGTTGACTTTGAGACAACTACACTCCTGGAAATGGAAAAAAGAACACATTGACACCGGTGTGTCAGACCCACCATACTTGCTCCGGACACTGCGAGAGGGCTGTACAAGCAATGATCACACGCACGGCACAGCGGACACACCAGGAACCGCGGTGTTGGCCGTCGAATGGCGCTAGCTGCGCAGCATTTGTGCACCGCCGCCGTCAGTGTCAGCCAGTTTGCCGTGGCATACGGAGCTCCATCGCAGTCTTTAACATTGGTAGCATGCCGCGACAGCGTGGACGTGAACCGTATGTTCAGTTGACGGACTTGGAGCGAGGGCGTATAGTGGGCATGCGGGAGGCCGGGTGGACGTACCACCGAATTGCTCAACACGTGGGGCGTGAGGTCTCCACAGTACATCGATGTTGTCGCCAGTGGTCGGCGGAAGGTGCACGTGCCCGTCGACCTGGGACCGGACCGCAACGACGCACGGATTCACGCCAAGACCGTAGGATCCTACGCAGTGCCGTAGGGGACCGCACCGCCACTTCCCAGCAAATTAGGGACACTGTTGCTCCTGGGGTATCGGCGAGGACCATTCGCAACCGTCTCCATGAAGCTGGGCTACGGTCCCGCACACCGTTAGACCGTCTTGCGCTCACGCCCCAACATCATGCAGCCCGCCTCCAGTGGTGTCGCGACAGGCGTGAATGGAGGGACGAATGGAGACGTGTCGTCTTCAGCGATGAGAGTCGCTACTGCCTTGGTGCCAATGATGGTCGTATGCGTGTTTGGCGCCGTGCAGGTGAGCGCCACAATCAGGACTGCATACGGCCGAGGCACACAGGGCCAACACCCGGCATCATGGTGTGGGGAGTGATCTCCTACACTGGCCGTACACCTCTGGTGATCGTCGAGGGGACACTGAATAGTGCACGGTACATCCAAACCGTCATCGAACCCATCGTTCTACCATTCCTAGACCGGCAAGGGAACTTCCTATTCCAACAGGACAATGCACTTCCGCATGTATCCCGTGCCACCCAACGTGCTCTAGAAGGTGTAAGCCAACTACCCTGGCCAGCAAGATCTCCGGATCTGTCCCCCATTTAGCATGTTTGGGACTGGAAGAAGCGTCGTCCCACGCGGTCTGCACGTCCAGCACGAACGCTGGTCCAACTGAGGCGCCAGGTGGAAATGGCATGGCAAGCCGTTCCACAGGACTACATCCAGCATCTCTACGATCGTCTCCATGGGAGAATAGCAGCCTGCATTGCTGCGAAAGGTGGGTATACACTGTACTTGTGCCGACATTGTGCATGCTCTGTTGCCTGTGTCTATGTGCCTGTGGTTCTGTCAATGTGATCATGTGATGTATCTGACCCCAGGAATGTGTCAATAAAGTTTCCCCTTCCTGGGACAATGAATTCAAGGTGTTCTTATTTCAATTTCCAGGAGTGTATTTACAATGTTGACTGGAATACTCTCTTTCAAATTCTAAAGGTGGCAGCGGTCAAATACAGGGAGCGGAAGGCTATTTACAATTTGTAAAGAAACCAGATGGCAGTTATACTAGTCGAGGGGCATGAAAGAGAAGCAGTGGTTGGGAAGAGAGTGAGACATGATTGTAGCCTATCCCCAATGTTATTCCATCTGTATACTGGGCAAGCAGTATAGGAAATAAAAGGAAAATTTGGAGTAGAAATTAAATTCGCCGGCCGGAGTGGCCGGGCGGTTCTAGGCGCTACAGTCTTGAACCGCATGACCGCTACAGTCGCAGCTCCGAATCCTGCCTCGGGCATGGATGTGTGTGATAGGTTAGTTAGGTTTAAGTATTTCTAAGTTCTAGGGGACAGATGACCTGAGAAGTTAAGTCCCATAGTGATCAGAGCCATTTTAACCAATTAAAATCAATGGAGACGAAATAAAAACTTTGAGGTTCGCCGATGACATTGTAATTCTGTCAGAGACAGCAAAGGATCTGGAAAAGTAGTTGAACGGAATGGACAGTGTCTTGTAAGGAGGATATAACATCAACATCAACAAAAGCTAAACGAGGATAATGCCATGTAATTTGAACTTTTTCTGATACAAATGCACGATTCTCTGTCATATGATCTTTGGCCGTAATTCGACTTTGCTGAGTATTTCAAAGGGGCCCATGGAATGAACGATATGGCTACTCAAAGCATCATGGCTCTGGCGTCACACTTTACCATTACGGGTATCTGCATCACTGATGAGTAGGCTCGGAATTATAGCTCACCCTGCAATTCCCTGCTTATGGTATTCCCTTTGTGTTATTTTGGTACTGACTGGCTTCGCGTGTGTAAAATTTAAATCTGCAGTGACTTTTGCAGCTGCCACCATCTTATTTTTCGGCGCAATCTTCTTCAGTTACCGTCTGTCACGATCACTCAACACAAATATTCGTACGCTTTGTGACTTGGAGAATTGCGTTTTTATGCTTTCTCTGTATGCGGCTTAAATCTTCGATGCGGTACCTCTTGAAACACCAAACACTTCGGCTACCTTGTTTACAGAAGCACTCACTCAAAGAGAACCAGTAATTTTTCCACGTTTGAATTCACTTAACTCCGATATAAGGCATTCACAACTATACAGAAAGATGTTCTGTTACGACTGTCACTTGCAATTAGTACAAGATATTGCGTAGATGCCGTTCGTGCCCAGATACGAAAGCGCAACATGCAGTATGGACAGTTTCTGCGCCGGCCGCGGTGGTCTAGCGGTTCAGACGCTCACTCCGGAACCGCGCAACTGCTACGGTTGCAGGTTCGAATCCTGCCTCGGGCATGGATGTGTGTGATGTCCTTAGGTTAGTTAGGTTTAATTAGTTCTAAGTTCTAGGGGACTGATGACCACAGATGTTAAGTCCCATAGTGCTCAGAGCCATTTGAACAGTTTCTGCATTTATGTTCAAAAATTAAGTTCTCGCGATGTTTGTAAACTTTTGTCCAACACCTACACATCCATGTGATCCTGTTTCGTGTAGTCATACCGTTGTTTCGCTCTACAATCTGTACCCTCCACAATTCCCTTCACTACTAGTTTATATACAATAATAACAGCAATTCCGTCTGTCTCAACAGGTCGGTGCAAGTTTTCCAATTTGAGGTCACTTCGGCTTGTCTGCAAATTATCCCGGTAAGCCAATCGGGTGAAGAAGATCTACAGTTTAACGTGGAATCCGAACGAAGTGTCATTCCTAGCGAATCTTCAAATCAGTGAATGGTTAAATCTAGGTTAAAGGCAGACTGAAAATTCCGTGGTCGGACCGCAACTTTGCTGTTCCCAGGTACGTGTTTTACCACTATTCCATCAGGTCCGAAAACCAGACTGATTATTCCTTGATGCCTCACAACATATCCTGTTCACCGACGTATGCCTTAAAGCCCTTTTCTACCGGTACGATTTAGTAGTTCTACCCATTAACATTGAGCATTCTTCTGTAGCACCACTTTTCAGAAAATTCACTTTTGTTTTTAGGAAAGTTTTAGTTGCTGTTTCCAAACTGCATTTTATGCCGTCTGCCAACGTCAGCTACGTTGCTGTTCAAATACCAGAATTCATATACTACTTTCAGCATCTTACTTTCTAGTATCGTTCCCTCCCAGCATCATCTGACTTTATTTTCCTACAATCCAGTACTCCTGTTTCACTTTTATTGATGTTCGTGTCGTAACTCAGTTCTAGTTACTATGTGTTGCGTTCTACTGATGTTTCAAGTCCTTTGCTGAATCTGACACATTATAATCGGCAAAGCATAAACTTTTTTACTTCTTTTCCCTGCACAATTAATCCGTTTGCAAATTTCTTCTTGATTTCCTTTACGGGGGTGTTTATTACTTTACCCCCCACCCCCCCTGTCCAGCTCCTCAGTATAATTTTAGTCCACAGGTGTGTAGGTTATAAACAGAGAACAGGAAATTTCACACCGCTATCCCGAAGGTTTGAAAGACTTTCTCTTTGTAGCCTTGTAAGCTGTATCATTATATCACGGACACGTTGAGAACAGCTAAGAAAGAATTGTGAGCAGTCAGAGATATGAATATGAAAAAAAAAAATGGCAGAATCATCCCAGACCGAAAGAACAATCAAGGAACAGACTGAAGAACCCATAAATATTAGAAAAAATGATGTACGTGTGAACTGTATGTGTCTGTACGTATGTATGTAAGCTGTATGCAGGCTCCACGTCTTCCCTAAACCACTGGACCGTTTGGAACCTAGCTTCGAACACACATAATTTACTGTGGAAAGAATCGCTGTTGGGAGGAAGAATCACCTACCTACAAAGGGGTAAGAGTGGAGATGAAAAGAAAGTGTAGCTCAGAACGCTGGAATATTCTGATTTCATTCAACCAGCAGCTTAGAACAACAGCATTTAGTGACTTGCAACAAATTCTGTACGTACTTTCAACCTCTTAAGAAATATTTTTCACGCTAACAGCCCCCACAAAACAACGGAAGGAGAAAAGTTTATCGCTTATTACAGTTTCGCTGTTTATGAGGAAAACTGCCACATCTTTTTTAATTTGTCTTTTCTTTACTACTCACTGTATTCGCGACATATTTTGCAGACAGTATTCACCTACACCACCGAATGTACCTGCAAAATTATATCTTTTGTGTCGCGTAGTTCAGGAGTCTGATAGTATAAACATTCAGATGCGTGGTAAACTATCTCATCATGCACGACGTTTAATTTTTTCCCCTTTTTTACTACTGAGTGTATTCGCAACACATTTCGCAGACAGTATTCACACATTCAACTGAATGTACGTACAAAATGATGTCGTTGCACGACACATAGGTGAGGAGATATGACGCCACAAACATTGAGCTGAGTGAAAGAGATCTGCTAGCGTTACAGGTGAAATGCTTTCAGGTGTCAAAAGTCTTGGAATACCTCCTAACATCGTGTCGGACCTCCTTTTGCCTGGTGTAGTGCAGCAACACTAGGAGGGAGAAATGGAAGGGGAGAGGGCATCATCCTGGAGGGGGAGTCGACGGAAGCCACCTTGGGAAAGGAGATGAAGGGTGTCAGAAATATTGAGCCATGCTGCCTCTGTTACTGCTGCAGGATTTTGTGCACGAACTGACCTCTCGACTATGTGTCATCAATTTTCGATTGGGTTCATTTTGGGTAATATGTGTGGTCAAAACATTTGCCCACATTACCCAGAATATTCTTCAAACCAGTTTCAAACAGTTGCCCAACGCATGCACAGTACTAGTTCGCTGTTCAACTATCCAGAGAGTGACACCTCCGAGACTTGCCCCTGCAGCTCCGGTCAAGAACCGACTAGCCGGCCAGCCACAACTTTTCTTTGTATCTGCTTCTCGCGAGAGCCTTAAGCCGGAAGTGCCCATTCGTTCTGCCCACAGGTTACCTCTGCCACGCGCCCCACATGCCCAACGGTGTCTTTCTAAGAAATGAACCAAATATTTATCACTGTAATTACAGTTAAATATTGCGATTGTAGTCCCAATCTGATGACATTCGACAATGAGCTAAGTATCGAAAATACTTCCTCCTGATGGCTGTGGTACTGGACATAATTTTCCACGTAAACTCCTTCATCCCAATTATGGCCGTCAGTGCACAGAAATCACAATCTCCCATGTCAAACCCATGCCTTCCTTACAACTGGACATAGCCATTTTCTTTGCACATGTCGAAACAATGATCACAGTAACTTTATGCCCCACCAGAAACTTTATAAGCCCGCTGATCACAGTGAATCTATCACACAACCCCTACTAAGTATAATACTTACACAACGTGACATGGCAAGGTGTTGACATATAACTCATGTAATTGGGTACGATGCGCAAAATTGTGGAAAATACGTAAAACTGAAAGTACCTACATAACTGTCTGGGTGAGGCCTCTGCTGGCGTCTTGAAATATTAAACAATCAGACCTCAAGTGACGTGACTTGTTACTAACAAAACGAACTCAGCCTATACCTATTCTCAAGAATGTCGCCAGGTATAAAATATAAAAACTGTGGAAAATACGTAAAATTGGGAAAGCAAAAAAAAAGTAAAAGTAAGTGTGCTTGGAGATTACGTACGTAATACTGTTATTAGCAAATACACCTAAAATGACAGAATTTACGATAAACGTATAGACACAACCTTTCCTTATGCTCGACAGTGTCTCCAGCTATAAAATAGTGAAATTATGAAAAATAAATAAAATTAGGACAACTGCAAAAAATATGGAGAAGAACAAAACTAAGAGAACTTATATCTGTCAGGGTGTGTCCTCCGCTGGTGTCACGTAATATTGTCATCAACAAATAGAACTCAAGTGACGTGATTTAACGTTATTTGTTATTAACAAATAAAGACATCCTCTGCCTCTGCTGTCCAGCTCCTGAGTAACCCCTCCCACACAAGTGTCCCAGTTATAAAATACAAAGTTGTAGGCGGGATGCATGGTCCTCATCGGTCCATAGGCTAGGGATCTCCGACCATTTTTATGTCACTTACACAGTTGTCTGGGTGATTCCTCTGGGTGATATTGATCAATTCAGGTGGTTCCCCGGGGGCGAGGGAGCGGGGGAAGCAACGATCCCAAGTGTGTAACGCGGCACCTGAAGTGTAATATGACACTAGTTGCGATAAGATGGTTATCTCATCCAGAACCCACCCTGCTATCGTACTAACGTTCTCACACTTACACATGTCTCAAGTCCAGATGCAGACATATGGGGCACACAGGTTTCGTCCTACAGGGCAGGGATAGGGTGGGAAAGGGAGAGGGTGGATATGTGAGGTGAATAAGACCTTCATGATAGTACATGTTTAGTCTCTTCAAACCCTTAAAAGCGCCAACGGAGACGTGTCCATGATCATACAATGATTGAAGTACTCGATTTCTTGGTGTATTAGAGATGGTTTCCTATGTTTCTACAAGGAACAGTGGACTACTCGCAGCCGAGTAACACGGCGTAAGAATGGTGGTCCTAAAGAGATCGGCTTCCGACCCGAGACGAGTGTCATGCCTTGTCAATGACAAACGCGACTGGAATTGCTGTTAAGTGAACGCGGGTCCATCTCAGCCAGTTTCCAAGCAAATATTTCCCAGGGAAAAGGCCATTGCTCACAGCAGCACTTAAGTCTGCACGTTTTCATCCGGTCAAACAACACAGAAACAGGACCTGCAGCAGTCTACAGTGTTTCGAACAATCCGGAGATAGCTTGTGTTCGAATCATGCAAGGCGCCGACTGCACCGACGAGTCAATGACGAGTTTAACTAGCTGAATATAGATGATGTAGTTCAGACTGGGGTAGTTCTGTGATGTTTTTCAGTCGTTTTTCGTAATTATTGCTCCCACTTATTCAGGTTTCCTTGAATATGATCCGGAATGTTCCTCATAACACTAGCTGAACAGCCAGCGTTGCATTGGTATGTATGAAGTACTTGGTATGTTCCTTCACGAACTACCTCCCACCATAATTGGCTTACTGTTAGTAGTGTGACTCCGAATCCAGTGGTGAATGAGTTGATTCTGAATAGATGAAATCATTTTGCTAATCCTGATACTAAAACTATTGCTTCAATGTTCTATTGGTAGGGCCCCTCCTTCCCCTCTATCTCCTCCTGCCCTCTCTTTGTCCTCATATCCCCTCTCACTGTCCATCTCTTGCTCCCTTTCTTGCTGTCCATTTGCTCCTCCCTCTCTCGCCCTCGCTGTCCATCTCTTTCTTCCCATTCCGTCTGTCCACGTCTTCCTTCTCCGTATCTCTCCACGTTATCACCCGTAGCCCAAAACTAAGTTGACGGTTCTTAACCCCACAGTGTTTCTTTCCAGATAGTAAGTATTATGTAGACTAAATTTGGTTTAGAAGGAGATTTTACCTGTAGTTTCGTCCACATAAACACATGTTACATATGTGTCATATAGTTTAACATATTTCGCACAAATTTCTACATATATTTCACCAGTATCTCTAGCGAATTTCGCCCTGCACTTCAGTTTTCTAGCAGTTCAGTGTTATGGCATTATATCTCCTGATCTATGTGTTGTGCAGTGATATGATTTTGCAGGTAACAAATGGAATACATACATACTGGCTGCGAAATGTGTTCCGAGTACATTTGGTAGTAAAGAAGTAATAAATTAAAATGCCATGCATGACGCTGCAGTTTTTGCGCACCTTATTGTTTACGCGTCATATATCCTGAACTACCTGTCTTACAACGATATTTTTGCAAGTACATATTGTGTTATATGTGAATGGTGTCTGCAAATTATGTTGCAAATACAGTTAGTAGTAAAGAACTAATAAATTAAAACATCATGCCTGATGCGGCAGTGTTACTACACTCCTGGAAATGGAAAAAAGAACACATTGACACCGGTGTGTCAGACCCACCATACTTGCTCCGGACACTGCGAGAGGGCTGTACAAGCAATGATCACACGCACGGCACAGCGGACACACCAGGAACCGCGGTGTTGGCCGGCGAATGGCGCTAGCTGCGCAGCATTTGTGCACCGCCGCCGTCAGTGTCAGCCAGTTTGCCGAGGCATACGGAGCTCCATCGCAGTCTTTAACACTGGTAGCATGCCGCGACAGCGTGGACGTGAACCGTATGTGCAGTTGACGGACTTTGAGCGAGGGCGTATAGTGGGCATGCGGGAGGCCGGGTGGACGTACCGCCGGTTTGCTCAACACGTGGGGCGTGAGGTCTCCACAGTACATCGATGTTGTCGCCAGTGGTCGACGGAAGGTGCACGTGTCCGTCGAACTGGGACCGGACCGCAGCGACGTACGGATGCACGCCAAAACCGTAGGATCCTACGCAGTGCCGTAGGGGACCGCACCGCCACTTCCCAGCAATTAGGGACACTGCTGCTCCTGGGGTATCGGACCATTCGCAACCGTCTCCACGAAGCTGGGCTACGGTCCCGCACACCGTTAGGCCGTCTTCCGCTCACGCCCCAACATCGTGCAGCCCGCCTCCAGTGGCGTCGCGATAGGCGTGAATGGAGGGATGAATGGAGACGTGTCGTCTTCAGCGATGAGAGTCGCTTCTGCCTTGGTGCCAATGATGGTCGTATGCGTGTTTGGCGCCGTGCAGGTGAGCGCCACAATCAGGACTGCATACAACCGAGGCACACAGGGCCAACATCCGGCTTCATGGTGTGGGGAGCGATCTCCTACACTGGCCGTACACCTCTGGTGATCGTCGAGGGGACACTGAATAGTGCACGGTACATCCAAACCGTCATCGAACCCATCGTTCTACCATTCCTAGACCGGCAAGGGAACTTGCTGTTCCAACAGGACAATGCACGTCCGCATGTATCTCGTGCCACCCAACGTGCTCTAGAAGGTGTAAGTCAACTACCCTGGCCAGCAAGATTTCCGGATCTGTCCCCCATTGAGCATGTTTGGGACTGGATGAACCGTCGTCTCACGCGGTCTGCACGTCCAGCACGAACGCTGGTCCAACTGAGGCGCCAGGTGGAAATGGCATGGCAAGCCGTTCCACAGGACTACATCCAGCATCTCTACGATCGTCTCCATGGGAGAATAGCAGCCTGCATTGCTGCGAAAGGTGGATATACACTGTACTAGTGCCGACATTGTGCATGCTCTGTTGCCTGTGTCTATGTGCCAGTGGTTCTGTCAGTGTGAACATGTGATGTATCTGACCCCAGGAATGTGTCAATAAAGTTTCCCCTTCCTGGGACAATGAATTCACGGTGTTCTTATTTCAATTTCCAGGAGTGTATATGAACATCGTTTCGCGGGGGATGTCTGCGAGCAAAAGTCTAGCAAAAGTTTGAAATTATGTGTAATGTTGGTTGCCTGTGGCTTTCTGAAAAGCTCGATGAATATAGCTTTTTTTTTTGCTCACCGTGAGGTACGCTTATTTTTCAACCCCAGCTCCACCTCTTTGAGAAGAAGGTGGTTGTTATCCCCACAGTGGTTCTTTCCCGACGGTAACTGATATGTGTATCAAATTTAGCTCAGATCGATCCAGTGGGTTATGAGGAGATGTGGAACATAAATACATGCATACGCTTTTATAATATGCACGGCTTCTCTGTGATCAGTTGCTGTCCCTTTTTTTCTATATCTTCATGATGAGTAATCTGTGAACGCTCCCATGTAGCAAAATGACAACAGCCATCTTCACTGGGCTGCACACATATGTTCCTTTGCTTGACAAACATTCAGGCGCCCACCACACCTAGACTGGCCCGCTGAATCGGCCAATCTTAGTCCGTTAAGTAATTAGGAGAGTGGGTGAACTTAGCAATCAACGTCCTTGCAAGTTCATAGCTGTGCGGAATATAATAATCTACGAGGGGCTTCGGCTGGATACCTGTTCCCTGGGGGGTGAGTAGTTTTATATACTGTTTTCCTACTTCCGCATAAGTGTCAAAAATACTTGAATATGAGACTTCTGGACATTTGAATACGTTTTGTCGCAATATTTTTTGTATTTTAGTGTATTTCCTTCTATCTAAATTGAAGGTGGAGCGGGGAAAAGGAAATGAAACGGGAGGAATTATTGACGCCAGCTGCATAGCCGCGCGGTTTGAGGCGCCATGTCACGGAATGCGCGGACCCTCCCGGCGGAGATTCAAGTCCTCCCTCTCGCATGGGTGTGTGTGTGTTGTTCTTATAATAAGTTAGTTTAAGTAGTATGTAAGTCTAGGGACCGATGACCTTAGCAGTTTGGTCCCTTAGGTATTCACACACACACACACACATATATATATATATATATATATATATATATATATATATATATATATATATATATATATATATATAGGGTGTTTCAAAAATGCCCGGTATATTTCAAACGGCAATAAAAACTAAACGAGCAGCGATAGAAATACACCGTTTGTTGCAATATGCTTGGGACAACAGTACATTTTCAGGCGGACAAACTTTCGAAATTACAGTAGTTACAATTTTCAGCAACAGATGGCGCTGCAAGTGATGTGAAAGATATAGAAGACAACACAGTCTGTGGGTGCGCCATTCTGTACGTCGTCTTTCTGCTGTAAGCGTGTGCTGTTCACAAAGTGCAAGTGTGCTGTGGACAACATGGTTTATTCCTTAGAACAGAGGATTTTTCTGGTGTTGGAATTTCACCGCCTAGAACACAGTGTTGTTGCAACAGGACGAAGTTTTCAACGGAGGTTTAATGTAACCAAAGGACCGAAAAGCGATACAATAAAGGATCTGTTTGAAAAATTTAAACGGACTGGGAACGTGACGGATGAACGTGCTGGAAAGGTAGGGCGACCGCGTACGGCAACCACAGAGGGCAACACGCAGCTAGTGCAGCAGGTGATCCAACAGCGGCCTCGGGTTTCCGTTCGCCGTGTTGCAGCTGCGGTCCAAATGACGCCAACGTCCACTTATCGTCTCATGCGCCAGAGTTTACACCTCTATCCATACAAAATTCAAACGCGGCAACCCCTCAGCGCCGCTACCATTGCTGCACGAAAGACATTTGCTAACGATATAGTGCACAGGACTGATGTCGGCGATATGCATGTGGGCAGCATTTGGTTTACTGACGAAGCTTATTTTTACCTGGACGGCTTCGTCAATAAACAGAACTGGCGCATATGGGGAACCGAAAAGCCCCATGTTCCAGTGCCATCGTCCCTGCATCCTCAAAAAGTACTGGTCTGGGCCGCCATTTCTTCCAAAGGAATCATTGGCCCATTTTTCAGATCGGAAACGATTACTGCATCACGCTATCTGGACATTCTTTGTGAATTTGTGGCGGTACAAACTGCCTTAGACGACACTGCGAACACCTCGTGGTTTATGCAAGATGGTGCCCGGCCACATCGCACGGCCGACGTCTTTAATTTCCTGAATGAATATTTCGATGATCGTGTGATTGCTTTGGGCTATCCGAAACATACAGGAGGCGGCGTGGATTGGCCTCCCTATTCGCCAGACATGAACCACTGTGACTTCTTTCTGTGGGGACACTTGAAAGACCAGGTGTACCGCCAGAATCCAGAAGCAATTGAACAGCTGAAGCAGTACATCTCATCTGCATGTGAAGCCATTCCGCCAGACACGTTGTCAAAGGTTTCGGGTAATTTCATTCAGAGACTACGCCATATTATTGCTACGCATGGTGGATATGTGGAAAAAATCGTACTATAGAGTTTCCCAGACCGCAGCGCCATCTGTTGTTGACAATTGTAACTACTGTAATTTCGAAAGCTTGTCTGCCTGAAAATGTACTGTTGTCCCAAGCATATTGCAACAAACACGGTGTATTTCTATCGCTGCTCGTTTAGTTTGTATTACCGTTTCAAATATACCAAATATACCGGTCATTTTATATATATATATATACGCGCGCGAGTGCGCCAGCTGCATCGGAACTTTGTGCGGAAGCAGCGGCGACGAGTGAAAATGTGTGCCCGAACGGAATTTCCTGCTTACTAGCAGGTGCGTTACCCCTGCGCCATCCGGACACCGTGTTTATCTCCAATGCGTGGACTAATTCGGCACACCTCCCGGCCGACCCCTCTCCCGCCGAGCGTCACCTATCCGCAGTCCCCGATCACGTGGTCAATGCTCGCTACTTTGAGATTCCCGCAAGAGGTCGGACGTAACTGTGCATCCGCATTGGTGATGGTGGCTTCATGGCCCATCACGGCGAAACAAATTACACTACTGGCCATTGAAATTGCTACACCACGAAGATGACGTGCTCCAGACGCGAAATTTAACCGACAGGAAGAAGATGCTGTGATATGCAAATCATTACCTTTTCAGAACATTCACACAAGGTTGGCGCCGGTGGCGACACCTACAACGTGCTAACATGAGGAAAATTTTCCAACCGATTTCTCATACACAAACAGCAGTTGACCATTGTTGCCTGGTGAAACGTTGTTGTGATGCCTCGTGTAAGGAGGAGAAATGCGTACCGTCGCGTTTCCGACTTTGATAAAGTTCGGATTGTAGCCTATCGCGATTGAGGTTTCTCGCGTTGGTCGAGATCCATCGACTGTTAGCAGAATATGGAATCGGTGGGTTCAGAAGGATAAAGCGGAACGCCGTGCTGGATCCCAACGGCGTCGTATCACTAACAGTCGAGATGACAGGCATCTTACCCGCATGGCTGTAACGGATCGTGCACCCACGTCTCGATCCCTGAGTCAACGGATGGGGACGTGTGCAAGACAACAACCGTCTGCACGAACAGTTCGACGACGATTGCAGCAGCATGCACTATCAGCTCGGAGACCGTGGCTGCGGTTACCCTTGACGCTGCATCACAGACAGGAGCGCCTGCGATGGTGTACTCAACGACGAACCTGGGTGTACTAATGACAAAACGTCATTTTTTCGGATGAATCCAGGTTCTGTTTCAGCATCATGATGGTCGCATCCGTGTTTTCCGACATCGCGGTGAACGCACATTGGAAGCGTGTATTCGTCATCGCCATACTGGCGTATGACCCGGTTGATGGTATGGGGTACCATTGGTTACACGTCTCGCTCACCTCTTGTTCGCATTGACGGCACTTTGAACGGTGGACGTTACATTTCAGATGTGTTACGACCCGTAGCTGTACCCTTGATTCGTTCCCTGCGGAACCCTACATTTCAGCAGGATAATGCACGACCGCATGTTGCAGGTCCGGTACGGGCCTTTCTGGATACAGGAAATGTTCGACTGCTGCCCTGGCCAGCATATTCTCCGGATCTCTCACCAACTGGAAACGTCTGGTCAATGGTGGCCGAGCAACTGGCTCGGCACAATACGTCAGTCACTACTCTTGATGAACTGTGGTGTTGAAGCCATCCAACCTCTGTTTGAGTCAATACCCACGCGTATGGAGGCCGTTATTGCGGCCAGAGGTGATGGTTCTGGGTACTGATTTCTCAGGATCCATGCACCCAAATTGCGTGAAAATGTAATCACATGTCAGTACTAGTATAATATATTTGTCCAATGAATACCCCTTTATCATCTGCATTTCTTCTTGGTGTAGCAACTTTAATGGCCAGTAGTGTATATGAATGCGTGGTGTGCGTTCTTTTGGATATATTCAAAAGAACAGAAACCATGCAGTCACATAACTACACTCCTGGAAATTGAAATAAGAACACCGTGAATTCATTGTCCCAGGAAGGGGAAACTTTATTGACACATTCCTGGGGTCAGATACATCACATGATCACACTGACAGAACCACTGGCACATAGACACAGGCAACAGAGCATGCACAATGTCGGCACTAGTACAGTGTATATCCACCTTTCGCAGCAATGCAGGCTGCTTTTCTCCCATGGAGACGATCGTAGAGATGCTGGATGTAGTCCTGTGGAACGGCTTGCCATGCCATTTCCACCTGGCGCCTCAGTTGGACCAGCGTTCGTGCTGGACGTGCAGGCTGCGTGAGACGACGCTTCATCCAGTCCCAAACATGCTCAATGGGGGACAGATCCGGAGATCTTGCTGGCCAGGGTAGTTGACTTACACCTTCTAGAGCACGTTGGGTGGCACGGGATACATGCGGACATGCATTGTCCTGTTGGAACAGCAAGTTCCCTTGCCGGTCTAGGAATGGTAGAACGATGGGTTCGATGACGGTTTGGATGTACCGTGCACTATTCAGTGTCCCCTCGACGATCACCAGAGGTGTACGGCCAGTGTAGGAGATCACTCCCCACACCACGATGCCGGGTGTTGGCCCTGTGTGCCTTGGTCGTATGCAGTCCTGATTGTGGCGCTCACCTGCACGGCGCCAAACACGCATACGACCATCATTGGCACCAAGGCAGAAGCGACTCTCATCGCTGAAGACGACACGTCTCCATTCGTCCCTCCATTCACCCCTGTCGCGACACCACTGGAGGCGGGCTGAACGATGTTGGGGCGTGAGCGGAAGGCGGCCTAACGGTGTGCGGGACCGTAGCCCAGCTTCATGGAGACGGTTGCGAATGGTCCTCGCCGATACTCCAGGAGCAACAGTGTCCCTAATATGCTGGGAAGTGGCGGTGCGGTCCCCTACGGCACTGCGTAGGATCCTACGGTCTTGGCGTGCATCCGTGCGTCGCTGCGGTCCGGTCCCAGGTCGACGGACACGTGCACCTTCCGCCGACCACTGGCGACAACATCGATGTACTGTGGAGACCTCACGCCCCACGTGTTGAGCAATTCGGCTGTACGCCCACCCGGTCTCCCGCATGCCCACTATACGCCCTCGCTCAAAGTCCATCAACTGCACATACGGTTCACGTCCACGCTGTCGCGGCATGCTACCAGTGTTAAAGACTGCGATGGAGCTCCATATGCCACGGCAAACTGGCTGACACTGACGGCGGCGGTGCGCAAATGCTGCGCAGCTAGCGCCATTCGACGGCCAACACCGCGGTTCCTGGTGTGTCCGCTGTGCCGTGCGTGTGATCATTGCTTGTACAGCACTCTCGCAGTGTCCGGAGCAAGTATGGTGGGTCTGACACACCGGTGTCAATGTGTTCTTTTTTCCATTTCCAGGAGTGTATTTCAGTCTGGAAACCTCAACCTATCCTCTGTCCGAGTAAGGGCAATCCTCAACAAATCAAATCCAGTGAAGAAGAAATTAACTTTAAAATAATTACAGTGTACACCTTTTATTAAGCCATATTTGTAATTAACCATGGCTTAATTTTCTGAAAATAAACTTATATCCTTGTGAATGTCACTCCATTACAAATAACATCGTCGTTTATATAAATTTAAAATCTATTGTTCATCATTTTAATTGAAACCGCATTCAAGCGCAGCAAAGCCAGGCAATGTACGTGGAGTGCACCTGATGTCGCAGTTTTGCAGTAGCGAGACAGCCACAGAAAGTTGCAGTTGCAGCGGGGGTAAATCAATACGACACACAGGGTCTGCAGTGGATGAGACGTGCCAACACTTTCCTCTGCGTGCTACTGAGGAGTACACAGTGGATATCAGTGTAAACAATGCTCGGATCTTCCGAAATTGCTTGAATGTTTCGTTCAACTGCTATCAAACTGACAGTCGGTTTCAGCAGCGCGATGCGTTAAGAGGCATGGTGGCGTCACCTTGCCGTTGTTGCCTTCTTACCCATTTATGGAGCGACCTGCAGTACTTTTGTGGACTCTGAACCTCGGTGCGGCTTGGTAGTTTTCTTGTTGGCAGATCATTGGCAGAGATGAAAGGAGTAATAAATCACAGACAAAATATTAAGGTCAACTCCTGTTTTATAATAGTTTTATTTATTCTTACTTCCTTCTGTTTTAGATTCAGAGTTATAATCCTTTCTTGACTTTATTCTTCTTTTCTTCTATCTCAGACCCGGCCTTTCAGGCTTCCTTTCTTCCGCCAATGGTGATCTCTCGGCGTGGCTTCTCTGCAGTTGGTTTTTACTATAGCAGAGAAGTGACTTTATTGATTTGTGAAATGATATTATACTTTTTAGTTTGCAATATCGTCTCCAACTGAAATGGATTGCCTTCTTCGTATCAATATGTCAATCACACCTCTCCATAAAATGGAATATCAGAATTTGATCTCTTCCACAATTATAGAAATTCTTCCAGCAAGAAAACTATAATAATTAAGCGTTTAAAGGAGCTTTTGTAAATAAGATTGTGTTTTACCTAAACAAAAACGCCTTCCTCTTCTTCAATTAAAAATTTTGACTTTTTTTCAAAATCAAATGTTAAATTTATATCTTGTTCACGAACAAAGGTAGAAACACATACTCATGAAATTATTTTCTTCTCAGCTCCTTTCTACATTCGCTTTCCTGAACGTATGACTTTCGTCCATACGCTTCACACCGTTCCCGCCGTCTCATGTTCACCCTTCCTACCCGCCCCCCCTCTCTTTCTCTCCCCTCTCTCTCCCCATCTCTCTCTCTCTCTCGTTCTCGCGTTCAGGAAATGGGGATCAGTTTTTGTTAAGGTACATATCCTTTTGTTGCAGTGACAAACTACCTGCGACGTTGTGGAGGAATACTTTGCAACATAAAACAAAAAATAAATTCTAAGTGAATTAAGGCTGAATAAAGACAGACTGTTAAGGAATTGATGATACAATTCTGTAAAATGTATGTTAACATACACTGAGGGGACAAAAGGCATGGGATAACTTCAGATATCGTGTCGGACCTCCCTCTGCTCGTCATACAGCAGCAACTCCACGTGACAATGACTCAACAAGTCGTTGAAAGTCCCCTGCAGAAATACTGAGCCACTCTGTCTCTGTAGCCGCCCATAATTGCGAAAGTATTGCCGGTGCAGGGCTTCATCCACGAACTGACCTTTCGATCATATCCCATATATGTTTGATGGTGTTCATGTCGGGCGATGTGGATGGCCAAATCATTCTCTCGAATTATCCAGAATGTTCCTCAAACCAGTCGCGAACAGATGTGGCCCGGTGACAGGTTTTTACATCTACATCTACATCCATACTCCGCAAGCCACCTGACGGTGTGTGGCGGAGGGTACCCTGAGTACCTCTATCGGTTCTCCCTTCTATTCCAGTCTCGTATTGTTCGTGGAAAGAAGAATTGTCGGAATGCTTCTGTGTGGGCTCTAATCTCTCTGATTTTATCCTCATGGTCTCTTCGCGAGATATACGAGGGAGGGAGCAATATACTGCTTGGCTCTTCGGTGAAGGTATGTTCCCGAAACTTTAACAAAAGCTCGTACCGAGCTACTGAGCGTCTCTCCTGCAGAATCTTCCACTGCAGTTTATATATCATCTCCGTAACGCATCGCGTTTACTAAATGATCCTGTAACGAAGCGCGCTGTTCTACGTTGGATCTTCTCTATCTCTTCTATCAACCCTATCTGGTACGGATCCCACACTGCTGAGCAGTATTCAAGCAGTGGGCGAACAAGCGTACTGTAACCTACTTCCTTTGTTTTAGGATTGCATTTCCTTAGGATTCTTCCAATGAATCTCAGTCTGGCATCTGCTTTACCGACGATCAACTTTATATGATCATTCCATTTTAAATCACTCCTGATGCGTACTCCCAGATAATTTGTGGAATTAGCTGCTTCCAGTTGCTGACCTACTATTTTGTAGCTAAATGATGAGGGATCTATCTTTCTATGTATTCGCAGCACATTACACTTGTCTACATTGAGATTCAATTGCCGTTCCCTGCACCATGCGTCAATTCGCTGCAGATCCTCCTGCATTTCAGTACAATTTTCCATTGTTACAACCTCTCGATACACCACAGCATCATCTGCTGAAGTCCAGAAATGGTTGCGGATGGTCTTCAAGTAACCGAAAATAACCATTTCCACTCAATGATGCTCATGTTGGGTCAGAATACCCTGTCTATTCCATGCAAACACAGCCCGCATCCTTATGGAACCACCACCAGCTTGTACAGTGCCTCGTTGACAACGTGGGTCCATGGCTTGGTGGGGTCAGCGCCACACTCGACACCTCTCATCAGCTCTTACCAACTGAAATCGGGACTCATCTGACCAGGACACGCGCTATGGTCACGAGTCCTCAAGAGGAGCTGAGGGTGATGTAGTCCTGTTAGCAAGGGCATTCATGTCAGTCGTCTTCTGCCATAGCAGATTAACGCCAAAATTCGCCACACTGTCGTAACGGGTACGTTCGACGTACATCCCCACATTGATTTCTGCGGTTATTTCTCACGGTGTTGCTTGTCTGTTAGCACTGACAACTCCACATAAACGCCGCTGCTCTTGAAACTGTCTGGCAGACTAAAACTGTGTGCCGGACCGAGACTCGAACTCGGGACCTTTGCCTTTCGCGGGCAAGTGCTCTACCAACTGAGCTACCCAAGCAGTACTCACGCCCCGTCCTCACAGCTTTACTTCTGCCAGTTCTCATTCTGGAAACATCCCCTGGGCTGCGGCTAAGCCAGGTCTCCGCAATATCGTTTCTTTCAGGAGTGCTAGTTCTGCAAGGTACGCAGGAGAGCTTCTGTAAAGTCTGGAAGGTAGTAGACAAGGTACTGGCAGAAGTATAGCTGTGACGAAGGGGCGTGAGTCGTGGTTGGGTAGCTCAGTTGGTAAAGCACTTGCCCGCGAAACGCAAGGGTCCCGAGTTCGTCCGGCACACAGTTTTAATCTGCCAGGAAGTTTCATATCAGCGCACACTCCTCTGCAGAACGAAAATCACATTCTGGCCGCTGCTCTCGGACGTTAAGTGAAGGCCGTCGCCATTGCACTGTCCTTGGTGAGAAGTAATCCCTGAAATTTGGTATTCTTGGCACACACTTGAACTGTGGATCTCGGAACATTGAATTTCCTAACGATTTCCGAAATGGAATGTCCCATGCGTCTAGCACCAGCTACCACTCCGCATTCAAAGTCTGTAAATTCCCGTCGTGTGGCCATAATCACGTTGCATACCTTCTCACATGAATGACCTGAGTAGAAATGTCAGCTCCGCCAATGCTCTACCCTTTTATACCTTGTGCACGCGATACTAGCGTCATCTGTATATGTGCGTGCTGCTGTCCCATGATTTTGGCATCTGAGTATATGTGCTGTGTTGTCAAACTGGAAGGCGTATATTTCTGAAAAAGCATGTAGCCTGTTACTTTTATTCTGTAATGATGTGTGTTCATAAATCACACTCATGAAAAAAATTGACGAAGTGTGTTATTAAACGATACAAACATGCTACATCACCTCATTAATCCAAAACATTTATAGTTGTAATCCATAGTTTGGGTTATGAGCATGAGAGAGTCGCATTGGTCAGGGTAGACAACGCACTGTAGCGAACGCGTAGTAAACAATCATCTTGATCTGTGTTAGAAGTTGACTTTTTTTATTTGTCAGAAACGCTATCCGTGCTATTGCTAGTCTAAATATAGAAATATATAAAAATCACATTACCATGCTTAATACTACGTAGCCAACACGTTGGCATTCGAAATGGCTTTCTGTCATCTCGGAATAGATAAACAGAGGTCCTGTACGATTTTCAAGGAACTATTGTACCGTTCTCCCTGCAAAATAGTGGCAAGTTAAGGTAACGGTGATGGAGATCGACATCGATCATGTACGCTTCTCTCCAAAGTAGACGACAGTGAATGATGACTGCGGGGAGCAGGGGAGATGTGACGAGTCATCCTCATGCTCTCAAAACCGGCCCTCCACGATGGGACAGGGGCATTGTCGTCTTGAAAACAGCATTACCATTGAGGAACAAAGATTGTACCATGAGATGGACTTGATCACCCAAAATAGTCACATAAACCTTGGCAACGCGATCTTGGAGAGTAACCGTGAGGACCAAGGAATACCACGATATGACTGCCCAAATCATCCCCGAACCATTTCCGCGTATCGCTCTTGGGACGTCGGAAACAGCTTGAAAAATACATCATCCGACCACACGAGTTTCTTCCATTCCTTCATAGTCCACGTTTCAAAGCTTCGTTGCCACGGTTTCCTGTTACGGGCATCTGCATCACTGATGAGTGGTCTTGAAATTCCAGCTCATCCTGCATTTCCCTGCTTGTGGAAATTCCTTCCTGTTGTTTTGGTACTGACAGTATTCGCAAGTGTGAAATTCAAATCTGCAGTGATTTTTGCAGCTGTCATCGTCCACTTTTCCGTTGCAGTCTTCTTCAATGACTGTCTGTCACGATCACTCAAAATTTCTTCCACGTTGTAACGTATCGGATGGCGTTCCTCCGCTTTCCCTGTGCGCGGTATAAATAAGCAGTACGTTGCCTCTTGAAACACCAACTTCGGCTACCATGGTTATGGAAGCGCCAACAATTTCGCCAAGTCCAAATGCACTGAGCTCCGACATAATGCGTTCGCAAGTACACTGTTCTGACCGGATCGGACACTTGAAACATGTTACGGACATTGCGCAGAGGCCCAATGGTATTCAAATACAAAATCGCAACTCGTAGGCTTGGCTAACATCTGCATTTATGTTCAGGCATTCATTTCTCGCGTTGTTTCTATGTTTTTGTTCAACCCTTGTAGATTTCTAAACGTAACAATGTTTAGTAGCTCTGCTGCAGACACTTACCTGACACTTGTTTTGACACGTTGTTTATTTGCATCAGTTGCACTGGGGTATTTAAAGCAAGGCGCTAATGTTCCGTGCCATTGGAAAATGAACAGCGGGATAAGTATGGCGATACCAGAATGAGATTTTCACTCTGCAGAGGGGTGTGCGCTGATATGAAACTTCCTGGCAGGTTAAAACTGTATGCCGGACCGAGACTCGAAAGCGGGACCTTTGCCTTTCGCGGGCAAGTGCTCTACCATCTGAGCTACCCAAGCACGACTCACCCCCCCCCCCCCCCCCAGCTTTACTTCTGCCAGTTCTCATTCTGCAAACATCCCCTAGGCTGCGGCTAAGCCATGTCTCCGCAACATCCTTTCTTTCAGGAGTGCTAGTTCTGCAAGGATCGCAGGAGAGTTTCTGTAAAGTTTGGAAGGTAGGAGACGAGGTACTGGCAGAAGTAAAGCTGTGAGGACGGGGCGTGAGGCGTGCATGGGTAGCTCAGATGGTAGAGGACTTGCCCGCGAAAGGCAAAGGTCCCGAGTTCGAGTCTTGGTCCGGCACATAGTTTTAATCTGCCAGGAAGTTTCAAGTACGGCGATATTTGATTATACTAATGACGTCATATTAGAAAGTACATTATATAGAAGCGACGTGGTTGGCGCACAGCTTTGTTGAGATAAAAATAACCGGAGAATGTAGTCCTGCTGGCGTTTGGAGCCAGCAAGAAGTGTTCGCGAATTGTGTTTTGTCACACGCGGAAGCGACAGAAGTGGGATTTGCGCTTTGTTCGGCGAATTGGAAAGCGCGACGGAGTCGCTGACTCACCACTGTGCGACAACTCTGGCGACAGTGATCGCCGCTTTCACGACGAGTGCACACGATAACCATTGTGAGCGGGCGTTGGTTGTACCTGTTCCAGCACGAGCAGCTGCGAACTCGTGGTCAACTTCCCGTGAAGTGCATCACAAGTAGCTGCTCACATCGCTAGTTGCAAGCATTACTTTCGGCGGTGTGAGGCGAACACAGTAATCTGTGCGTGATCTGACGAGAATGATAGTAGTTCGTTGGCGACAAAAATTAAGTGGCTGACAAGGAGAAAGCGGGGGAGATGTGGAGCGCACCATATGAATGCAGAACGTCCACAATACGGACACTTTCATCAGTTTCGTCAACAAAAAATATGCATAGCGCTTTTTCAGTCGTTTACGAACGCCACAGAAAACTTAAGAATATATTTTAAATATTATCTTATTAAAAATATTTATACAGAGGAATACGTGGAGCAACATTATTAATGTCATTTTCTTTGAGAGAGAGAGAGAGCGACAGGTACTCAGTCTGAGGTAATATTTCGTCAGCTTTAACCTGCATTTCCTTCGTGTACTATATCTGTCACGTGTAGATGGTCTGATAGTAAACAAAAGTTACGTGAAACCATGCTATCAATATATATATATACCCAATAAGGGCTCCAAAAATGTAGACAAACATAATAATGTCTGTTTTGTTTATAAAGCTTTAACAGATTTCACATTTATATATATATATATATATATATATATATATATATATATATATATATATATATATATATATATATATATATATATATATATATATAAGAGGGCGTTCTGAAATAATGCCTCTATAATGCCTTCATATAAATAATGCCATATATATATATATATATATATATATATATATATACTCCTGGAAATTGAAATAAGAACACCGTGAATTCATTGTCCCAGGAAGGGGAAACTTTATTGACACATTCCTGGGGTCAGATACATCACATGATCACACTGACAGAACCACAGGCACATAGACACAGGCAACAGAGCATGCACAATGTCGGCACTAGTACAGTGTATATCCACCTTTCGCAGCAATGCAGGCTGCTATTCTCCCATGGAGACGATCGTAGAGATGCTGGATGTAGTCCTGTGGAACGGCTTGCCATGCCATTTCCACCTGACGCCTCAGTTGGACCAGCGTTCGTGCTGGACGTGCAGACCGCGTGAGACGACGCTTCATCCAGTTCCAAACATGCTCAATGGGGGACAGATCCGGAGATCTTGCTGGCCAGGGTAGTTGACTTACACCTTCTAGAGCACGTTGGGTGGCACGGGATACATGCGGACATGCATTGTCCTGTTGGAACAGCAAGTTCCCTTGCCGGTCTAGGAATGGTAGAACGATGGGTTCGATGACGGTTTGGATGTACCGTGCACTATTCAGTGTCCCCTCGACGATTACCAGAGGTGTACGGCCAGTGTAGGAGATCACTCCCCACACCATGATGCCGGGTGTTGGCCCTGTGTGCCTCGGTCGTATGCAGTCCTGATTGTGGCGCTCACCTGCACGGCGCCAAACACGCATACGACCATCATTGGCACCAAGGCAGAAGCGACTCTCATCGCTGAAGACGACACGTCTCCATTCGTCCCTCCATTCACGCCTGTCGCGACACCACTGGAGGCGGGCTGCACGATGTTGGGGCGTGAGCGGAAGGCGGCCTAACGGTGTGCGGGACCGTAGCCCAGCTTCATGGAGACGGTTGCGAATGGTCCTCGCCGATACCCCAGGAGCAACAGTGTCCCTAATATGCTGGGAAGTGGCGGTGCGGTCCCCTACCGCACTGAGTAGGATCCTACGGTTTTGGCGTGCATCCGTGCGTCGCTGCGGTCCGGTCCCAGGTCGACGGGCACGTGCACCTTCCGCCGACCACTGGCGACAACATCGATGTACTGTGGAGACCTCACGCCCCACGTGTTGAGCAATTCGGCGGTACGTCCACCGGGCCTCCCGCATGCCCACTATACGCCCTCGCTCAAAGTCCGTCAATTGCACATACGGTTCACGTCCACGCTGTCGCGGCATGCTACCAGTGTTAAAGACTGCGATGGAGCTCCGTATGCCACGGCAAACTGGCTGACACTGACGGCGGCGGTGCACAAATGCTGCGCAGCTAGCGCCATTCGACGGCCAACACCGCGGTTCCTGGTGTGTCCGCTGTGCTGTGCGTGTGATCATTGCTTGTACAGCCCTCTCGCAGTGTCCGGAGCAAGTATGGTGGGTCTGACACACCGGTGTCAATGTGTTCTTTTTTCCATTTCCAGGAGTGTATATATATATATAAAAGACGGCGGTCTGAAATAATGACTCCATTTTTTAAATGTGAAATCTGTTAAAGCTTTATAAACAAAACAAACATTATTATGTTTGTCTACATTTTTGGAGCCCTTTCCCAAGAGACCTCCAAATTATACCGTGTAACACGCCGGTGTCTAACGTAACTATCACGTAATCGAGTTTATAATTCAGAGAGTTCGTCCATACATGCACTCTCTCCTTCAGCACGACAATGCCAGACAACACAAGATCGTTGCTGCATGCGCAACAATCTGACCCCTTGCGTTCATTGTCATCGATCACCCTCCATATAGCCTCGACTGGATCCCATCCAATTTTTATGTTTCCAAAACTGAAACAACACCTTCGAGGACCACGTTGATAGTGATGAAGCCGTGCAGGCAGAGACGGAATTTTGGCTGCGTCAACAGAGTTAAACATTCCACAGCGACGATATCAGCAACCTGTCTCTCGTTGGGAGAAATGTGTTCGACGCCAGGATGTCTTCAAATGCTTCAGATGGCTCTGAGCACTATGGGACTTAACATCTGAGGTCGTCAGTCCCCTAGAACTTAGAACTACTTAAACCTAACTAACCTAAGGGCATTACACACATCCATGCCCGAGGCAGGATTCGAACCTGCGACCGCAGCAGTCACGCAGTTCCTGGGCGAAGTTCAAATATGTGGGATCCATATCAGATGGGATAAACAGCAGATTTGATCACATACAAGGAAAGGCAATAAGAACTGGTAGTTGCTTGAAGATAGATCATATGACAATGTTTAAAGAGCCAGTATTGGGTATCACCTCTGTTGGGAAATAGAACACAAGATTAGAATATTTACAGCTTGCACAGAGGCATTTAAGTAACTGAGCCGTGTTGGGCTCATGTATGCATTGGTTTAAACCTTGGTTCCTATTCTGTGTTTGGTTTCCCGCGGTTATTGCGATTATGCTGTTGTTCGCTCTCTCTGTGAGAGGCAGCAGCGATGTGTATCGATATTCGCTCCTTGTACTGCCTTTAGTCTGGTGCTTATATTTTCCAATTGCTACGAGGTCCATGGCTCACCGACCCTGGACAAGAAAGTTGAATTTGGATTTAATTTACCAGCAAGTCAAGACTGTTCACATTGTGCCGTTTAGTTCTAGTTGATGGCTGTTGGGACATTCCGGCGAGCAACAACGTGTGTGTTCGAGTTGGCGAAGGTTTAGCCACCGTCCGGTGGAGTCTAACTGTGTTTGGCTATTTGCAATTGAAGTGCACCAGTGGAATTTTCTACCTTGTGGCCATTAACGTTCCGGTTACCTGTCCTGGCCGTTGACTAGATTTAGGTAGTGTCCTTTCCTCACTGTGTTGTCGTTGTCCAGCACGGTGTGAAGTTCGACAGCTTAATGTATGCTTGGTTTTGGGCGTCTATGCCTTTTACGTTTGTATTGATCTCCCGGCTGTGTGCTGGTCGAGTCGTGCGCGAGTTACCTTGTCGGTGGGTCCGCTGACTGTTTATTGGTTGGGTTGTCGTCAGATCGAGGATGGTTGGGTCAATGCCTGTCTCACCTAAGTGAACGTTAGTATTTAAAGTGCTGGCCGACCCCTGAAACTTCTGAGCGCCGTTAGCTGCACTGCCTTTTCTTATTTTCTGTTGTGTGTATTTGTATGGCTCATGGCCAATAGTTTTGAATTAAAGTTGAATTGTTTTTAGTGGTGTTATAAGTCATGGGCCTTCAGCCGTTTTAAAATTAAAGTTCCTTGCTTGTCAAGTTATAGACTATTTGGGGCCCTCAGCCTAATTTAAGATAAGGCTTTGTTGTTTAAATTTATTTTATCTTAAGTCATGGGGCCTTCGGCCGTTTTTAAATTAAAGATCTTTGTCTTTCGAGCATCAGACTGTTTGGGGCCTTCATCCTAATTGAAGATAAAGCCTTCAATCTTGTGTTTTTTTTCTTTAATTTTACCTTCAGTCTTATGTCATCAGCCTTCAGCCAATTAAGGTTGTTGCTTTTCAAATTTTAGATATTTGAGCCTTCGGTTAAATTATAGAGCTTACTTAACGTGAGGCCTTCTGCCTCCCAAATATTCTTTTTGGTATCTGAATTTTGAATTTATTGCTTTTAGCCTTTTTTTTAGTAAAGTGGTTGTGCCCTTAAGGGATTAGATAGTGTGGCGTGTTCAGCCCACAACTAAGTTCAAGAATTTGTACTGTAATGTTTGGTCAAATAAATAAAGTTATATGTGTTCGAGTGTAACTGACAGCGTTCATTTTGGCCCCTTTCCACAATTCCACTACCTGTCATGTCCTGCGGGTTTAGCAGGGCGTTTCGGTAATCATACACGAATAGAAAACAGTAATACGTGAAGCAATGTTAAGTACCCTCTACTTTGTGCTTCGCAGTGGTTTTCGTAGTATGGCTGAGGGTTTAGGGTGGCCGAGAAACCGCACAAAGGAGGAGAGTTTCTGAAAACAAAGACAAGGTTATTGTGACCTTGAGGCAGCCAGTCACAGCTCTGTTTTCAGGGCAGCCGACGATGGTCGCTGATCGGAACACAAACCAGCTTGACATTCTCGCCTGACGAGGATAGTAGCCGATGTTGCATTCTAAATATGCCAGTGAGGAGACTGAGTGGGCTTGTTTCATCATTGCCAAGCCGTGTCGGCGATGTGCGAACAGGGAAGATGCATCATAAACGTAACGTTAAATATTTGTCTACCGGAACAGCGATACTAGAGATCATTTTCTTAAATTTATTTTGAATGACCATTAATCCACAGACGGATTGCTCCTGATTTTACTTCTAAGAAAGTTTCGTTTTACATTCCCAGAGGCAATTACCATCAAGCTCGGAACTACTTTAGGTAAAAGATTTTAGCCGGGACACCAGTTCACACGTCAAGCACGGCAGTAGTGTGGGATGCCTAACAACCAGGCGACGACTTGTTCGCTTTTCACGTGAAGCCCAGTATGTGATTTTGCATATGCACAATTATTCTGCAGTTCACACTTGTTTTCCAGAGGGCTCGCTGAACCACTTTCAGATTTTTGTTTCGTTCGCTCCACTCTAGTAATTTGGAAAAATGAACACCTGAGTATTCCGTGCGAGCTCCGAATTCTCTTATTTTATTATCATGGTCATTTCTCGCTGTGTAGATGGGAGTCGATAGATTATTTAGGCATCCGGAAGAGTTAGTGAGTGCAATTTCGTGAAAAGATCCGGCCGAAATGAAAATCGCCTTTATTTTAATAATTACCACCCTAACACAGTTGTCGTATCCATGACACTCTCCGTACCCCAATTTCGTGATAATACGAAACAAATTGATCTTCCTTGAACTTGTTAGATGTGTGATATATTGTGTAATCGATCTGTTTTAGTAATCACCTTTAGTAGTACCTTCCATCCTTCGACCAAAAACAATACCACGTTGTTGGAAGAAAGCAGAGGTAACACCCATCCGGAACAACGCTATCAGAAAGTACAACAGTGGACATATGTCTTTGTAGTTTCCATAGACAATTTCCTTACATGTCGATCTACATAGAGTACCTGTAAAAGTACATTACTGCTCTGAAACTACATTTCTTTTACAATAATTATATATGGGTTTGGCCACAAAAGAGTGTTAGGTGCTATAAGCCATTTTTATTATTTTACATAACATAACACGAAATAACTAGGTATTTGCCTACAACAGGTCGTAATAATTTGATGTAGTGTGTGATTGTAATTTCAGCTAGAAAATTTTAAGAAAATTATTCCTGTGGCATAGGCAGCTGAAATGAGTTGGCACATTTAATGTTTAGTGTAAAAATGAACATACAAATAGGTCTTTAAAAATGAGTTATTGACGATGTTGTATAATTTAACGATGTTGTACAGTATTGCTTGTACCTTTATTACTTCCATGGTGTTTACTATTTAGGTAGTCTCACAATGTTTTTATCGCTGATATACAATAACCATAAAAGATAGTTAAGCTATTATGGCGTTAATAATGGCATTAATAACGTTGTAAAGGCTAGTACAGGTATTCAGGAGTCTAATTTGGTGCAATGTTGGTATTTAATCAGTAGTTATTATAGCTTTGCAATGCCTTAAGGTCTCCATTGAATGTCTTTTCGTACTCACTTCAGTTCACACAAGGGTGTCTAAGGTTGACAGAACGTGTATGTGCGAAAATACAGCTAGTTTTTATATTGGCATAGTGTATAGCTAATAACTGTTATCCAGTTGGTGTAAATGAGTAGGTTTTGCGTTTTTATATTAAAATGTGATGTGGTACATATAATGTCTATTCACACATTAGCTGTGCATCGTAATGGTGACACACTTCTTATTTGTGTTTTTCTTCTTTGGTGAAGTGGACCCGATGACGGTCTGACCCTAGACCGAAATCAACCATTTTTAATAAAAATAAAAATAAAAATACCGTTACAGCTGTGTATTTCACTACGGAATTTTTAACCTTTATTAATGCTGTAAAACAATACCTACAAAAAGAGTCTTACGATTCACAAAACTGGTGTCACTGTTACGAGATCCATCTGTTGTAGAATCTTAGATAGTATTCTGAGCTCAAATGTGATGGGTTATCGTCACAATTTTATCGTGCATACTTCCTTGCTATGAATTCCTCGTTATGGCCGCAGTAAATTTAACTTCTGGTACTGAATGCAGTTACGTTACAATTACATTACATTGTGGTTAATCTTGCAAACGCTGAATGTTTGGGTTTCGCTACCATTTGAAAGAGCATATTTTCTTCTAAATACGTAGTTCTACTTTTCCATACTGTTACACTCGTTTGCATTGCATTCCGCATAACTACATGTACAAACGTAATACATTAACTCCGAAATACTATGTCCACTCTCTCAGCATTACGACTGCCTGGACATCACTTTTTGCCAACTAATGATCCTAACTCTGCGTCGTCAACCACAATATGCTACGACATTTTTTGATTCTTCTCACGCATCTTCTTCAAGCTCAGCTGCTATACATTTATGATATTATACCTTTACATTTTTTAATATAAAATAAAGAAAAAAATGTAATATTGGCTTCTGTTTTATTTCAAATTGCTGCCACTCGTCTAGGCTTAACTAAATGGTTATATCATATGTCATCCATTACTTGCTCGTCTGTTGTAATATGATTGCAGTTGGTTATACTCGTGGAGCATTTCACGTTGTGAAGGCTGTAAACTGATAACAGCTGGACTTTTATACAATCTAACGCTATACCATTAAGCTTTTTAAAAAATTACAAAAGTCCCTTTTATTGCATAATACATATTTCTAGTTGTTACCACTAATCTAGGCTCACGTAATGAATGTGTTATATGCTACATATTATGAGTTCGTCTTTTGTAATATGACTACATTAGATGTTACTTGCGTAAAGTTTTATTTTATTCTTTCACAACTTATATTTCATTTCTAATCTGTTTGAGTTTTATGTTTATGTTGTTCCACACTAGGTGTTGAATGCCAATATGTCTTTTGTTTTTGTTACTGACTATCGACTATCTCCGTTGTTCACAATGCTACTTAGCGAGGCACATCTCACTCTGTCAGTATATGAGGTTTTCCTCCATAAAAGTAGCATAAATTTATCTTTGTCAAGTTGTTCACGAGGTTCTGATATGTAGTTAATCGCAATGCATAGTTTTTTGTAAAGTTACACTTTGACTTTTGTTCCATGGTGCAAGATAGCGTGACTTTTGTTTTATGGTTCATGGTAGCGTCATCTACTGGCCTTAGTTTACTTCTTTGATAGAGTGATCGCCACACTCAATTTGAAACTGTTTCTCTTCGAACAGACAACATTGTCAAATATGCTTTCATGAGATGAGATCGTCCATCAAACAATTTTAATACAGCCCCTCGTACACCATATGGACTCCCTCCCATAGCGCCCCACCTGCAGACAAACGGAGCATTGTTATTTGAAATTGTTCTCCGAGCCATAGCAGCAACTGGTGTACAAAGACGCCACACTCTGCGCATAATGTCAGCAGGGGAGATCATGGTACAATTGGAGTCATTTTCAGCTGCTAGCCAATATTGAATTTAAGTTTGATTTAAAGGGAGTTGGAACGCCCTATCCCGACAATGTTAAATTTAGTGACTTGGCTTCCCTGTATTTCAGGAATCACTGTACACATTGACTTTTACAGGACATTAAACTATATGTTTTGAGTCTACTGAACTACAATAATTGCATTTTAGCCAATGGTTTCTGAAATACAATTTTTTAATTACACGGTTAAAATTTTGTGTACTTTTTGTATGTTATCCTAAATAATTTTAATTATACATAACGTTATGGTCTTCTTTTAGTTCGGTAGACTCAGATATGTATGTTATTAATCCCCGAAAATTTGAATATTCTACTCGAAGTGGTTTCTGAGATTGAGGGAAAAATGCAACAGAAAATGTAAATTTTCAAGCATGGCTTCTAAGTTTTCAAAACACTGTACCTCTCTTAACATATGCTTATTTTTTTTATTTTTAGTCACTCAGAAGCACCCTAAACCATACTGTATATCATCCTCTTGATCCTTCTCCAAGTTTTTTCTTCTTTTCTTCTTTCTGGACTCCTTAGTGACCAACTGTGCTTCATACTCTGCTTTATGAATGCAAACCTTGACAATCTATTCAAGTTCTGTGACGCAGTTTGCTCCAGGATTAATTCCCATATGCTGCACCACTTTCACTCTACCAATGTTGCCATCATTAAAAGCAATAACAGCATCACTACCCCCCCCCCCCTCCACTTTAGTGTCTTCATTCCAACAATAACATTTTTTGGTAAGCGAGTCCATGTAAGATTATTGAACGACTCATTGGGATTTTGAGTCTCACCATGCAGACACTTCTTCAGTAATTCAGGATTTGCCAGGTCTCTGTAAATAGGTTTTATGATATCCGTGACTGCTGCTGAGATGGAATGTTTATGGCTGTATGAAGTTTGAGTACTGGGCATTGCGTCAATTGCATCATGAATCAGGTCCAGGAGGGCAAAGGTTGTGTACTGGTTTTTCATCACCTGACAGTCTGTGGAAGAAGGTAGCCCATACTACCTGCTTCATTTTCAACATATTCTCAGTATTATTTCTAATGGCCATCCCATAAAACTACTGTAGTTCATTAGTCATTTTGTCTGTCAGCCTGCCTCTTATGGTTTTATCATGAGACAGTTTCTAGTCTCTCAAACTTTGTTTCAACTTCTTCAACCTGGTACCCATCCTCTTCTGGACATGACCAACACATCCCAGCTTTGTGATAATCTTCTCACCGTAAGACTGAGCGACTACTACAATGTTACATGCTTTTGAGTCTCCATCACCTAAGAACTTAGTGTAACACACTCCCCTTTCGTTTACAGATCGACTAAAAATTCAAGAGCTGCAGAGGCCTCCATACCACCACTTGTTTCTTCATAATTTCTGTCACAAATATGCCCTTTTTCATTCCCTGATTTACACTTAAAACAATGTCTGGTTAAAATCTGGAAGTGTGTTACCTTTCCAGTATGCACACTGGTCACCGTAGAACAGAATTCTTAGAACTGTAGCCGCTCTTCTGCCAAGAGCCATCAAAAGCTACTGGTATGTCAGTCATACCACCATTTATTTCAACGGCTTTGTTTGCAGCGCCCTTCATTGACTCACATACAACAGATTCCACAGCAGCTCCAATAAATCCTACATACTTCTCGATTTTACGAGGTGGGTGTGGCATATTCATCACGGCACACATTGTTTCTGCTGCAGTGTATTCTTGCCAATAGCTCTCAATCCATAAAACCAATCAACATTTACTTCAAAATAATTATCTTTACACTTATTTCAAAATGAATGAGTATATTTATAACCGGCACAATTAATGATAAGTTTCCTGGCTAGTCCATTTGATACCTCACTGTCTTCATGTAAACCAACTGGTCCTCCACATATTTTACAACACACATATTCACGTAACAACCTTGTTAGGATGTGTAAATCTATCAGAATATAACCTAACCTACAATTTACATCACTTTCGTTTTGAGAAAGCTATGTATCACAACGTTTTATTTTAATCTTCGAAGCACTAATGGGTGTTTCTCTAGATACTGACGAGTTTGCGTGTGTTTCATTGTCTGTAACTTCACACATCACATGTTGAACACAATATTTCCCTTTATTCGAAAATCTATTACCATGAAACCCACGTTTCTTAAAAACACTTAGTTTTGGCTTCATACTTTACTGTTTGAGAGATTTACCAATTTATTCGTCACTTTTCCTCAGAGAAAAACTTCGCACTTCGATATACAACGCGCGTTTATGCTATGAAACGATACGGTACTGTTTTTGACAGTGATTCCAAAACAAACACCTAATTTTGCATTTATAACACAGCAATCCACAGCCTTCTATATAAAAAATTACCGATTTTATTAGATCTTGAGGTAATGCAAGTAAAAATTTTAACATTTTAAACTGGTGTAGATTATGTTTAAAAATAAAATACTTTTCATGTGGCTTTACAAGTAATCATATTAGTCTTAAAACTGCAAATTTTATAATGAGATAGAACTCAGAAAAAGTGAAAAAAAATCCGCTCTAAGTCCCCTTAAATATGTGTACAATACTAACTGAAATTTCTGTGTATGGAGTACTAAGATGCATATCTATTATGTACATATTTGCTATCGTTAATGTTCCTGTACATTTTATTCCACAGCTTCAATCTCATGATTAAATTTTAAAACGCCTAACGGTTGATAAAGAATTGTGAAATCAAGACCTTTCTACATTTCAATGTTGTCACATAGACATCTTAGGTAGTGCTGCAGCCGGCGGGATTGACCGAGCGGTTCTAGGCGCTACAGTCTGGAACCGCGCGACCGCTACGGTCGCAGGTTCGAATCCTGCCTCGCACATGGATGTGTAATGTCCTTAGGTTAGTTAAGTTTAAGTAGTTCTAAGCTCTAGGGGACTGATGACCTCCACAGTTAAGTCCCATAGTGGTCAGAGATATTGGAACAAAAAAATGGCTCTGAGCACTATGGGACTTAACATCTGATGTCATCAGTCCCCTAGAACTTAGAACTACTTAAACGTAACTAACCTAAGGATATCACACACACACCCATACCCAAGGCAGGACTCGAACCTGCGACTGTAGCGGTCGCGTGGTTCCAGACTGAAGCGGCTGGAACCGCTCTGACACACCGGCCGGCACCTGTCTTCCTGTGCTTTACGTAACTTCGAACATTTACAAATTTATATGTCTCATGTGTTAGTGTAAGTAGATTGGAGGATACGCGATAATTAGTAATTTCGCCTTGCTTTATTCTACTGTTTGTATTTAAAAATAACAGAGAATTTTGTGCTTTGGAATTAATTTTATTTATTCTATATCAATGTTATCCCTTTCAAAATACTCCCCAGTGGATATTACATACTTATGCTAGCACTTTTTCCGATCCGCGAATCGCTTTTGGAACTCGATATTTGGGATAGATTTTAGCTCTCTCAGCGATGCGTTTTTAACCCCACCAGTGTTCCTAAAACGAAGGTACTTCAACGTTTTCTTTATTCATGAAAACAAAAAATGTCGCTTAGGCGCTTGTACAGCGAGTATGGAAGCTAGGAATCACTACAGTACGGTTCCACAGGAAAGCCAACTCACATGCCAGCATTATTATCGACTTCTATTGTACCTATCTGGCGATCATTCATAATAATGTCTCTCACTTTTCCATCGATTTCATCGGTTGATGATGTGCTGGGGCTCCGAGTGCGCTCGTGTTCCAGCACCGTTGCACCTAATTCCGTCGTTAAACCGATGCCTAATACAAATTCACTGATGCATTTTATCAAAGTAAGTAAACTCCAACAGTACCAAGACACACAAAATCTTTTTGATAGTTGACAACAGCGTAACTATCGAATGTGGCCAACACTGTATAGATACTTTTCACAGCTTGTAAGCAAATCCAACAAAGATCGCGCACATCGGACAAATACAAAACTTCTTTTTTCCAATACAGCTCTTACTTTTAGATACCGAGAGGACTTCATTCAGTGGTACCTGTTAACTACCGTTAAATAAAATGTAATATGGACAGTTTTCATTTACAATATGTCCTGCAGTTTTAAAACTTCTAGATAACAACCCTGAGTGATAAGTTATTATCGTCTGAATACGAAAGCTGATTGACTGCTGAGCAGATCCACTCACGAGTTGGACAGGACTCTAACGAGGCAAGAATGAGTTTGCGAGGTGCGCGTCGAGCAACAAGCAAACACGCGAGACACCTGCCGGCCCGACGCTCGTCTCCTGCAGGCAGCCGAGCAGACTGGCAGTGTGGGGTCTCTACGGCAAAGTTGAGCCACTCTTCTCGCCCACGGCCTGCAGGACTAGAATAGCACGCGGGCACGCTGCCCCCAATTATGCGGCCACTACCTAGGGATTACGGTTATCACTGAAACAACCGCTTTTCCGTTATATCGTTTTTTATCAACACCAGTTTAACTGGCTGTTAGAAGCACTCAAAATAACCTATTTCCGGTTTCTATGTTTTTATTATTTCCTGTTATAAACTTTGAAATCGAACAGAGATCTAAAAATTTTGACTCCATCAGTTTCACGATACATAAAAGAAACATATTAAATTAAATAGGCAAATAAAACTTAGTCTACATCTACATGGAAACTGTGCAAATCACATTTAAGTGCCTGGCAGAGGGTTAATCAAACCGCTTTCACAATTCTCTATTATTCCAGTCTCGTTTTGCGCGTGGAAAAAATGAACACCTATATCTTTCTGTACAAGCTCTGATTTCCTTTATTTTATCGTGGTGATCGTTTCTTCCTATGAAAGTCGGTGTCACCAAATATATTTTCGCATTCAGAGGACAAAGTTGGTGATTTGAATTTCGTGAGAAGATTCCATTGCAATGAAAATCGCCTTTCTTTTAGCGATTTCGAGCCCAAATCCTGTATTATTTCTGTGACACTCTCCCCCATATTTCGCGATAATACAAAACGTGCTCCCTTTCTTTGAACTTTTTCGGTGTCCTCCGTCAGTCCTATCTGGTAAGGATACCACACCGCGCACCAGCATTCTAAAAGGGGACGGACAAGCGTAGTGTAGGCAGTCTCCTTAGTAGGTCTGTTACATTTTCAAAGTGTCCTGCCAATAAAACGTAGTCTTTGGTTAGCCTTTCCCAAAACATCTTCTATCTGTTCCTCCAAATTTATGTGGTTCGTAATTGTAATACTTAGGTATTTAGTTCAATTTACGGCTTTTAGATGAGACTGATTTATCGTGTAACCGAAGTTCAACGAATTCGTTTTAGCACTCATGTGGATGAACTCACTCTTTTCATTATTTAGGGTCAACAGCCACTTTTCGCACAATTCATAAATCTTTTCTAAATCTTTTTCAGTTTTTTTTGATCTTCTGATGACTTTTAGTCGATAAATGACTGCGTCATCTGCAAACGGCCTAAGACGGCTGCTCAGATTGTCTCTAAAATCGTTTATATAGATAAGGAACACTAAGGGCCTATAGCACTACCTTGGGGAACGCTAGAAATCACTTCTGTTTTACTCGATGACTTTCCGTCAATTACTGCAACTGTGACCTCTCTGACAGGAAATCAAAAATCCAGCCACATAACTGAGACGATATTCCATAAGCACGCAATTTCCCTACGAGCCGCTTGTGTGGTACAGTTCCGTGCTTTTCGCGAAAAGTGGTAAGTAGTTGAACATTAAAAAAAAATCACCAGCATTATCCGATTGATTCAAATTTTTTGAAACTCTGCTCAAAAATCGGGCATCACACCACTGATGGACATAGTCAGTGCTAAAGAATGGAAACTGAGCTAGAAGAATTCTGTTTTTCGTGTTAATTTGTACGCTTTCAAGGGCTACAAGCAGAGGCAGCTTATGTAGACACATTCAGCAGATCAGCCGCTTTCCATTTTTTTGTAACCATGAAATAACTGTCAAGTTTGAAGTTTCCTTTTTACGCTATATCATACGATTGTTGTGGATTCTCCCATTTTTCATATTTAAATCAAATAGAGCATTGTATTTCATTGATACCTCACTTTGTAAAATACTTGCATTCTGTAATACAACTGATGTGCTACGATCATAGCGAGAAACGACCACGTAGGCCACATGGAGTAAGTCTTCCACATTACATGTACAAGCGTACCATCTAACACGCCACGTTACATGGTAACAGGTACGTTCTTGCCTCAGCAATGGTGTACCAATTCTTATGCCATGTGCTTGTTGCTTGTTTCTGTCGGCATTGGTTTTAAAATAGCATTGGTCGTCTTTCCCATTTCCTACAGTAATGCAATATTTCAAAACAATGGCAACATTAGGAATAAAAGCTACTCGCTGTTTAAAAGATTTTTAGTATTGCTGCTATGGCTAATTGATGTTTCGGTTTCTTACCCGGTTGCTAGTAAAAAAATAAAAACACCTGTTGTAACCGAAACCAAACAAATACCGAAAAATATCAGTTATTCAGAACTAAAATACCGGTATCGGTTTTAACCGGTCGTTTTTTCCCAACCCTACCATTGCCGAGGGGTCTGAGCCAGGTGTTTACGAGAGAACTACCAAACCGTTCTAGCTGTCTCCTCAAGGAAATACGGGACACAGTCTATATGGAAGAGCGCCAAGTTGACTGCAACTCAGCACAACATAGTTTAGATTAGACTTCTAGAGCAGCATACATAACACAACTAGTTTTCAAATAGATATCAAGCTGCCAAAAGAGGATACAAGCTCACAAACACGGCTCCACTCGGCAGTTAATTAGTGAGTACCTCGAGGATAGTATACTTCAACACAGGGCCGTGCCTCAGCACCTATCTTAGGACTAATGTGAATTCGCCTACAAGAAGAGCCAAACTGGACAGTACATAAGTAATGTTAGACCTTGTTAACTAGCTCTATATCAGGTTAAAGACAGGCCCTTGGCAGGGAACAGTCTATATTGCCATGCGCAATCTGTGCACTCAAGTTTCATTCGGTAAACCATTGTAAATTGTAATTAATCTGTGTTGTCATATATTTTTACCATAACTGTCACCTAACCCTATTTGGTCTTGTGATATAGGTGTCTAGTTACTGCGTGCAACCAAGACACTTCGTAACAGCAACCACTTTCGCTGGTAAGGGGGTTCTCTTCCATTCATTTATATATGTTTGGCACGAAGTGTCTTTGCTGCGAGTTACACAAGTTCAGGCTGCCATCCATTTCGCTAATGTTATTGCATCAACGTGTCCGACATCGATCAAAATACACACAAAAGACTCCAAATTAAGAGAGGACACTGGCTTCGCTTAGTTCTGCGACGATATACAATCTACGTCTAAACACTCTCTTGTTTCGATGGGGTATCTCCATGGACCACATCTTGTCAAAATCAGAGTCACTTTGGGTAACGGGGATGAAAACATCTTCCAAAGCCTTCACGTATCGTTCTGTAGTCACCGTGCCATCAAGCAATACCACACTGATTATTCCGTGGCTGGACACTGCACACCACACGGTCACCCGTTGAGGGTGATGAGACTTCTATATCGCGAAATGCCAATCTTGCTTACTGGCGAACCCATCTAAACGAAAGTGGGCTTCGTCGCTAAACCAAATTATACAGCGCATACTCATTCCCATCGTACCCCGCGGCCAACAGTGCAGTTTGAACGTCCTGACGCAAACCGTTCACAAGTTATGACGCTTTTATTTTATATAGTCATATGATTGTCATCCTTTATATGCTGATGCATTGCAAGTGCGCTGTAGGTATAAAAGTTGCAGTTGTTACCAAAAAGTTGGGTTGACTTCATGGCACTGCTAAACATGTGTTCTGTACCTGAACAAACGCCATATTAATTGTGCAGGAGAGGACAGCCATTGGAAATGGAGGTTGCAGAGGTTGTCGTACCGTGAAATTCGGACAAGATTTGATCACCGCGTTAATAAACATAGACCCACTGATATGAAATTCAGTAATTATTAAACAAATTTGAGTCCACTGATACCGTTAAGAAAGAGCATGGACAATGCTATCCATCACCTTCTGCTGACCGAATTGAAAGGATCGGAACATCCGTTGAACACAGTCCAAAATCGGTGCGGCGATTGTCGGTGGGATTGGATACTCAAGGCTTGACGTGTAACGTGTTGCGACACACGCTGAAAAACTACCGTACCATTTGCAGATTCTCCATTAGTTAGATGACGAGGATTTGGCAGAGCATATGGACATATCTCAGGATATGCTTGAAGCAGATGCAAATCGTAACATCCTCAGCCAGATCCTACTCCTTCGGAAGAGTTAACTGACATAGCTGCACTATCTGGGATAACTCACCGCCAGTGGAGCACCTGGAATTCCAGCGAGACTCCCCCGAAGTTAATGTGTAGATGGAAGTATCCATTGACGAAATCTAAGACCCGTTCTTCTTCGCCGAAAATTCGATCAGTGGGGCAGTGTACCTGGATATGCTGCAACAGTTTCTTTTACCATTACTTGAACAGGGAGGACCCGTGCACAATGTTTATTTCCAACAGGACGGGACATTATGCCATAGATATACGAACCGTTTTGAATGTCGTATTGTGTTTCCAGGATGATGGATTGGGAGCCTACGACCAGTATCTCGGCGGCGCGTTCTCCCGAGCTCCCACTTCCACGTCTGGAGATTTACCAAGAAGCGTGTGGTAAGCTGTTGCCGTATCAGCTCATTGGCAGAGGTCCGAGACCATGCTGCAGGTATAAAGCAACAAATGCTGTGGAATGTCTTTCGCGTCAGAGCCGGCATACAGAAATTGTGTCGGGATGTGAATGGTGCTCATGTTGAAGGAGGAAGGAGCTTGCGGACGCTTAGCGCCGTCGACGTGCTCGTGTTGAATGTAACATGTGATAAAGATATGCCACTGTATGTGATAAGAACACAATAATTATTATTTTAACAAAATTGGTATTTAATTTCTGGACACCCTGTGCTACAGTTTTCTGAAAACAGTGATATAAGGGGCAACATCACTGTAGATGTAGACGTTTGACTTGTGTTAAGAAACCTTCATCCCTTGGCAACTATAAATACTGTTGCTAATCAAATATCCCACAATGAACGTCTAAGGTTCAGGCCACAACGAATTTTGTATCGGTTGAGAATAAATAGTTGCCACTATTTAATTTCCAACCCTCTTATTAAACTATATGTTGAACACTGTCTTTTATATGTTATATTATGGTCTGTAATTAGATACGTTATTTACTGTTGCTGTAGACTGACTATTGGCACAGAATAAGTCGTGTGGATCTCGTGCTGTGTACCACACAACTAAACACCTGGAAACTCATGAGACGCGACGAACCGGGCTGTGCAGAGTCCCACTCGGATCCAGTGTGTAACAGATTTTTTGTTAGAATTTATTCTTAGAATTGGTGAAGGTATATATACATTGTATTTAAGGTATAGTTGTAAAATTTTGTCTCATTCTTTTTCAGTAAATTTTTGAGAATTATTAGTATTATACGTACCTTAGCTGAAAATACCGTAAATTTCTAAAGATAATACCATAAGTTGGGTTGATTTGAGAGACAGAGACCAAACAGCGAAGTCATCGGTCTCATCGAATTAGGGAAGGATGGGGAAGGAAGTCGGCCGTGCCCTGTCAAAGGAACCACCCCGGCATTTGCCTGAAGTGATTTCGGGAAATCACGGAAAACCTAAATCAGGATGGTCGGACGCGGGATTGAATCGTCATCCTCCCGAATGGTAATACCATAAGTACTTACAGAACATAATTGTAATGGTTGTTTATAACACCTGTTGGAAGCAGGTAGGGAATTGGTCATATCAGGTGAAAGCCTAAATAAATGAACAAGTGTTACAGATTCAGAGAGCACACTGATAAATCTATAAAAACAAGAACGGTACTCGAAAACTAGCGCCACATTCTTTTAGTGTGGCTGGTGTCCAACTTTACCACGGCCCGCCAGCATAGCCTGTGTGTTAAAGAGCCGGTTCGGAATGTGGTGAACGGATGGATAAACGACGAGTGGCGGTGTGCCGACCAACCTGAATGTGGCTTTTACGCGGTTTCCCACATCCCAGAAACTGAATACCAGGCTGGTTCCCAAGTTCCGCCTTAGTTACACAATTCGAAAACATTTCGAAAAACTTTACGACGCTTTCAGATGAATAACAGTACATGCAGACTGCTGGGATAGACTCATTCCGTCCTGGATGTTAAACGGGTAGCGACAGGAAGGGCAACCGGTCACCCTTAAAATTAACCACGTCACATCCGTCAATAACCATGCCGACCCTGAGATGATGTGGAACAAAGACACAAGAAAAATATATTCAACTTTGCTACACTGGTCTACCGAATACAGACTTCGTTGCTGGTTTATGCAGCAAGCCTTTCAAGAAAGGATACAGATATGGCAGGTTTGTGAACGGTCGAAAGGAAGGCATTATGCATCAATACACCTAAGAATTCAATCCTGCTTTACTAGAAAGTCGCTCGTGCAAAAGGGGCTCAAGTCCCCTGCTTATTTTAGCCGACTTCCCACGACTTTCGTTTGGTTTATTCAGCGCCGTCGCTGGCACTTAGGCGGGGGGTGGTGGTGGTGGGGGGGGGGGGGGGTGGCGGGAGTAAACAGTCAGTCAGCTCTCGCTCTGTGTGTGTCTGCTGTCTGTTGCTTACACCACCAGCGCTGCAGCTGCTGTACCGGTGCAAGGGTGGGGCGGTACAGGACGTCCTCATCACCCACCTCGCTGCTTTCCAAACACACGCTACGTACTCCCACGCATCGGCCTTTACGCCATTCTCTCAAACTAGACACCGGCGAGATAATTGCAAGTGCGAGTGAGGAACTAGCTCAGTCGGAGAAGTGGGGCGTAAGAAGCAAGGAAGGAAGAGCGGATAAAGTTTAACTTTGAGTCGACAACGAAATCATATTTAGCAGTTGTATACAACCACTCGCTCACAGAAAGATACATACCTAAAGACTGGAAAATTGCTCAAGTCACACCAATACCCAAAGAGGGAAGTAGGAGTAATCCGCTGAATTACAGGCCTATATCACTAACGTCGATTTGCAGTAGGGTTTTAGAACATTTACTGTAGTTGAACATTATGAAGTACCTGGAAGAAAACGATTTATTGGCATACAGTCAGCACGGATTCAGAAAATATCGTTCTTGTGAAACACAACTAGCTCTTTATACTCATGAAGTAATAAGTGCTATCGACAGGGAATGTCAAATTGATAAATTGATTCCATATTTTTAGATTTGCAGAAGGCTTTCGACACCGTTCCTCACAAGAGTCTTCTAATCAAACTGCGTGCCTACGGACTATCGCCTCAGTTGTGCCGCTGGGTTCGTGATATCCTGTCAGAAAGGTCACAGTTGCTAGTAATAGACGGAAAGTCAAAGAGTAAAACAGAAGTAATATCCGGTGTTCCCCAAGGAAGTGTTACAGGCCCTCTATTGTTCTTGATCTATATTAACGACATGGGAGACAATCTGAGTAGCCATCCGAGATTGTTTGCAGATGATGCTGTCATTTACCGTCTTGTAATGTCATCAGATGATCAAAACGGCTTGCAAAATGATTTAGATAAGATATCTGTATGGTGCGAAAAGTGGCAATTGACCCTGAATAAAGAAAAGTGCGAAGTTATTCACATGAGTACTAAAAGAAATCAGCTAAATTTCGATTAAGCGATAAGTCACACAAATCTGAGGGCTGTAAATTCAGCTAAATACTTAGGGATTACAATTACAAATAACCTAAATTGGAACGATCACATGGATAATATTGTGGGTAGAGCAAACCAAAGACTGCGATTCACTTGCAGAACACTTAGAAGGTGCAACAGGCCTACCAAAGAGACTGCTTACACTACGCTTCTCCGCCCTATTCTGGGGTACTGCTCTGCGGTGTGGGATCAGCATCAGGTCTGACTGACGGATGACATCGAAAAAGTACAAAGAAGGATAGCTCGTTTTGTATTATTGCGAAATAGGGGAAATAGTGTCACAGACATGATACTTGAGTTGGAGTGGGAATCATTAAAACAAAGGCGATTTTCGTTGCGACGGGATCTTCTCATGAAATTTCAGTCACTAGTCTTCTCCTCCGATTGCGAAAACATTCTGTTGGCACCCACCTACATAGGGAGAAATGATCATCACGATAAAATAAGAGAAATCAGGGCTCACGCGGAAAAATTTAAGTGCTCGTTTTTCCCGCGTGCCGCTCGAGAGTGGAAAGGTGGAGAGAGAGTTTGAAGGTGGTTCATTGAACCCTCTGCCAGGCACTTTATTGTGAATAGCAGAGTAATCATGTAGATGTAGATGTAGATTGAAGATAGAGGGCAAGCTCGGATGGGAAAGCACAGGGAACAAAATAAGCCATTACCTCTCACAGTAACCCGGAATTTGCCTTAATACGATGTCGGAAAACCTAAATCTGGGTGACCAGACTCAACATTGAGCCAGCGTCCCATCTGTTACGTGTCCATTGTCCTACCACTGGGCCACCTCGCACGTTGAGTGCAGTTGTTGATGCAGTTACATGTTATATCATTCTAAAAATAAAGAACTTTAGTTTCTCCGGACATTTTTAACCAAGACAGTGAAAGAACACATTTTACAAAATATTTTGATGTCTTTGCTGTTTTTCCTCATAGTCGGTGTTCGAATTCAAACATTTGTCGTACCGCTCCACAGTCTCTTTTATGCCTTATGCATACTCAGTTATCGCCTCGTTGTTGAACCAGTCACTAACGTCCGCCATCAGTCCGCTGTCATTTCCACAGCGCTTTCTTCCCAAAAGAACCCTTCGATTTGGAAAAAAGATAGCAGTCACGTGGTGCCAAGACGGGCCTATAAGACAGTTATTCAAAATCTTTCCCGAAGCAACTCCTTCGTCGACGCGGCAGAATGCCTGCGAGCGTTATCGTGAAAAATCACAGTCTCGCTAGGCAACAATCGACAGCGTCGGTTGCATTGACTGTCTCTTCTCTAGGAATGAAGTCGATAGGTCGGACGCCCTTTCGATCCCTAAACACAGTGGCTGTATCCTTTCTGGTGCTCAGAACTGAATTCAAGAGAACAAAGCTCGGTCCATTAATAGTATCGTCTACTCCGTTGAATTTCTTCGCTTATACTTCATTTGATGTCGTCAGTCGTTACTGAAGATCGACGCTATCCTTTTTCATCACGAACGTTCGTTCTTTCGCGCCGCGCGGAGTGGCCGTGCGGTTAAGGCGCCATGTCACAGATTGTGCGGGTCCTCCAGCCAGAGGCTCGAGTCCTCACTCGGGCATGTGTGTTCCATTCTCGTTTCTAAATTCTATAATTACCACTAAACAAATACTGCTAAGGTAATGCCTGGACATTGAGTTAAACAGAGCTTGGATGACGTGTACAGGTACAGCTGCCCATGCAGCCTGAACACGATACCACAGTTCATCAAGAGTAGTGACTGGCGTATTGTGACGAGCCAGTTGCTCCGCCACCATTGACCAGACGTTTTCAATTGGTGAGAGATCTGGAGAATGTGCTGGCCAGGGCAGCAGTCGAACATTTTCTGTATCCAGAAAGGCCCGTACAGGACCTGCAACATGCGGTCGTGCATTATTCTGCTGAAATGTAGGGTTTCGCAGGGATTGAATGAAGGGTAGAGTCACGGGTCGTCACACATCTGAAATGTAACGTCCACTTTTCAAAGTGCCGTCAATTCAAACAAGAGGTGACCGAGACGTGTAACCAATGGTACCCCATACCATCACGTCGGGTCATACGCCAATATGGCGATGACGAATACACGCTTCCAATGTGCGTTCACCGCGATGTCGCCAAACACGGATGCGACCATCATGATGCTGAAACAGAACCTGGATTCATCCGAAAAAATGACGTTTTGTCATTCGTGCACCCAGGTTCGTCGTTGAGTACACCATCGCAGGCGCTCCTGTCTGTGATGCAGCATCAAGGGTAACCGCAGCCATGATCTCCGAGCTGATAGTCCATGTTGGTGCAAACGTCGTCGAACTGTTCGTGCAGATGGTTGTTATCTTGCAAACGTCCCCATCTGTTGACTCAGGGATCGAGACGTGGCTGCAAGATCCGTTACAGCCATGTGGATAAGATGCCTGTCATCCTGACTGCTGTTGATACGGGACCGTTGGGATCCAGCACGGCGTTCCGTATTACCCTCCTGAAGCCACCGATTCCATATTCTGCTAACAGTCATCGGATCTCGACCAACGCGAGCAGCAATGTCGCGATACGATAAACCGCAATCGCGGTAGGCTACAATCCGACCTTTATCAAAGTCGGAAACGTGATGGTTCGCATTTCTCCTCCTTACACGAGGCATCGCAACAACGTTTCACCAGGCAACGCCGGTCAACTGTTGTTTGTGTATAACAAATCGGTTGGAAACTTTCCTCGTGTCAGTAAGTTGTAGGTGTCACCACCGGCGTCAACCTTGTGTGAATGCTCTGACAAGCTAATCATTTGCATATCACAGCATCTTTTTCCTGTCGGTTAAATTTCGCTTTTGTAGCACGTCATCTTCGTGGTGTAGCAATTTTAATGTAATTAAAACAGACTCCACCTTTGCTGAACTTGTGCTCAAAGAAGGATACAAATATCTAACACACACAGAAGTGCTACGTATAGCCAACAAAGGCAGAAAACTCAGCCTATTAGAAGCACTTGAACACTTAGCCCTAAGTCCCTAGCTAGTTCTAAATGACGAATTGCAACCGAGCACATCACCACTCTTAAACTTTACACAATACAGCAGACGTTCTACTAACTGCAAAGTGTGCCAATAGTAAACAAATTCATACCCCAATATAATGTAATATCCCTTATGTGTTTACATTCCTAACTGTAACTCACCTGTAACAATGTAATATTTGGTATTTATTAATGCACAATTTTTCTAGTAACAAAATGTAACCCCCAAAAGAAAGCGTCGCTGTTGTACAACCAACGTTGTCCAGAGCAACTGTTCACAACAAATACCAAAAAATTGTAATTTTGTAATAATGTTTATTCTAAATAATTCTAATTGTTGTCATACATGGTTCTGACAAACCATAACATGTGATTTATTATGCTAAAGAACAGTTTTACAGAACAAAAAGTCAAAAGACCCCTTTGACAATTTCAAAGACAAGACCACAGCTAAATATCGTGTGTAAGTGCGTTGTATCTTAGTTCAGAATGTTTGGTTCGTAAGAACACAAGCTCCTTGTAAACAATAGCCAGTAGTTATCTGAAGATGGCCTACTAAGCCGAAAACTAGTTCATACAAATAAAATTCTGCAGAACAAAAAACTGCCTAAGTGTTACTCAACCCTTTACACTTCTATGTTTCTACGTCAGTGACTCCTTCGCAGGAGCGGCATGAAAAGATATGCAGATATTTCAGCGCTCCTCAGTTTCAGCCCATAATCATGTGACATGCACTCGCTCTCTAATCTCTGGAGCCAGTACGTTCTGTGCTGTTGTACTGAACTGTGACGCGGTCAGCTGAGGATGTGTACACCTGGCACGGAGACAGGAACTTCCATCGACACCTCTTCGCAGCACTCCGAGTCATTGCCAGTTGGGCCATGGCGGCCGTGCAGTTCGCCCTGTGCTACCTCTACGTGTGTCTGCGTTCTCCATCTCCTTCGGCTTCCAGGACTAAGCCCCCGTATTAATCTCCGGCAGATACCCACGATCACAGCGGGTCGATGTCAGTGACAGCTCATTTCGCTTTCGGCCTTAACGGCTCTACGTCTGCGACATCTGCAGAGTCACTGTGGGCGCTAGCTGTGTCGAGGCCTTGCAGCGGCAAGCATTCGAATATCGTGTCGCCGTCCCATAGGATAGAACATGCCGTAAGCTTTCCACGCTAAGCTTTGACTCACCTGCGAGTTCTGGAGGTATTATGGCAACGGAAACATAATCACCTATCACAAATGCTATCAGCGCGCGCGGAAGCTAATCAACATCAGAAACTCATAAATGGGAAGCCAATAGCGGAGATTGCTTACTGACACTTGGAGCGCTATGATCTAGAAACTATGTTGTTGTGAATATGTTCACTGCTAAAATTCTTCTCTGTTACTGCCTAATCGACGCGTAACTGAATTAAATAAATGCCAGTCTAGTTGCCGTCACTACTCAGTATAACCTCCGCACATTTGACATGATTTTTGATCTCAATTTCAGTTCCTCAGAGCTCTTGAACAATGGGTACCTTCTCTCCAGAATTGTAAATTACCATTAACTAGGCTAATTGAATCCGTACACATTTTGAGTAATTTTCACCTGCAGCTAAGATTTATGACAGTTTGAGTCATTTCCTCCGCACTATACAAATTTCGAACCGAGTTGCCACAATAGCAAACTATAGCACAAGTACCTAGGACGTGCAAAATGGGTATGTGCTATAAGTATTTTAGATTTTTAGGGATATTTCTCTAAGGATGATAGATTAAACATGTGCCATCAGCAAGTAAAAACGGAAAAATTCTTCACATTTCGCAATTCCCCCACAATTTAAAAACAGATTCATAAATACGAGGGTTGGGACTTAAATAGTGGCAACTATTCATTCACAACCGTTACAAAAGGGTTACATCTTTGCACCTGTTACTGTCTTTCAAAGTAGTCACCAGCATTGTGTAGAACCCGTTGCCAGCGGTGTGGAAGGCGTAGTATACCGTTAGCAGAGCCTGTTCTGTTGATGGTGCGAATGGAGCGGTCTACTGCCTGTCGAATTTCTGGAACAGTTCTGAAGCGAATGCCACGAAGTGGTTTCTTCATCTTCGGAATCAAATTAGAGTCACAGGGACTTAATTCCGGGGAGTATGGTGGATGGTACAGTACTTCCCAGGCCCATCGACGGAACAGAGCAGCCACAGCTTGCGCTGTATGCGCCCGCGCATTGTCGTGCAAAATGATGGGTGGGTTGCGCAAAAGTGTCGCCGCTTCTTTCGCAAATCTGGTTGCACGAACAGTAATACTGTGCATTGATGGTCTACCGTGGAGGAACTAATGCGTTATGATAACACCATAACAGTCGTACACGAGAATCACCACAACTTTCACCATACTGGGGTTCTGACACACTTCAGACTTTCGCGACGACCCATAATGATGCCATTCGTTGGATTAGCGTTTCAGATTTTGCTCGTACGATGTGGCCCATGTCTCATACAGTGTTACGATACGGCGTAAGAAAGCCTCTCCTTCACGCTCATAGCGTTCCAAGTGCGTCTGAGCAGCGTCGTAACGCATCCATTTCTGCATTTCCGTCAAGTCATGCGGAACCCATCGTGATGCAATTTTTCGCATGCCCAGACGTTCCTTCAGGATGCGAAACACAGTCGTATGCACTAATCCGGTTTCGTGGGCGAGCACACTGTCCACTAAAGCTGCAAAAGCATACACTTCTTTTTCAGAGTGGCTAGGACGACCTGCCCGATGCGTATCTTCCACAGTTTGCCGACCTTCGTTGAAGGCTTTTACCCAACGTGCCAAGTTCTATATCGCAATGCCGATTCCTTGCACGCCTCATGAAGACCTTGATGACACTGTCGTGCTGTACGACCTCTGGCACATTCAATCTTGATCCAAGCCCACTGTTGCTGCTTCGAAAACATAGTGACACGAATAAGTTAGACCGCTCGCTCACAAGTGACTGTGCTTCCCTCGATTTAGCGCATGCCGGTGACGTGGGACGGGTGAGTTCGGAGGTAAGGTGGGTACGTCAACAACGTGAGCTATCACCGACAATAGTAGATTCCATTGCATAGAGTCTCCACAGCAGTGTTGCCACAATAAAGTGCAGTAGAAGACTTATAACACTGTGGTGGCTTTTCTTCTCACCCAATAACAAAACTCGAAACATCTGACCTGGGTAACTTGGCCGAAACAAGCGAGATTCCCTTGCACTTGTCTCTCCAAAACTTTAAGACAAATTCTTTCCATTAGCGAATGCCTATCAAATACGGGTACAATATCCACGATACTTTTGACCTTTACTAAAGATGTAATCGCGTTCAAAAGCAGAGTGGTTATGGGCAAGCCTTACGCCCGTAGTCTTTCGAAGCAATGTATGTTACTGACAAAAATTCTGTTCAGCGCATCTGAACCCTCACGTCATAGTTTATTCTATGAATTTGGCCAATTGCTTCATTGAGCACATTATTCTGACGGCATATGTAGGCCTATAACGAATATAAAAAACAGGGAAGCAGATCCTTCAATACGCATGTACTCGCATTTCATAGCTCTAAGCCTCATATAAGTTCTGTGTTTACTTAATAATATAACCACCCTTAGGTGCGAGGCAAACTCTCAAGTGAAGCTCAGAAATCTTGATTACGGAGCATTTTGTCCGAAAACCTCTAGAAAATGAAAAATCTGAAGCACAGACAGATGTCGGATTTTTATTCGTAAGCTATATATCTTCCATTGTTCATATGTGCTGCGACAAATCATTATGGATTTATCACAAAAGACAGTATTTTAGAGTAAGTTACGTATTCTCTCCTACTCCCGAACAACCCATGGAGGCCCAACGGGACCGACCGGCCGCCGCGTCATCCTCAGCCCATAGGCGCCACTGCATGCGGATGTGAAGGGGCATGTGGTGAGCACACCGCTCTCCTGGCCGTGTGTCAGTTTCCGAGGCCGAAGCCGCTACTTCTCAATCAAGTAGCTGCTCAGTTTGTCTCACAAGGGCTGAGTGCACCCGGCTTGCCAACAGCGCTCGGCAGACCGGATGGTCACCCATCCAAGTGCCTGCCCATCCCGACAGCGCTTAACTTCGGTGATTTGACGGGAACCGGTGTTACCACTGCGGCAAGGCCGTTGGTTAAGTTATATATTGTGCTTACGATTAAAACTGGATCACCACGAAGGCAGCATGCTGTAATCGTGAAATTAGTATGAATGTTTCAAATGGCTCTGAGCACTTTGGGACTCAACTGCTGTGGTCATCAGTCCCCTAGAACTTAGAACTACTTAAACCTAACTAACCTAAGGACATCACACACATCCACGCCCGAGGCAGGATTCGAACCTGCGACCGAAGCAGTCACACGGTTCCGGACTGCGCGCCTAGAACCGCGAGACCACCGCGGCCGGCAAGTAGCATTTTAGGGCATTTGCTCAAAATAGATACGAGTAAAGCCACCTACAGTCTGCATACAAGAAGAGATTACACAGCAGGTTTCTGATTCACAAATCGACTTTGAATTTTGTTTGCTTGTAAGGACGTCGTCTTATACATCGTGTAAGAAGGTGAAACGTGTACTAGCAAGTGTCGAATTAAACAACAGTAGGAACTTGACCTGTAGAGCCTAAAGACATTTGACACCGTCACGCACTGCCGTTAAGTGAAAAAATAGGAGCTTATCGAGTATTGGAGCAGATTTTTGACTGGATTCAAGACTTCCTTGCAGATAGCACTCAACACGTCGCTCTTAACGGAACATAATCGACAGATGGAAAGATAATTTCCGTAATACCCAAAGTAAGTGTGATAGGACCGCTACTGTTAACGGTACACGTATAAATGATCTAGTAGAAAGCGTCGGATGCTCTTTTGAGGCTGTTCGCAGATGATGCTTTTGTCTATGCGTTGGATGACACACCCTCACATCCAATGACAGCATTCCGCCATAGCATATAAGTATCCAAACTAGTGGTCATTTAGCAGTTAGCAGTACACCCTGAGGAAAGCGCCTTGCAACAATCGCCGAAACGTCGGAATTTTACAGATGACAATGCGGCCTCAAACCCAGAAGAATTTTATTGACGGCTCAACAAACTTCATTGGGAGACGTTACAAGAGAGGCGTTGTGCATCACGGAGGGATTTACAAATGAAATTTCGAGAGAGCACTTTTCGGGAAGAGTCGGAGAACGTATTACTTCCCTCCACATGCGTCTCGCATAATGACCACGAGGAGAAAATTCGAGAAGTTAGAACCAATACAGAGGCTTACCGATAATCATTCTTCTCACGCGCTATCCGCGAGTGGAATAGGGCTGGAAGGCTGAGTTAGTGGTACAAAAGTACCCTCCGCCGCACACCATTAGTGGCTTGCGGAGTATGATGAAGTTGTACATGTACGGTTTGTCATTCTACGAAACTGCTCCTCGCGTATGATTCGACGGTGCGTGCACTATTAAACGGCAGGCAGGATCTCAATTGCTCCAAGCGACTAGCGCCCGAGAGGACAGACACACATTTCGCTCGGCCGTGCAGGATCTTACAACCATATCACGCGCCTGCAGTCAGGAGATGGGCTCGTTTTCAGAAACAGAAGTATCTCTACAGACAGTGCGACGACGTCTGTCGCTCCACCGACTGCCAATATGGTTATCATTGTTGCGGCTTCCTGTGACACGGAAACAAAGAGAGGCGCGCCGACAGTGGGGGCCCAACGACTTCCCTGGACACTGGTGGGACGCCACGTCGTATTGTTAGAAGAGTCCCGGTACTGCGTACAGCTTCGAGATGTACGTGCGCAAGTGTGGAGGCTCCGAGGAGAACGAAAATTATCAGATTACATTTATCATCGTCATATGACCCCAAAGCTGGCGCGATGGTACTATGTGCGATTCGCTACAAAACACGGTAACCTGTGGTTCATATAGTCTGTAGTTTGGGCAGCAATCGTTAGATTTGTAACGTGTGAAGACCGCTTGCTGTGCCCTTTGTTAGAGGTCATGACACTATCTTTCAACAAGATAATGTGTAACCACACATTGCCCAAGCTGACCTTGTCTACCTTGATACAGAGTGAGCAAATTTTCTACATCTTCCGACCAATGAAAACATCTGGTCATGAGCTGTCGAGGGACTGGCACGCCACTGCTCCTCAGCCACTACAGTTGATGAACTTTGGTACATAGTTGAAGCAGCATGCAGTCATCCAACCACATATTTAATCCAAACTAGGGTCGTCTCAATGCTCAGCTGGGCTAGAAACGATGTTCCTACCAGAGGTGGCGGCTCTGCGTACTCAGTTTCGCTCCGTGTGTATCCTTCCTACTACACGCACAAATAAAATTTCATTGGTTGCTGTTCTTCCTGGTGTTGCGCATTAATGACAATCAGTGTGTAACGTACTTCCAATATTTGGGTCACACCGCGAATGCACTTGGCAAGGAAACTGGAGCTGATGGCAGAGGGCGAGGGTGTTGGTGTGAAAGGGTAGGGAGCTGAGGGAAATGGAGGTTGGGGGTGGGGGGTGGTTTGGCTGTAGCACGCAGCCTGCAGTGCGACAGTAATCTAAGCAAGATCGTTACACACTAGTCCAGTAGCCCAGCTCGCTCGCCAGGCAGCAGAACAGATTGCGTGCGGTTCTGCAATGGCTTGCACTTCCTGTTCTTTTGTTTGGCATTTGTTTTTTTATGGGAGGAGGGGGATTATAATTATTTTCAGTTGTTTGAAGCGGCACATCATTTTTCCCCCACCTGTCTCAATCTCTTACTCTAAGAACAGCCCTTACACGAAACGTTTTAAGTTATCTAATCTAAACATTCCAGCGTCTTCTTAACAGCTATGCCCCACCTATCAGTTCCTTCTCGCATAGAAATCTCACACCGCTTTCCATATAACATCCTCTCCAACGCTTCTCACATTCCACACATCATCCACAATTACCAGGAGCCCCCATCTTATCTTCATAATGAACAGATGTACGAGGATTGGAACTTCAAAGGTGGTAACTATTTATTTACAAATAATACAAAATAGGTACATGTTTCAAAGTTTTACTGTCCTTCATTCCGTATTAGTCATTACCATCGATGTGGAAGTCGTAAGATGCCCTTACTAGCGCCAGTTACGCTGGTGGTTCGAGTGGAGCAATCTACTGCCCGAAAGTTCTGAAGCGAATACCATAAAGAGCATTGTTGGTGGCTGGTTATACACAATTCTGGTTTACCTTGAATAAAAATTGCATAAACTGCAAATAAATAGCTGCCACTATTAAAGTTCCAACCCCCTACATCACATTATGATGAAATCTCTCCTAGCCTACGTCATGCAAGAGAAACGTAAATAATCGTATAAAACCCACAGCCCTATCTTCCCCTACAGCTTTTTATCTTCTACAGCTCCCTCTAGCACCATAGAAGTTATTCTCTGATGTCCTCTTCAGGGTATATCGCACCTTGCTGACGTGCAGGCGTGCAGGGTCGCCTGTAGCTGAGGGCTATGCCGACGGTAGCGTAGCTGCTGGCAGGGTCTCCCATGCCACCAGATAGGTCTCAGCAGATCAACCTGATGAAATGGGTCCCGCGGCGCCCCATGTTTTCCCACATCATTTTTCATAGTCTTCTTCCCACCACTCTAGGACCCAACGGCGAAGCGGACAGAACACTTGACACCTGCGATACCCAATAATAGAGTAAGCGGAGGAGCCAATGCTAAACGACATGGCTGTTAAGTCGCTACTCTATTGTCCTTGAGCTTGCGGCAGTTAGTTGCAGTTCTGGTGTCTAAAACCACATGTCTCGTACCCGTATGCAGTGACGAATTGTTCCAGAATCATAGCGACTGGGTTAGTTCCTCGAAACCTGAGATCCATTCCGAAAACAATCACGGAAATGGAAATTTCTCCTACCTGCGGTGACTGGGATAAGGACGGTCGTAGTGGGTTTGAGTGAGGCTGGAAGCTGCGAGATGGACTGCACTTTGGCGGCATATGTGTTATACCCGACTTCCTGGAAACTCCTGTTGCTTAGGGAACCGATCGTGCATCAACAACTGGGTACCCACCACGAGTAGGAAGAGGCATAGAAAAGGTGGGATGATGTGGCTAGTTTCATTTGCAACCGGCTGGGAATCCGCACCCAAAGGGTCACTCCCAATCTGTAGACGAAAATCAAGAGAGAACAACATGAACAAGTTTATACACGTGTGGTGTCAGCTCTTTCGAACATGTATACGGCTTTACGGCCATTGCGATCATTTCCTGAACTCTTACGGTAATCCAACGTGATGCGGCAAGCAGTGACTTGGTAGACATAAGTAGTGCGTGACAAGTGCGGAAACCGAGTTTGGATAGCCGAAACAGTTAAAGCGGCCTTTCGCTCAAAGAGGGAAATCTTAGTCTGGGGCCCGGTCTGGCACAAATTTTCATTTGCGGCACTTAATTCATTCCAACCCCCAATTTGATGTTAGAATTTATTTCATTTCGTCACGAATATGAATAAGAACACGGAGGTCAGGTATCTTCTGGAGAAATGGTAAGAGACTGGCCAGAAGAACACACGAGCTAGCTGGATTACATGTAGACATCGCTGCCTTAAATGAAACCATATTATCAGGCGTAGAAAATATCACTGAGACTAGTTCAGGGAATATCATCCACTGTAAAAGATAGGACGCAGGAAACTCTCACACTGATGATGTGGGAGTTGTGGTAGAAACAAAAACAGTGAAAGAACAGCGATTAACTAACAATTTTTGAATTATTAACTGAAAAAACAACGGTGTTGTACGTCAAAAAACAGTGAGCATAGATCGCAATTTTTTTTTTTTTTTTTTTTTTTAAGATACAGCATTTCTGTCGTAGATAAGCTACATTCACACCATTCCAGACTCATTCGAAATTATTTTCTAGTTAAACTAGTAGGTTGGTAGGCGAGTTTATCTATATACAGAATCAAAATAAACCGGCTTTTCAGACAGCAGACTGCTTGACCCCGCCGCGGTTACATGTATAAATTGCTGAGTGCAGATAACCATCATGGACTTTAGCCGTAAAGAATGTTTCCAAACGGTTCACAAGTATTCTGTAGAATCGCAAGATTGCAACAAACAAATCAAAATAAAGCAGATCTAATACCAACATTTTTATTTATTTACAGGAACGCCTAAAACTAAAGAATATTCAGTAGATTTCAGACAAGCTATCTTAACAGCACTGAGTCAATGGTAAACTCAGTCCTTCCTTGCGAAGGAATTCGGCATCTCACAACAGCTTGCTAGTGCGTCTGCCCGGCTTCAGAAAAAAGGGCGACGATGGAAAACAATGCACAAAGTGGTCGGTCCCGGAAAACCACCGAAAAAGAAGATACGATCATCCGAAGGCAATGAATGGTTGATCCAAAAAAATCAGCACGGCCAGTACGTAATGATCCACAGGAAAAACAGGGGCTGAAAGCCCATGTTTCGACGGTTAATTGTCGATTAGCAGCCACAGATCTGAATGGCAGGCGGCCTTCTCGAAAACCTACGATAAGGGCGAAAAATAGGAAAACTAGATAACACTTTCCTAAGACGTACGCGTCATGGACCACTGGAAACTGGGCAGAAATTGTACGGAGTGATGAAAGCCAGTTCAATCTCTTCTCAGCCGAGAAACAAGAGGAATGGCAGAAAGTACTACGTACCCACGATGAAGCATGGAGCAGGAAGTGGCTTGGTGTGGGCTGTTTCTCACGAAGTGATGTAGGTCGTCTGGTCGAAATCCATGGGTTAATCGATAGTTTGAAGTACGGTGAAGTATTAACAGGCTCACCAGATATCTCACGGGAGACTAAATATGTCTAGTAATCCCAACGTGACAAAGACCCGAAGCACAATTCTGGCCATGTGAAAACAATTCAGAAGCAGCACAAAGTAAAGGTATTCGAATGGTCAAGCCAACGTCCAGACTTAAACAGCTTAAAACACTTTTTCTGCCGAGTTGAGTTGCCAACAAAACTGCAGCAACAAGGAAGCTTTCTACGAGGAATTGTGTCAGCATGGAAAAAAAGATTCGTCGGGCGCGATAGGCCAAACTCGAATTCTATACCATCCAGGTGTGCTGCAGTAACACACGCAAAGGGCTATGCAACCAAGGATTAAGCTAAGAACATCATGGGTCAAGAATTCATTATTGGTTTTCTTCTATTTAGTTTTAACAAAATACTTTGAGCCTATTTAATTTATTCATTTATGTTTTATTATTAACGCCAAAATTAGAAGTGTATAATATGTGTATGATAAGACAGTAAACATTATGACGGTTTGGTAATTAAGATGTTCATTTCAATTTTTTCCTAAATAAATTGTTTTCCGAATTTATTATAACTATAAAATGCTTCTGAGCGTAACTGCTGCAGATGACGACAGATGCCTCTTAGCGCGTTCAGCGGCTGCGCATCGATTCCTCGTGTCACAAATTCAGATATATACTAGTGTATCTATAACTGAAACTGAGAACCAAAAAATTAACACCATTTGTGGTCTAGCCTCACTGTTTTTTGTTACATCTATTAACTCCTATTGTTGTTACTGAAAGAATTATGACTCTTTGAATTCCTCTTACTGGAGACAGTATTGGCACCCTCGTCTTCGCTTATGTTCCTCCTTTAGACAGCGATGAAGAGACAAAGAATCAGTTCTACCAGAAACTGAACAATGGTTTTGTCAAGATACCTACTAAAGATAAACTATCGTTACTTGGAGACTTTAGTGTTGTACTGGGAAGAGTTGTTGCTTTCATGGAGATATACGGGCCGTGTATACGAGTGGCTGTTTTAGTGACATCTGCCATTCCATTTTAGTTGGTGGTGATGTGGATGCATATCTTAAGGAGTAAGTGTTGCAAAGGAAGAAACCATACAATTTTACTGTTATTATTTATAATTCCATTTAAAAGCTTTTAGAGATTCTCATGATGAAGTCTTGACCTACGAAACGCGTAAATGTCAACACACTGTAACAACCTGATCTCGTATCCATCGTAGATAAAATAAAAATATTCAGACTTTGTACAAAATTGTTGCCTGTCAAAGAAAATGCCAATCATAAGAACAATCTACAAGAGACATACTACTTCTAGATGAAACGCTTTGTTCGTGCTATATTACTTTCAGTGGAATGAGATGCATTATTACATGCAATTTCGAGAGTAGTTCTTCGTGGAGGATATGTAGCACGTGTCACTTCATTCATGAGTTCCAGCTCTGTTTAGCCGACCGGAGTGGCCGAGCGGTTCTAGGCGCTACAGTCTGGAACCGCGCGACCGCTACGGTCGCAGGTTCGAATCCCGCCTCGGGCATGGATGAGTGTGATGTCCTTAGGTTATTTAGGTTTAAGTAGTTCTAAGTTCTAGGCGACTGATGACCTCAGAAGTTAGTCCCATAGTGATCAGAGCCATTTTTTGGCTCTGTTTACGTTTCCTTTACGACTATTCGGGTCTCTTGATATTTTACTAACGCTTGGTCTGCTAAAATACAATAACTGTTTCGTACATTAAGTAGAAAAAAATTAAAAACAAACATTAATCTTAGAGCATGGAGATTTTAAGTGACGAGTGGATTTCTTGCCGCTAGGGGCGCTAGTGTGTTTTCAACTGTCAGACGGTAGCAACATTTACAGCAGAGAGTGTCACGACTGTATACGTAAGACTACGGTGTGACGCTGTCGAGACCTGGTGGTCGTTTCCACGCGAGGGTTCCGGTCCAGAGCAAGAGGTCAGTCATTTGGTTCTTACGTGATGCCATGTGGGTAGAACCCAGGAGTTGTTATGCTGGTAGCGGACGCGCAACTTTAGGGTTCGCGCACTGCCCCTTCTCGGGATACCGGATATCGCGTTAGCGGCAATTGGCCAGTGAAATGGCGTGCGCTGCGCCACCACTGAAGCGCGTAAATTCTCGTTTACACTGGAGCGAATGGAAGCGAACGCAAGCGAACGAGCGTTCGTCAGTGCTCATTAACATTTCCTCGTACCCGTGAACAAGCGTTAGCATTGCAGGGAACGGAACAGCGCGAGAGAGTGAAATTAAGCGACTCAAATATATTGACGCTTCGTTATGGTTTCATTGTATTTTATTTATTTTCACTAAATCAGCACACAGGTTTCTCTCGATGCAAGGCTACTTATAGCCGAAATGTCAGACTCTCAGATACTAGTAATAGCAACCTTAGACTTTTTACAGATGCGGTAATGTACGAGGGCTATTTGGAAACTAAGGGACTTCCAGCTACTTATCTCCATACTCACCGATCCGACTTCGTTGTCGTAACTTTGTACCAACTTTCCAGTACCCTCGTTATAGAAGGTAGCCTTCAGCGCTTTCTGTCAATTCTCTATGCTGGCCTACAGCACATTGTCTGTACCAAAATTTTGTCTTCATAGGCAGCGGTTCATGTGAGCAGAGATGAAACTCTGAGGAAGACAATTACGGACTGTATTGTGGCTAATCAAATATTCCAACTGAAAACGATACAGGATCATCTTCATTGCCCCTACAGAATGCGGCTGAGAAGTGTCTTGAAGAAGAAACCCCAAGACATTTATGTAATGTTGGCTGCATAGCTTCAGGGGAAATTTCTCACCAGGTCCTCGTACTTGGCGGGAGACACTATTGTTCTAGGTATCTTTATGTGCTCCCTGTGTGCTCACAAGTAAAAAGAACGACGTAACGCGATCGGCGGGCATAATAGAGACACTGCCCAACACACCTGTGCAAAACTTCATCGGATTTTCACTGTGGTTTCCATTTCGCGACCGATCGTTCCTTACTTTCCGAATAACCCTCGTATAATGAAGTACTGTCTGAAAAAAGCTGCACAAATGTTCAGTCATATCATGTTAAGATGCCAAAAGTGAGTCAAAGTTTGGCATCTTGTTTTAACTGTTCAGAAATGTATAATTCTGCTCTTCACAAAACGAGAAAGCGTAGTATCCTACACTACTGGCCATTAAAATTGTTACACCAAGAAGAAATGCAGATGATAAACGGGTATTCATTGGACAAATATATTATAGTAGGACTGACATGTGATTACTATTTCACGCAATTTGGTAGCATACATTCTGAAAAATCAGTACCCAGAACAACCACCTCCGACCTTAATAACGGCCTTGATACGCCTGGACATTGAGTCAGAGCTTGGATGGCGTGTACAGGTACAGCTGCCCATGCACCTTCAACACGATACCACAGTTCATCAAGAGTAGAGAATGGCGTATTGTGACGAGCCAGTTGCTCGGCTACCATTGATCAGACGTTTTCAATTGGTGAGAGATCTCTGGAGAATGTGCTGGCCACGGCAGCAGTCGAACATTTCCTGTATCCAGAAAGGCCCGTACAGGACCTGCAACATGCTGTCGTGCATTGTCCTGCTCAAATGTAGGGTTTCACTGGGATCGAATGAAGGGTAGAGCAACGGGTCGTAACACGTCTGAAATGTAACGTACACTGTTCAAAGTGCCGTCAATGCGAACAAGAGGTGACCGAGACGTGTAACCAATGGCACCCTATACCAACACGCCGGGTGATACGGCAGTATGGCGATGACGAATACACGCTACGACGATGTCTACAAAAACGCGGATGCGACTATCATGATGATGTAAACAGAACCTGGGTTCATCAGAAAAAATTACGTTTTGTCATTCGCGCACCCAGGTTCGTCGTTAAGTACAGCATCTCAGGCGCTCCTGTCTGTGATGCAGAGTCAACGGTAACCGCAGCCACGGTCTCCGAGCTGATAGTCCATGCTGGTGCAAACGTCGTCGAACTGTTCGTGCAGATGGTTGTTGTCTTGCAAACGTCCACATCTGTTAACTCAGGGATCGAGACGGGGCTGCACGATCCGTTACAGCCATGTGGATAAGATGCCTGTCATCTCGACTGCTAGTGATACGAGGCCGTTGGGATCCAGCACGGCGTTACGTATTATTTTCCTGAACGCACCGATTCCATATTCTGCTAACTGTCATTGAATCTCGACCAACATGAGCAGCAATGTCCCGATACGATAAACCGCAATCGCGATACGCTACATCAAAGTCGGAAACGTGATGATACGCTTTTCTCCTCCTTACACGAGGCATCGCAACAACGTTTCACCAGGCAACGTTGTAGGTGTCGCCACCGGCGCTAACCTTGTGTGAATGCTCTGAAACGCTAATCATTTGCATATCACAGCATCTTCTCCCTGTCGGTTAAATTTCGCGTCTGTAGCACATCATTTTCGTGGTGTAGCAATTTTAATGGCCAGTTGTGTATGAGTACAGTATCAACGAGTCACAAGTGTAATCAGACATCTCATATAACCATCTGGATATAAACGTTTGTAGTGGAACAATCACATACGTTCAGTAATACGTAAAACAGATTGCAGACTTCAGTTTATTCGTAGAATACTGTGGAAACGCAATCAATCTGCGAAGGGGACACATCTCAGAATATTGCGCAACTGTGTAGAACTCGAATTAAATAAGACTAACAGCGGATATAGAACGATTGCAAAGAAAGGTAGTACGTGTGGTTGCAGGTTTGTTTCAGCCATGGGAGACCGCCACAGGGGTGATGAAAAAACATAATTAGCAAATGCTTGATGTCAGACGCTTGGACGCAAAATTGGAAGCTAATTTCTCTCACAATTCCGTCCGAACACGTCTCGGAAGACCCCAATGCCACCGACCGACCGCCATGTCATCCTCAGCCTGCAGACATCACTGATTGCGGATACGGAGGGCTATGTGGTTAGCACACCGCTCTCCTAGCCGTTGTCAGTGTTCGTGACGGAGCCGCTCTTCTCAGTCAAGTAGCTCCTCAGTTTGCCTCACAAGGGCTGAGTGCACCCCGCTTGACAACAGCGCTCAGCAGACCGGACAGTCACTCATCCAACTGTAGCCAGGTCCGACAGCGCTTAACTTCGGTAATCACACGAGAACCGGTGTTACCATCGCGGAAAGGCCGTTGGACTTAGTAACTTTCAAGAATTAACTTCAAGCGATGATTATACTACATATTTCTGCTGTACAGATCGCAGAGACCAGATCAGGCTAATCACAGCATACACAGAGGCATTTACCAATCATTCTTCCCTGTCTCCGTACGTGAATTTAATGGGAAAAATTCTTAATAAATGGTACAGTGGGAAGTAACCTGCGCCATGCACTTTTAAATATAGATACAGATCAGGGTAAGATTATTCTGAGTGTCGAGTGCGCCTTTTTTGGCGAATCAAGCAGAATGCCGTAGGGGTAGAAGTACCGTAGGTGTCTCGACTTTTTTGCGAGTGTGAAACGCATGGGGGTGGTGCACTTACAGCGCGAAATATGGTTTAAATGGCTCTAAGCACTATGGGACTTAACATCTGAGGTCATCAGTCCCCTAGACTTAGACCTACTTAAACCTAACTAACCTAAGGACATCACACACATCCATGCCCGGGACAGGATTCGAACCTACGACCGCAGCAGCAGCGCGGTTCCATACTAAAGCACCTAGAACCGCTCTGCCACAGCGGCTGGCTGAAAATGGGCCACTACGATACTATTTACGGACGAGCTACATAACCTGACGGAAGTCTCGTACTTACCATGTGATCCTTAAAAATTGGCAGCAGCTACGTAGGTAATCGTTTCGTATTTCAACAGTTTCAAAAATAAATCTCCGAGTCTTTAAGCAACGTAACTCGCATATATGAAACATCTTCAAACGACTGATTACTTTGTGAATGACCTAATGTGTGAAATATTTGACATTAAGTACCTAAGATAGAAAACGTTAAGGAAACGTTCAAAATTATGGTTCAAGTTTGTTGTAGGTCGCTAAGTGCTCTCATAATGAAACGTTGGATGAATATAGTCTGCATAATTTGCGCTCTATTTTAAACAAATGCTAGTCGTTCACACTTACGCTACTTTTTCACGCTTATGATGTTATGAGTCGTATCTCCTGGTAAATTAATCGATATATGTATAGATATTGTTTGCAAAGTTTGCATCGAATAAAGATAATGGTAAAGAAGACATAAATTAAGATGTCATATCCAATGATGAAATTGTACTGCATGAACAGCGAAAATGTAGTAAGTGATGAACGTTCTTCCTTTCATCATTTTGTGTGTGTGTGTGGGGGGGGGGGGGGCGATGTTGGCGAGTTAACATTTCGTCTGGGTTTAAAATTATGTGCATCGTTTGTTGGAAGGCGTAAATGATCTCACTCTCAAATACTGGATGAATAAAGTCCGTGCATTTGCCCATCTTCAGTTATACTGTTTCAATGCAAACACAGTTTCTAATTTTTAATCCTTTTCTTATTGCGTTAAACTTTTAACATAAGGTTATACACTGAAGCGCCAAAGGAACTGATATAGGAGGGCGTATTCAAATACAGAGATATCCAAACAGGCAGATTACGGCGCTGCTGTCAGAAACACCTATATAAGACAACAAGTGTCTGGCACAGTTGTTGAGATCGGTTACCACTGCCACAGTGGCACGATATCAAGATTTAAGTGAGTCTGAACGTGGTGTTACAGTCGGCGCACGAGCGAGGTAGCGGTGAAATGGGGATTTTCCCGTACGACCATTTCACGAGTGTACCGTGAACATTAGTAACCCGGTAAAACAGCAAATGTCCGACATCGCTGTGGCCGGAATAAGATCCTGCAAGAACAGGACTAACAACGACTGAGGAGAATCGTTCAACGTGACAGAAGTGCAACCCTTCCGCAAATTGCTGCAGATTTCAATGCTTGGCCATCAACAGGTGTCAGCGTGCAAACCGTTCAACGGAACATGATTGATATGGATTCTTGTATCCATGATGTCTGCACGACAAAATGCTTTACGCCTCGCCTGGGCCCGTCAACACCGACTGTGGACTGTTGATGACTGGAAACATGTTGACTTGTGGGACGAGTCTCGTTTGAAATTGTATCGAGCGGATAGACGTGTACGGGTATGGAAACAACCTCATGAATCCATGGGCCCTGCATGTGAGCAGAGGGCTATTCAAACTGGTGGAGGCTGTGTAATGGTGTGGGACGTGTGCAGTTGGAGTGATATGGGAACACTGATACGAGTAGATCCGTAAGCATCCTGTCCGATCACCTGCACACATTCATGTACATTGTGCATTCCAACGGACTTGTACAATTCCAGCAGGGCAATGCGACAACCCAAATGTCCAGAATCGCTACAGTGTGGTTCCAGGAACACTCTTCTGAGGTTAAACAATTTCGCTGGCCACTTAACTCCCCAGACATGAACATTATTCAGCATATCTGGGATGGTTTGCAACGTGCTGTTCAGAAGAGATCTCCACCCCATCGTACTCTTACGAATTTATGGACGTCCCTGCATGATTCATTGTGTCAATTCCCTCCAACATTACTTCAGACATTAGTCGAGTCCATGCCACATGTTGTTGCGGGGCTCTGAGTGCTAGCGGGGGCCCTACACGATATTAGGCAGGTGTACCAGTTTCTTTGGCTCTTCAGTGTAAATGCCGGCCGCGGTGGTCTCGCAGTTCTAGGCGCGCAGTCCGGAACCGTGCGACTGCTACAGTCGCAGGTTCAAATCCTGCCTCGGGCATGGATGTTTGTGATGTCCTTAGGTTAGTTAGGTTTAAGTAGTTCTAAGTTCTAGGGGACTAATGACCACAGCAGTTGAGTCCCATAGTGCTCAGAGCCATTTGAGTCTTCAGTGTAAATATCTCGGATAGCTTCCGACCTCTGCAGTGGCATATGCGGAGCCTTCAAGAATTTTATAAAAGTGCTTTTAAGGTAAGTACGCCAGAGCAGCTGCGCGGTCAGCGCGGGTGACTGCCATGCGCAGGGTCCGGATTCAATTCCCCGCACTGCCTCGGAGTTTTCCTTGATGGGAGGATTGGTGTGGTGTGCACGAGAGTCTCGTGATGCCAGCTGAAGAGCTTCCTGACCGAATAGCGGCGCTCCACGTCCACGCCTCGGGAACTAACGACGGCCAGGAGAGCGGTGTGCCGACTGCACGCCTCTCTGTACTGACGGGGAAGGACACGGATATCGGTCGGTACCGATTTGCCGCCTCCCCCCCCCCCCCCCCAGTATCTGTGGACGAAGTTTACATATACGGAAGATAATGTGAAGGACGTATGGTCAATGGAATGTAAAAAATATACAGAAGGCCTGTAACTTAACAGTTTTAATGCTAAAAAATTGACGTAAAAGGATTAAAATCAGCCTTAAATGTAACAAAAAATAGAAGATCTAATGTCCTAGATGGCGTTATTACTGAATTAATCAAATGTGGAGGAACCATTTTAGAATTTTGCTTCCTCCTTTTTTTGTTAGGTGTTGGAAGAATTATTCTGTACCTTAAGAATGGAGTACTGCTAAAGTTATGTTTGTATTTGAAAAAGGCAATAGTAAAGGCGCAGGAAATTATCGAGGAATAAGTTGACTAAATGCGTTATATAATACTTATGGGAAAATTCTTAACCAAAGTTTGCAAGCTATTGGTAATGCAATAATCTCAGAAGAACAATCGGGCTTCAGAAAGGGACGTTCGTATAATGATAATATATTTATAATATGACAAGTTACTAAAAACGTCGGAAATTTGGCTTATAAACGCATTTAGCGCTTACTTATTTTGAGAAAGTCTTTGATGATGTAAAAAGACTTCTTGTGTGGAAAATATTGGAAACAAAAGCTTTTCCTAAACATCTTACTAGTACCATAAAGAGTTTATTTGTAGACACAAAAACAGTTGTAAGTTGATGTTCGAAATTTAAATAAATGAAGGCGTTCAACGAGGCTGGAGTCCGTCACCCACCTTTTTTATTTTATATATTGACGACCTAGTTATGAAGTGGGAAGATGAATATTCTTAGGAATTAAAATAGGATCTAGCGTACCAGTAAATACTCTGGTATTTGCTGATGGCCAGATAATTATACAGGAAACAGAAGATAATATACAAAGAACAGTATATAGATTGAGTCAATAAGCAATACATTACAACGTAACTACATCTACAAAAAAGCTAAACATAATGGCTTTCAAAATAAATAATCAAGTCAGATCGAAGGTAGTAATAAATGAAAAAAGTTAAGAACAAGTATCTCACTTCAATCATCCACGATGTGATATTAGTTTTTAACTTTGACAAAGATATTGAGAAGAAGTTTAATAAATATCTAACTATCTGCGGAACAACTGGAAGAACTTTGGGAAAAAAAATAAGAAAACAAACACGAATGAAATTCTATAAAGTTATGGCTGTACCTACTCTTTTATGTGGTTCCGAATCATGCAGGGTGACAAAAAAATGAAAAATCACTTATACAAGAAGCAGAGATGAAGTTCAAGAGATATGTAACAATCTCTAATAAAATTGATAAAATAAGGAGTGAAACAATAAGATCAGATTTAAAAATATTTTCAGTTAATGACAAGAGAGCAGAGAATAGAATGAAAGTTGATAGAATGACAGGAAACAGATTGCGAAAAAAGATAGTGAATTATTGGCCGACTGGAAAGAGAAAACTAGTTACACCTCGCTAGAGATGGATGGATTATAGAGACCGGAACGGGTGGCTACAGCACCTACTCCTTATAAGAAGAAGAAGAACATTATCATCATGACCATGATTTTGCTGGAGGGGAGATAGTGTATATGTGGGAGTAATGAATTTATTTATTCCCTTATTACACCAAAAGAAAACCTACAAGAATGATTAAATCTTTTAATTTTATCTTAATTAACACAACAAATCCATGTTGGTCTATTTTAACTTTGAAAGAGGAAGTTGGATGGCCGGACAGTGCTTTTAACCACCGTCCTATGGCATGTGAGTCCAGTCTCTTACCGCTGTGCCACCTCGCTCGATGTGAACTAGTTATCTTCACTTGTACATCAAAACTTTCTGCCAGATAATCCATGATGTCGACGTTTATGGTCTGTACAGTTCGTTAGAGGGCTGATGTGAAACTCGGCATTTGAAACATTTTGATGGATCGGACTTGAAACAGGACAGAATATGAGGCGTTATGAATGCTTTGAAACAAACAGTAAATTTTTGTACAATCGTAGTGGCATCGCAATAATATTATCTTTCAGTAACTAGATGCTATTGTCAGATCCTTTTAGGTCACTGCACGGATGTACAGGGGTGGGACAAAAATGTGGAAAAACCGCGAAAGGTGCAAGCTCGAAAGCAAATGGAAATGTCAGCCAAGCAGCAGGTTGGGCTGTTGTATTTAGCCATGAACGGCACCTGTGCATTATCCTCAATTCGTTGCAAGTATAAGTCCAGGTTATAAAAGTGTTCTCTGGAGTTGTGAGTGCATTATGTCGGAGCTCAGTGCGTTCGAACGTGAGCATGTTGTTGGTGCCCGTATGGTGCGTGCTTCCGTAACCAAGGTAGCCGAAGTGTTTGGTGCTCCAACACGCACCGTATTAAACATTTGTACCACATGCAAGAAATGCTGGAAAACATCATTCGCTAATCCACAACGCGGACGGTCATTGAAGAGGACTGTGACGAAAAATGAGAGGATGATAGCTGCAGAAGTCACAGCAGAACTGAATGTCGCAGTCGCGAACCCTGTCACCACCAAAACAACATGAAGAGAGCTCCATAAGGAGGAAATTAGAGGGTCAGCTGAAATTCCAAAATCAGTCATCAGTGATCAGTATGCCCATAACGGGAAAAATGTGGTGCCGAATTCATAAAACCGGGAGTATGGAACGATGGAAGAAGATCATTTTGTCGAATGAGTTTTGCTTCACACAGTTTCCAACTTCTGGCCGAGTTTGCGTCCCAGAAGTGAAACGTGGCAAGAGTTCGGTGATGATTTGGACAGCCATATCGTGGTATTCCGTGGGTCACATGGCTTCTCTGCAAGGTCGCATTAGTGCCAATGATTATGTGACCATTTTAGCTAATCAGGTGCATCCCACGGTACAATGTTTGTTCCTCAATGGTGGTGCTATGTTTCAAGGCGTCATAGCCCCTGTTCACACAGATTGCACTGTCGAGGACTGGTTTTTTGAGCACGAGGATGAATTGTTACGTGTCCTCTGACCAACACAGGCGTCAGATCTCAGTATTATTGAGCCTTTGGAGTAGGCACTGCAGAGAAAGGGGGCGTGGTCGCTATCGACTAACATCATTGTTACCTGAACTTGACACTATTTTGCAGGAAGAATGGTATAACATTCCCTTGAAAAGAATACAGGAAAAAATGGTTCAAATGGCTCTGAGCACTATGGGACCTAACATCTGAGGTCATCAGTCCCCTAGAACTTAGAACTACTGAAATCTAACTAACCTAAGGACATCACACACATCCATGCCCGAGACAGGGTTCGAACCTGCAACCGTAGCAGTCCCGCGGTTCCGGACTGAAGCGCCTAGAACCGCTTGGCTACCGCGGCCGGCTAAAAGCATACAAGACCTGTATTTATCAATTCCGAGACGACCGGGAGCTGTTTTGGGTGTCAGTGGTGTTCGTATACGCCGAATTAGGCATGATAATGTGTTGTGTTTCTGATATTTCGAGGATTTTGTCCTTTCCCTCCCCTGTATTTTTACCCTGTTAAACACAGAAATTGCGAGCTGAGGTAACAGGGTTTACGGATTGTCGTCTACAAAAGTAGCTGTCGTTTCGAAATGGGTTTTATCTGTCAGTGAACTGTGAACGTTACATAAACTGTGTGGGCAGGAGACACGGAAAAAGTTCACCGCGCAGAGTAGCAGCTGAGTTTGAGGCGTCATGTCACGGATTGCGCGGCCTCTTCCACCGGAGGTTCGTGTCCTCCCTCAGGCATGGGTGTGTGTGTTGTTCTTAGAATAAGTTAGTTTAATTAGTGTGTAAGTCTAGGGACCGATGACCTCAACAGTCTGGTCCCTTAGGAATTCACAAACAAATTTGAACATTTTTGAACGGAAAAGGTTCTCCCATCTGTAGATGCGCCGCGTATGACGAACGATTATTGTGGCTGAATGCAGCTTATGGCGCGAGTGTAGACCCAATACCTGAGCCGTCTGTTAGAGGCAGGCGTGTTCTGAACATGCCATCTCGTCGCTAGCTAACAAATTTTGAGCGTGGTGAGATAATAGGTGCAAAATGCATGGGTCACAGCTTTCGGGTTTCCGAAAAATCATTGGCTAGGGCAGATCGTGACTATCGCAGAGATAGTGTCTCCACTATTGTAAGCCCACGCACAGGACGTCATAAGCCTGTGAAGAAGGAATTTGCGTCACCTCCATAGAGACATACGGGACCATACGAGCAGATCGCCGCGGCTTTGAATACGGTTTTCCAGGAAGCTTTTTCCATGAAGACTGTATACAGACAAATGCAGCGCATACGCTTCAACAACTGACGACCAACCACTCTCCCTTTGCAGACACAGAGCTCAGCGACAGCCATGGCCAACCAACCTTGTCACTGGATCATGGAACAGTGGCGGCGTTCACTTCTCAGTAGTGGCGAGCTGATGAGGATGTGAGAGTGTGGCGTGTGTCTCACGAAGCTATGATAATCGAGTTATAGTAGGCTCAGCCATGGGCTGGGTTGCATTCACGTAACTGCAAATGGGTCCCGCTCCAGGGACCAGTGAGAGAGGCACGTTATGTTGACAGACCATGTGCGTCCCTTCTTGGCGTTTCAGTACCCTGACGGAGATGCAATTTCAAGCAGCAAGTGACTTTATGGACATCTCATTGAATTGACGATGATGGCGTAGCCCGCAACATCACCCAGTCTCTATCAGATCGAGGACTTAGGGGATGCTGTTGTTACCCGTGTAGGCCCCATGCAACCAGTAGACTAAAAAAGAACAACTGTGCGTAGCACTGCAAGACGGCTGGCTGAATGTCTTTCCAACACCTCGAAGACTCCGACTCCATGCATAGTTTGGAGGGCGTGCGGAGGAGTAGTTCGCTACTAACGCCCCATCCGGTGCCTTCCCATGACTTTTGGCCACTCACCGTATTCCACGCGTTACTCGTTTCATTAATTCTGTGAAGAACTGAAAAGAATCTAGTCTTCAGTGAGCATATTTTCCGTTGCATTTGATATTATTCAAAACGATCGTATTTCCATCGTTACCTGACACGATCACTCAGTGCAGGAGGCGAGCTATAAGTTTCTATTGAAGTCTTCTTTTGAAAACCAATTAATTTACCAAAATTGCTTTGTTAACACAATCACGGAATTACTAGTTTCTGCAGTATGTATTGCCATCCTCATGTCCATAAAACTGGGCAGTCATAGTTACATGAAACAGTCCCAACACATGGACTGAGCATTATAAAATATGAATGAAAAAGTCGAGGCATTACCATGACATTTTAGGTGTTCTATCATAAAGTACATACAATTTTGAGTACGCGTGGCAGGAACAAGGGAGACCGATGACACGTACTGCCGCTCCGTGAGTCGCTGACGACTGTCATCTTGTGACAGAATGGTGTAAGCATCCAGTAATTGTGTTAAAATAGAGATCTTGGAAAATCAGTTGGTTTTCAAAAGAAGACTGCAATACAATTGTATTTTCAGTTGTCTATCAGAGAAGTTGTCACACTTTTCTCAATTCTGCATTGCAATCTAAGGCATCACTCTGTGGAGTGCCAGAGAGAAAGATGAATTTGGAAATTCCGGTATGAGACTATTCGATAACGCCGCGTCTCAAAATGACGGCAGACTGTGACTATTTTGCTGCAGCGGAGAGCCTTCAAAAAGTTTTACGGCCTTTGCGACCTCATATAGGAATTTATCCAATACTTGCGTCGCACTAGAAATCTGTGGAGAATCATTGGGAAAAAAATCCTCATATACGTCGAGCAATTTTAGTTGTGTCTGTACGTGCACAAACCTCCCCTAAATATACATATATTTGCTGCTGTTACTTTAGCACATCAATGTGTCCACACAAAACAGAGATTCACTTCCTCCACTACCGACCCTTTCAAACCGAAAATTCTTTCAGCCTGAGCTATGTGTCGGTAATACTGGTCAGGATGGTGACGTGACGTTAGCTATCTCTCAGACTAGCATAGGTAGATATTTTAGCAAGAAACGAACATTACTGTCGCTGGGTGTTGAGTAGAAATATCTGCCTCCCCCATCATGTGGGGCCGTTCGCTACCGACTATGGCGCATGTATGCTATATCTATATGACCACTGTGCAATTCACACTTAAGCATTTGGCACATGGTTCATAGAACCGCTTTCAGACCATATCTCGAGTGTTCCACACTCGAATTTCATGCCGGAAAAAAGAACGCCTGACTCCTTCCGTGCGAAATCTGATTTTTTTGTTTTTGTTTTGTGGGACTTAACTGCTAAGGTCATCAGTACATGAGATTACACACTACTTAACCTAAATTATCCTAAGGACAAACACACACACCCATGCCCGAGGGAGGACTCGAACCTCCGCCGGTTTTATTTTATTACGATGGTCATTTCTCTCTATGTACGGGGGGGGGGGGGGCTCAACAAAATATTTTGGCACACGGAGCAGAAAGTTTGTGGTTGAAATTTCGTAAAACGATCTCACCATCACGAAAATTGCTTTTGTTTTGATGATTGCTACCCGAACTCTCTTATTATATACGTTACACTCTCTCCACTGCTTCCCTATAATGCGGATCGAGCTGCCTTTCTTTGAGCCTTTTCGATGTCCAGCACTCCAGAAGATGTTGGACCAGTGTAGTGTAGACAGTCTCTTTAGGAGACCTGTTGCAACTTCTAAAGGTTTTGCCAATAAACTAAAGTCTTAATTTCGCCTTCCCCACAACACTTTCTGTATGATAATTCCAGTATAACTTGTTAGTGACTAATGCCTAGATATTCACATAGGCGTCCGCAAGAGGTGGAGAGGAAAGAGGGAAGAAAGCGGCACTTGCCTCCTCCCAGAATTTGGGGTACAGAATTCAAACACGGGCTGTTTGCGGAAAATTATGCCTTACCTTCGGTACGATGGTGATTATGGTGTTGTCAAGACGAATGTGGCGATTTACAGAATTGTGCCAAAATACAGTCCGCACACTACTCTCTGTGCCTTCCCCATGCAGCTCTTATGAAGCTGGGGGGAAGAAACCATTTTAAGACGCTTGCGTGCGAATTACGGCGCCTATCTGAGCTCAAAAATGAACGTGGCTGCCATATATCCGCCTAGCATTTCATCCCTAATTACCTCAAGGACACTTCCTCCCCCTACTGGTCAACTGGGGGCCTAGAACCGACGTAGAGGCTCCATCGCCGCCGCAGCCGCAGTGGTCCACAACCCCACGACGGCTACCGCAGTCTTCTTCACCCCTCCGCCGCCCCACACCGAACCACTCTTTCCGGGTTATCGTGCGTTACGGTCCCCTGTGCCCCCCCTCCCCCCCGCCCCCTAGGGAACGTCTCACAGCAGTAGAATGTACCCCTATGTTTGCATAGGAGAGTATTGGTGGTGTACGCGTACGTCGAGAACTTGTTTGCGCAGCAATCGCCGACATATTGTGTGCTGAGGCGGAATAAGGGGAACCAGCCCACATTCGCCGAGGCAGGTGGAAAACCGCCTAAAAAGCATCCAGAGACTGGCCGGCTCACCGAACCTCGACACAAGTCCGCCGGGCGGATTCGTGCCGGGGACCAGGCGCTCCTTCCCAATCCGTAAAGCCGTGCGTTAGACAACACGCGATCTAGTGTAGGCTAATATCAACGGTACATTACCAATTGGCTGCTGTCAAAGAAGGTCTGTCGCGGCTTGCTGACACCTCATTCAGTTTTTCAATCGCATACCGGTTACACACTGTCCAGTCACATTAATGTGTCCACCACACCAAAAGGCCTGAATAATCACCTTCTGCAGCGCGAACCGTTGGTAGGTGCGCCGGAAGAAACTCAATAAGGTTCTGGAAGTCACCGGCAGGGATTTGGAGCCAATGCCGTGGTCAGCTGCGCTATGTTTCTCGGTTGAGCATCCAAGGCGCGAACAACCCGATCGAGGTATCCCCACAGGTTCTCGATTGGGTTTTAATCCGGGAAGTATAGTGGACAGGTGAGCACGGTAAACTCACCCTGGTGCTTTTCGAACCACGCAAGTACACATCGAACTGTGTGACACGTTCCATTGTCCTGCTGGTAGATGCCATCGCTGCCGAAGAAAAACAAACTACAAATACGGGAGGATATGGTCCCCAAGTGGTGATGCATACGTCTGTTGATCCACTGTGGTTTCCAGAATGACGAGATTATCCAGGAAAAGCCACGAAAACACTCCCCGCTGCATTACGTTCTCTCCTCCGATGTGGACTCTTGCGATGATAAAATGGCCATCTCTGCGATGGAGCATAAAACATAATTCATCTCAGAAGGCCACCTGTCACCAGTCAGTAGACATTCAGTGACGGTGTTGGTGTGCAAATCCCAGTCTTCGTCACCGATGAATAGCAGTCAGCATGGGAAAATGAACCAGGAGCCTGCTGTGGGGCCCCATTCGCAGCAACGTTCACAGAACGGTCTTTGATGAGACACTCTTAGCACTCGGTTGACGTGGCCGGTCAGTTGCGCAACAGCTGCACGTCTGTTCGCCCGTACGCATCTCTGCAGCTATTGTTCACACCTGCTACTTGTGGCCCGTGGTGAACCACAGTCGCCTTGGTATACCAGATTTGGATAGTGCTGTTTTTCCATACGCGGTATACTTTAACCACGGCGGCACACGAACGGTTTACAAACATGGCCATTTCGAAATGCTTCCACCCTTGGCCCGAAAGCCAATGTTCCATTCCCTTTTGGATACATCCGCTCCGTTTCCGCATTAGGACAACAACTGCCGGCCGGGGTGGTCGAGCGGTTCCAGTCGCTACAGTCTGGAACCGCGCGACCGCTACGGTCGCAGGTTCGAATCCTGCCTCGGGCATGGATGTGTGTGATGTCCTTAGGTAAGTTAGGCTTACGTAGTTCTAAGTTCTAGGGGACTGATGACCTCAGATGTTAAGTCCCATAGTGCTCAGAGCCATTTGGACCATTTTTGAACAGCATACGCAGACGCATTTAAGCCTTGTGTCCGTACGTAAATGTAACGAGAAGAATTCTTAATAAATGGTGCAGTGGGAAGTACCCTCTGCCATGCACTTTTGAATGTTGATATAGATTAGGGTAAGATTACTCTGAGAGTCGAGCGCGCCTTTTTTGGCGAAGGAAGCAGAATACCGTAGGGGTAAAAGTACCGGTAGGCGTCTCGACTTTTTTTCGTGAAACGCATGGAGGTGGTGCACTTACAGCGGGACTGCAGCTTCAGCCTTCCTTAGAGTTATTGTGATCCGCACACCGCTCTCCCAGCCGTTGTCAGTGTTCGTGACAGAGCCGCTACTTCTCAGTCAAGTAGCTCCTCAGTTGGCCTCTCAAGTGCTGAGTGCACCCTGCTTGGCAACAGCGCTCCGCACATCGGTCACCCATCCAAATGTAGCCAGACGCGACAGCGCTTAACTTCGGTCATCACACGAGAACCGGTGTTAACACCGCGGAAAGGCCGTTGGAAAGCCAACTTAGTAACTTTCAAGAACTAACTTCAAGCGACGGTTATACTACATATTTCTCCTGTACGGATCGCAGAGACAAGATCAGTCAAATCACAGCATACGCGCCAGCCAGTGTGGCCGAGCAGTTCTAGGCGCTTCAGCCCGGAACCGCGCGACCGCTACGGTCGCAGGTTCGAATCCTGCCTCGGGCATAGATTTGTGTGATGTCCTTCGGTTAGTTAGGCTTAAGTAGTTCTACGTTCTAGGGGACTGATGACCTCAGAAGTTAAGTCCCATAGTGCTCAGAGGCAGCCGACAACAACTTCTCTGTTTTCCGCGTCCTCTAGACACGAATTACAAACCTCCCAATACTAGTGATACCACCTGCCATTTGAGAGCAATTATACTGCATTGACAAACTGCCATTTGTGAGCAGTTATTCTGCACTGACGTAGAAACCAGGCAGTGGTTAAAAAAAAATGGCTCTGAGCACTATGTGACTTAACAGCTATGACAAACTGCCTATTGGCTTCTGTCTCGGGTTCTTCGGCCGACGTTCATCTAATGATTTTTCTGACGTTTCGCCAGCACGAGTGGCTGGCATTGTCAAAGCTTCACCCTCCATTGCCGGTGGTGAACTGGAGCCGAGCTCGCGGCCGCAGACTGTATGTACCTGGCGCACCAACGTCCGAGGGCTTCTCCGCAGTCATTTCCGGTGCGGTTCTACTCTTGCTACCTGCGACGGTCGCTCGCTGCAGTACGGGAAGCCAGGATCCGTTTACCTTAAGGCTCTCCTCTTTCTTGTTCAAACTGTTCGCGTGTTTTTGTATTTCTACATCTTCTCTGAACAAGCGCGTGTGATAGTGCTTCTCTACAGCCAGAACTTCCGTGTCGTCGAATTTTATTACGTGGTCGGTCTCATTCAGTGAGTGCTCTGCCACGGCCGATTTCTCCGAATGTCCCAACCTGCAATGTCGCTTATGCTCTTTGGTCCTGGTGTTGATGGATCGTCCAGTCATTCCGACATAAACTTTTCCGCATGTGCAAGGTATACGGTATATTCCCGACATTGCAAGTGGGTCCCTTTTCTCCTTTGCCGATCTAAGACACTCTTTGATCTTCCTTAAGGTCAACGGATCCTGGATTCCCGTACTGCAGCGAACGACCGTTGCAGGTAGCAAGAGGAGAACCGCACCACAAATGACCGCGGAGAAGCCCTCGGACGTTGGCGCGCCAGCTACATATAGTCTGCGGCCGCGAGCTCGGCTCCAGTTCACCACCGGCAATGGAGGGTGAAGCTTTGACAATGCCAGCCACTCGTGCTGGCGAAACGTCAGAAAAATCATTAGATGAACGTCGGCTGAAGAACCCGAGACAGAAGCCAATAGGCAGTTTGTCAACAAGTGGCCACGAAAGCCTTAACAATTTTTTAACAGCTATGGTCATCAGTCCCCTAGAACTTATAACTACTTAAACCTAACTAATCTATGGACAGCACACAACACACAGCCATCACGAGGCAGAGAAAATCCCTGACCCCGCCGGGAATCGAACCCGGGAACTCGGGTTCAAATGGTTCAAATGGCTCTGAGCACTATGGGACTTAACATCTTTGGTCATTAGTCCCCTAGAACGTAGAACTACTTAAACCTAACTAACCTAAGGACAACACACAACACCCGGGAACCCGGGCGTGGGAAGCGAGAACGCTACCGCAAGACCACGAGATGCGGGCCCAGGCAGTGGTCACATTAATGAGAATGGATCATGTAGTAGACTCTGAAGGACTCGGTCTTTATACTATAGATATGTTCGCTTGTGCCTCAGATGGCCCAAATGCGTGAATCGAAAATAAAAAGTCTCATTTTTGGTAATAGATAAGAGATAAGAAAGTGTGAAAAATCAAGGTCGAGAAGATCTCCAAGAAAAGGGATATTCTCAAACTCCTTGCGGTTTATCACAACACATGTCGTAGTTTTACTAATTCAGCAGTCCAATTTGCAAGGCTACATACACAATTATGTGTCAAACTGGGTGGTGGGATGGACTGGGGGGGGGGGGGGGGGAGGGGGGCCAAGTCTCTTTTTTGTTCAATCCCAGTCCGTGCACGACTCACGGCCCAGGTTTGGATATGGCCGTGAGTCGTGCACTGATAGCCAAATGGTAACCGGCACGGTGTCTTAGCGTGTTCGGTCAGAGGGTTAGTTGCCCTCTGTAATAAAAAAACTGAGTTAATGGATCAAACACGAACTGAATCGGGTGTCTTCCGACTTCCGCCCCAAGCACATACTACGAAAAAAAAAAAAAAAAAGGTAAGGGACCGCTCGCGAGAAGCGGGAAATCGGATTCGAGTCCCAGTTTGGTACAGATTTTCATAGTCGCCATTCCATTCTACAGCTGATGGTAGTCCTTATTCGCAAATGTGAAGTCATTTGATGTGTTTTGTACCGCCTGTGGTCGCCGCAGCGCCTCTTTCTTTGGAGATGCTTGCATGTCCGAAGTAAGTCTGCATCGTAATCAGAAGAACACCGACACTGAAATTTCGAAAACAGGGGAGGTGTTGCAAAGAATTGGAGAGAATAGAAAAAAAGTAAGAGAAATTGACTAGGTGACGTACTCAGACGCCAATGCTTACTTTAGCAACGAATTGAAGTAGTAGTAAAGGGAAAGATAAGAAGAAGAAGACTGTTTGAGCGAATAAATAGATAAATATTTTACGGAATTAAAGAGGAAACTACGAGTTCGGAAGAGATGGCCGAGTACCATGCCTAGACCTGCCGCAAGGTACAAAAACTGATGACAGAAAAAATAGCGAGTGATATTTTCGTTATCACATCAGAATTCAGCAAAATAAAAACCACAAGAGTAAGCCACTTTCATTTAATATAAAAGTTTCAGAAATGAAGGCGCTAGTTCGGGACTCGAGAAGAGTGGAGCCGAGGGCGGTCAGCTTACCTTCAGTCTACGGTAGAGGCGGCCACTGCGGGCATGTCGCGTCGCCGGCAGCCCCACGCGTCCCGCACGTGAGCGCACACCAGCTGCGGACGGTAGCGCCGGTATGCCGAGCCGAGCGCCGCCGCAACCCCAGCTGCGCCGCCATTGGCCGGCGCGCGAGGTGTGCCTCCGTGACGTCACGCCGCCATCGATTCCCCTGACCGAGATACGGTGCACCAGCCCGTGCAACCCCGTCTGCCGAGGCGAGGTCGATAGCGCTGGAGAGGGGTGGGGCAGGGGGGGTTGTGCGTGTGTCGGGAATGACGGATCAGCCGGTCACGCTCCGCCAATATCTGTCATCTGTCATATGTCCGCCGCCGATGCAACGCGAAACGGTCTCGTTATACGGCGGGCTCCCATTCCGAGCCGCGTTGTTTGTGCTGTGGCCGGGCCTGTCAGCTCGAGGGCAGGTTGTCCGCATCCTGCACTAGGCAATAACACTGATTACTTGGCGCCATAACTTTGAAGTGAAATTTTCTTCTATCGTGAGCTAGTGAGTGAAAAAAGAGAAAGTTACAAAAATATAAATACGAATTCAAGTCAACTGCTTCAGTTGAATTTCTTTGGTGCGATAAGCCTAGTTCGGCAATAATTGCCATTGTCAAGCTATCTGAGAATAATACATAGAATTTTATTTATTTGCCTAATATTTTTGTGTTTACATGTTGTGGCTATATGGCGTCTTTATACAATGGTGCTTACGTTTAGTTATCCTTGCTTTGCATTTCGTTGCGGTGTGTACTAAACTAGACCCTGCTTGATTTTATTACGGGAAATTAAGAAAATATCTTCCTAAACAATTATGGGGAAAGCAGGAATAAACAGTTATTACTATTGTTATGAACTTCTCTTGCTACATTGAATAATGGTAATTTCACTTGAAATATACATATACTTTACGAAAAGAGAAAATATCACGATGTTAGGAATTATTATTCCGGGACCGCAGCTATATTTTATTCCTTCGAAAAATTAACTCAGGCGTGAATATTAAGTATTTTTCTTTCTGACTCAAAATAAGTTGAAAATTCTTTTATGTTTGAAATATTACTTCGTCAGGCTCAAACCAAAGTTAATGCAAGCTCCTGCTAGTGTGGTTTTAAGTAAAGATACATTTTCAACAATCAAAGATAATCGTGTTGTTTTAACTAAAAATCGGACTTCCTAAATAACTTGAAAATGCAGATTGTTCAGAATGTTAAGCGCGAGAAATGAAAGAAAACCAATTTTAAGCTACTCTTGGGAATTCAAATACAACACGAACTTCCACCAGTACAAGGAGTTGGGCACGTTTACGTAAATAGAAAGTAGAGGAAAAGGTTTCCGTTTCACAGCAAGAACAAATTTTTAAAATTCAGCTTTAATAATTATTATTTAATGGTAATTGGACATAAACGAATAAGCAGCAAACCTCTATACATTGAATTGTATACGAAACCACGATTGCAACACAAGAGCTAAGCAACAAGATCAAAAGGCAAGCGTTAAGAAAAAGATAAGAAAATAATGGCTCTGAGCACTATGGGACTCAAGTTCTGAGGTCATTAGTCCCCTCGAACTTAGAACTACTTAAACCTAACTAACCTAAGAACATCACACACACCCATGCCCAAGGCAGGATTCGAACCTGCGACCGTAGCAGTCCCGCGGTTCCAGACAGTAGCGCCTAGAACCGCACGGCCACTCCGGCCGGCCGAAAGATAACATGGCGTCTTTCCTTTGTATAGTAGTTCATACACTCTTTATGTCACCGAGAAATCTCAAGTTTCAATGCAGTCCTTGATACAATGATTCTTTGTTAAGGGTATATCAGTGTTATTACTTTTACCACTAATTGGAGGTGTCACACAGCCACCTGGAAGGCTGAAGGCACGTGTGAAGTCACCCTGCCTTCAAGCTTCCACAAACAACAATCAGACTGTGAAAAGTCTTACCTGTTACAAAGGAATTCTGTTGATTGATACTTAGTATCAAATATCATTTCCTTTGTACAAGAGTAGTATTTCGTCTTCATTATAATACAATTTTTAAAACACTTTTACACATCGTAAGAGCAAGTTCATGTGTACCAGTACACGATATTAAAGTCTTTGCGTTTTAGTTCATTTCCTTCTTATTACACATTCACGCAAAGTTCATTTAATTCAGTAATTCTCCGTTTAAGTATTCACTATTTGGAATTACTTTAACCAATACGTGAAACATCTGACATAGTCTTAAGGTACATGCTACTTGTCTGACTTCTAACGCTACTGTACCGGAAGGAGAATGTCAAAAAACTTTTTCTCAGCTATGCCCAGGAAATTCATTCTTCAGCTGTCCCATTCGGGTTATCGTCCATATATACTTACAATGATTTTCATACAATTTTCTTTGCTAAGATAACTCTGTACAGAAGTAAATCAATTTTGCATTCACATGGTAGGTTTTATATTAAACAGGATTGCATATAAGCTGACTACAGTTAAGTGTTTACGTAGATAAAAGTTCACGAACATTCACGTATAGATCAGTTATGTATAGTTTTCTGTTGAAGCTGTCGCAGTTCCAGTTTAAGCGTTTCGAATAAAATTCGTCTCTATACAATGCAGAATCTTCTCCGTCGGATCAATGCGATTGGTCGTTGAACTGGCGTCGTTACGTCACCGGAGCGTGCGATGACGTTGCGATGTGCGATCAGCTGATGCCGACGTCGGGCCCCCTCTCGTCTCCGGTTGGCTCAAAGTTTTGTGCGTGGCTGCAAATCAGCATCGGGTTGGCATTAGGCTCGTTCCCAGTGCGACATGAAATGATAACGGCACTATCAGTTTTTCCGATCCGCGTGTTACAACAATATTATACACAAAAAATAAATGTTATGTCATGATGGAATGACTATGTCATTGTATTTGATATTTCCATCCGTGTTTGGAGCTTTGATTGTATTTGTATTACATATGAATACACAATGAAAAATAAAATTTTCGCAAATGTTATTGGTTTGTACGTGCATTTTAAGATAATCTACCAAGAAAATTGCTATATTAGTAGTATCAATGTCTATAGGTGTCTGTAGAATCCTTCTCTTGTGCTTTTGCCCCGCATCGGTTCGCCGATGATTATTAAAACAGTAGACAAAGACAGAAATTTTTTAGTCATATTTTTTACTAGCTTAAAATGTTCCTTAGAGATTCATTCATATAAAGAGTGCCATAAATGTTAAAATATATTACAACTGCCATTTACTACGTGGGAGTCTGGCGCATCAGAGCACTCGAATGACACCGATGTAGTACAATTATACTGAGAGGAATAGGGGTCTTGCTAGTTTCGGACAGTATCACACAGGACATTAGTACCAACTAAAATGCTATTCTCAACAACATTTGTCTTTGTAACATGATTCATTTATGGTAAACAGTCTGAAAGCACGTGCTTGTCTCGCGTCTGCTTAACTTATCATTCCACTTGCTTTTGTTCGTAGTAAAACGTGAGTGCTTGAAAATAACAAACCAACGTATTTATACGAATACAAAAGGTTCAAAAAGTAATCCTAATCGTGCAAAAAACACTCCGAATGCATAGCCGAATCTAGTTAATCGATATAATTTCACCAAAAAAATATTTTCCAAATTGCCAGGAGCTATAACTCAAGAAATATAAATGCAATTACATTATACTCTTTCGTAACTTTTTGCGTCACCGTTTTTTCTACTGTAGTACGTAGGATTTTTGTGATATATTTTAATTTCGATTTTTGGTGCACTTTCTTACTTAAAAAATACATAACACAGTCTTAAGAGGGCACAATGAAAGTCTACAATCAGAATATCGATTCCAAAGTCGAGTGTCAGCCTGGTCCAGCCCTTAACGAATTTGGAAAGGTTAGTTTTAAGGATGGCCGGATGCCCTTCCTGTCAGCCCTTCGGGACCGAATATGTGCACTCCAAATGTCTGCGTGCAGTGTTACTTCTGTCAAAGTGAGCGACAGTTTTCTGAACGTTTGCAAATCGTGTGATTGGGGCAGGACTTGGGTGCTAGCCCGGTATTCACCTATCGGGATGATGTAAACCGCTGAAAACGTCACAGCCCGACTGCCTGGTACGTCTTATATACATAAGAAGAGAATGTAAAATGCCAAACACAAGATATATATGTATACATAAAGAAAAATTTTGGAAATTTATGGTAAGATCCTATGGGACCGAACTACTGAGATCATCGGCCCCTAAGCGTACACACTACTTAAACTAACTTGAAGTAAGTTACACTAAGGACAACACACACACCCGTGCCCGAATGAGGTCTCCAACCTCCGACGAGACGAGCGGCACAAACCGTGACATGGCGCCTAGACCGTACGGTTACCAACGCGGCTATATACAGGGGGAATGATCCGAGGGAGGTGTCATTTTACGAGGCCTGTCCCAGTGACTCCATCGCCAAACAGGAAGAAATGGAAGGGTTAAATCACCCAGGAGAATTCTCATTTATTTATTAACAAAAAATAAATTCGCCTTTTCGACGACGTGTCCCTTTTGCCAAGATTTTAAAATAAGAATTTTAAAAAAAGCACAAGGTAACACTTCTGGAACACACGGGGCACTATCTCAATGAAAACTCCCTGGTAGTGCATGTTCTGAAGGTCATAGGTTAAGTACATATCATTGTTGTTGTTGTTGTTGTTGTGGTCTTCAGTCCTGAGACTAGTTTGATGCAGCTCTCCATGCTAATGTATCCTGTGCAAGCTTCTTCATCTCCCAGTACTTACTGCAACCTACATCCTTCTGAATCTGCTTAGTGTATTCATCTCTTGGGCTCCCTTTATGATTTTTACCCTCCACGCTGCCCTCCAATACTGAATTTGTGATCCCTTGCAACATGTCCTACCAACCGGTCCCTTCTTCTTGTCATGTTGTTCCACAAACTCCTCTTCCCCCCAATTCTATTCAATACCTCCTCATTATATGTGTGATCTACCCATCTAATCTTCAGCATTCTTCTGTAGCACCACATTTCGAAAGCTTCTATTCTCTTCTTGTCCAAACTATTTATCGTCCATGTTTCACTTTAAACCATTGCTGCGTTCCATACAAATACTTTCAGAAACGACCTCCTGACACTTAAATCTATACTCGATGTTAACAAATTTCTCTTCTTCAGAAACGCTTTCATTGCCATTGCCAGTCTACATTTTATATCCTCTCTACTTCGACCATCATCAGTTATTTTGCTCCCCAAATAGCAAAACTCCTTTACTACTTTAAGTGTCTCATTTCCTAATCAAATTCCTTCAGTATCACCCGGCTTAACTCGACTACATTCCATTATCCTCGTTTTTCTTTTGTCGATGTTCATCTTATATCCTCCTTTCAAGACACTGTCCATTCCGTTCAACTGCTCTTCCAAGTCCTTTGCTGTCTCTGACAGAATTACAATGTCACTGGAAAACCTTTAAAGTTTTTATTTCTTCTCCATAGATTTTAATACCTACTCCGAATTTTTCTTTTGTTTCCTTTACTGCTTGCTCAATATACAGATTGAATAACATCGGGGAGAGGCTGAAACCTGTCTCACTCCCTTCCCAACCACAAATTCCCTTTCATGCCCCTCGACTGTCATAACTGCCTTCTGGTTTCTGTACAAATTGTAAATAGCCTTTCGCTCCCTGTATTTTACCCCAGCCACCTTCAAAATTTGAAAGAGAGTATTCCAGCCTACATTGTCAAAAGCTTTCTCTAAGTCTATAAATGCTAGAAACGTAGGTTGGCCTTACCTTAATCTTTCTTCTAAGATAAGTCGTAAGGTCAGTTTTTCCTCACGTGTTCCAGTATTTCTACGGAATCCAAACTGATCTTCTCCGAGATCGGCTTCTACGAGTTTTTCTATTCGTCTCTAAAGAATTCGCGCTAGTATTTTGCAGCTGTGACTTATTAAACTGATTGTTCGGTAATTTTCACATCTGTTAACACCTGCTTTCTTTGGGATTGAAATTATTATATTCTTCATGAAATCTGCGGGCATTTCAGGACTGGCTCTCCCATGGCTGTCAGTAGTTCTAATAGAATGTTGTCTACTCCCGGGGCCTTGTTTCGACTTAGGTCTTTTAGTGCTCTGTCAGACTCTTCACGCAGTATCGTATCTCCCATTTCATCTTCATCTACATCCTTTTCCATTTCCCTAATATTGTCCTCAACTACATCGCCCTTGTATAGACCCTCTATATAATCCTTCCACCTTTCTGCTTTCCCTTCTTTGCTTAGAACTTGGTTTCCATATGAGATCTTGATATTCATACAAGTGGTTCTCTTTTCTCCAAAGGTCTCTTTAATTTTCTTGTAGGCAGTATCTATCTTACCACTAGTGACATAAGCCTCTACATCCTTACATTTGTCCTCTAGCCATCCCTTCTTAGCTATTTTGCACTTCCTGTCGATCTCATTTTTGAGACGTTTGTATTCCTTTTTGCCTACTTCATTTATTGTGTTTTTATGTTTTCTCCTTTCATCAGTTAAATTCAATATTTATTCTGTTACCCAAGAATTTCTAATAGCCCTCGTGTTGTTACCTACTTGATCCTCTGCTGCCTTCACTACTTCGTCCCTCAGAGATACCCATTCTTCTTCTATTGTATTTCTTTCCCCCATTCCTCTTAATTGTTCCCTTATGCTCTCCCTGAAACTCTGTACAAGCTCTGGTTTAGTCAGTTTATCCAGCTCTTATCTCCTTAAATTCCCACCTTTTTCCAGTTTCTTTAGTTTTAATCTACAGTTCTTAACCAATGTATTGTGGCCAGAGTCCACATCTGCCCCTGGAAATGTCTTATCTGATACCTTCTAGTATCTCCAGGATTCTTCCATGTATACAACCTTCTTTTATCATTCTTGAGCCAAGTGTTAGCTATGACTAAGTTATGATCTGTGAAAAATTCTACCAAACGGCTTCCTCTTTCATTTCTTACCACCAATCAATATTCACCTACTATGTCTCCTTCTCTCCCTTTTCCTACTCTCGATTTCCAGTCACCCATGACTTAAATTTTCGTCTCCCTTCACTACCTGAATAATTTCTTTTATCTCATAATACATTTCATCAATTTCTTCATCATCTGCAGAGCTAGTTGGCATGTAAACTTGTACTACTGTAGTAGGCGTGGGCTTAATGTCTATCTTGGCCACAACAATGCGTTCACTATGCTTTTTGTAGTAGCTAACCCGCATTCCTATTTTTTATTTATTATTAAACCTACTCCTACATTACCCATATTGGATTTTGTATTTATAGCCCTGTATACACCGGAACTAAAGTCTTGTTCCTCCTGCCACCGAACTTCACTAATTCCCACTATATCTGACTTTAACCTATCCATTTCCCTTTTAAAATTTTCTAATCTACCTGCCCGATTAAGGGATCTGACATTCCACACTCCGATCCATAGAACACAAGTTTTCTTTCTCCTGATAACGACATCCTCTTGAGTAGTCCCCGCCCGGAGATCCAAATGGGGGACTATTTTACCTCCGGAATATTTTAGCCAAGAGGACGCCATCGTCATTTAACCAGACAGTAAAGCTGCTAGCCTCCGGTAAAAATTACGGCTGTAGTTTCCCCCTGCTTTCAGCCGTTCGCAGTACCAGCACAGTAAGGCCGTTTTGGTTAGTGTTACAAGGCCAGACCAGACAATCAACCAGACAATTATCCAGACTTTTGCCCCTGCAACTAATCAAAAGGCTGCTGCCCCTCTTCAGGAACCACACGTTTGTCTGGCCTCTCAACATTGCGGTTGCACCTACAGTACGGCCATCTGTATCGCTGAGGCATGCAAGCCTCCCCACCAACGGCAAGGTCCATGGTTCATGGGGGGGGGGGGGGGGGATGATTGACGCGATCAAATGCTTGCTATAGTCTATAGTAGACATCCTGAGCATGTGCGCGGTTGTCCATCGTACGTGATAATTGCACAACGCCCAACAATGTTTTAGTATGAAAAAACATGCTTCGTGAGTTCGATTTTGACCTTCTTACTCCACTGAAGACGGGATCTGTTGTAAAAGTCTGCGTTTTCCAGACACATGGCTAAGGACAGAGGTAATGGAATCGGGTGGTACCCTTCGTTGATCATCTTACCGCTGACGACAGTGGCCGTGTTCGGAAGGTGAATACCAATGATGAGCTGCGGATCTAGATGCAGTTCGTGGTCGGCCGCTGTGACCGAGCGGTGTTAGGGGCTTCAGTTTGGAACCGCGCTGCTGCTAAGTTCGAATCCTGCCTCTGACATGGGTGTGTGTGATGTCCTTAGGTTAGTTAGGTTTAAGTAGTTCTAAGTCTAGAGAACTGATGACCTCTGGTGTTAGGTCCCATAGTGTTTAGGGTCATTTGAACTATTTGTAGTTCGTAACGCAAGAATTTTTCTACTTCATATGCTCGCGGTCGTGAGTATTCAGCTTGGAACGTAATCTTGATGGTGTTCTTCCTGTAGGAGTGCGCCATGTTACTTCGGTGAACTTGTGGTAAGCGACAAGCGCTCGCGGGAACTAAACAAACTCGCACACGCCACTAGACCGACGGGATGCTAAGCACACGTCCTGACCGCTCTGTCGCAGATGACAAACTAAAAGCAGGTCCGTAGAGGTTATTACATTGTTGTTGTTGTTGTTGTTGTGGTCTTCAGTCCTGAGACTGGTTTGATGCAGCTCTCCATGCTACACTATCCTGTGCAAGTTTCTTCATCTCCCAGTACCTACTGCAATCTACATCCTTCTGAATCTGCTTAGTGTATTCATCTCTTGGTCTCCCTCTACGATTTTTACCCTCCACGCTGCCCTCCAATACTAAATTTGTGATCCCTTGATGCCTCAGAAGATGTCCTACCAACCGATCCCTTCTTCTAGTCAAGTTGTGCCACAAACTTCTCCCCAATCCTATTCAGTACCTCCTCATTAGTTATGTGATCTACCCATCTAATCTTCAGCATTCTTCTGTAGCACCACATTTCGAAAGCTTCTATTCTCTTCTTGTCCTTGTCTCTTGTTAGTATATTATCGTTCTTTAACAAAAAAATTAAACTTTAAAATATCTACGAGAGTTAGTTCGATTACTACCCCCAAAAAATAATGTTATGTAATTAGTTTTTTTGTTTGTAATTACACGTCTTCGGTGTTGGTACACATTGAAATACACGCATTGTAGCAGCATATCATGCCGGTTGACTAGAGGAAGCCGAGATAAAACGGCGTAGCCGAGTGACAAAGGAGAGTATCGTGCGGTAACCGTTCATCAGCAGCAGAAATGTTGCAGCAATGTCAGGCACGAACACCACACACGTTTAAGGCAAAACGTAAAATCTGCGGTAGCAGAGCACCAAGAAGAATGTGACCATATAGTGTATTTTAAGAACACACGGCTGCTAGCCAGCGAAATATCGAAAAATGAATACAATTTCAAAAGAAAACGCGGCTACATGCTCATGTGTTCGTGGCTCCCCTCTGTCAGGGAAGTAGACGCCCAGTCACGGCCGGCGAGGAATTTAACAACTCCCCCTTTGTTTCAGTATCTGCTTTCAGCATTTGCCCAGTGACGTCGGCCCACCAATAGTAGCCTGAAGATTTTGCACCCATTAACTCCACGTTTCAGCAGACAATGTGGGCGTACAGCCTTTATTAAGTGAACGTGACGCTGTCGTACGACACACAGCGAGAGTTAGAACCCCTTAATCCTAGAGTTCTAAATCCTATGACTGCTGTTGGTACCAATTCCTGGGTCCCACCGATCTTGTGGATGGAAAATAGAACATTCTGTACTTACTCGTATTTTGTATGTGACATACCACTGGAGACCTTATAGTAGTAATTAGCTATTGCATAAACCATAGATTATGAATAAAATAATGAGTAGTAAAATTTACGATGGTTTACTAACTATTTAACATTTTCCCTCCTTTAACGTTCTAGGGGTAAGTCTCACGAAGAGAATAAGGCAAGTGCCATAACCTGATTTCTCAGAAACTTCGCTCAGTGGAAGAGGAGTCGAAATAAGCGAACCTATATCTCAGCTTATCCGTAGATACTCAATAGTTTCTGAAAAACATTAGCCAAATTTTTGGAGATATTTTCCAGGTACTTTGTAAGTAGGCTGTTTAGGTTTTCTTATTGGTAACGCCACATAGCGCTCGGTATGAAAAAATCACTGGCTGTGCCGTGTGCAGTCTGTGTTTTGTCTGCATTGTTGTCTGCCATTGTAGTGTTGGGCAGCGGCAGCTGGATGCTAACAGCGCGTAGCGTTGCGCAGTTGGAGGTGAGCTGCCAGTAGTGGTAGACGTGGGGAGAGAGATGGCGGAGTTTTGAAATTTGTAAGAATTGGTGTCACGAACTGATATATATATTATGACTATTAAGGTAAATACATTGTTTGTTCTGTATTAAAATCTTTCATTTTCTAACTATACCTATCAGTAGTTAGTGCCTTCCATAGTTAGAATCTTTTATTTAGTTGGCAGTAGTGGCGCTCGCTGTATTGCAGTAGCTTGTGTAACGAAGATTTTTGTGAGGTAAGTGATTTGTGAAACGTATAGGTTAATGCTAGTCAGGGCCATTCTTTCGTAGGGATTTTTGGAAGTCAGATTGTGTTGCGCTAAAGATATTGTGTGTCAGCTTAAGCACAGTCGTGAATAAATTGTTCTAAGGGGACGTTTCAACTTTACGTGCCTTTCACCAGGCTACATCCTGAGAAGGAATGGTGACTCAGTGGTTAGTCTCGCGGCTTATTAATTTCGCGCCCCGTGTTCGAAACCCAATTACTATTTTTATTTTTGTTTTTTATTTATCTAGCCATGTCTGTAGAAGTTTACTACACGAATGTATTCAAGTGTATACTGTTATAACGTATTCATCTAATTATTGTATTTTAGATGAATGAATTAAAAACAAAGAAAGAAAAATAATTTGAAATTGTTTTCGATGAAATTTCCATAGCGTATCTTCATTCATAGTTCATCGCAAACGCCAGTTTTCGAAAAAAGTGATCCCCTATATATGGTTTCCCTAAAATTATTGCTAACGCCGAAATCGGCACCAATGTTAACGACATTTATATCCAGAGTTAGATTCATACGAATAAATGCCACTGTAGCAAACCTGCCTACAAGCGATGCTCGTGGCGTTCAGAATATGTGTTTCGAATGCTTCTGCGATCGATATCATCCAAGGGAATGCAACAAATCTTCCTGAAGAATAAATATGTGAATAAAGCTAATTAATATAAGAACTGACATGAGAACTAATGTCAGAATATGATAATTTAGAAAGATTATAACGCCCTTATATGTACCAGTTTGATAAGAAATATTTGTGTAGTAACCTTCTATAGACACGGATAGATAAATGAAAAAATAAAATAAAACAAAAAGAACAATCGGGCCACAAAATTATAAACACGCGACGTTAACCGCTGAGCCACCATTTCGTCTCAGGATATCGCGATTTGAAAGGTAAATAAAGTGTCTCTAAATAATTTCGAAAACTTCGTCCGTCGTTTTCTCAGAAACGGGCGAGTATCTACGGATAAGCCGAGACACGTGTTCGCGCATTCTGACTGCTCTTCCCCTGAGCGAAGTTCCTGGGAAATCGGGTGATGGCGCTTGAACGCGTTCACATCGACAGTCATCGAAGTGCTAGAAGCTACTACTCTCTCTTATCGGATCGGAATATCATCGCCGCCACTAAATTCATCCCCATTTGTCTTCACAACATCGATGCCATGAGGTCAGCTTCTCCTGCCACCGACTAACGCTACGTTCACAGCCGGACCCCTCTACGACGGCGAGCAAGCCATCAGAATAATAACAGCCGCAGTCTACGCGACACCGCCTGCTATCTTGACAACATGGGCAACGAATATCTGTCAGACGGTCGCAGGACCTTTCCATAACACTCCAGTGCTACCTACTGTGCCACAGGCCGCGGAGGAAAGAGCACCATCACTGCCAACAATCGCAACACCAGCCGCATTGCTGGCCGCTGTGGCCGAACGGTTCTAGGCGCTTCAGTCCGGAACCGCGCTGCTGCTACGGTCACAGGTTCGAATCCTGCCTCAGGCATGGATGTGTGTGATGCCCTTAGGTTAGTTAGGTTTAATTAGTTCTAAGTCTAGGGGACTCATGGCCGCAGATGATAAGTCCCATAGTGCTTAGAGCCATTTGAACCATTTTTGAACCAGCCACATCACCGGCAGCAGCATCAATACTCGCATTATCACCAGCAACAGCAGCAGCAGCCACACCATCACCAGAAGAAGGCACATCGTTGCCAGCAATAACACCAGCTACAATGCATACAGCCATACCTGCAGATAAGCATTCTCTACCCCCCAGTCATCCCGCAACCTCCCTTCCACACCCAACCGAAACTTGTCACAGAGACCAAGAAGCGAGATCGAGCGAGGTGGCGCAATAGTTAACACACTGGACTCGCCTTCGGAAGGACGATGGTTCAACCCCGTATCCAGCCATCCTGATTTTGGATTTCCGTGATTTCCCTAAGTCACTTCAGGCAAATGCGGGGATGGTTCCTTTTAAAGGGCACGGTCGACTTCCTTCCCCATCCTTCCCTAATTCGATGGGACCGATAACCTCGCTGTTTGGGTCCCTTCCCCAAATCAAGCAACCTACCACCCAACCAAGAAGTGAGCATCAGGGTGAAACCAAAAGGACTCAGTTAACTCTAGAAGACACTGACGACATACAAATCGAAATAATTCCAGAGCCACAAAACCTTTCTCTTCCTACTTCTTCAACAGATGTAACTCCAAATTCCTTAAACTCCTGTCACTCCTCATCATATTTGACGATATCTACCAGAATTCCAAATCCAGCACATTATCCCCACGAGAGACTGTCATCATCAAAGCCAACGACCCATTCCTCCATACTTCGGATTATCCCCCCTTTTAGCGGAACGCAACAACCCTCACAAAGCCCTACGCGAAAACAACCTCATTCTCTACGCCGACACCCTTTGTTCACAGCGGTAATTAAAAAGTCTGGCTTGGAGTGCACAGACGAAGAAACTGAAAGCGAACTGAACTTGCTACCAGGAACTAATGTCCGCAAGGCACCTCACATGAAGAGTGTTAATGGACTTCGCTAGGTAGTAGGAGTATAATCAGAGAGCCACCTGACACCATTGACGAATTTATAAAAAATAGAGCCTTGATTTCTTAGACGAAGCATCCTGTGGAAGCATCTTGCAGGAATATACAAGCATATCGATGTCAGCGATATCTCCGAAACAACGGCCGCCTGATCATAAATTGTGAGAATCCTCCCAGCTCTCCTCACTGCAAGCAACACCATCTCCACAAACAATGCCCGAACCTAAAACCCCATCTGCCTCCAACATTTGCGACCAATTTCGCACCATTTATTCCCACAAGTGCAAATCAAAACCTCCTCCCAGCCTGAACTGGCTGAATTCACCATCCCCATAAGTACTGGTGATAAACCACTCCATACAAAAAATTCCCTCTGTCTTCCACGCACCGTTGACAGTATCGTCCGTTTCGTTACTTCAGTTCTTCCTTCTTGAACGACCCAACATTTCACAGCAAATAACCCTCACTGCCCGCGCCATCTTCAGTCTCAATACGTACATACTTCACCTATTCCAAAAATGAAGCCCATTTAGGTTTTGATAGCCTTGAAACATTCGTTTAAACCTCCGCCAATCGATAATACACCCGGCACGGTGGTTCTGATAACACTCCCTGGACGAGGCGGACCCTTCCAGCAACGTTCAGTCAACGCGGAGCGCTCGCACGTCCTCGATCAACACGGATCTCCAACTTCCACTGCTGCGAGCTAGTCCACCAATAGCTAGCCGAGCACGGGCTTACATCTAGTCCGCCACTGTTTGAACAAGCACTGTTGCGACGAGGCGGCCTCTGATCTCCCAGCAACTTGTCAGAGGCATGTCTAGCGTAGATACTTCGATACTAGTTGCGTGCGCACGGCACAAGATCATCTGTCTTTCCTTCGCCAACGCTTTGTGTCCACGGTGGTCTCGCGGTTCTAGGCGCGCAGTCCGGAACTGTGCGGCTGCTACGGTCGCAGGTTCGAATCCTGCCTCGGGCATGGATGTGTGTGATGTCCTTAGGTTACTTAGGTTTAAGTAGTTCTAAGTTCTAGGGGACTAATGACCACAGCAGTTGAGTCCCATAGTACTCAGAGCCATTTGAACCATTTTGTGTCCACTGGTATTGTGGTGAAACAAGCGCTATATCACTATGAGAGACACAGAAGCGACCGAGTGTGCCAGGACTTACTCCAATTCACTGCTACTACCGCCATGCCATCACAGAGCTCTGTGCGTAGCATACAAAGTACTGTGCCATAATCTGTGACTGAAATTACAATTTAAAATAACTTTTCCAAACTTTGGCAGGGTATGCTTCAGTATATTACTGTTAAAACAGTTAAATATCAGAATTATCAGGTGAATAATTTTTGCTAAATATATTATTTTAAGAAAAAATTAAGTGATGCTGAATAATGAAGCTAGAAAGCAAAAAAAATTTCAGAAAGTGCAAATATGTGTCACAATAAAAAGTTACAAGTCTCAACTTGATCGGTGCAATATTTTGGTCGAAATCGGCGTTTTCACGAATAATTGAAGGCGCTAAATATTAGGCGCAGAAAGATGAAAATTCATATTTAGCCTTAGTTTGACATAAAAACATTAACTATGAGACTCAATTAGGCTACCCCTAATACTTTTGAAGTTATTTACTAAAACTAAATTTGGAACAAAATCGTCCCTATTCATAATAGATTAAGTATGATTTGTTGTATAAATTTCTAATTACAGCACTCGATTACACTGATGAAATAATACAACTGTACCAAGTTTCAAGACTTTAATGTAGATAACAATCATTACAAGGGATCTTAAAGAGGCAGTTAAGACGTCACGTTCTACTGTTGGTACTATTCTAAATATACTAGGCGGCAAAAATTTAAACTCAGTCGAACTGAAACTTTTTCGGTAACTAAAGCTAATTTAACTCCATTCATATAAAAATTAAGAAAATTCTAACATGTGTCTCAGAAAGAGCCCATTTAGTTGCTGCTACCTGTGCCTAGAGCGGTGGAGAGCAGATATAAATACGGCTAGAGTGGCACTGAGAAGAGACAGAGTTATCAATCTGAGCGCTTCAGTATAACGTCGGTATACGCTGTGCCTCAGATGACTTCAGAGCTAGGCTCCTACCAATCACATGTTTTCGGTAAGTAACTGTTTGTGTTCCACCTGTAATGTTGACAAAACCACATGGGAAGTGCGAGACTATCTTCCCCTTTTAAGGCGAGCAATTAACTTTGATGATTAAAAGTCAGGGTAATAGTATATTTTACTTAGAACATACCATAGAGGTCGCCTCTGAACTACTAATAGTGCTGTTTCCGACAGGAACATTATCATTATTGTCAGGAATATTAATCAATTAACTTCTATTTATGCCATAGTTCCTGATCCCGCTGAGTAAACAGCAAATAGGAACTTTTTCTTCTAGTAAGTACAAAGAGTAATGTGGATTTTCAGACTGCAAATCATGAACAGTATGTTCTCCATCGCTTTCTGGCTGACTGCAAAAATAGTTTTCAGGCTCTTGCAAACGGCGAAGAGATTAATTTACCCGCTGCCCCACAGTATTTTGACAATTCGGAACGTAGATTGAGTGTACTGTTTGTATTGTGGTTCCTGCCTGTGAAGGCGACGGGTTTCAGGTAGCCTTCTCGGAGCTATGGTGATGTTAATGTCTGAAATAACTGGAGTTTGCACCAAACTATGTGACGTCGAATCCGGCTACGATAGTAGGGTCGTCAACAATAACACTTCGTGCACACACTGCTTAGCAGAATGCTCCTTCTTACACATTCGTACATTGACAGAAAAAATCGTATCACCAAACAATAATTAATGTAGGGTAAGGAAATTTCTGGAATACATTTATCTAGGTAGCATATTTAAGTGATTGCAAAATTACAGGTTAAGGTGAGCACGAGATAAGCAATTGCAAATGTGAAACGTTGGCACATTATAACCGGTTTTCCGCCATAATGGTGAGCGCTAGCACGCAAACGTGCATGCATTGTGTTGAACAGGTTCAGGATGTCAGTTTGTGGGATGAAATTTCATGCCTGTTGCACTTCGTTGGTCAACACAAGGAGGGTTAAAACTGTTTTTGGATGACGCTGGACTTGTCGTCCAATGGTGTTTCATGTGCCTGACTGGAAACAGATCTGGTGATGGAACAGCTCTAGGCAACATGTCGATACTCTGTAGAGCATGTTGGGCTACAACTGCGAGATGTGGGCAAGTGTTATCTTGTTGGAAAACACACCCTAGAATACTGATTATGAATGGCAGCACAACAGGTCTAACAAGTCACCAGACTGACGTACAAAGTTGTAGTCAGGGTGCGTGCGATAACGACGAGTATGTTCCTGCTGTTATATATAATCGCACCCCAGACTATAACAGTGTGTCTAGCACGCAGAAAAGTTGCTTGCAGGCGCTCAACTAGCCTTCTTCTAGTCAAGATATGACGTAATGCACGGTTGGTGCAATTTATTCAAATATCGTTCCCATTTGTGGCGGGATTCTGACCGTTCCTTCTTGTGAGGTATTTGTAAATACTTCGGGTGCTGGCGGACAATACACAATAGGATGGAACATCATATCCTTTTGATATCATTTTATCCCTAATAGATGGCTGGTACAGTTTTTTCCGGATGTTGCTCCAGTTTGTGGTTGAAAATGGTTCAAATGGCTCTGAGCACTATGGGACTTAACAGCTGAGGTCATCAGTCCCCTAGAACTTAGAACTACTTAAACCTAACTAACCTAAGAACATCACACACATCCATGCCCGAGACAGGATTCGAACCTGCGACCGTAGCGGTTCCAGACTGTAGCTCCTAGAACCGCTCGGCCATTCCGGCCGGCTCCAGTTTGTGGCAGGGTATTCTCACCATTTCTTCTTGTGAGACATTCGTTGATATTTCGGGTGCTGAGATTATGTGGCGTTTCAGGGAGGAATCGTGGTTGAATATAACATGAATGAACATAAATCAGCTGTGGATTTATTCGTCTAAAATCCGCAGTAGCAACACTCCCTATAGGACATAGGCTGATGAATATCGTTTTCGATGTTGAACTGTATGCATTTTCTTCGTCGTTAAGCCAATACATAAAACTGCACATTGTAGTTGAACCTCTTTGATATGTTGAGCACAGCAGCACCCGGTAGGGTGATGGTGATGGGCCAATAGGCTGCTGAACGAAATGCAAATCGCATTGTTTCTTACGCAAGGTAAACATGCCTTACACTGGTGACTCTGGATGGTGATGGCTCGAGGTTAGTTGCTTCCATCTTGGTGATGAGATGCATACGTAGATGCCCTGCGATGCTCACGGCAGGCCGCAGCCTCGGCCTCCTACGCCAGCAGCACATTCCTTCTGCTGCGACTGAGTGCTCTTGTGGAATGCCCATTCCTGGCGACTCAGCACTAAATGCATTCCCCATGGCAAGGCATGGGTACTGCTGTGCATAGGTCCTGACCCGCTGACCTGTGGCGGGAATCTGACGGCGGCACGCGCAAACGGCAGGTCAGGGTACTGAGATACCAAGTCCCGCAAGGAAGTCAGTGCTGGCAATGGCTGGCCTGATCTGGTCTCGAATTCATGGCTGCAAATGGCAAATGCCAGTCATCTCATCTGCTGTGGTCCTGGTGTTGTTATGGTTCTGCTGGGCTTTAAATGAGTTTGCCTCTAAATTCAGACCTATTTACATGACTCTGAGGCATATTTATTACACTGAAACCTGGCTCTCTGTCACGTAGCTCACAACAAGAGCCTTGCCCTGATGAGCTGACATCGCCCTGCCCGCTCCTACTGTTACCAGTACGCGGTGCAGTTTTCCGCTGAGCCTGACACGCAATCTTTTAGTGTACATGTTGTGCTGACCCCTATATCACCATACTACACCTGCCAGTCTGGAACAGATCTGTACACTACATCCTAGATGGTGTTTAATAACCGATACCGGTAGATGACTAATGGGACAAATACACAGCTGATGATTAAAACGCGTTTTATAAAATACTTTATAGCTATTTAACCTCAGATTATCATTATGACTCATATTCGGTGGCCAAGACATCAACCATCAAGCCTCTTTAGCAGGATACTGGTCTCATGAAACGCACGGTTACCCTTCCTGAAGATACCATTACCGTCAGCAAAGAAGCGTGAAGGCATCTAAATAGTCTACAATAATGCTGACGTCATCCACAACTTTCATGGTGTGTCGGATTATTACCACAGGTTCCATGGAAACCCAGCTGAATGCCACAGTAACATACACTCCTGGAAATGGAAAAAAGAACACATTGACACCGGTGTGTCAGACCCACCATACTTGCTCCGGACACTGCGAGAGGGCTGTACAAGCAATGATCACACGCACGGCACAGCGGACACACCAGGAACCGCGGTGTTGGCTGTCGAACGGCGCTAGCTGCGCAGCATTTGTGCACCGCCGCTGTCAGTGTCAGCCAGTTTGCCGTGGCATACGGAGCTCCATCGCAGTCTTTAACACTGGTAGCATGCCGCGACAGCGTGGACGTGAACCGTATGTGCAGTTGACGGACTTTGAGCGAGGGCGTATAGTGGGCATGCGGGAGGCCGGGTGGACGTACCGCCGAATTGCTCAACACGTGGGGCGTGAGGTCTCCACAGTACATCTATGTTGTCTCCAGTGGTCGGCGGAAGGTGCACGTGGCCGTCGACCTGGGACCGGACCACAGCGACGCACGGATGCACGCCAAGACCGTAGGATCCTACGCAGTGCCGTAGGGGACCGCACCGCCACTTCCCAGCAAATTAGGGACACTGTTGCTCCTGGGGTATCGGCGAGGACCATTCGCAACCGTCTCCATGAAGCTGGGCTACGGTCTCGCACACCGTTAGGCCGTCTTCCGCTCACGCCCCAACATCTTGCAGCCCGCCTCCAGTGGTGTCGCGACAGGCGTGAATGGAGGGACGAATGGAGACGTGTCGTCTTCAGCGATGAGAGTCGCTTCTGCCTTGGTGCCAATGATGGTCGTATGCGTGTTTGGCGCCGTGCAGGTGAGCGCCACAATCAGGACTGCATACGACCAAGGCACACAGGGCCAACACCCGGCATCATGTTGTGGGGAGCGATCTCCTACACTGGCCGTACACCTCTGGTGATCGTCGAGGGGACACTGAATAGTGCACGGTACATCCAAACCGTCATCGAACCCATCGTTCTACCATTCCTCGACAGGCAAGGGAACTTGCTGTTCCAACAGGACAATGCACGTCCGCATGTATCCCGTGCCACCCAACGTGCTCTAGAAGGTGTAAGTCAACTACCCTGGCCAGCAAGATCTCCGGATCTGTGCCCCATTGAGCATGTTTGGTACTGGATGAAGCGTCGTCTCACGCTGTCTGCACGCCCAGCACGAACGCTGGTCCAACTGAGGCGCCAGATGGAAATGGCATGGCAAGCCGTTCCACAGGACTACAACCAGCATCTCTACCATCGTCTCCATGGGAGAATAGCAGCCTGCATTGCTGCGAAAGGTGGATATACACTGTACTAGTGCCGACATTGTGCATGCTCTGTTGCCTGTGTCTATGTGCCTGTGGTTCTGTCAGTGTGATCATGTGATGTATCTGACCCCAGGAATGTTTCAATAAAGTTTCCCCTTCCTGGGACAATGAATTCACGGTGTTCTTATTTCAATTTCCAGGAGTGTAATATTGCCCCCACAGGACTGAATCCGTCTCGCGGTATAGGTTTCCGGTTAGTCGTTCGTATACATGATGATATTTCCAGAAATTTGGTGTAACAAGGAACGTGATTCGTCCAACAAGGTGAAACCAAGGCCATTGATCAACAGCCCAATCTCAATGAGCCCTTGGCCACTGGAATGGTTACTATGTCGTTGGGTTAATACAGAAACACGTATGGATTGTCTGCTGCTGAGCCCCAGTTTCAACATGAACTGTGTGCCCCGAAACACATGTGAGTGCACCAGCATTCTACAATATAGTCAGATATGGCGCAGATCTCTATGCACAATCCCAACGGTAGATAGTCTAGTGATTGATAGTGTAAACGAGTTCGAAGTTTATAGAAGGGGAGAGAAACTTCTGACACTAATGTCGATGTATAAAATGGCAGGGAAGGGGGAAGAAGGTTGTTAAATATGCCTCGTGGTGGCAGTGTGCAGGAGGTCGCGCTGTTAGGATTTGATAGTGGGCATCCAGGGCTACCGTTAAATGACAAAGCAGGGAATTAAGTACAATAAACAGGATATACAGTACAGCGCCGATTATCCGAAGTAATGGGGGGACATGGGTGTTCGGAAAACTGGTTTGTTCGAATAATCCAACTGTACATGTTTATTTGCCAAAAAGAAGTACTGTACAGTAAATTTATTCATAAAAACAGGCATCTCTTTTGGTATTACAAAGTAACATACAAAGGCAACTTCAGTAGGAATATATAGTACGTGGCACAGTTTATTAAACAAAAATATATACATATTACATAAGCATTTTGCATGAACAATACACATATTATACAAAATTAACGTTTAAAAAAATCCTTTATTTTGGTCTGTCTAAGCAAGCCTACACGCTTACGAGCAGCTAAGTCACGTACTTTTTTCATTAGAGATATCTGAAACTGGTCACTTTCATCTTGGGCTTCAAACCATTGCAAGGCAGTATCTAAACAAGTGAACGCCTCAGAAGCTGTTGGTATACTTTCATCTTCACTTTCTGGAGCACTGATTGATGAGATGCTGGCGGCGTCATCTTTATCAGTGACGACGTTTACAATCTCGCTGTCCTGCATGATTTGGTGTCCTGCATCTGCATCATCGATATTCATCCATTCACGAACGTCTTCTTCATCACATTCGTGGCAATCTATTTCTTTTAGCATACCGCGCACGCTGTTGGCTAAAATCAATGGCGTGAATTCGCTAGCAGTTTCAGCAGAGAGCTCAGGGCGTTTCCTGTCAGCAGCTGTAACTGGACAGAACTGCCTCAGTTTTGAAAGACAAGCGACTTGTGTCATTTAGACACGGCGTGAATTACTTTGGGAGAAAACTTGTAAAGATTCCACTGGGCCTTTGAAATAATTTTTTTAAAACCAGTTCCCTAAAATATTCCTTGACTGGTTGCCCTCTTGTACACTAGTGATTCCTTCCGCTGATTTTACATGATTTCGTACAGCCATGTTCCGCAACGCTCAACGTTCTCTGTCTGACAGTACATACTACGTCTCCCTGGTCTTGGTTTAGCTATGGTTGTTCTTTCGCGTTTACACTTTACAGTCACGTCATCAACAGTGGGCTTGAGTAACTTTAGAAGGGTTCAAATGTGCTGAAGGGATTTGTTATTCAAGAGACACGCTATGCCGAGTCCAGATTCGAATTCGCTGAGCTCTCGTGACAGACCTATTCTGCGGTTACTGCTTTCTACTGTCGACAGAATACTCCTCGCCTCCTTTTATACTAGCAGGTCCTCCTCTCGAGACCTCTAGTGGTCAAATGCGCGTTGCGTAGGGGTGTACGAATAGTTTTGGTCAGATACAAGCAGTGCTTTTTTCCTAAAAAAAAGTTTGAGGTTACTGCGACATTGGATATAATGCAGCGAAAATTATTGATAACTGAACCAAGATATACTACGCGTGTGCTTTTAGCCATGACGTCATCAACATGTCGAACTACAAAAAAAAAAGGTATGTGATTCTTCAGTTAAATTTATGCAAAGAAACCATTTCTTCTTTTCTGGAACCACGTGGAGGTGACACATATACTGTAGCCCAAGGCTGTGCAATGTTCATGCCTTGTTTATTTCTTTCTACGCCTAAACTTCCTACTTCTTTGCAAATTCTGCAGACAAGTTCTTTGTTTGAAACGATCAACCAGTCATTTTTCTCACAAAATGCGATTTGTTGTTCCAAAGTCCAACATTCTGGACAATCATTTAATTTTCTATCATGCACATATTCGTGCACTGCATTTTTACATGTAGGTTCAGTGTACAGGTTTACAGTTTCACTTTCGTCATCCACTGATGTTGAACTTCCTGGCTTTTCACTCGCACACGAATTATTGACAGTTTTTGGTTTTTTAGATGCAGGAGGACAAGTAAAATAGTTTGTCAGTTTTCTGCTTATGTCTCCCATCCAGCGTAACTTACAAGTTGCAACGAAAGACAGGACACACTGTAAAACTTCTCACAACCGACAAGAACAGAATAGCAAACACAGACGAATAAAGAACAACAAAACAAAGATGCCAATGAATCGCGAAGGATCATGGTAGCGAAACTGTAGAGACGACATCTATCGCTAGCTCGCCGTTTCAGCGTACGCATATCCGTTTAGCACTACCATCGCCCGCTATTTGTGGGCGAGGGCACTACATGCTTGTCGAATTGGCTGCCAGCGATTCAGTTGTCGAGAACGGTTGCCGCAGTTTCGAAATGCTTGAAACAGTCAATGACATCGCTTTTCCCACCAAAAACTGCACTGGTATCGCTTGTATTGCAATTACCAACACGAAAAAATGAAATAAAAAATTTACGTCCATGAAATAAATCTTTGCCACTCTTCCATTTCCCAACATCGTAAAAAAATTGCTTTGTCGACGAAAGTGTTGAGGGGTATGCATCCCCCACCGTTCCCCCAGAAAAACAGCACTGGATACAGGCATCTGAATGGAGTGTAAGAGAGGACACTTACCCCCTCCCCAGTGTAATATGCAGTAAAGAGTATTCATTACAGAAATCCATATTATTGTCCAAGTGAGTGGATAACCATAAATACACCGGGAAATAATAATTTTTTTGTGCCACCCATAAAATTTAGTTTGCATGGCATGATAGATCTCGAAATCGGCCAACGTATTTACTTAAAAACTGGCAGTCTTTGGGTATTTCACCTCCCTCCCAAGATATATTTCTGTTAACGCCCATGAACGAATAGAGAGAAGGACAGCACAAATGGTCACAGGTTTGTTCGGCCCATGAGGGAGCGTCACAGAAATGCTGAAAAACTTGAATTGGCAGACGCTTCAAGACAGACGGCAGCTATCCCGTGAAAGACCATTTACAGAGTTTCAAGAAACAGTATTAAATGAGGAATCTAGGAATAGATTACAAGGTGGCCACAAAGAAGCAGGCTTGGGAAAAATTTATTAGAGTCACGTGAAACAAACTCCAGTTAATCAACGGGAGATCTGTCCATCACAGTAAGTGTTGAAAACCGTGATTTCGGGGCGCCAATCGGTTGCGGTCACATGTCTTCTCGTCTACATCTCCCTTATCCTCTGTCCCGAGTACTCCGTTGTGTCATTACGTTTTATTGAACGAGATGAACAGACGTGTTTAGTGATCAGTTGAATGCAACAAGAAATGATGTTCACAATAAGACAGCACTTGTTCATTGTCGAGTATTACGTGAAGCACAGTTCTTGTAAAAGCATGTGTGGAACTGTTGGTGCAAGAGTTTAAGAATGGAATTGTTTTGGCAAAACTTCCGGCACAAAATTTACAAGGGAACTGTCCAGTCCGACATGTCAAAACCAGCCCAAAATTTTTCTATACAGGAAAAATACACTGAAAGAAACCCAGTGTCGAAGTTTTAGCTGCTAAAATGCATTGCAAGTATTTTTAAATAAACGTTGAAAATTGCCAAATTCGTAGCTCCCCAGGCGGCTGGAGAAACGTACATTCCTACCCATGCTGTAGCAGGTGGTGCATGCACAACACGGCAGGTACATAACGGTATCCTTGGTTCACAGTACATCAGTAAACAGATAACCTGGCTCAAGGCGATCGTAATTTGTAAAGCGAATTTCAGTTTCCATCGATAGAGTTCCTGTGACACAATTATTCACAGTCGGTAATCATTCGAATTTTCAATTCATTTAATATCTGTAATAACACAGGGTTGCGAAATTAAATTTTTGTTCAAGGCTTTTTATCTTGAAGGGTGATCTTTATTAATTGCTGACCTCTGCTGAAGAATGTGAAGTCAGATTTTGGCTGTCACGTATGAGAAAACTGTAATAATGCTATAAAGAAATGTCATATTGATACAATATTAAGACATTATAATATAACGGACACAACTATACTAGTAACTCGTAAAATGTATGCAATAAATAACATCAAACACCACTCACTTGTTCATCGACCTAATCACAATTTAAGTTCAAAATATTCCAAGTCTTACGGAGACCCTGCTCTTTTTCAGTACCGGTTTCTCTTGACACTGAAATTTCGTCTTCGACATTTTTTCCTTCTACGCTGTAGCTCCACATTATCTCGTTATAGATACCAACAGTAGTCATTCGTGTTGTGCTATTTTGCCTAAAACTAACATGGTGAGACTGTGGCTGTGTACAATTAATGTAGGTTAAGTACCATAACGACTTAATCTCACATATTTATTTACGCTGTATTTCATCGTTTGGAGGTTAGTTATTTTCATATAGGGCGCTTCTAACACTGTTATTCTACTGTAGGGCAACAACAGACCAAAAACACTTCGACACAGTGGAATAATAAAAATCAAAAACGGACGATAATGTAAAGTGGATCTTGAAAATCATGTGAACAGCCAGTTCGAAACCGGTAACGGCGCTATTTACCTAAATACATAGAAGTATTAATAGTGACTGGTTGCTGTTTTCTTCTTTGTAAGAATTAACCTACATTCGTGTTGTATCTAATACCATATCTCGACAACACACCTCCAGCGTTTTTGCCACGCGGGATTAACCGAGCGGTCTAGGGCGCTGCAGTCATGGACTGTGTAGCTGGTCCCGGCGGAGGTTCGAGTCCTCCCTCGGGCATGGGTGTGTGTGTGTGTTTGTCCTTAGGATAATTTAGGTTAAGTAGTGTGTAAGCTTAGGGAATGATGATCTTAGCAGTTAAGTCCCAAAAGATTTCACACACACATCATCCAGCGTTCTTACAATCAACTAAAGAACTTCATGTAATGAAATACTCACGAAATTACGATTCTCTTGACCTAAACGAGTAGAATGTCGTGCCTGGAGTACGCAAATGCTTTTCCTTTAATAGAGACCCCAAAAATTGTGCGGCTTCTTATGAGAGACCCGGATCTCTTACCAGGTCATTCAGTTCTTGTTGTGTAAACTACCCTGGCTGTCCTTTTATAAGCGTGGAGTCATAATCAGTTTCACATGACGATGATGATGATGAAGAGTCTAAAGTAGTAGGCAGTTCACGTACGAGAATGTTAGGACCATGTGGTCGTTTTAGATTTGGAGAAACAGTTCCCTTCATACTGTTCTTGTCATGCCCACAAACCTTTACCACACAAAAATAGCAATCACCTACACAGTTTTCTTGTCTCTCCATACCACTGGAATCCCGAATGGCAAAGATTTCTGCTTACTTTTTGTCAATTTCCTCATACATGTATGACAGTATGTGGCGCAAAAATTTCCTCCTGGTCTTCTAACTTTATACCGAAATAAGATAGGTACGTTTTTTGACAAATAAGGTATGTTCTGTCTCTTGCTTTTGACAGTCAGAGAGGCATCTATGTAACAAAACCCATCACGATCATTCACACATTATCTTCTTGATGAAGTGGCCATTATTAGACTGATTTGAAATAACCTGGTAACGTTGACACATACAAATTCTACTTCAAACTTGTATTCAAATGATTGTAATAGGTTTGTGTAGTTCTAAACAACTCGAGGGCTATAGATCTTATCAAAGTCGATCATGGTGAATCACTTTACGATCTATTGCAGTATGTACTATATGGGAAAGTTAAAAATTTGGAAACTTTACGAATTAAGTAAAAACTGCGATGTTAGAAGAAAACAGGAAATATTTCCGTAAAGAGCTTTAAAAAGCCGCTCTAATTGACACACTTTCATGTAAAGTGCCGAAACATCGCAGTCCTATGTAATTCATGGTTGCCTTTGCGGTATCGCTATGTGTTAACAATGGAGATAAAACTTACTAGTGGCATTTGTCTTTGTGCAGATTCCAAAATTTCACATTAATGTGGAATCCGATTAATGTTTTCAACCTTGCACAGATCAGATATGAAGAACGTGATATGTAATGAAAATCACTAGCTTCTCCTGTATTATTTATTAGTTAATTTCTTAGACATTCAATCGACTTATGTTTACATTTCATTAGAACTCTCGGAAATATTACACAAAGTAGAAATAACTCTGACAATTTCCTGAAATGATTGCAGGGCTAATTAAATTCCAGAATAAAAATTCCTAGCCCAAAGCAAAAATGTGCAGTAATAGTTCTAGTGACAAAGAAAAGGCTGTAAATTTTTTGGTTTAACGGAAGAGGGAGGAATCACTTAAAGTTAAGCAGTGTGCGAAGTCACTTTCATTTCATAAAATCTGAACATGAATCGTACAAATAAAACAAAGATTTACATGAAGTACGAAATATGCATCAAAATGAAACTCGCAAAAGTGTGAAATAAAAACTATTTGGATTTAGAACTGCTCGTGAGAGTCAATGTACCGTTACGGAGGGCAGTCTGAATTGCAAGTAAGACGAATATTATTGATTTTCAGCTTTCCAAGTCCCTGAATGCTTTAATTTTTCTTTTCTCAGGTGTGCCTGGTGTAAGGAACATGTTTCTTTTCATTTTTGTGACGGCCACAGCGAATAAACAAGGAACTGTGCCTCTGTTAGTAAAAAAAGCATTATTCAAAAATAATCATGCCAGCTGCGCTACAGATATTGTTGCAAAATATTTCATGTAAGCAAATTACAGTCGCGATTGATGGAAATCGTCCGTAATCTTTTGTATAAAGCGGAACGTGCCGAAAAGGAATGCACATTTAAAATTAATTGCGTAATGTAGAACGTAACCCATGATGTAGGGGGTTGCGTCTTTAATTAATAATCAAAACGTTCTCGGTCCGAGGTACGAACGACATCACCGCTTGAATTTTAAATAAAAAGCATCAGCAATGACCGGCGATGACTTCCAGCAGAAGAAGTCACCCTCGTTGAGCCATCAAAGAGGCAGAGAAGTGGACAGTGGTTCGAGGCTCTCTCTTGCCTTTGGGGTGGGAAACTGCCCCTAAACGTGGATGAATCAGCTATTATCAATGGCATGAGGATGCAGAAGGCAATGGAAACCACTACATTAAAGTCACATAATGCATATCCACAGGACATGCGGCCTGTAATTGAAAAAGTGTCATGACGCTCTCTCCATTGCCAAAAAATTCGGAAATAGTTCCCCATTCCGATCTCCGGGCGGGACTGTGAAGAGGGAAGTCACTATGACAAAAAGTTTGAATGAACAACGACGAATAGCCTTCTACGGACCAGGACGTGGAATATCGGAGGTTTGAATCTGGTAGGGAAGCTAGAAAACCTGAAAAGGCAAATGCTAAGGCTCAGTCTAGGTAAAGTGGGGATTAGTGAGACAAAATGGAAAGAAGACAAGGATTTCTGGTTAGATGAGAATAAGGTAATGTCAACAGAGGCAAAAAATGGTATAACTGGAGTGGGATTCGTTATAAATAGTAAAGTAGGGCAGAGAGTGAGTTACTGTGAGCATTTCATTGACAGGGTTGTTCTCGTCAGAATCGACAGCTAACCAACACCGTCAACGATAGTTCAGGTGTACGTACCCCCGTCGCAAGCTGAAGATGAAGAGATAGAGAAAGTATATGAGGACATTCAACGGGTAATTCAATACATAAATAGTCATAGTGGACCGGAATGCGGCTGTAGGGGAAGGAGAAGAAGGAGGGCTTATAGGAGAACATGGGCTTGGTACTAGGAATGAGACAGGAGAAATGCTAATTGATTTCTACAGTAAATTGCAGCTAGTAATAGCGAATACTCTGTTCCAAAATGAAAGAGCAGGAGGCATACTTCTAAAAGGCCAGGAAACACGGGAAGATTTCAGTTAGATTACATCATGGTCAGGCAGAGAGTCCGATATCGGATAATGGATTGTAAGGCGTCATATTAAAATTAAGTAGTGATAAAGAGTAGGCTGAAGTTGAGAGACTAATGAAGAAGATCAATGAGCAAAGAAGTGGGATGCGAAAGTACTAAAGAATGAAGAGATACGTTCGAAGTTCTCTACAGCTATAGATACTGCGATAAGGAACAGCTCAGCAGGCAGTTGAAGAAGAAAGGTGTATCACGGAAGTTGGAAAGAAAGTTGGAAGAAAGAAGATAAGTGCGAAGAAACCAAGGGTAACATAAGAAATGCTTCATTTGGTCGATGAAAGAAGGATGTGCAGTATATATGTGTATATGATTCACATAATACAGAAGATTGCAAGAAAACAGCTCATGCATCCAAATTGCTGACAAGAATAACGTACAGAAGAATGGAAAAGAAAATTGAGGATGTGTTAGATGACACGCAGTTTGGCTTTAGAAAAGGCAAACGCATCTGAGAGGCAGTTCGGACGTTGGGGCTGATAATGGAGGCAAGATCAAAAATCAAGTCAACGTTCATAGTATTTGTCGACTTGGAAACAGCGTTCGACAATGTCAGATGGAGCAAGATGTTCGGAATTCTGAGGAAAATAGGAGTAAGCTGTAGGTATAGACGGGTAATATACACTATTTGGAAGAGCCAAGAAAGAATAATAAAAGTGGAAGATCAAGAACAAAGCGCTCGTATTAAAAAGGGTGTAAGACAGGGGTGTAATCTTTCGCCCCTGCTGTTCAATCCGTACATCGAAGAAACAATCGCGGAAATAAAAGAAAATATGAAGAGTGGAATTAAAACTCAAGGTGAAAGGATATTAATGAAAAGATCAGCTGATGACATTACTATCCTTAATGAAAGTGAAGAATAATTACAGGATCTGCTGGATACAATAAACAGTACATTTTTTCTGTCTTAACATATCACTCGAAATGGTTATCTATTGTTCCAAGTGATTTTTTTCTTGTTAAGAGTGATAATTCCGAATTTTTGTGTTCAAGTGATTTCTCATGATGAGATAAAATACTAGAAATATTTTCCAATCTGCAATACCATTAGTAGCAATCGCGGCCTTACCTCCGAACAATTTACATGGTGCACAAAAAACAGCACCGGTGCTACAGGAGTATACTAGAAAATCACGCAAAGTTGATTCACCGTTTAAAAGTTTACATTAAAATACATTTCTGTTCAGATATCTGGTTTTATCGCCTATTGATCTTCTTGAATTAGAAAAATCACCGTTACAATTTTGATTAATGCCCACATTGTAAAGTAATGCCGATTGTTCATTCATTGACACACCATTCTGCAGGATCACCACTAACGAGGTTATTTCTTTTTGTAATGTCTAACTCGACAATTAGTTTTTCGTGACACTGTAAACCAGGAACAATTTGCTTTTCTTCATTTCTTACTTTTGCTTCGTCTGTATTTACATGTTTTACAACAGCTGCAGTGCCGGAAATATCGCCCGTACTACTTGAACTCGAGGTCGAACCAGCAATATTTTTTGCGAAAAATTTATATACTCTGCCTTGCGTTTTTAGAACATGGGTTTCTCGTTCTAGCCTTGCAACTTAGACTCTTAGAAGATGCAACAAGTTATGGGTTGTTTTGGGGGAAGAGGCCAAACAGTGAGGTCATCGGTCTCATCGGATTAGGGAAGGATGGGGAAGGAAGCCGGCCGTGCCCTTTCAAAGGAACCATCCCAGAATTTACCTGGAGCGATTTAGGGAAATCACGGAAAACCTAAATCACGATGGTCGGACGCGGGATCGAACCGTCGTCCTCCCGAATGCGAGTCCAGTGTCTCGCCTTGCCTTCGATCATTTCCGAAATGCTGTCCCACTTAATTTTGCACGTTTGCTTTTTTCACTGTTTAACTTGAGGTAACTGGCCTATGAAAGAACGACAATGCAGAATAATTTGATTTTATTGTCGCCTGTTTCTCTGTTGTCAGTGAATAGTAGAAGCACACCTGCTGGCTGGATTCGCCTCGTATAGAAAATGGGACAGTCCCTTTTTGTTTTCTGTTTCCCGCGTCGTCGGAATTTTAGCTGGGACGCATATATTTTCTGAATATTATTGACACTGTCTTTCTAATTTAAAAAGCAAATCATTTTTGCAGTTTCTTGCTTGGGGTGTGCTGGATCGACTCTTATCCAACTTATTATAATATTGTAGCAGTTTCTGTGGTCAGAGAAGACAGACTACAAAGTCTTGTTGGCAGTTAATGTGATGTGTTGTCATTTATGTGGACACTGCTGTTTTGTCTACACGCAGATGCACCTTTTGTTCCAACTTAAAATAAAAATAACCTTTCCTCGAAAAAAAAAAGAAGCTTAGTTAAGAAGTTTAATATAAAATTTGCAATGCTACATGCCCTCCGGAAAAATTATGGCTTTAGTTTCCCCTTGCCTTCAGCCGTTTGCAGTACCAGCACAGCAAAGCTATTTTGTTTGATGTTACAAGGCCAGTTAAGTCAATCATCCAGACCGTTACCCCTGTAACTACTGAAAAGGCTGCTGCCCCTCTTCAGGAACGACATGTTTGTCTGACTTCCGTTATGGTTACACCTAGGGTACGGCTATCTGTATCGCTGAGGCACGCAAGCCTCCCCACCAACGGCAAGGTCCAAAGTTCATGCGGTGGGGGAGGAGGTAGGAAGAAGACAGGAAATGATGAAATTAACGAGATGGTTTGGGAGTACGCGGAAAATAAACGTACCTGTCCCTGAGACTCTGAGAGTCGCTAAAGAGCTTCAAAATGTAAAGTTTAAGGCAACCACAATATGCTGACCAGTTTCAAAGCTAGGTACAACATTGTGCGGGACAAAGTATATGGGGAAGTTTAGGATGTACAAGAAAGTGTATTAACGGAATCGAAGACAATACAGTACAACCTAATTTGGAATTATGACCCGAAAGACGTGTTGAATGTCAGTCAAACGGGGCTTTTTCAATAGCGCGCTGCCTTCAAAATCTCCAGCAATTCGAGGTGAAACGTGCACCGGAGGAAAAATATTTAGATAAGACTCGCTGTTCTGCTGTGTGGAAACATGTTACGTGAATGGAGAAGGCACTTGGTGATTGGAAAGGCGGCAAAACGCGTTGTTTCAAAAATATAGACGGCAGTAAGCTTCCACTCACATGACGAAGCAATAAAAGGCGTCGATTGTAAGTGATCTTATGGAAGAATGGCTGGGCTCTTTCAATGCCATAATGAAAACAGTAGACCGTCAAGTTCCTTATTTCCTAGCCAATGAAACCTGCCACCCGAAAGTCAAGTTATCAAAAGTGAAACTGGCTTGGTACCCACCAAATTCAACCAACCTTACACAACCCATGGACCAGGGAGCTATTTACACATTCAGGCCTCTTAACAGGCGACTATTAATGCAGTCTCTTATTTTAGTGTTGAAGAAGCTGTGCATTTGATCTCGCATGGTCAGTTTCTGTCCTGGTAGCAGTAAACTGGATTGGCTTGGCACTAACGGAAATAAAGCCCGGAACTGTTACCAAGTGCTTCAACAAAGCGGGACTTGAAGGTTAAGAACAAGACGCTTCTGTGGCCATCGAAGCTCCAGAAAAATGCAGCAGCAATTACTGCATTAATTAAAATGCGAAGCATTTGATGTAGTATAGATGATTGCATTCAAAGTGATGACTTTGTGTCATATCACTCCACTTTTACTTCTCAACAGATTTAATAAAAATCCTCAACACAGAAGTTGACCAGGAAGAAGAAGTGGGGCAAAATGATGTCCCTAGAAAATTTAATACGCCTGAAAAGGCGTAAAAGATGTTATGCAATTTGCAGCACAAACAAATTCTGACAAGCTTTTACAACTATAGTATAGCACAAAAAATTGAACAGGAAATTCAAAGAGGTTTTCCTCCTTGATATGTGGCGAAAATAGTGAAACGTAAAGAATATAAACAAGGGAATAATGTGTATATACATATAACAATAAAGGAATTTAAACTTAGCGCAGAAACACAAAAACGGCATATTATTTATCAGTTAGTGTAACAGTCTAGTGGTCTATTGTACAACAAACGGTAAATGAACATATAGTGGGCAGGGGTGAAGGTACGTAAATATATGTATAATTAAAAATTTATACTTTCGTGCATGATACCTGACAATCTTATAAAATTTGTCTGGTATCATGCACAAAAGTATAAATTTTGTAAGCACAGGTCACACCAACACTCATAAAGAAAGCAGGAATAAATACAGACCCGTATCACTGACGTCAATTTGCAGTAGGATTTTGGAACATACACTGTGTTCGAACATTCATGAATTACCTCGAAGGTATTGACACACAGTCAGCACGGGTTCAGAAAATATTGTTCTCTGAAACACAAGTAGATCTTTATTCGCATAGAATAATGACTGCTCACGACAGAGGATCTCTAACTGATTCCATATTTCTAGATTTTCAGACGGCTTTTAGCACCGTTTCTTGTAGGAGACTTCTAATTAAATTGCGTGCCTATGGATTACTGCTTCAGTTGCGCGACTGGATTCGTGATTTCCTTTCAGAAAGGTCACAGTACGTAGTAATCGACGGAAAATCAACAAGTAAAACATATCCGGTATTCCCCACGGAAGTGTTACAAACCCTCTGCTGTTCCTAATTTTCATAAACCACTTTGGAGATAATCTGAGCAGTCCTTGTTTGCAGATGTTGCTGTCGGTTACTGTCTAGTAGACTCATCAGTAGATCAAAATCAACTGCAAAATGACTTAGACACGATATCTGTATGGTGCGAAATGTGGCAATTGTCTCTGAATAAGGAAAAGTGTGACGTACAAAAAGAAATTCGTTAAATTTAGGTTACACGATAAATGACACAAATTTAAAGGCTGTCAGTTGTTGTGGGGAAGGCAAACCAAAGACTGCGTTTTATTGGCAAAAGACTTCGAAGATGCAACAGATCTACTACAAAGACCGCCTACACTACGCTTGTACGTCCTTTGCTAGAGTGGCGCTTCGCTGTAGGGTCTTGCCAGTTTGGACTGACAGATGACATCTAAAAAGGTGGAAGAAGGGCAGATCGTTTTGTATTATGGCGAAATAGGGGAGAGAGTTTCAGCACATGACGAGTGAGTGGGATGGTTGTCATTAAAACACAGGCGTTTTTCGTTGCAGCGAGATTTCTTCACGGAATTTCAATCACTAATATTCTCCACTGAATGTGAAAATATTTTAATGTCGCCAACCTACATAGCTTGAAATCATCATCATAATGAAATAATAAAAATAAGAGCTTGTAAGGGAAGATTTAAATAATCATTTTTCCCACGCGCTGTTAGAAGATGGGACGGTAGAGAAATAGTCTGGACGTGGTTCGAAGACTCCTCTGCCAGGCTCGTAAGTGTGAGTTTTAGAGTAGTCACGTGGATATAGATGTAGATGTAATCTGTTTGAAGTGTAATTTTGTAAACAAGTTGTTCTTCTTGCAGTGAGTAACGCAATCAGCTTTCAAATGAGACATGTAGCACATATAGTAAATTCCGAAAATGGTAGTTTCCGCTATAAAACGTGTGTTCATAAAGAAAAGTAATTCCTGTATGAGTCCGCATCACTTACTAAAACTTATTCATATACTAGCTGGGGTACCCGACTTCAAATAGGGAGTTGATGTGAGACAGTGTGGTAGTCGGAACAAAAGGATAAAGTATAAGAGGTAAAAACTTTTTTAATGAAAAAGTATTTTATTTACAGTACTCGTTAAATTATAAGAGGGAAAAGTTATTGAAAACATATTCTAATTATTTAAAACATTTTTAATTCTGTTATCCAGGGTATATATGTACAAATTTTTCGAATTGCTTCTCGAGTGCAAACTATGTATAGTTGACCATGAGGGGAGCATGAGTCTTTGAGCTTGATGCCTCAATATTTTAAAGTTCGTTCTTGCACTTTGTTAAATGTAAAATTGTAGGCTAATTTGATCGGAAATTGATCTCTTTTACATTGGAATGCTAGTTGAGTAGAGATCACTGGTATTCTGGGAATAAGTAGTGTGTGTCCTTTGTACTTTCCAGTCGTAAGTTCGGCTTCGATGATGCTATTCGATAGTTTGTTTGACGACCATCCTTGTTCCATTACATAGGTTTGGTGAATTGAGATTTCTGAGTAGTACTATCGGAGATCCAATTTTAAGTCGAAGGCAGTGTAATGGCATTTCTGGTACTTGCAAAGAGTTTAGAAATTCTGTATGGAAGTTCAGACTTTCTTCAACGTTTACTATCATTTTGATCGATTTGTTCATTCTCTCTTCATTGGGAATTTTCTTCTGAATGTTAAAGTTGATATCGTCGACAATATCATTTTTAGTTGCCAAAATTGCCCTTTCACACTGTGACCGTGCGGTTCTAGGCACTTCATTCAGGAACCGTGCGACTGCTATGGACGCAGGTTAAAATTCTGCCTCGGGCATGGATGGGTGTGATGTCCTTAGATTAGTTAGGTTTAAGTATTTCTAAGTTCTAAGGGACTGATGACCTCAGATGTTAAGTCCCATAGTGCTCAGAGCCATTTGAACCTTTTTTCGGTTAGTTCGTTTTCAGCAGCGACTATGTTGCAGAAATCACTGTTGAGTTTAATGAGACTGGTCGTCTGGTCAGTAGGCCTTCATCTATTTGTAAAAGACATTTAGCAAAATGCGCCGTTGTTTCGTCATGCGATGGTTCAACTCTCATATTTTTTGTTAGTCACAGTGTTTGTATGTGTGGCCAGAGTTGTTATTTCTTTTAAGCATGCATTGATCTCGCCTGCTGGTGTTGATCTGGGGATAACTGGAAGTTTTCATCGAAGATGTCCTGAGAGTATGAGCAGAGCTCCTGCCATCACTTCAGAGGTTTCTCGAAAGTCTTGTAATGTTCCGTCCTTGTCTTCGAGTAATTTTTTGTATGTCACTGTGCATTCCTCCCAGAAGATATTAGCTTGCTTTACAAGTTCGCCTCGCCCAGATACTCGTGAGATTTTATATACTGGGAATAGTTCTTCAGCTATATTCAATGGTAGCTGTAGGGTGGAATGGGCAGTTCATCCCCCTTCCATAAATGTGGCTGCAACGCCAGTTGATGCTAATGCATGTGCGATGTGTTGTTTAGTACGTATTTCCGTCAGAAATAGATTTATTAGAAACGTTTTCCCAATACTGTCTGGTGCGTCTAAGCAAATAATTCCATCAGTGTTGTTGTCTGTCCGGTCCACGATAATGTTGTAAATTTTATTTGATTGTCATTGAGGAGTAGTTTGCTGTCACCAATGTATTGAAGTAATTCGTAGATTTTATAGCTTTTTTTCGTTTGTAATTTGGAAGTTTAGCACACTGACAGAGTGTTTTCGTGGTGCTTGCATCCCAAATTGTACCAAGGTCTGGCTGTTTACTGCTAAACATTCACCTTCTAGGGAAATTAGTGTTTCATTGAAAACGTCGTTCTTGAATTCGATGATCAGATTAGGATGAGCTTTTCGCATTTGGTATCTACAATCTCTTTGAAGGAGCCCCATAGATGTTTTGGATTCAATGGGTTACATCTTGTTAGAAGTATGGCGAATAAGTCTCAAATTCGTTTAGCTGAGGCTGTGAGTGAGGCTTCCTGCTGTGTTAGTTCCCAGTGTTTGTAATTTACCAGTAGTCCTAAGCGTTGGCGCGTTCTCTGTACGTCTGCATAGGTAGCCGTGAAACTCGTTGGTCCCCAAACAACATCCGGAGATACAAACACTCGGCTTTGTTCGGATGTACGGCGTATACTTGGCTTATTTCGCCAGTTTTCATGATTCCTGGATGATCTTCTACTGGAATTTCTTGTTTCCGTCGTTGAAAAGTTTTCTTGTTATGTTCCACGTAAAACAGGGACGTCGACATATAGTAATGTTTTCGTGAATGAATCCGTTTGGCACAGTTGGCAAAAAGCTGTTAAAGTTTGTTCGCTGTCTTTGGCTGTTTGAAATACTGCCATGTCACTGTCTTTGTTCACGTACTTACAGACATATTTGATGGACTTCACTGAATCGCAGTATTCTACGTTTATCAATGGTTGAAACATTTCGGAAAGTAGTGTGTTGTATGGTACTACCTACTGATTATCTATTTTCATTTCGTCGCTGCCTCGTATTCGTGTTTCAGCTGTGAAGCCACCGTTTTTGGGTGATCGTCCTCTGTATCTGGGATAGCTATCAAGTCCGGTTTATGTGTCATTCAAGTATGATTTTGGGTATTTTTTGCACATTTTCCATGACTCATACATGGCGAAATGGGGTTTAATGGCCCGCATGGTCCGTGAATCATGTTTCTCACTACTATATCGTACAGTTCCGGATCTTCTTGTTGATTGGGAAATTCAACTTGGATGATTTTGTCGACAACTGTGGAATGACATCCGTCGTGTAGCCATATGAGAGTGTGTGAGTGAGGGAGTCCTCGTTTTTGCCATTCGATTGTGTACGTTCAGCATCTAACGGTTGCAAGGATATTGCATTTTGTGATGATTTCAACAAATCTCATCTGTTGTCAGAAAATTCGGGCTATTATGTTGTGTCGATGAATGAGGGCTTGTGCGTCTCTTAATTGTTCTTGGATTGCTGGTCACGACGAGTTGCACGTGGATGATCAGGAAACGGCGAATGTTGAGAATGTGATTATACGTTTCATTGTCTCTCATCATTAAGCGGTAAGCATAGAACTCCTTGAAAGTGACTTGTTTGTTTCTACGTCTGTTTCAGGCTGAATTTATAAAACGGTATCCGTCGTCTCAGTGCAGAAATATTAATAGATATTGGAGGGCATCATATGAACGGTACGTCTCTGCAATGCGTTGTAGTCCTATTCTTCGTTGTACAATTAAGTCACGGCTTGTGTTTTCATTGTCCACAATTTATCTGAGGTGCACTAAATCGAAATTCGTTTTCTCCAGGTGCTTTTCTGTAGGCCCGAACTATAACTTTATAACCATCAGAAATCATTCGGTCTAGTGCCGATTTGAATATGTAAATCAGTTGACTGTATTTGTTTAAGGTCCTATGCACATCTTGGACTATTTCTCATCTCAATCCACTGACACCTGTGCATCGTATATCAATTTCTGTTCCTCCATTTCCGATGAAATATACTTGCAAAAATTTATGGTCTTTGTTGGGTAGTGGTAGTAATGATCTCATGTTGAGATATATTAGTCCTTGGATGGAAAAAAAACATAATCGATTTCATATTTGCCAGTGTTGATCGAAGTGACACTGAAAGAAGTAATTTGGTTGCAGGCGTTACACGCTTTTATATTTTGAAGAAAGTCTTTTGATAATGGAGTTTCATCTGTCATATACCGGTAATATAAAAATTCCTGCGGAAGTGCTTCATCCTGACGTTCCTCAACAGCATTTTTTGTGTTGCAAAATTGGCAGATGTTATCCATTTTTCCAATTATAACATGTACGTGTTTGTTATATTCTCTCGTCGGGTAGCAGTGGAAGCTTTATTTGTTAGGTTGTACCGTTTGCTTGTCCTCGTTCACACTTCTTGCAGGGTCATATTTTCATGGCTGGCTTGAGTTCGTAGTCTTCTCTCGGTACTCATCCACGTTCATTGGCAAATTAAAAAGGTTCAGCGCTCTTCGTCTGTTTAGTTTTTTCGCTGTTCTTTTTGTTTTCGCGTTTTGCTTCAGGACTAGCAAGATCTGCTCCTCTTTTACGTTTGGGCGTTGTCAAAAAATATAAATCAAATCAACTTTTTACTAACAAATAAACTAAGTACACTTTACACACTTTAATTTCGATTTATATTCAGCCACTGTATCACTTTGACTATTTACACTTCACTGTCTGATAAGAAACTGACGTTCGAGCCCACGACGGGTATTGTTTTATGTTCCCCTACCATGGGTAGCCTCACCAGTGGCGAATTCCAGAACGTACCAAAGAAGCTTCAAATGGTCCACAATGTTCCAGAACATTCCACAACGATCGAGTGTGTTCTGGATTGTTCCAAAATGATCTGGGATGTTCCCGAACATTCTGGAATCTTCCTAAATGTTCCAGACTATTCCTGAACATTCCAGAACATTCTGGATCATTGTGGAAGATTCCAGAACATTCTGAAATGTTGTAGAACGCTCTCGAATGTTCTGGAATGTTATTAAATACTCTAGAAGATTCCTGAATGTTCTAGAAATTTCTAGAGGGCGAAACTTCCCAGTCCTTTATCTTCAAAAGCACGGCATTCAGGTAAAAACAGGAACCTTCTTCATGGACAGGGGATAGAGGGCTACTACACCATATAATTCCCTTGATTTTACTGAGACTCGTTTCTGAGTTTTAGCGGCACACGCATTGTACACTTACTTTTATAATATAATGAGGTATCATCAGATATCTGCAATTAAGATTAGAGGAACATAAAGAGTAAAGGAAAGGAACATTAACATCTGTCGACATGGAGGTCATTAGAGACAGAGCTGGGACTGTTTAAGAATAGGGAAAGAAATCGACAGTGCCCTTATCGAAGGAACCATTCAGGCGTTTGCTGGAAGCAGTATAAGAAAATCATGGAACACCTAAACCTTGATGACCACACACGGGTTTGAAACGTCGTCCTCTCAAACGCGAGTCCAGTGTACTGACCGTTGTGTCACCTTGCTCAGTAACATAAATAGTGACAGGCATTTGTTATACAATACTGATCTACGAAAAAAGGAAACAACGTTATTTGTCTCTAAAAAAAAGTTGTCAACACTAATCATGGCACAAGTACACCGGAAAAGAGTGAAGTATGTGTGTATAGTATGCAAGCGAAAGCAATCCTCCTCTCCAGGGGACACCACCTTGTTGAAGAACCGACTGTGCAGATGGAGAGACTTTCGTGTTACTGTGAAGCTGAGGGCCATGCCAGCAGTAGCGCAGTTACTGGCAGGGTCTCCCATGCCATACAGGCCTCAAAGAGAATGGAAATTAGAGCTCGTACTGAGGCATTCAGACAGTATTTTTCCCTTGTGCGATCCGCGAGTGGAACGGGGGGGGGGGGGGGGGGATATGACTTTGGCGCGAATTGTGCCCACCACACACCGCTTGGTGACTTGTGGAGTATATATGTACATGTAGATGTAGATGTAGCAGATGAACCAGACGTAGAAAGTCTCATAATGCACCATCTCTCCCACAGCCATTATCATAGTCCATCCCCAGATCCCCAGGTACCCAAAACAATGTGTGGTGCAATCTGTGCCAAGAGGTGTGTGGCATATGGTGAGATGTGTGGTGAACGAAGCCTCAGAGACACCAGGTGACCTCCCTGAGTAATTAGCCTTGCACTATGTGAGTTCTGTGGTGTCAGTCTAATAAATCCACAGTACTCATGGGACCAAATTGGAGAATACAGAGCAAAACAAACAAAAAAGATTGAGGGACATGAAGAGGCAACAGAGTTGGAACCAATGGAAGTTCTTTCCACAGCTGGATTGAACGTCACTGAATCATCACTGAGAAGTTGGACAGGGTCAACATCAAATCCTTGTCTGAGACTCAGAGAACAAAACTTCTCAAAGAATAAAGAGAAAAGGAAAGAGAAAATGGCTTCCCAAGCGTAAATGGAGGAAATTAAAAGGTCTCAAACCTACAACAACTAAAAAAGACTGTCTCAGAGTGAAGAAGACAGACAGAAAGAGAACACAGGAGGAGTGCGGTACTCCTGCTTTTCAGGATAATCGAATCCAGACAAATCCGAGGAAAGAAATAGGGAAACAGGCCTATAGTATAGCAGTCTCCGTTTCCAGGATGGCAGTTATGCAACTGAGATATCTACTGATAAACATCAAACTTTAGCAGGTGGAGGTTGTTCACATGGCTATCTTTAAGAAGATCTTTGGTAGGGGGGGGGGGGGGGGGAGGGGGGGCGAGAGATGCAAGTCTAGGCCCCAAATTTAGGAGGGCCTATCTGGACAAAAGTTTTCTGGATTGACTTAAGGAGATGATGCCAAAAATACCTCCATGATAAGAGGCAAAACTGCTGATTCCACACAGTGGCTGAGCTCTTCAAGACGACATAGATGTGAATTTGGCAACCACAACTTCTCCAAAGACTCTGTCTGAAAAAGTATGGGCACCAAACGAGAAGGTCAACAGACGACTGGAGGGTAATCATACAATAGTTTGCACTAGAAGGGCCTGTGGTAAAAACTGGGGATTAAGCCGCAGGAGCATCTACTGGATACATACCACTGTAATAAGACCTATGATAAGCTATTCGGCTACAGTATGATGGAATAAAGTACAACATAAGGTGGTTGTTAAGGAGCTTGGAAAGTGCAGAGAACGGCCTGCTTAGCTGTAACAGAGCAAATAACAACACAGCTGCTACTGGGATGGAGACCATGCCAAATACATGCCTGTTAGCTCATTGGGTTACAATGGAGGCAGTACCAGGGGCATACAGGTCAAAAACTGAGAAATAACAGGAAGTCTTTAAGAAATTCAGAATCCCAAACCAATATAATGAATGTGGTAAATATATTAATGGTCAGGGAAATACTGGCTGACTATACTACAACTTACAACTACTTCAATAAACTTTTCAAGGCAATAATTATAAGTAGGAGAACAAACCTTGATACCTCTCAAGACACAGAGTCTGGTTTACTGATGAACCAAATTAGACAAAGGAGCTGAGACCGGGTCACATGAGGTACAGCCCAGAATAGACGTAGCAGCCTCTCTAGGGAAGCTGGCAACAGTATTCCAGGTAGACATATCTGCTATCAATCAGAGTCTACACAGACGACAATTTGTATACATGCTTTGAGGATCATGGCACTTAGATTCATTCAGACAGCCAAGCAGCTGTGAAATCTTTCTGCAGTGAGTTCAAAGACCATATCTGAATGCCATGAAGGCCCTGTGGTGCTACGGGAAGGCAACAGGATAAAACAGCTGAAGGTTCTTGATCACTCAGGAATCTCTGGCAATGTCTGATAAGCTGACTGGGGCAGATGTGATGACCCAGTTTGTTGGTCCAGAACCTGTCCTACCCATCAGTAAGGCAATGGTATGAATTAAACAATATAACTGGATTAGGAGGCAGCATGCAGAATATAGGGCTAAGATCAAAAAACAGAAACACGGCAAGCTAATAATGCTGAAGTCATGTTGCTAGAAAAGTAGGTCTAATGCTAGGATGGAACAGCAGACAGATTAAACTTACGGTATGACTGATGACTGGCAATGGGAACTTTAAAAAACACCTACACACGATGGGTACAGAGAAATAAATACTTACATGCAGACTATGACATGAGGAAAATGAAACAGGACAACATTTAATCTTCCAATGATAGACCAAAAGACAGAATAATCAGGTTATTAATTGCTAAAAAACTGTATAATAAATTAATAGTAATAGCCCAGCTACTACTCATTAAAGGTAGTGGCTGGCATTACTAGAATTACAAGGAAAGAAATTGCACAATAAACTCAGTTTTGGTTCAGGTTGTTGTGATCTAAGATCACCCTTGTTTTGTCTCCCTCCATAAACCAAACAGTCAATCAATCAAATACTCTTTTCCATTGACTCAATGAAAACTTTAATTTAACTGATGCAACTGCCAGAAACCTGAATCAGTCAGATACTGCACACTAATGCTAGTTTTCCACATGTGTGTATGAACTTTAAAGTGACAGTACATGACTGACCCATCTGATATTAAAGAGTCAAGCCAACGGATTAGGTCATATACCAACTACACAAAAGGCAGCCACCACAAAACCTTTGGTGCACATGTAATATATTACAGTGGTACACATGTAATATATTACAGCGGTACACATGTAATATATTACAGTTCCTGTACCTGATTGTCTTGTTACTCATGAGATTATTAGAACATCCATCCATATGAATCTGTTTACTGTGTTCAAGTCTCCGTCTCCCTCTATAATTTTTACCTCCTGCACCTCTCTCAGTTTCCAGATTCATAATTTCTTCATGCCTCACAATGTGTCCTATCAACAGATCCCTTCTTTTAGTCACATTGTGCCCTAAATTGGTTAATTGCCTCTTCATTAGTTACTCAATCTACTCATATAGCCTGCAGCATTCTTCTAATCACCACATTTCAAAAGTTCCTTTACTGAAATGCTTGTCATCCACATTCTAGTTCCACACAAAACTACACTCCAGACAAAGACCTTCAGAAAAGACTTCCTAACATTTAAATTGATATTCAGTGGTTATACATAGCTATTTTAAGCAATGCTTTTAGTGCTGCTGCCAGTCTGCATTTTACATCCTGTCAACTGTCATCAATTATTTTGTTGCACAACCATCTAAATTCATTTACTACTTTTAATGTCTCACTTCCATATCTGATTTTCTCTACATCACCTGATTTAATTCAAATATACCCTATTGATTGATTTCTTTTTGTTTATGTTCATCTTATAACCAGGTTTCAAGACACTATCCATTCTGTTCAGCTGCTTTCCGAGACCTTTTCTATTTCTGTCAGAATTACTATGTCATTGGAAAATTCAAAGTTTTTATTTCTTCTCTCTGAATGTTAATTCGCTTTCCACATTTGTCTTTGGTTTCCTTGCAGGTTGCTCAATGTACAAACTGAGTAACTCGGGGTACAGACTACAAACCTATCACATTTCTCAACTACCATATCCCTTTCATGTCCTTTGACTGCTAAAATGGCAGGTTGCTCTCCATGCAAGTAGTGAATGACTTTTGCTCCCTGTATTTTATTTCTGCTACCATCAGAATTTCAAAGAGTGTAGTATAGTCGGCATTGTCAAATGTTTTCTCTAAATCTAAATATACAAGAAACCTAGGTTTTGCTCTTCTTTAACCTATCCTCTATAATAAGTTGAAATGTTAGTACTGCCTCATATTTTCCTACATTGCTCTGGAACCAAAACTGACCTTCTCCTTGGTCATCCTCTGCCATTTCCTCCATGACTTATCAAATCGACTGTTTGTTAACATTCACAAATTTTTGGAATTGGAAGTGTTATATTCTTCTGTAAGTTCTAATGGTACTTACTCTGTCTCATATATTGTGCTCACCAGATGAAGTAGTTCTGTCATGACTGGGTCTCCCAAAGATCTGAATAATTCTGAGGAAATATTATTCCCTCTGGAGGCCTTGTTTTAGATTAGGTCTTTCAGTACTGTGTGAAATTCTTCTCACAGTATCCTATCTCATATGTCACTTCATCTACTGTCACTTCTATTTGCATAATACGGGGTCTACAAAAAATATCATCCAATTAAAAAAATCGTAACTCTTATGTTATTTGAGATATTTGCGTGAACAATGTACTGTTGGAAAGAGCAAACCCTTGAGTTCTACGTGGTTCCCATCAGGCAGCAGCAGTGTGCACCCACTTCATGCTTTCAAACTAAGTATGGTGTGGATCCTCCCATAGAACAGAGCATTAGACATGGCATGAACAATTCTGAGAAACAGGTTGTTTGTATAAATACAAACTGCCAAGCCATCTCAGAGTGTCTGACACAGATGTCGAATGAATCTGCCACAGTTTCGCAAGGACTCCACGGATATCTGTTAGCCATGTAGTTCAACAGCTCAGCATGCCCCCAATGTCTGTCTGGCATTTGTTGCATCAATGTTTACACATGAAACCATACAAAATTCAGCTACTGCAAGTTCTTCGTGAAGCTGACAAACAATGTGTGGAGTTCTTTAATTTTGTTCTTGGCAAGATGAAGGATGACAGTTTTCGTCTATGTTTAGTGTTTAGTGATGAGGCAACATTTCATTTAAATGGAAATAATGTGATAGTATGGGGTATGGAATAACCACATGAAGTGGTACAACATGAGAGGGGCTCTCCACAATTTAATGTGTTTTGGACAGTTTCACGAGAAAAGGTGTGTGGTCCATTTTTATAAATTGAGAACACTGGTACAGGAAACACTATCTCAATATGCTTGAGAACTTTCTTTTCCACCCACAGTAGGAGACCGATTTGAATGACTTCATTTACCAACAGAATGTGGCACTGCCACACTGGCATCTGAAAGTGTGGGAATTTTTAAATCAAATGATTACTGAACAATGAATTGGTCACACTCGACAGACCTCCATTGTCACCGGACCTGACTGTATGTGATTATTTCTTGTGAGGGTTCATAAAAGACTCTGTTTATGGGCCTCCATTACCAACAACAGTGAAGGAACTGAGACATCGCATACCAACAGCTGTGGAAGCTGTAAGTCACACACAATGATAAGGAATACCACTCAGTCCATGATAAGAAGATTGCACCACTGCATTGATACCAAGGGTCATCAGTTCGAACACCTTCTGTAAATGGATGTTCATGCCACCTTTGTGACCTTCATTGACCTTCAGAGACCTTTTTGTTACACATCATTGGATTCATCTCGATAGCCGCTACCAGAAAATAAGTATCAAAAACCAAAGTTGACCTACATATCTCTGAAGCGACACCACCTAGCAACGAAAAGCCAACGTCATATTATGGCCCCCGTTGTCCCGAGCAACATTTGCCCCACAAACTTTTCAGCTACTATCACACTTTCAGATAGATATATACTTTTCAAGCTATATATATATATATATATATATATATATATATATATATATATATATATATATATATATATATATATATATGTCCTGTTGGAACAGCAAATTCCCTTGCCGGTCTAGGAATGGTAGAACGATGGGTTCGATGACGGTTTGGATGTACCGTGGACTATTCAGTGTCCCCTCGACGATCACCAGAGGTGTACGGCCAGTGTAGGAGATCGCTCCCCACACCATGATGCCGGGTGTTGGCCCTGTGTGCCTCGGTCGTATGCAGTCCTGATTGTGGCGCTCACCTGCACGGCACCAAACACGCATACGACCATCTTTGGCACCAAGGCAGAAGCGACTCTCATCGCTGAAGACGACATGTCTCCATTCGTCCCTCCATTCACGCCTGTCGCGACACCACTGGAGGCGGGCTGCACGATGTTGGGGCGTGAGCGGAAGACGGCCTAACGGTGTGCGGGACCGTAGCCCAGCTTCATGGAGACGGTTGCGAATGGTTCTCGCCGATACCCCAGGAGCAACAGTGTCCCTAATTTGCTTGGAAGTGGCGGTGCAGTCCCCTACGGCACTGCGTAGGATCCTACGGTCTTGGCGTGCATCCGTGCGTCGCTGCGGTCTGGTCCCAGGTCGACGGGCACGTGCACCACTGGCGACAACATCGATGTACTGTGGAGACCTCACGCCCCACGTGTTGAGCAATTCGGCGGTACGTCCACCCGGCCTCCCGCATGCCCACTATACGCCCTCGCTCAAAGTCCGTCAACTGCACATACGGTTCACGTCCACGCTGTCACGGCATGCTACCAGTGTTAAAGACTGCGATGGAGCTCCGTATGCCACGGCAAACTGGCTGACACTGACGGCGGCGGTGCACAAATGCTGCGCAGCTAGCGCCATTCGACGGCCAACACCGCGGTTCCTGGTGTGTCCGCTGTGCCGTGCGTGTGATCATTGCTTGTACAGCCCTCTCGCAGTGTCCGGAGCAAGTATGGTGGGTCTGACACACCGGTGTCAATGTGTTCTTTTTTCCATTTCCAGGAGTGTGTGTGTCTATATATAAAGTTCCTCAAATATTCAGTGCATGTCTGCCTTGTTGGGCGCATTGATGTAAGCACCTCTTGTTATTAGAATGGACACCTACTAACACTGGAATGATGTGCAAGCATGGTATATACAGGGTGATTCAAAAATGCATGTAAATATTTTAAGGGTGTATTTGTGAGGTAAATATAAGACAAAAATGTTCTATACAATTTTTGCTATACTTGGCTTATTACAGAGTTATGAACAAAACATGATAATACATTCAATACAACGTAAAGTATTTACTCCCCAGAGTTCACAAACTGGTAAATAAACGTGACGTAACAAACTGAAACAATTCCTTGCGAATACTGTATTACTTTAGTTCCTGTTGATTGAACTAAATCAATGAAAAATAACTAAGGAAAATACGTGAAGAATTTACAGACTGTACTGTACTGTATTTGCACAAATCTTAATGCAATGCATGTTCAAAATGCTGTCCCTGAACTTGCAGACAGACCCATGCTCGTCGCCGCAATGATCTCTGCACATTACACAGTCCGTTCAACTCTCCACGAATAATTTCACATCCACCTTCAATTCTTTGTTGTAGCACTTCTCTGTTCAGTACTGCAGAAGAATACACCAATGTCTTTAGTCGGCCCCATAAATAAAAGTCTAAAGGGTTCAGGTCAGGTTATCTGGCTGGCTAAGCAATTGGTCCTCCGCGACCTATCCATCGATGTGGATACGCATCATTGAGGTACGCCCTTACGTTGCGGCTGTAATGGGCAGGAGCACCATTGTGCATAAACCATAAGGTGGCTCGTGTTGCAAGAGGGACATCCTGTAACAATCCAGGCAATTCCCCCTCCAAAAATTCGCGGTAAGCGTGCCCAGTCAGCCTTGGAGGTAGAACATGAGGTCCGAGTAAGTCATTCCCCACAATACCACACCAAATGTTTATGGAGAATTGATGTTGATATCCACGCACAATTCTCGCGCCAGGATTCTCGACAGCCCACTGGTGCATATTATGCGAATTGATTACACCCGCACGAGTAAACATGGCCTCATCTGTGAATAATATCCGCCGAATGAACATTGGATCATTCAAATGACACTCTTGTAACGACTGGCAGAATTGCTGATGGCAAGGATAGTCTGCAGGTGTCAATTCGTGCACTTTGTGCAGGTGAAATGGATGCAACTGTTGTCTCCGAAGCAGCCGCCATACAGTAGATTGTGGAAGTCGTACAGCTGCACTAATTTGTCTCGTACTGATGACTGGATCTTGGTCTACCAGGTCCAAAACATGTTCCTCGACGTTCACTGCATGCTCAAATGGTCGACCTGAATGTGGCCCAGGACGAATGCCATACTCCCGCATACGTCTGTCCACAGATATAAACGTCTGATGACTTGGTAACCGTCGTCTTGGAAACAGCTCACTGTACCTTCGTCTTGCTGCAAGTGCGTTTCCATCTGCTGCACCATACACAAGGTGCATATCAGCATACTCACTGTTTGAGTACATCATGTGCACGAAACCTGTAGCCTTCCGACGATGAATGAATGACAGGAAGTACATTTCCGTTACCAACAACATCAGCGCCATCTTCTGTACAGTAGAAGTAAACAGCAATTGCAAACACAAACAAACACTATTCATGCAGTTTCGAATCAACTGTTGGGAGATACGTATGTGCATTACGTACCAGAATATGGCATCCTGCTGCTTGCACTGACGTCATTTTGATACGGACATGACTTTCGTATTTTAACGATAACTCTGGAATTAAACGTTTATGGAAAAACATTTATAGAACATTTTTGTCTTATATTTACCTCACAAATACACCCTTAAAATATTTACATGCATTTCTGAATCACCAAAGATTCCAAGACTTACCAAGCAGGAAAGCGCCAGTAGACAGGCACAATAAAATGACACACAAACACACACACACAAAATTTTGAGCTTTCGCAACCGGCGGCTGCTTCGTCAGGAAAGAGGGAAGGAAAAGGAAAGATGAAAGGATGTGGGTTTTAAGGGAGAGGGTAAGGAGTCATTCCAATCCCGGGAGCGGAAAGACTTACCATAGAGGCAAAAAAGGATAGGCATATACTCGCGCGCGCACACACACACACACACACACACACACACACACACACACACACACACACACATCCATCCATACATACACAGACACCTTCCCTCTTTCCTGACGAAGCAGCCGCCGGTTGCAAAAGCTCGAAATTTTGTGTGTGTGTGTCTTTGTGTGTCATTTTATTTTGCCTGTCTACCGGCGCTTTCCCGCTTAGTAAGTCTTGGAATCTTTGTTTCTAATATATTTTTCCCATGAGGAAGTTTCTTTCTATTTTATTTACATCATATAGAAAGAAACTTCCACATGGGAAAAATATATTAAAAACAAAGATCCCAAGACTTACCAAGCGGGAAAGCGCCGGTAGACAGGCACAATAAAATAACACACAAACACAAAATTTTGAGCTTTCGCAACCGGCGGCTGCTTCTCCCTTAAAACCCACTCCTTTCATCTTTCCTTTTCCTTCCCTCTTTCCTGAAGAAGCAGCCGCTGGTTGCAAAAGCTCGAAATTTTGTGTGTGTGTGTGTTTGTGTGTTATTTTATTGTGCCTGTCTACCAGCACTTTCCCACTTGGTAAGTCTTGCAATCTTTGTTTTTAATATATTTTTCCCATGAGGAAGTTTCTTTCTATTTTATTTACATCATATAGAAAGAAACTTCCACATGGGAAAAATATATTAAAAACAAATATCCCAAGACTTACCAAGCGGGAAAGCGCCGGTAGACAGGCACAATAAAATAACACACAAACACAAAATTTTGAGCTTTCGGAACCGGCGGTTGCTTGTCCCTTAAAACCCACATCCTTTCATCTTTCCTTTTCCTTCCCTCTTTCCTGAAGAAGCAGCCGCTGGTTGCGAAAGCTCGAAATTTTGTGTGTTATTTTATTGTGCCTGTCTACCGGCACTTTCCCGCTTGGTATGTCTTGGAATCTTTGTTTTTAATATATACATATATCCGAAAGTGTGATAGTAGCTGAAAAGTTTGTGGGACAAATGTTGCTTGGGACAACAGGGGGGAGAGGGGGAGAGAGAGAGAGAGAGAGAGAGAGAGAGAGAGAGAGAGAGAGAGAGAGAGAGAGAGAGAGAGAGAGAGAGACTCTTTCCTTCTCATCCCGTCCGGTACAGACACACACACACACACACACACACACACACACACACACACACACACACACACACACAACACCAGGTAGCACATGCACGCTGTCCTCCATTGACATTAGTTAATCCCAGATTCCACAGACACCAAAAGATTTGCCTAGGCAGAACAGTAAAGGGGACCTTACACCAATAGAGAGGAGACCCTGCTAAACGTAAGACTAGCACCTGAAAATAAACACTATACAGCTATAACTGGTCCTATAGCTCATCACCAGAAAACTTGCTTGCTGTAGGAGGGATGCTGGTTCCAATTCCTAGGCTCAAGAAAGATGCATGTGCAGAAGAATGATTGTCTCTGGCCAAAACAATATGCAAAAGGGCCAAAGCATATTAATTACTTGTTTAAGGCACATCAAGATATGATGGTTAATTTTTAACAACACATAATGCACTAATTCATGCTTCACAACTGGCAGTATTACACAAATGCTATCATATCTTTAATTGCGGTTAAGAACAATGAATATAATTAATATCATAAATGATGCTCCATTAAACCAATGTTATAGACTGAAAGATCTTTATATCATATTATTCATAACACAAATATTCAGTGCATGTCTGCCTTGTTGGGCGCATTGATGTAAGCACCTCTTGTTATTAGAATGGACACCTACTAACACTGGAATGATGTGCAAGCATGATGTATTCGTTATTTTAACACATCTGGATTTTCCGGTACCATTTTGTAATCCCTGGCTTTGATATAACCTCATAGGAAAAAATCCAATGGCATTAAATCAGGCGATCTCATAGGCTGGTGAATCCAACCACCAAGACATATCCACCATTTAGAGTACACATTGTTGAGATATTCCTCTAAAATAATGGGATCGTGCAGCATTGGGCTGAAACCAGTGCCACGCAGCTAACTAGAGAGGGATGTCTGCTAGGAGATGCCCAAGATTCAGCTCATTCTGTAGGAATTGCATATACAACCAACAAGCTAGTCTGAGAGCCAAATAAACTGGTCCAATGATGTGGTGTCCTAGCATGTCACACCATATGTTATAACTCCAGTGCACTTACATTGATGTGGTCATAACCAGTGAGGATTTGCAGGATCCCAGTAATGTAGATTGTGTCTATTGGCAGTGGCATCATTGACAAAATAGCATTCATCTTCACATAAACCTACCTAATGAAATCTGGATTTCCAGCTACTTTATTTATGATATGTCTCCAGAATGACAGCTGATTTTGAAAATCATTCCCATATAGCTATTAGTGCAGGGGCAGCTTAAAGGGATGTCATTTTGTTCCTCCAGATTTCTTTGTACTGAAGACCTCCGTATCCCCAGGTCCACTGGAGCTCTTCGTTGTCCTAATTAGAATGAGAAATAGGTATTACTGGGCAAGATCTAGTAGATTTCATAATATTAATAATAATGACCATATTATTATTATTATTATTATTATTATTATTATTATTATATTATAGGTACAAAAAATACTGCACAGTAACACTTTCATTTGTACTACATTGTATGTATACATTATTTTCATTTCTGCTATGCTTACTGTGCGTGGGATCTGTTCCAAAATACTCAATAACATTCCAGGTAGCATCAGGTGCATCACAGGTTTGTCTTTGTCTGGCACATTGTACCTGAACAGCTCCCTTGGTTCTTAAATGCTTCTCTGTACATCTAAAAATATACATAGAAAGTAGATGTCACGATGGAAAATGTTGTGATACAGCCTTCAGGCCTCAGCTTCAGTTCTGTGCATCTCCCTATAGATCTGTATCATATTGGTGTAGACTTCACTGGAGTACATTGACTGTAAAACATGATTTGAACAACAAACAGACAACCATGTGTCCTTATCAGAGTGGAACCAGGAGAAAAACACACACAGATGGTGGCACAGCTTGGTGGGTGTTCACTTTTAAGTGCACTTTCCCTTTAGACTGCAGTGACAAAGTAGCCCTTCTTACACTAATATATGCAGGAAACATAAACTATAGAGGATGGCATGTGTGGACCACCTGGTGTATCACTCCTTGATAGATGGTTCTCACAAATTGACTTCCTTCTTTGTACTTTGATTTTGTTGTGCATGCTCTGAGCTACAATTATTGTGTGCTGAGGTATTCTTACCTAAAATTTCCCATAATTTAGCTCTTTTAACTTTATCAACAGCCTTTTTATAGTCAATGTTTGTGAGATAATGGTATTTTCCCTGTTTTTCAATAATTTGGTAGATTGGCAAAACACGGTCGAAGCAAGGGCTTCCTATCTGAAATCCTTCTGAATAGAGGAGATCTACCAACATCCTTTTTCTTGCACCATCATATACAAAATTTATATTGAAGTCACTACATATAACTAATTTCTGGTACTTCCTATAACATGAATCAAGAACCCTCTCTTGCTTGAGCAGAAGTGCTCTGAAGTCAGAATTAGGGGTCCTATAAACAACAACTATTAGAAGTTTAGTTTCACTAAATTCAACTGCCCCTGCACAACATTCAAATATCTCTTCAGTGCAGTGCCAAGATGCTTCTATGGACTCAAGTGGAACACTGTTTTTTATGTACATGGCCACTCCCCCACCCAGCAAGAAACTTCCTGAAAAACAGCCAACTAATCTGTATCCTGATAAAGGAAGCCTCTAAATTATGAAATTATTTAAGTGGTGCTCCGATATACTAAGAATTTCAGAGTCAACATCTATAAGCAGTTCACTAATTTTAACTCTCATACCTCTTTTATTTTGATGAAATATTCTAATTCCTTCTCTACTTGCAAACATGATGTCCTCTGAAGGTGATTTCTTAGTTAGAGGGACTTCCTTTAAGTGGGTATACCTATCAGCTGACTTCAACCTAAAAAACGTGCAGCTCTGACACCAACTACTATGGGAATTATTCCATGAGTGATCCCACCACCACCCACTACACTGTCACCTATAAGCTTTGCCAGCATCCTCTTCCCAAACTTATTGAGCTGCAGGCCATGCATGCCTAGTGAAACCCAGTCTACTGATAGACTCAACTGGCACCTCTGAAATTTGACCCATACCCTCTACTGCCAGTGCCCTCTCCAGCCCCATGTTAAAGTGCCTATCAGGCACATTAATATGAGGCCGATCATGATGCTGAAACAGTTGCACAAAATGTGCATTAGTGCCACCAGTTTGAGTAGTTATCTTTACCAGGTCACCACCTACATCATGTTCCCTGTCCCTATCAAGACTATTCCCTGCCCAACCCACTATCACTACCTGATCCTCCTTTGTAAAATTACTACATAACTCCTCTACGCTGTCAGTCATCTGAGACAACCCTTCATTAGGCTTCATAATGCCGGTGACCTGGTACTCGCTCCCCAGCACTTCCTGCAACTGCTGGCCCACACCTCTACTGCGTGAACTACCTAGCAGCAGAACTTTCTTCTTTCTGTTAGACTTTGCAACTGACCTAGACCTCCTAACTGCTGAGGATTGCTGCATGTTCCCTACACGTACAGCTACAAGAGGCTTCTTTCCACTCAACTCTGACAGTTGGTCAAATCTATTGCATATACGCAAAATATAACTGTCTGAATACCTCATCCTCCTCGCTGCCTTCTTGCCAACTGCCAGTTCCCATCCCCCAGCACCCTTCACCCTTCTCAATCTATCTGGTTCCTCCTTTGTGTGTTGTAACTGCACGTGAAGGGCACAGATCTTATGCTCCTGCTCCTCTATCAACTTATTTGTACTACAGAGTCTGCATTCCCAGGAGAGGATCTCGCTAGAATGCCCACTGGCTTCCCCAATGAAAATACTTTGAACAAATCCCACACTGTAACCCACTATTCACAAATCTATGACAGAGCCCACACTTTTCATTCATGGTAAAATTTTACAGTTTTTGAAAGAAACTATATGTCTACGTTACCTGAGATCAATTACACTTGTAGAACTATTTTTAAAACTAACAATAGTGGTCTCAAAATTCTTTCTCTATTAAGAAAGCAACTATTTGTATTAATACTACTAAACCACAACTAATAACAATACCAACAAAACTTCACAAAATTATTAGCTAGAACCAAAAATTCAAGCAGCCACTGGAACACTCAGCAAAGGTAAAATACTGAATGAAAATTTTACTGAAATATTTCAAAAGAAACAATAAGAAATGTCAGCTGGAAACTAAAGTACGAAATTTACTAAATGACATCAATGCACAGAAAACTCTAGAAAACACAGTGAGCAAACATTTCCAAAAGTTTATTAAATCATTATTTCAACACAAACAGCACACTGCTAAAAACTATTAAATTTGATAAAATTATAACAGTGCAATAGCCAAGCCTCCTAAGTCCAATGTAAGCAGAGTGGAGAAACTGGCATTATAATTGTTGGGGAAGGATGAAGAGTTAGTTTTACTACCAGCCAACAAAGGGAATGCCACAGTTATCCTCAACACTACCGATTATCATAAGAAAGTGGCCCTATTATTGGAAGATGCCACGTACCAGATTCTTAAATGGGATCCCGCAGCAGCACTTAGCAGGAAGACAGGGGGAGCTACTGAAGAACTCTGGCCTCCCAGAAGAACTAGTCAAGAATCTACAACCAAGAGCACCAAGGCCACCCAGGTTATATGGTCTACTCAAAGTCCATAAGTATGGGGTCCCGTTGAGACCTATTATTAGTGCTATTGGGTCTCCTACATATCGGTTGGCAAAAAATTAAATTATTAGCACCTACAGTCGGCCACTGTAGCCATCATATTAATAACTCAAAAATGTCTGTTGACATCAATAGCAGATGAGGATAGGTCTGAATGACATCATGATCAGCCTAGATGTGGTCTCTTTGTTTACAAAGGTACCGATGGAAGATACATTAAAACTGTTAGCTGCTCATTTCTCTACTGAAATACTGAAGTTATTTCGACACACTTTGATGACCACCTATTTTTTTGTATGGTGGAAAATATTATGAAATGACTGACAGAACAGCCATGGATTCGCCACTGTCGCCAGCCATAGCTAACTTCTTCATGGAGGATTTGGAAGAACTAGCATTGAGCAGTGCTCCCTTATGTCCATTCTGCTTCTTCAGGTATGTTCACGATACATTTTTAATCTGGCCACATGGCAATGAGGCACTGCAGCAGTTTGTTGATCATTTTGAATGGTATACATCAGAACATACAATTTACAGTGGAGGTGGAGAAGGATGGGAAGTTACCCTTCTTAGATGTGCTGGTGGAGCGAAAATCAGATGGACATCTCAGACATTCTGTGTACAGAAAACTGACGCATACAGATTTATATCTAAACATGCATAGTTTTCAACACCCAGCTCAGAAGAGAGCTATGCTGAATACCCCGGTACACAGAGCAAGGACTATTTCGGACAAGGATCATCTCGGCTCCGAGATTAACCATCTGATGACGGTATTCAGAAAAAATGGATATTCTGATCGTGATATCAGATCTACTCTGGTGAAGAAACTTAGGAAGGATGCTGTTTGAACAGATGAAGAGGACCAACACATCACACGGCTACCATTCTGTGGTGCAACAACCAGCAAGATCAGCAGAGTCCTGAGCCGGCAGGGAATCAGACCAGTCTTCTGGCCACCCAGGAAGATTAAGGAGATGTTGCATCCTCTGAAAGATAATCTCGGCCTGAGAGTACTGGAAATTTACAGCATTCCTTGCGAGTGTGGCAAAAGTTATGTAGGCCAGTCTATAAGAACTGTTGCCTGCCGATCACTGTGTGGAACATCAGCGTCACCTGAAAAATAGGTATCTAGAAATTTCAGTTGTGGCTGAACACAGTTTGTTAAATAAACATAAGATTTTATTTGATGAAATAAGACTACTTGCTCACGCTTCAAACTATTGGGACTCGGTCATCAGGGAAGCAGTTGAAATTAGACTCTGTGGAAATAATTTCAACAGAGGCTCCGGTTATGCACTCAGCAATGCATGGAAGCGCACAATTGATGAAGAAAGAGCACAGAGGGAGACTTCTTACATTCCTCACAGTTCTCCACCTATTGCGATGGATGGCACTGCAAGCAACGCTGGATAAAGTGGGCAAAGAAAATCTATGGATATAGAGGCCACCACCTCGGTACGCGCCGTTTTCACCGTGTCGTCATCCAGCCAATGATAAGCCATCCACTGCTTATAAAACTGAAGCCTCACCAGTCCACGACAGTCAGTTTTACCCCTGACTAAGATGACGGAGGTAGTCATCGAAAGCTTGGGATGTTATCCAAATTTGACGCGACAAGTAAACCAAGAACTTTTTATGCAAGGACTCCGTCGTGAAAGACTTCGTGGTCATACTCCTATTCTCGGTCTACACAAATGATTTATCAAGAACACTGGAGTATTCTTCAAAAAAATGTAATGTATGTTGATGGCACAACAATACTAACAAAGGCCCCCAACACATCCCTAACAGGCAAAGCCAGGAGACTAATGGAACAGACCTCTAACTGCTTCACAGCCAACAGCTTAATTCTTAATGTTATAAAAGCATGTTATACAATTCCAATGAAATAAAAATGACTTGCAGGTTACAGATGTAGGGATCAATGGTTATAGACCAAATGAGGCTCCACATGTGAAGTTTCTGGGTATCCACATGCATCTCCATATGGATTGCAAAGACAAAATTAGACTAATTATGGCACGCAAGGAGGATTACATAAATGGAATGGGAGAAACCTCTAATAACTGGTACAATGGAAAGTACCTTCTGTCATGCAGGCCACAGTGTTGTACAGAGATGGCAGTAGATATAGATTAAATTGTGGATACTTTAAACAAAATGCTCACTTCTAATTGCTTTGAATTCAGAAATTTCTCTCAGTGTGTTGACATGCAGACACAATTGCTAGTTTAGTTTCACTCAGTAATGTCCTATGGCATAATCTTTTCAGGCAGTGCAACTAAAGTGAACTAAGTACTTAGTCCACAGAAGCACACAATGAGAATATCACATAAAATTGATAACAAAACATCTTACAGCCCTCTTCATGGACCTGGGGATTCTTACTCTTAAACAGTAATACATACTGTTCCTAATATCTCTAGGTTTCAGAATGGAGTTTTATGTTCTGGTGCCAAAGTCTACAACAGGTTGAAAATTTCCAAATATTTACGAACAAAGCAAAACAATACCTCATCAGTCATTTCTCCCACAGTTTATTGGAATACTTGAATTGGTACTCAAAATCATAAATTCTGCATAACTCTAACAATTGTATTAGAGTCTGACTCTGTCAGTATACAGATAGCTTATAGTGGTCAGTGTAAAAATACATAATTTTGAAGAATTAGACAAAAACACCAATCAATGAGGGGCAGTGGGCTGAGGTTTCCCCCTCCCCTGCCCTCAAAGTAACTTCTTTACTCCTAAAATAAATACATACAGTAATGTACAAATTCCAGAATGAAATTTTCACTCTGCAGTAGAGTGGGCACTGATATGAAACTACCTTGCAGTTTAAAACTGTGTGCTGGACCTAGACTCAAACTTGGGACCTTTGCTTTCTGCAGGCAAGTGCTCTACCAACTGAGCTACCCAAGCACAACTCACGACTCATCCTCACAGATTTACTTCCAGCAGTACCTTCTCTTCTACCTTCCAAACTTCCCAGGAGTTCTCCTGCAAAATTTATAAATTGCTACAAATATCAGTTTGAGTAGATTACTGCTAGTCATAATTCGTTATTAGTGTGTCTTACAAAAGTAGGCAGCAATGGTTGCTACTACATGCTATTGCATAACCTGACTCATTCTACATCCTTGAATGCTCTCCTTCAAGATGGGATTTGCAAAACAGTTACATCTACAAGGGCCAGTTCATAAGTAATGCAACACATTTTTTTCCCTTGGCCAATTTCAGCTAACAACAAATGCAGAATTTGTTGTGGGATGTTATGGAATATTACTGCTTCAGTCCCTGTGGTTTCCTGAAGTTCCAGTATATGATGGTCTATATGTAGCCTTCAAAATAGCATCTGTAACAGAGGTGTGTTCCAAGCAGAGAACTGTCATTGAGTTTCTTTTGGTGGAAAACCAGAGTGTCGAAGGTATTCGTAGACACTTGGAGAATGTCTACAGTGACATGAGAGTCAGACTAAGCACTGTGAGTCATTGGGTGAGACATCTGTCATCATCATGCCAAAGTCACACAAATCTGTTCTGTCTCCTGCATGCTGGCCGGCTGCACACACCTGTGACTCCTGCAGTTTTTTAATGTGTGGGCACTCTCATTTGAGGTGATCAATGGATCACAAACAAACACCTTCCTGCTTGACTGGATGTCTCTGTTGGTAGTGCTGATGCACTCCTCCATCAGTTGAGGTACTCAAAGGTATGTGGTTCCTTGGCACCTAACAGAAGACTATAAAAGAGCAACAAAGGAACATCCATGTGGGATTGTTTGCACATTATGAGACTGATCATGATGATTCTTTGTTGAACATTGTCACAAGTGATGAAACATGTGTTCACCATTTTTATTAGGTAACAAAATAGCAATCCATGGAGTGGTGCCACACCATCTCTCCTCTGAAGAAAAAGTTCAAAGCTGCACCCTCAGCCAGTAGATTGATGGTGATGATCTTTTGGGTCTCTGAAGGGGTTGTTCTGTTTGATGTCCTCCCTTATGATGCAATGGTCAACTCTGAAGTATGTTCTGCAACTCTTAGGAAACTGAAATAAAAAAATACTTCAATGTGTTTGCCACCACAAAAATGCACATGAACTTCTCTTTCTCTATGACAATGCAAGGCATCATAGAAGAGGAGCTTGCAACACATCATTGCACTGTTCTTCCTCATCCACCCCACAGCCCAGATCTTCCCTCTGTTTCACCCAGTGAAGGATGCAATTTGCAAGAAGCAGTACATGGATGATGGGAGGTCATTGATGCAGCAAGATGATGTCTCTGACATCAAGCAATAGAGTGGCACCAAGTGGGCAGACAGTCTCTCCCAGCAAGGTGGCATAAGACTGTCACACTGAACGGAGATTATGTTGAAAAACAGGTTTTTGTATCCAAAAGACCGTCGAACAAAATTTTCACTGGAATTCTGAATAAAATTAACCTGCTTTCAGAAAAATGTGTTGGATTATGTACTGAATGCTCCTTGCTGCCTTTAAAATGTTGTGAGAATTAATATAGAGATTACTCCTGGGAACTCCTTTGGAAAGAAACATTCAAAAACAGCATTCAGCATTTCTGCTTTTGCTTTGCTATTCTGAATTTCAGTTTCTGCATCACCCATGAGTACAAACTAATTTTGGTGCCACTGACAGCCTTCACATACAACCAGAATGTCTTTGGGTTTCATGAGAGGCATCTTGATAAAACTCTGCTACAAAAGTCTTTAAAGGCTTCCACATTGCACTTGTAGTTACTGATGACTTAGTCAATCAGAACTAATGATGGTCAAATAAACTGTTTGATGAACAATAACTACTGATGACTTAGTCAATCAGCTCTAATGAGGGTCAAATAAACTGTCTGATGAACAATAAAAACTTCATTGAATACTGCTTCACATAACGTAATACACTTACACGTTGCAATACCAGAGCATGCTACCCTCTTTTTCCCAAAGAACATATACTTCTCAGTCCTTTGCAGAGGAAAGTTTGTTTCTTTACTCTGTCAATCTTGATTGGTCCAGTTGACTTTAATTTTTGATGCTCTTGTTCTTGTTGTTGCTACATAGCTCCACTAGTGAGACAACAAACATGAAATGTTCAAAGACACACAATAAAACATATAACATAAAGGAGTGACAATGCTTTAGTCCAATTAATAGTTGGGAGAAAGAGGGAAAACACTGTATAATACATAATTAAAACACATGTAAAAACCTCATTCCCAATAGAAATGTAAAACAATACTGACAACAGATCAACACATATTCAATAACAGAACTGATGTACCTGTGACAGAAGTATAAATACATAAACAAACACATAAAATGCTTAAAGAATTGTCTTTTAACATTATGGTAGTAATTAATTTAGCAGGGAAAGAAAAAAGAGAACAGCTTTTGCAGAGGTACCTGTTATTGCACAGTATTTGCACTGTGAACTATACTTTGTTTCTTATCTATTTGACAATATAGTCTTTCAAGATCGCTAGTGCTTTGCACCAATGTCCATAGCATTATTGTGTCACATCAGCTGGTGTAACAGCAAGGGCATGGTCCGGAGCAGTCAGCTGCATCTGCGCATGATATGAACCCTCTAACACTTTGTGTAAGATAGGGATAGATGATGAATCTTGTGACTCAGGTGTTGTGTCACTGTCTTGCAAAATCCATACTGGTTTCAGCTGATGTATTGTAACTGTTGATGGTTTTCCATATAGGTGGACGTCAAAAGTGTTATTACCTTGGCGTAGAGCTTTGTGAGGACCCGAGTATGATTGTTAGAATGACCGTCTCACTGTACCATCATGCACATTACAAAATCACAGTGTTTCAGTTCTTCGTGTAAGAACACTTGTGGAGAAGCATGAGATTATGGTGGACAGGTGTGTATATTGGAAATATGCATTTTCACTCACTGATCTAATTCAGGCAAATCTTTGGAGTCCAATAATGCTGCGGGTTTGACGAGTTCTGCCAGTAGGTTTAGTGTTTGTCTGTACATAATTTCAACCAGGGAAACTTGTAAGTCCTCCTTGAAAGCTGTCCTCACACTTAATAACGCTCAAAGAAGACTTTCATGCCACTCCCACCCTTGACACATAAATGCTGTCTTTAAAGTGTGAAGCCACTGCTCTACCAAGCTGTTGCCTTTTGTGTGTGTGTGTGTGGGGAGGGGGGGGGGGGGGGTAGGCAATGGTTTAAAAGCATTTCACTCCACACATCATTTGACAAAGATTTGAGAACAGAACTGGCTCAAACTGGTGATCCTGGTCTGTTGTGATCACTACGAGGCATCCAAAGCATGCAATCCATATTCCTATAAATGCTTTTGCTGTTATGCCACTGTGATGTTTGGCAGTGGAGTGGATTTGACCCATCTCACCACTCTGTCAACAGCTGATAGGATACATTTACATCCCCTTGACACTGGAAGGGGGCCAACCAAGTCCAGTTATACGTGCTGTAATCATCTGGCAGGAATTTTAAACATGCCTAAAGCTGGTGTCAAGCGTCAGCCTATTTTACTCCTTTGACACTCCACACAAACCTGCGTCTAAAGGTGGCACTGATTCTCCATATCTGTCCATACAAAACGTTACACCAACCTGACTGATGTGAATATTCCTTGGCGAGCCAGTCCATACAAGTTGCTAAAGATGGTTTTTCTGTAATTTCTGGGTATGAATGAGTGTATTAAAACGAAACAGTCTAACTGAAACCCATTTAAATATGTAAATTTTAACCATAAACAGTAATATCTGAAATAGAGGTGTATGGAAATATGTACTTGTGGAAAATTTATGAAGAAAATAATTATGGAATCTTAATTACACTAGGGCGTAGAAGCTCTGTAAATGAAAGGAACATTTTCCATGAAGGGAGCCTCAAGTAATTAATAAAAAATTGTAAATGTTTTATTGTAATTTCTTATTCAAGAAGTTACACTCAAATAAAATAATATACATGTACTAATATCATAGTGTACTAGCTGTTCTGGGGTAAACATACATTTATTTGTGTATTTTCTGTTTTTATATGTCAATTTTAATTGTTAATCAAAATATGGAGTTCCTCATCAGTCTCTTACACTGCCACAAGGTCATCAAAGTTAACACAAACTGCCACACAACTGATTCTGGAAAGGTAGTCATCAAACAAATTATCTGCCTCCTGTATGAGTATAATGTCCATTGAAAATTGACATCCAGGAGCCTAAAACATCATTGGGAACAATCCTTGCTCAAGTTTTTTATTGCCTACACTAGCAGGCAGTGATCAGTAAATTTCTACCTTGAAATATCTAATGACCCCATAAACCACCAACTCCCAATGAAATGTAGACTATTTGCCACAGTCAACTTTTTGAAAAGAATATCAGTGGGTAGTGTTTTCCATCAACAAGCTGGTGCAATTCAGTGCCAGTCACCATATCACTCACATCAGCTGTTAGATGATTATAAATATGCAAAACAAATACTAACAAAGAGACAGAGGGGCTGGCCAGTACTTACCTCAGCTCAGTACAGCCAATATATACACAAAACAGAACAGAAAATTTTTATCCTAGCTTTCAGAACTTTGTTCCTTTGTCAGGGAGGAGAGAGGGGAAAAAAGGGGAAGAAGGGAAAGTGGATTCAGTTACTCACAACCCAGGTTATGAAGCAACAGGGGAAAGGTAAACAGGGAGGGTACCAGAGGGAACCAAAGATATTCTACTGTAAGTACTGTGCCAGCTTCAAACCAAAGAGAATGCCTACAGAAGTAAGGATGTATAGAGTATAAAGATAAACACAACTATGTAGGATGAAAAGATGAGTGAATGGCTAAAGAGGAAAGGGAAAGAGGAGAAGACTGAAGAGTAAATGGGAGTGAGGTTGGTAAACGTATGTTCAGTCCAGGGGGATGGCAGGATGAAAGGATGTGTTAGAGTGCAAGTTCCCATCTCCGCAGTTCTGAGGGACTGGTGTTGGGTGGGAAGGAACAAAGTACTGAAAGACGTGCCACTACCCCTTGAGTTTCCACATCCTGCAGCTTCCCTCTGCAACAGAGAAGTTTGAGGAGAACAGCTCTGCTCACAGAGTTCCAATGAGGCTCGCAGTCTGCAGCTTGTCTGCAGAACTGATCAGTGCACTCTGATTCTGAGTAAAATGCAAGGCTTGAACCAGAGACAACAGACGTTCAGTGACAAGCTAGACTGTGACTTTGTAGACTAACACTATAGGGCTGAGAAGCACAGGGTTGTTCTAAATGGATCAGGTGTGCACCATAAAAGAGGCTGTTAACTAGTTGGCAGACTCTGTCTGGGGTGCTGACTACGGTTTTTTTAGATTTGGCATCTCTCCATACAGTCCAGACAATAATAGCTGCACAAAACTTGAAATATCAGTAAGATCGAAAGATATGCCCCCTACAGGTGAGAGTAATAAAAACCTAGTGTTTAACTACCAAAGCATTCACAGTACCAGAGTTTGAAGTACTTCTAAAAACATTGGAACTCACATGGTACTGGTGTGGAAGTGGTGTTCATCACATTAGACAAGAAACTCAAGTCCACCTAGATATAAATAGCAATTGTATGAGAGACTGTTTGGGCAAGACTCAACAGCAAGGTTAGGCATAAATTTATAACTGGATTTTTCTACTGACCACCACACTCACCCCAGATGTAACCAAAAACTTTAGAGAAAATCTAAGTTCACTAGTGCCTAAGTTTCCCAACCATACTGTCATCAGAGGAGACTTTAATCACCAAACAAATAATCATTTGGTGCCATTACAGTTTTTTTAAGTGATAGGAAACATTTCCAAACGTGTTGTCTGAAAGCTGCTTAGAACAGATAGTTCTAAAACCAATTCATGATGGAAATGTACTGGATACAACGGCATAAATTAGACCTGACCTAGTTGAGTATATCAAGGGCAAGAAGGCAAAGTCTGCATAAAAAATAATTTTTTGTCCTGTATTGTGATTGTGTGTATCACAGTTTAGCTGAAATTGAATTTTGTTATCAGCAACAAACACCATTAATTAGTAAATGTATTGGGAAGTGAGTTTAATAATTCAAAGATTCTTAAAAATATGTCTGCAATATGTACAGTTGTCTGTTTTACACAATATTAATATTGCTCACTTCTGCTGAATAACAATTGCTCCAGAAGATAGTTCCAGATTTGGGAATGAATATGTGCAAAATAAGCCAACACACTCTTTAGATAAATGCAATGAGAGTGGCATAACAGTCAAATGAACTTCCTTGTTAGTTTATCAATGTGCTGACTTCTTTTAAACTTGTTAGTCAGGTGAACCACAAGTTCTTTTACACAGAGTCCAGGAGTCATCAGCAGATGTCCTTGTTGTATACATCAATGAAGAGCAGAACTATGTTTTACATCACAAACAAATTGTGTGTAAATCAAGGAATTTTATACAATATGTGCTTACCAAATGTAGCAGTGCTGCTGTTAAGACACTGACCTCATATTTTAGAAGGGGGGATGGAGTTGCTCTTTCTGGCCATCCTGACTTGGGTTTTCCATGGTTTTTTTAGGTTACTAAGGCAAATACAAAGGTGGTTCCTTAATGAAGGCCACAGCCAACCACTTGTCCTATCCTCATAAAGCATTTTATGTTTGATCTGATTTGCAGTGTATTGCCTTGACAAATCCTGTATCACTGTAAACTAATTCTTGGATGAATAAATATAAATAAATAAACAATTCTGGACAACTCAGTGAGTCACAATTGAAAATGGTCAGCTCACCCATGTACCTGGATGTAACAACTTATAAGCATCTGAAATGGAACAATCACACCGGCTCAATCATAGGTAAAGTGGCACACTTCAGTTCCTTGAAAGAATAATAGGGAAATGCAATTAATCTACAAAGGAGATTGCTCACTAAACTCTCATATAAGTCATCCTAGAATATTGCTCAGTTGTGTGAGATCTGTGTCAGACAGGACGAACAGACTATATTGAACATGTACAAAGGAGGGCAGCACGAATGGTTGCAGGTTTGTTTGGCCTATGGGAGAATGCTGCAGAGGTGCTGAAGAAACTGAAACAGATGCTTGAAAATACTATTCTATGAAAGTGTACATATAAAAGCTTTGGACCCAGTATTGAGTGAGGAATCTGGGAATATACTAAAAATCCCTTAGTATTATTCCTGTATCGCTTGTGAACACAAAATTGGCAAATTACATTGTACGCAGAAGCAATTCAGCTATATTCTTTCTGTGCCCCACATGAGAAGAAGCCCTAATAACTGCTACAATGAGAAATATCCACCTCATAACAATCCCTCTGGATGTGTCAATCAATATCATTATGCACAGACCAGATGACGTTACAGGCATGATGCAGAGTCCTATATCTGCTGATGCCAGGTCACATGAATAAATAGTCTTGGCATATTTAAGGACCATCACTGCCTCATTTTTCTCTGCTCAGTGATGGGTACTAAATGCTCTCCAGTGAACTTATTTATACTGACCTTGCATTAACTGACTGCTATCTGGACATTGATTTTGTCTCTGTGGTGGTTATCAACTGGAAGAGTCGACCACCTCATCTTTGAGAATGAACTTCTTTGAAAACTGCTGAGCTCAGTGTGTTCCAAACTCTGTATTCGAGCGGATGTGTTTGTACCGACATGATCAAAATAAAGTTAATTCCGAATAAATGAGCGAATACTTAATGTTGGGTTTGATATTACTGCACGTAATATCCTGATCCCCACACTGGTGACCCCGATGCTCACGAATGCTGCTTATGACACCAGAAATGTGTATTGGAACATCACCATGGACAAAAAATGCAGCAACCCTTTGTCGGATTTCTAAGTCCATCGACTTCGCATCGTGCCGCACCTGTAATTTGTGTGTAAATTCCCGACTCTTGTGTGAACCGTGCTTTTTGGTAGCTTTCGTCACTTTCTCACACATCGACAATGCGACTGAGGCGCACACATCATCCATCCAAACCCGCTCAACATGTTGGTAATTTCACTTCTGGACAGTGCAGCGCTCCTTCGCCGATTAATTTGGACTATTTTGACTTTCTTTTGTCTAATGAATTAACTTTGTGCAGTGCTTCAATATTGGACAATCATGCCAAACAATGGACTGCAACAAATGGGGACTATGTTGCAAATCCCAGTTCGCACGAACTCTGAACTACGGCTACATCGAATGCCTGGTCAAATTCACAAACATCTGTCATGGCTACCACATCTTCCATGCCACGTGCAAATTCGTTCGACCCGGTTTACGCACAGCCCGTCTCCCAGAGTTCGAATGTTCACACCAACTTTTCTGCCACTTCTCCACACTTGTCCCTCATTTGCAGCATTCAACTACCGACATTTCTCTGGGACCAACTTCCAATGTGGTTCATGGCCACGGAGTATATATTCTTCCCTTATGGCATCACCGACAAAACTGAAAAACACCTCATACTCTTCAGACACCTAAAGGACTATCATTATATAATTACGGACATTATCTGTGACAATTTGAGTGACAAGTACACCAGAGCGAAAGCCGCTTTAATTCAGCGCCTGTCACCAACATCACAGGAACAATTTCATCAAGGACATCCTACCGATCAATGACAATGCACCAATTACACCGACGACAATGCCGGCTGTTTCGCAGTGCAACACTGCACATGCCACACCTTCCTCTATGTGGCACCCGAGCTACACCGACTCTGCACAACGGCTATCGACAGCGACGTCACGGCGGCCACCGCCTGCTGGCTCACTGACCTCGACCCAGTCTAAACAAACAGCTGCACGCCATTCGATCCCGCCATTTCTACCACACCCACATCTTGTCAACAACTCGCCGACACTACGCACGCTTACCGCCCGCCCGTTCACTACTCGATCGCGCTCGCAACTTGTTCACCCACCACAGAAGATGATTTCAGCCATATCAATGCTTCACACAGCAGTGAACATGTTCTCACTCCACTGCCGCTGAGTACTGAGTTTCACATTCACGATCGATCACCCGGTCTGTTCTACTCGAACTGTTACGTCAATACTGTGCTGCCAACCTTGTCTTGTATTACAGGTTACCCTTTGATAGAGACAGATTCTGATTTCGACCCCATGTTACTTAGTGATACACAGCAGACTGCTTCACAGCATAAATTTTCGACTAAACAGCTGCGGCAGCTATGTGAGCAAATTGCGACATACAATTTGTTGGTACAAGGTCAGTTATACATGCTGCAGCCGACACCAAATGAGCACGACATGCAACGAGATGCTCCTGTCATTGTTCCGCCTCCAACTGCTGACGATCCTTTGCCATTACTGCCAGCTACAACTAATACCCTGACGATTACACTACATGGATCTATGTCCTAGATGTCACAACTGTCATCATCACGCCGCCTCAAGTGGAAATTCTACGTTACCGATGTGATACAAGCAACTTATTTACGCCGCCGCAAGCTTTCCTTGGTATTTCCAGACACTTCGTTTCTGTACCACGGCATAAACAGCCGCATTCCAGTGCTGCTTGCTTTGCTGTTCTCTTCACTACCTCCACAATGTACAACCAACACATCTGCTGTTTCTGCTTCGGCGAGTGAACATCTTTCCACTCCGACATATGACTGTGCAGCAGTTTCATGTGAGCAGCTTGCAGCTTTATGACTCGACCGCAGTGCCAGCACACATGCAGCTGCAGTTCTGTTGAACTGTGTCACTCTCCACCAGGGACCAGTAGTTCATCCGCTGATTCAACTTTTTCCATTCACATTACTTCTCATCGCCTTCCTGCTCCAACCATGGTTTCACCAACCACGTCCGCCTTCCACCACTTCTCGCCATCGCCATGCCTCATGCACAGGGCTCACGCCCACGCTCCCCAACTTTCGATCATGGCTGTTTCACACATCAAAACACAAACACTGTCAACTCCGCTTGGAACATCCTGCCATCTACCGCTGTAACACACTCACCGTCCATGGACTCTGAGGTGAAGCTTCTGTCTACACCGAAGTCATCTGCTGCCAAGTTCAGTCATGTGCAGCTTGCTGTTTTCTCCCCTGCTGCGACATCAAGCGCCTCTATAACTCCGTCATAACTGCGAGTGTTGCTCATCCGGCATCTCTTATGCAACCTGTTATGCCACAGCATGCTTGCTCCTTTATGTCATACGGCCAATAACAAACTGTTACCGGACATGTTGCACTTACCGTGGCACTCAACGGCCAATACTTTGGCAATACACAGAACACAGCATGTTGTTATCAATGGAGACGTCTACAGACGTTAAAGTAACCTCTGGCATGCCACAGGGGAGTGTTATGGGACCCTTGCTTTTCACAATATACATAAATGACCTAGTAGATAGTGTCGGAAGTTCCATGCGGCTTTTTGCGGATGATGCTGTAGTATACAGAGAAATTGCAGCATTAGAAAATTGTAGCGAAATGCAGGAAGATCTGGAGCGGATAGGCACTTGGTGCAAGGGGTGGCAACTGACCCTTAACATAGACAAATGTAATGTATTGCGAATACATAGAAAGAAGGATCCTTTATTGTATGATTATATGATAGCAAAACAAACACTGGTAGCAGTTACTTCTGTAAAATATCTGGGAGTATGCGTGTGGAACGATTTGAAGTGGAATGATCATACAAAATTAATTGTTGGAAAAGCGGGTGACAGGTTGAGATTCATTGGGAGAGTCCTTAGAAAAGTAGTCCATCAACAAAGGAGGTGGCTTACAAAACACTTGTTCGACCTATACTTGAGTATTGTTCATCAGTATGGGATCCGTACCAGATCGGGTTGACGGAGGAGATAGAGAAGATCCAAAGAAGAGCGGCGCGTTCCGTCACAGGGTTATTTGGTAAGCGTGATAGCGATACGGAGATGTTTAGCAAACTCAAGTGGCAGACTCTGCAAGAGAGGCGCTCTGCATTGCGGTGTAGCTTGCTGGCCAGGTTTCGAGAGGGTGCGTTTCTGGATGAGGTATCGAATATATTGCTTCCCCCTACTTATACCTCCCGAGGAGATCACGAATGTAAAACTAGAGAGATTCGAGCGCACATGGAGGCTTTCAGACAGTCGTTCTTCCCGCGAACCATACGCGACTGGAACAGAAAAGGGAGGTAATGACAGTGGCATGTAAAGTGCCCTCCGTTACCCACCGTTGGGTGGCTTGCAGAGTATAAATGTAGATGTAGATGTAGAATACATCGCATTGCATCTTCAATACCCTCCGTGCCTTTGATCAGATCAAAACCCCACTGCGCCGCACGGCCTCAGCACGACGATGTTCTCCCCACCGACATGCATCCACCTTCTGCTTCCACTGTGCCATCAGCAGCATGGCACGGTCAATCTGTGGACGCCTTCTGTGCCTCCTTCCCTCTGCTGGTCACGCCTACCAAGACATCGAGGAATGGTCCGATCGTGCCTTGCACTGGTGCCTACCACAACACGATCGGTCACGTGCATCTGCACCACCAGCCAGCCGGGTGCACGCCTCTCAACATCCATACCGTGCTCCGCACTACTGGCAGGAGCTCCGTGGCAGTTATCGACTGCAAGAGTCAACCGCCTCATCTTTGAGAACGAACTTCTTTGGAAACTGTTGAGCTCAGTGTGTTCTGAACTCTGTATTCGAGCAGATGTGTCTGTACCGACATGATCAAAATAAAGTTAATTTCATATAAATGAGCAAATACTTACTGTTGGGATCGATATTACTGCATGTAATATCCCAATCCCCACAACTATGTTAGCAGCTGCTGTCAGCATTTATCCTGGACATGGACACGTGTATTTCCCTTATATGATGCTGTCTCCATTGTCTGTTGTGACTGCATGTTGCACTTTCTGTGAGCATACTGACGGCACAGTACAAGTTTATATGCCAACTAGCTCTGCAGATGATAAAGAAATTGAAGAAATGTATGATCAAATAAAAGAAACTATTCAGATAGTGAAGGGAGATGAAAATTTAATAGTCATGAGTGACTGGAATTCAGTAGTAGAAAAAGGGAGAGAAGGAAATGTAGTAGGTGATTATGGACTGGGGCAAAGAAATGAAAGAGGAAGCCGCCTGGTAGAATTTTGAACAGAGCACAACTTAATCATAGGTAACACTTGGTTCAAGAATCATAAAAGAAGGCAGTATACATGGAAGAAGCCCGGAGATACTAAAAGGTATCAGATAGATTATATAATGGTAAGACAGAGATTTAGGAACCAGGTTTTAAATTGTAAGGCATTTCCAGGGGCAGATATGGACTCTGACCACAATCTATTGGTTATGACCTGTAGATTAAAACTGAAGAAACTGCAAAAATGTGTGAATTTAAGGAGATGGGACACGGATAAACTAAAAGAACCAGAGGCTGTACAGAGTTTCAGGGAGAACATAAGGGAGCAATTGACAGGAATGGGGGAAAGAAATACAGTAGAAGAAGAATGGGTAGCTTTGAGGGATGAAGTAGTGAAGGCAGCAGAGGATAAAGTAGGTAAAAAGATGAGGGCTAGTAGAAATCCTTGGGTAACAGAAGAAATATTGAATTTAATTGATGAAAGGAGAAAATATAAAAATGCAGTAAATGAAGCAGGCAAAAAGGAATACAGACGTCTCAAAAATGAGATCGACAGGAAGTGCAAAATGGCTAAGCAGGGATGGCTAGAGGACAAATGTAAGGATGTAGAAGCTTATCTCACTAGGGGTAAGATAGATACTGCCTACAGGAAAATTAAAGATATCTTTGGAGAAAGGAGAACCACTTGAATGAATATCAAGAGCTCAGATGGAAACCCAGTTCTAAGCAAAGAAGGGAAAGCAGAAAGGTGGAAGGAGTATATAGAGGGTCTATACAAGGGTGATGACAGTATTATGGAAATGGAAGAGGATGTTGATGAAGACGAAATGGGAGATACGATACTGTGCGTAGAGTTTGACATGGCACTGAAAGACCTGAGGCGAAACAAGGCCCCCAGAGTAGACAACATTCCATTGGAACTACTGACGGCCTTCGGAGAGCCAGTCTTGACAAAGCTCTACCATCTGGTGAGCAAGATGTATGAGACAGGCGAAATACCCTCAGACTTCAAGAAGAATATAATAATTCCAATCCCAAAGAAAGCAGGTGTTGACAGATGTGAAAATTACCGAACTATCAGTTTAGTAAGTCACAGCTGCAAAATACTAACGCGAATTCTTTACAGACAAATGGAAAAACTAGTAGAAGCCGACCTCGGGGAAGATCAGTTTGGATTACATAGAAATGTTGGAACACGTGAGGCAATACTGACCCTATGACTTACCTTAGAAGCTAGATTAAGGAAGGGCAAACCTACGTTTCTAGCATTTGTAGACTTAGAGAAAGCTTTTGACAATGTTGACTGGAATACTCTCTTTCAAATTCTGAAGGTGGCAGGGGTAAAATACAGAGAGCGAAAGGCTATTTACAATTTTTACAGAAACCAGATGGCATTTACAAGAGTCGAGGGACATGAAAGGAAAGCAGTGGTTGGGAAGGGAGTGAGACAGGGTTGTAGTCTCTCCCCGATGTTATTTAATCTGTATATTGAGCAAGCAGTAAAGGAAACAAAGGAAAAATTTGGAGTAGGTATTAAAATCCATGGAGAAGAAATAAAAACTTTGAGGTTCTCCAATGACATTGTAATTCTGTCAGAGACAGCAAAGGACTTGGAAGAGCAGTTGAACGGAATGGATAGTGTCTTGAAAGGAGGATATAAGATGAACATCAACAAGAGCAAAATGAGGATAATGGAATGTAGTCGAGTTAAGTCTGGTGATGCTGAGGGAATTAGATTAGGAAATCAGACACTTAAAGTAGTAAAGGAGTTTTGCTATTTGGGGAGCAAAATAACTGATGATGGTCAAAGTAGAGAGGATATAAAATGTAGACTGGCAATGGCAAGTAAAGCGTTTCTGAAGAAGAGAAATTTGTAGATTTAAGTGTCAGGAAGTCATCTCTGAAAGTTACACAGACATGACAACAATGCATCAACAGTGTGTTACATGATCCATACCTTTGCTCTGTCTATCTTAACAACAAACAGCAGCACTGTGAACATCTGAGAGCAGTGTTTCAGTGGCGAAACAATTTTGGGGTTATCACCATTTCTGGTATGCAATACACATGTCAGACTGTCTGTGGTATGAAGCACAGGGCCAAAAGAAGATTGAACATCGCTTGTTTTGTGAATTTTCTGTTTGTTTTAAACACACTAAATTAGATTTATTAAACTACTAAGAAACAGAACAATTTACATTCATAGAACTATAGCAGACTGATTAACAGATTAAATACAAAAATAAAAACTGTAGCAGCACACTGAAAGAGCTAAAAAGTCTGTCTCAAAAGAAACATTAAGATTTACAATCAAAAATAGAAGTCTACTCTACAACATAGTGAGTAGAAGAAAAAGTGTGCCGTCTCCACTAGTTCACAGGTTTTGCCACGAGATGTCAGTTGCTCCACTTGTGACCCACGGAAATACATGTTACTATGCCAAATGCTGCACATGAACTTATTCACTCATAGAATTTATGTAGTCATACGAAAAGTAGGTGGATTTAATTATCTTACCTCAGTAGACATCAGTTGTCAGCTAGTTTGGATAGTTTCCGGGCAGTCTTGGAAGTTTTTGAAGACTTCAACTCCTTCCGAACTTGTTTAATGCCAGTGAAAAACCAGCATTTCATATAATGAAAATCACCTTGGGAACGATGTCCATCACATGATCTTTGCGGCATGCAACGTAAGATATTTCAACACTTATGTGGTCCAAACTATTGCAATCATAAAAAATGTCACCCCATAAACTGTCCTCACAGAGTTTTACCACGACTATATTTTCCACCTGCATAAGAACATTGAAGATGCTTTTTGATGGATATGTGAGCAATATATTTTCTGTAGTAGAGCCGTAATCCTGGAATAGACGTAAGTAAAGAGAATGGGATGTCAGACGAATTTCCACTTAGAAGGCACAAACACTTATGGCATTTTATGGCTTTTCTTGCTTGATGCACCATGTAACCTGCCAGATGATAAACTAAACGTTCCTTTCCTGTGGTGCTTTCAAGGCTCTCTGGAGTGTTGTGGATTGGGATGAGCCTCTGTGAAGTTATGTGGACTAAACAGCATTTTTGTTAATTACATCTTCCATTTCCAGAACTCTGTCTCTGTTCTTTTGCTACAAATGTCTGGCTAACATCCACATTTGGCATACATACAACATCATTGAAAATTCACATTTATATTCCCAGTTTCTGCCAGAAGATAGGGCTAGTTTTACAGGAATTGTTAAATGCACTGTAATATGTGCAAGCTCAAGAAGTCTATTGCTGATGTGTAATCATTGCAACTCAGAGACCTTACAATACTGGAATGATGTTCAAGTGGGTCCTGATTAAATTTTGCAGTCAAGAAATAGCTGAAACCTTTTCTCCACAAATATTCAGATATCTCCAATGTACTTTCAATGGTTACTCTTAGAGACTGGAGAGTTCTTTCAGAAGCAAAGCTGTTACTTTTATCGATAAGAATGCTTTTCCATTTCATTATTGTTTTGTGAGCCTCTGAGTTTTTGTACAATGCATCCTTAGAAAACGAAGAATTAAGTGCATCCACTACATTGTCCATACATCTAGTGAATGATTCCATTGATTCACTGCCCTCGAATCCTGTTGCTTTAATTTCCCTGAAGAATTTTATGCCATTGGCTGCTGAGTTAGTCAGTAACTGCAGGGCTAATCTTACATTCATTCATTGAAATGATGTCGGGTTCAAGTGGGTGGAAGTTAACTTGTGGCAAACTTTTAATTCGGCAAATCCTGTGAAATTACCTTCTTGATAGACTCTGCGATAAAAATTATAGTTGATGATCTCATTGTTAAAAAGTACTTCAGTTTTATCACAGAAATTATTTCTTACATGCTTTATTGTGTGAACAGCGTCTGAAAATGCCCAAACTCTTCTGGTTTCATCAATAGGATTTGATATAGAGCAAGTTACTTTTTTTTCCGCTAATTTCCAGGCCTTTTTATTTGGTTGACTGCCATCACAAGTGAATGCAATAATTCTTGTTCTGGCTTGTTCCAGCTGGATAATCACTTGAATTAATATCTGCAAGATGACGTCGCCTGGAGTTGCACTGTGACTTGCATACAGTGACTTGGATCCAGTTATGCAACAGAGGAGCGAACATGAACATGAGAGCATGATTGGCAAGTTTATTCTTACAGTCATCTGGAGTATACTCTCCTAAATTGACAAACCATCAACTTTCAGGGAATTGTTATTAAATTGAAGTTCTTCTTGGATCTTAATTTCATCAAAAATCAGCACACCTGAGTGTTTGTTTTCATCTTGTTCTTTCCGAAAATAATTCTTAATGGCCTCACAACATGTGTATTGATTCCATATAAGCATTTGAGACCCTTTACTAAATTTTAAAGATGTGTTTCAGAAGGAAATGGTGGCAAGTCATGCTTCAAACAATGTATCCTTTGGGCGACTTAATTTTTTGGAGCATGCTGTCCAGTAGAAACTCATCATCATACCGCATTCCCTTAGTGCTTTTTAATTGGCATTTCTTTATCATAGTGTCTACTATCATTTTCTGTTTCTTGCTGCGTTCAGAATGATCTACTTAGTTTATTACATAACCACACAACTTCCAACTTCTTACACTTTAATGTTCTCTTTAGTGAAACGAGTGCTGCACCCAGTACCTTCCATACTTTTTCCTCAACAGATGAAACACTGGGAAAGGTTGGAACTTCTTGTTCAACATTTACTTTACAGCAGCTACATTTTTGTGAGTATTTTACTGGCAGTGGTTTAATTTTCTGTAATATTTACGATAGATATTTCAGTACATTTTGAAATAAATGAGGAACTGCTCCTGATTTTAGAGACTACCCTTGTCAGGTTTCGTAATAAGTTCCTCACAGAAATGTGAATAACTTACGAAACAATTGAGAGTTAGAGTTCTGTCTTTCCGAGGAATTGCTCTGACCCATTTTGCAAATTCTGCTTCGTCTTTTGGAGGCCTAAAAAGAATGTTCACTTTTACTTTCTCGGTAGCCAGATCTGCATGCTGGAACGAAACAAATCGGCATTTTTAATCCTTCTTCAAATACGAGTAACTATGTCCCTAAACACCACTTATTCACCACAGACTTCAACTCTTCAACATTCACTCATAACACCGTAAATAGACTCAAAATAAGCACAGACAATAGTGAAACACACCTTCGGATAAAGCAAAACCACACAAACTTGAGTCTCAAGCGACAGTGCTGCTCATAGTTCCGCAGGCATGCCACCCATCCTATGCTGCTTTTGGTAACAGGTGGGGAGTCAGTACACTTTCTCTTCTACTCTCTATGTCTGCAAATATGCACCATATCTTATATGGTAATTACTATACTGCCAGGCAGTGGAATTGTGCAAGGCATGCAAGAGAAATAACCAAACAAAATTGATGTTGAAAACTGTGTCCTGAATGGTATAAATATTCAGTGAGAGCCTTCATGAAATTGTTGTTGTTGTGGTCTTCAGTCCTGAGACTGGTTTGATGCAGTTCTCCATGCTACTGTATCCTGTGCAAGGTTTTTCATCTCCCAGTACTTACTGCAGCCTACATCCTTCTGAATCTGTTTAGTGTATTCATCTCTTGGTCTCCCTCTATAATTTTTACCCTCCACACTGCCCTCGAATACTAAATTGGTAGTCCCTTGATGCCTCAGAACATGCCCTACCAATTGATCCCTTCTTCTAGTCAGGTTGTGCCACAAGCTCCTCTTCTCCCCAATTCTATTCAATACCTCCTCATTAGTTATGTGATCTACCCATCTAATCTTAAGCATTCTTCTGTAGCATCATATTTCAAAAGCTTCTATTCTCTTATTGTCTAAGCTATTTATCATCCATGTTTCACTTCCATGCATGGCTACACTCCATACCAATACTTTAAGAAACGACTTCCTGATATTTAAATCTATACTCGATGTTAACAAATTATTCTTCTTCAGAAACGCTTTCCTTGGCATTGCCAGTCTACATTTTATATCCTCTCTACTTTAACCATCATCTGTTATTTTGCTCCCCAAATAGGACAACTCCTTTACTACTTTAAGTGTCTCATTTCCTAATTTAATTACCTCAGCATCACCCGACTTACTTCGATTACATTCCATTATCTTTATTTTGCTTTTGTTGATGTTCATATTACCCTCCTTTCAAGACACTGTCCATTCCATTCAGCTGCTCTTCCAAGTCCTTTGCTATCTCTGTCAGAATTACAATGTTATCGGCGAACCTCAAAGTTTTAATTTCTTCTCCACGGATTTTAATACCTAATCGAAACTTTTCTTTTGTTTCCTTTATTGCTTGCTCAATATACATATTGAATAACATCAGGGATAGGCTACAACCCTGCCTCACTCCCTTCCCAACCACTGCCTCACTTTCATGCCCCTCGACACCTATGACTGCCATCTGCTTTCTGTACAAATTGTAAATAGCCTTTCGCTCTCTGTATTTTACCCCTGCCACCTTCAGAATTTGAAAGAGAGTATTCCAGTCAACATTGTCAAAAGCTTCCTCTAAGTCAACAAAAGCTAGAAATGTAGGTTTGCCTTTCCTTAATCTTTCTTCTAAGATAAGTCGTAGGGTCAGTATTGCCTCACGTGTTCCCATACTTCTACGGAATCCAAACTGATCTTCCCCAAGGTAGGTTTCTATCAGTTTTTCCATTCATCTGTAAAGAATTCGCATTAGTATTTTCCAACTGTGACTTATTAAACTGATAGTTCGGTAATTTTCACATCTGTCAACACCTGCTTTCTTTGGGATTGGGATTATCATATTCTTCTTGAAGTCTGAGGGTATTTCGCCTGTCTCATAGAACTTGCTCACCAGATGGTAGAGTTTTGTCAGGACTGGCTCTCCCAAGGCTGTCAGTAGTTCTAATGGAATGTTGTCTACACCCGAGGCTTCGTTTTGACTCAGGTCTTCACGCACTATCATATCTCCCATTTCATCTTCCTGTACATCCTCTTCCATTTCTATAACATTGCCTTCAAGTAATTTGCCCTTGTACAGACCCTCTATATAATCCTTCCACCTTTCTGCTTTCCCTTCTTTGCTTAGAACTGGGTTTCCATCAGAGCTCTTGATATTCACACAATTGGTTCTGTTTTCTCCAAAAGTCTCTTTAATTTTCCTATAGGCAATATCTATCTTACCCCTAGTGAGGTAAGCCTCTACATCCTTACATTTGTCCTCTAGCCATGCCTGTTTATCCATTTTGCACTTCCTGTTGATCTCATTTTTAAAATGTTTGTATTCCTTTTTGCCTGCTTCATTTACTGCATTTTTATATTTTCTCCTTTCATCAATTAAATTCATTATTTCTTCCTTCACCCAAGGATTTCAACTAGCCCTCATCTTTTTACCTATTTGATCCTCTGCTGCCTTCACTATTTCATCCCTCAACGCTACCCATTCTTCTTCAACTGTATTTCTTTCCCCCATTCTTGTCAATTGTTCCCTTATGCTCTCCCTGAAACTCTGTACAACCTCTGGTTTAGTCAGTTTATCCTGGTCCCATCTCCTTAAATTCCCACCTTTTTGCAGTTTCTTCACTTTTAATGTACAGTTTATAACCAGTAGATTGTGGTCAGAATCCACATCTGCCCCTGGAAATGTCTTACAATTTAAAACCTGGTTCCTTAATCTCTGTCTTACCATTATATAATCTATCTGATACCTTTTAGTATCTCCAGGCTGCTTCTATGTATACAACCTTCTTTCATGATCCTTAAACCAAGTGTTAGCTATGATTAAGTTATGCTCTGTGCAAAATTCTATCAGGCGGCTTCCTCTTTCATTTCTTAGCTCCAATCCATATTCACCTACTATGTTTCCTTCTCTCGCTTTTCCTACCCTTGAATTCTAGTCACCCATGACTATTAAATTTTCGTCTCCCTTCACTGCCTGAGCAATTTCTTTTATCTTGTCATACATTTCATCAATTTCTTTGTCATCTGCAGAGCTAGTTGACATATAAACTTGTACTACTGTAGTAGGCATGTGCTTCATGTCTATCTTGGCCACAATAATTTTGTTCACTATGCTGTTTCTAGTAGCTTACCCGTACTCCTATTTTTTTATTCATTATTAAACCTAGTCCTGCATTACCCCTATTTGTTTATGTATTTAAAAGAAAAGTTCGGAGTAGGTATTAAAATCCATGGAGAAGAAATAAAAACTTTGAAGTTCGCCAATGACATCGTAATTCTGTCAGAGACAACAAAGGACTTGGAAGAGCAGTTGAACCGAATGGATAGTGTCTTGAAAGGAGGATATAAGATGAACATCAACAAAAGCAAAACGAGGATAATGGAATGTCATTAAATTAAGTCGGGTGATGCCGAGGGAATTAGATTAGGAAATGAGACACTTAAAGTAGTAAAGGAGTTTTGCTATTTGGGGAGCAAAATAAGTGATGATGGTCGAAGTAGAGAGGATATAAAACATAGACTGGCAATGGCAAGGAAAATGTTTATGAAGAAGAGAAATTTGTTAACATCGAGTATAGATTTAAGTGTCAGGAAGATGTTTCTGAAAGTATTTGTATGGAGTGTAGCCATGTATGGAAGTGAAACATGGACAATAAATAGTTTGGACAAGAAGAGAATAGAAGCTTTCTAAATGTGGTGCTACATAAGAACGCTGAAGATTAGATGGGTAGATCACATAACTAATGAGGAAGTATTGAATAGGATTGGGGAGAAGAGAAGTTTGTGGCACAACTTGACCAGAAGAAGGGATCGGTTGGTAGGACATGTTCTGAGGCATCAAGGGATCACCAATTTAGTATTCGAGGGCAGCGTAGAGGGTAAAAATCATAGAGGGAGACCAAGAGATGACTACACTAAGCAGATTCAGAAGGATGTGGTTTGCTGTGGGTTCTGGGAGATGAAGAAGCTTGCACAGGATAGAGTAGCATGGAGAGCTGCATCAAACCAGTCTCAGGACTGAAGACCACAACAACAACAACCCTTTATTCACCTGACCAAACGTCTTGTTCCTCCTGCCACCGAACTTCACTAATTCCCACTATATCCAACTTTAACCTATCATTTCCCTTTTTAAATTTTCTAACCTACCTGCCCGATTAAGGGATCTGACATTCCACGCTCCGATCCATAGAACGCCGGTTTTCTTTTTCCTGATAACGATGTCCTCTTGAGTAGTCCCCGCCCGGAGATACGAATGGGGGACTATTTTAGCTCTGGAATATTTTACCCAAGAGGACGCCATCATCATTTAATCATACAGTAAAGCTGCATGTGCTCGGGAAAAATTAACAGGTCTTAAATCTCGTAGTGTTTGGCCAGTTCAAAAACCAACAATGTATACAAGGAGCAAGATTAATAATCATTCAGTTGGTCAGGCCACACTTAAATAAACACATTTAAGTAAATAAATCTATGAATTTCTCAACTGGCAAATTAGGCAGTTAACATTTCAACAATTTACATGAGCTAATATATATTTAAAAAAAATGGAGAGCTGCTGTAGGCACACAATGCTTAACACACAAATAAATACATTGACGTGCTGTACAGCCCTGCCTTGACAAGGTGCAGTGGACTCAGAAAGATTAAGATTAAGTAGTTCAAGACCATGTGCATCCACCTGGCCATTTGGTTGAGTACTTGGCTCCACTTTCAGATGCTGCACCTACTCTATCAACCTGGCAATTTCACCCAAGTCCCACCAAAACAAACACAAATGGTAGCCTAATTAACAGAGAAATACAGAATTTAGTGCAGGAATCGGGCCATGCATCTACTATATAGACAAAATGCCACCACCCTATAGTCAAAAATCAAGCAACAAGAAAAGCAAGTAAATAATTTTTCAATGGGCCACCTCAACCAAAGTGAACTGTTTCACTTTCCTGGTCTCACTGTCACTGCTCTCACACGTCTAATCACTGAGCAAACTGTGGCCTCCTACTGCAGAGATGTTCTAGAGACCATGGCATGATCTGTCAATCACACAGTGGTTCAGTTCCTCAAAATGCATCTTTTGTAGAGACAAATCACTCCTCTCTCTGAAATTTTGGGAAATTCAATGCCCATGAACTTTTAGAGAATTTTACCAGTTCCTTGGTATGCTGAACTTCTACTGCCATCATCTCCCCACCATAGCCTCCACTCAAGAGCAACTGGTAAATGCTCTTGCTGGTCCTAACACAAAGGTCAATGATCCAGCTCCTTGGATAGACCAAATGGCTGGTGCCTTCACTGCTGACAAATAGCACCCTAAGCGATGCTGCACTTCTGGCTTACCCAGTACATGATGCCCAGCTGGCCCTGGTGGTTGACACAACCTTGTGTGCACCATTGCAGCAATGATTCAATGGTTCCTGACAACTGTTAGACTTATTTTCAAAGAAGCACAATCCTATGCAATGCCAATTGAGTGCCTATGACAGGGGTGATGTCAGTCAGAAAACCATCGATCCAAGACAGTCAGTTCCACTCTGGGTGACAGATGTGCTTGCCAGCCTGACTTTCCTCCATGCTCTGCTACTCCATGGAGGGGGAAGGGTGGGAGTGGGGCTATGTAATGATTGCAGCCACAATTGTGCAGTTTAGTCAGCCACAGTACTATGATCTACATAAATTTACGGTGGAGGCCAAAATAAGACACTGGCAGGACAGTTAGTCAAATTGTCAGCTTACAACATTGGCTGCAGTGTGGTGTTACTAGCAGGTGGACACAGCAACCCCCATATTGGACTCCAACCATTGAGACAGTGAATTTGGTGTCCAATTTATATCAATAGTATTTTCATCCCACTGTGTAACCAATTTAAGGGGATCTAGCAGAATTGTGAAGCACAGGCTTCAGGTTTGTTCCTATAGCTGCAACTTCATGGGACCTCAATACTCACACAGAAACAACACAGATTGAGCTGATTCATCATTTGTGCTGTGGTTGTGTTATGATTTCAGTGGTCGTCAGATCGACGCTTTGTGTAGTGTCAATAGTGGTCTCTTGTGCAACATAATTTGCTGTGGTTTCAGAGGTTGCTTAAGTGACAGATTATGTAGTGTGTTGGTCGTTGTTTGTGAGACAGGATATGTCAGTGAGTGCAATGTTTGCAGAAGCAACAGATTGAGTACAGTGTTTTCCAGTGGTTGCTCCTGCGACAGGCCCAGTACAGTGACTATGTGTGTGATGTACCTGGTCATATATATATCTGCTTGTACTTCAAAATCACGGCAAAAAATTGGCTGTAAATATGGGTGGGTACAGCACTATCTACATCCAATAATATGGTTGACATAAATACATTTTTTTCACAAGTTTCACTTCTATAAACATCAGAACACTCTCACTGAATTAGTTATTGACAGTTCATGTCTTAGTTAAGTAATTAAATCTCATTTAGCAGGTATGCACATACCAAATTCTGATCATTTCTGTGACTACTTTCTATACTATCAGTATTCTCAATAAATCAAGAATCAAGAATTTTATTCAAAATTGGTCATTTTACAATGACATTGGCTTTGTCATACAGGATGTAGTAGCACATTCATACTAATAAAATAATGTTAATGTTAACTTAGTGAACAATTATGTTTTTTATGTGCCATATCATACCTTTCCTACTTAGTAAAAGGTGTAAAACTTTGCTTCTGCCATTTTTTCCCCAACATTTGAGGCTTTAATGAAACAAATTGGTTACATATGTATCATTCAAAGCACTTTCCATCACTGGCCACTACTTTCTCCCTTCTTTTGGGGAGTGTATGAATCCCACGTCAAAAAAGTTGTTCCTCTTTTGAAGCGATCCATGAATCAATCCAATTTGTGACTTCTTCATGAGATCAGAAGTGTTGGTCAGCCAGGCCATGCGCCATTGATCTAAACAGGTGGTGGTCAGAGGGAGCAATGTCGGAGAATACGGTGGCTGGGGTAGGACTTCCCATCTGAATGTTTTCAAGTACATTTTGAACTCTTCTGCAACATGGGGTTGAGCATTGGCATGCTGAAAAATCACTTTATCACACCTCTCACTGTATCGCAGTCGTTTGTCTTTTAATGCTCTGCTCAAACACATTAATTGCATTCAATAATAAGCATCTGTGACTGTTTCATTTGGTTTTAACACCTCATAGTACACAACGCTGAGCTGGTCTCACCAAATGCAGAGTATGATCTTGAAGCCATGAATATTTGGTTTGGCCGTCAACGTGGAAGCATGGCCAGGATATCTCCATGATTTTTTGTGTGAAGGTTATTGTAATGAACCCATTTTTCGTCCCTTGTCACAATGTGATGCAGAAATCCTTTCCAGTTTTGCATCTGAAACTGTTCAAAAAAACACAAATGCCATTCAATGTCTCTTGGTTTCAGCTCACGGGGGAAACAAGTTCCTTCTTTATGAATCATGCCCATAGCCTATAGATGTTTTGAAATGGCTTGTTGCATCACTCCCACTAATCGAGCCAATTCTTCTTGAGTTTGACGCGAGTCTTCACTGAGCAATATGTCCAATTCTGTATCTTCAAAAACATTCTCTCTCCCACCACTATGCCAGTCTATGATGTTAAAATCACCATGCCTGAAGCATTGAAACCACCCACGATGTGTTCTTTCATGAGACTCAGCCGCTGTCTTCTTCATATTGAAACAAAACAGTAACACCTCCTACAAATTATGAGAATTAGGCTCTTAAACTGACATTTTCAATCAAGAACAACTTTATGATGCAGACACAAATCGACTAATGTTTGAATGAGGTTATGTTGACTGAGGTCCAAGCTAACTGCCTGATATCTGCAATCCGTTTGTTTCAACTGCTACTTACCATTGTAGCCACCTATCGGCAAACGGCGGAAGCAAAGTTGTACACCTTTCATGTAAATTATCCCAAATTATTAACAATAAATGGATCACTGCAGAGATTAGAACATCTCGACATAAAAAAAGACTTCTCTAAAAATTGCACAAACAGCATCTGACCTACATGCTTATTATGAAATATAGATGAAAATGCAAAATAAAGCAATAAGACTTGCTTAAGGAATGAACAATTGTGATTACATGAACAGTGTAGCAAATAGAGTGTAAGTCAGTAAGGAAACCAGAAATATACAACTACTTCCTACATATTACTCCTCTACGAACTGTTAACAAAAAATTATATTAGTTACAATGCAAAAAGAGGCTTTTAATCAGTCATTGTTTACAAACTCCTTACACAAATGGAATGGGAGCAAACCATAATGCATGGTGCAATGGGGATCACCTTTTGTCTCGCCAGATTGGACCATCTTTGATTTTTTTTTTTTCTCTGAAGAAAGCTAAACAATCTCATTTACAAGGACATACAAACTATACCACATGATATATAATGATATATTTCTATTGCTTGCACTGAAATTTCAGATAAAATGCTGTGCATCAATACCAGGCAGGAAGCTTGCACTGAGGTGGCAGTTAGCATTTTGAACACCTCCAAGGAATGCCAATTCTCTTTTGTTGTTCAGAATTCAAAGCATCTGTTTATTCACTTTTTGCTTTAAGTTATTGTTTACACATGGAGCAGGCATCTGCTGGTACTTACAAATTTCAGGTTGTGATTGCTCATGCACTGCCTGTACAAGTATCATGAAAGAAAAGAAAACCACCTGCATTCTAATTTACTCTAGTTCCTTTTTGTTGATGTAAATGGCCATTGTTCAATTTTTTTAATGTGACTTTTAAAAACGCACACACATTCTGGTGACGTTTAAAATCTCTACATCAGCTGCAATTGTGAACCTTTGGTTAAAATTAATTTCTGTGAAAACAGCGATTTCCATTTCACATGTGTTTGGGGAAATAAGCAATTGACCCTGTAAGTATTGATGAACTGCATCCAAATGTGTATGCTAATAAAACTCTATTATTATCAGACATTACGATGGTTTTCTTAATGGTAAGAATTGTAAGGAATTGCAACAATCTGTAAACAGTCTCACAAAGGGAACCAGCATTTGGGCACATGGTGAACGTTTAATCCTAAATAACACAATGACTGTCGTATTAAATTTTCATACTCATCAGATGTATTGTTTCACTTAAGAGTGAACCAGTGTTAAGCAGTTCACAAACAAAATTCCCATGTATATGGCTGGAAGATGATCTAAATTGCGTTAAGCATATTGAGCACACTAACAGCAAGCTTAGTAGAGGCTGTCATATCTTAAGAGCTCTGAAACCTTGCACAAATATGGAAGGAACTATGAGTGCCTCCTATGCATACATTCAGTCCCACCTAAATTGTGACACAATATTCTGGAGAAACTCTCCAGTATCACTCAGCAGAAGAGGGTCATTACTTTAATGAATGGGATTAAAATAGGGCAATCACACAAACCAGCTTTCATAACACTTACAATGCTTCCTTTACCCCACATTTATACCAGAGAAGCACTTCTATTCTTAAAAAAATTGAATTAATAAAAATAAAAGCCTACAAAGAAACTGTGATATTCACAGACATGACAGCACACTGAACAAAGATCTCCAAATAATGTAAATGAGAAACTATTCTATGCACATGCAAGCACCCACATGAGAGGTCACAATGACTATTTTGATCAGCTTGACAAAGTAAGAGACTGAGTCATTCAAAATCCAAGTACAGATTCACCTCTAAGAGAGGTGAAGAATCAGATGTCTGCAACCACAGGAGGATATCATGCACAATTAAAGAGCTGATAAATTTTATAGGCAATTTTTACCCTGGTAAATAATTTTTCTGGCAATTCTGTAGTGACCAATTCTTTTCCAAGATAAAGAACTGCCAAAGGAGAAGGTCCATATGATTTTCAATTTTCTACTTGCCATATCTGTAAAACAGTCCCAAAATGTCAGATCTGTTGAACAGGTAGACTCCGGCCATTATGTGTGAACTTTGATCATAGTGATGCTTCAGCAGGGGAAGGTGCTGTCTTTTGTGGGAGTGCCCATTTGGAACTTCCTCAGAATGACTACTTGTCTGACCTGCTGCAGGGTGGCAGCACAGTCTCCCATCAGGCAGGTGGTAAAGAACTACTTTTTCTCTGGAGTAGTAATACTAGTGTGTTGCACCAGAGGTAATAAAACAAGGTGACAAATGCTCAAAAGCCCACACTGAAGCAGCTTCTGGATATGATCAGTCAATTACAGGACATCGTGAGACTGGTACACAAGTCAGTAGCCATCTTAATCATAGTTCTAGGTTTCATTACTTTGAAGCTATATGTGTCGAGCAAATACATGAATAGAACCTGTTTACATTTTATGATAATGCATTCTAGGTTCCAGATCATTGCATGATGCTCTAGTTTCTGGACCTGTGGGTGGTCCACCGACTACTCAACAATGGTAAGTAACATGCTGACGCACTTGCAATCTTTTTTCATCATGTAAATCTCTCTCATCGCTCATAGGTGTATGCATATCCTCCTTTGTCTGGTTCTGTCTTAACACTCTGCCTATTTTTCCCACAAGGCTGGATGAATTCTCAATGTTGTTGTTGTTGTTGTTGTTGTGGTCTTCAGTCCTGAGACTGGTTTAATGCAGCTCTCCATGCTACTCTATTCTGTGCAAGCTGCTTCATCTCCCAGTACCTACTGCAGCCTACATCCTTCTGAATCTGCTTAGCGTATTCATCTCTTGGTCTCTCTCTACAATTTTTACCCTCCACGCTGCCCTCCAATACTAAATTGCTGATCCCTTGATGCCTCAGAACATGTCCTACCAACCGATCCCTTCTTCTAGTCAAGCTGTGCCACAAACTCCTCTTCTCCCCTTCTCCCCAATCCTATTCAGTACCTCCTCATTAGTTATGTGTTCTACCCATCTAATCTTCAGCATTCTTCTGTAGCACCACATTTCAAAATCTTCTGTTCTCTTCTTGTCCAAACTATTTATTGTCTATGTTTCACTTCAATACATGGCTACACTCCATACATATACTTTCAGAAACGACTCCTGACACTTAAATCTATACTCAATGTTAACAAATTTCTCTTCTTCAGAAACGCTTTCCTTGCCATTGCCAGTCTACATTTTATATCCTCTCTACTTCAACCATCATCTGTTATTTTGCTCCCCAAATAGAAAAACCCCTTTACTATTTTAAGTGTCTCATTTCCTAATCTAATTCCCTCAGCATCACCCAAATTATTTTGACTACATTCCATTATTTTTGTTTTGCTTTTGTTGATGTTCATCTTATACCCTCCTTTCAAGACACTGTCCATTCCGTTCAGCTGCTCTTTCAAGTCCTTTGCTGTCTCTGACAGAATTACAATGTCATCGGCGAACCTCAAAGTTTTTATTTCTTCTCCATGGATTTTAATAGATACTCCGAACTTTTCTTTTGTTTCCTTTATTGCTTGCTCAATATACAGGTTGAATAACATCAGGGATAGGCTACAAACCTGTCTCACTCCCTTCCCAACCACTGCTTCCCTTTCATGTCCCTCGACTCTTACAACTGCCATCTGCTTTCTGTACAAATTGTAAATAGCCTTTCGCTCTCTGTATTTTACCCCTGCCACCTTCAGAATTTGAAAGAGAGTATTCCAGTCAACATTGTCAAAAGCTTCCTCTAAGTCAACAAAAGCTAGAAATGTAGGTTTGCCTTTCCTTAATCTTTCTTCTAAGATAAGTCGTAGGGTCAGTATTGCCTCATGTGTTACCATATTTCTACGGAATCCAAACTGATCTTCCCGGAGGTCGGCTTCTATCAGTTTTTCCATTCGTCTTTAAAGAATTCGTGTTAGTATTTTGCAACTGTGACTTATTAAACTGATAGTTCAGTAATTTTCACATATGTCAATACCTGCTTTCTTTGGGATTGGGATTATTATATTCTTCTTGAAGTCTGAGGGTATTACGCCTGTCTCATAGAACTTGCTCACCAGATGGTAGAGTTTTGTCAGAACTGTCTCTCCCAAGGCTGTCAGTAGTTCTAATGGAATGTTGTCTACACCCGAGGCCTCGTTTTGACTCAGGTCTTCACACACTATCATATCTCCCATTTCATCTTCCTGTACATCCTCTTCCATTTCTATAACATTGCCCTCAAGTAATTTGCCCTTGTACAGACCCTCTATATAATCCTTCCACCTTTCTGCTTTCCCTTCTTTGCTTAGAACTGGGTTTCCATCAGAGCTCTTTATATTCATACAGTTGGTTCTCTTTTCTCCAAAAGTCTCTTTAATTTTCCTATAGGCAATATCTATCTTACCCCTAGTGAGATAAGCCTCTACATCCTTACATTTGTCCTCTAGCCATGCCTGCTTATCCATTTTGCACTTCCTGGTGATCTCATTTTTAAAATGTTTTTATTCCTTTTTGCCTGCTTCATTTACTGCATTTTTATATTTTCTCCTTTCATCAATTAAATTCAATATTTCTTCCTTCACCCAAGGATTTCAACTAGCCCTCATCTTTTTACCTATTTGATCCTCTGCTGCCTTCACTACTTCATCCCTCAACGCTACCCATTCTTCTTCAACTGTATTTCTTTCCCCCATTCTTGTCAATTGTTCCCTTATGCTCTCCCTGAAACTCTGTACAACCTCTGGTTTAGTCAGTTTATCCTGGTCCCATCTCCTTAAATTCCCACCTTTTTGCAGTTTCTTCAGTTTTAATGTACAGTTTATAACCAGTAGATTGTGGTCAGAATCCACATCTGCCCCTGGAAATGTCTTACAATTTAAAACCTGGTTCTTAAAACTCTGTCTTACCATTATACAATCTATCTGAAACCTGTCAGTATCTCCAGGCTTCTTCTATGTGTACAACCTCTTTTATGATTCTTGAACCAAGTGTTAGCTATGATCAAGTTAGGCTCTGTGCAAAATTCCACCAGGCGGCTTCCTCTTTCATTTCTTACCCCCAATCCATATTCACCTACTATGTTGCCTTCTCTTCCTTTTCCTACTATCGAATTCCAGTCACCCATTACTATTAAATTTTCGTCTCCCTTCACTATCTGAATAATTTCTTTTATCTCATCATACATTTCTTCAATTTGTTTGACATCTGCAGAGCTAGTTGGCTTATAGACTTGTACTACTGTCGTAGGCATTGGCTTCGTGTCTATCTTGGCCACAAAAATACGTTCGCTGTGCTGTTTGTAATAGCTTACCTGCAATCCTATTTTTTTATTCATTATTAAACCTACTCCTGCATTACCCCTATTTGATTTTGTATTTATGACCCTGTATTCACCTTACCAAAAGTCTTGTTCCTCCTATGACCGAGCTTCACTAATTCCCACTATATCCAACTTTAACCTATCCATTTCCCTTTTTAAATTTTCGAACCTGCCTGCCCAGTTAAGGGATCTGACATTCCACACTCTGATCCATAGAAAGCCAGTTTTCTTTCTCCTAATAACGATGTCCTCCTGAGTAGCCTCCACCCGGAGATCCGAATGGGGGACTATTTTACCTCCGGAATATTTTACCGAAGAGGATGCCATCATCATTTATCCATACAGTAGAGCTGCATGCCCTTGGGAAAAATTACGGCTGTAGTTTCCCCTTGCTTTCAACCGTTCACAGTACCAGCACAGCAAGGCCGTTTTGGTTAATGTTACAAGGCCAGATCAGTCAATCATCCAGGCTATTGCCCCTCCAACTACTAAAAAGGCTGATGGAGTGGAAATTGGATGATGAGGCATCTAAGTCATAGATTAGCCAGGCAAGAGCAACAGATTGCTGTATTTGAAACTGTAAAAGAGCCTGTTGCAGAGTAGGATTACATCCAGAAACAGGGGCTTTCAATGTTATGCCTTTTGGAGTAACTCCAAAGGACAAGCTGGTTCCAATAAACAGAATTTGAGGCCTTAGTTTTGATAGTGCAAAAGCATTTTTCAAAAAGAACGGATGTAATATGTGATGGGATTCATCGTGGTGAGAGAGGACATTCAAGAGTGTTAGAAATCGTGGGTGTGACAAAAACAATAAGCAGAGGGTGGACAAAGATAGAAAAATGTAAGGAAAGAAAGGAAAAAAGTTCAGAAAAAACAGACAAATTCATACAAAAATCATGAGAAGAGACAATGGTTAACAAGTGGTAATGGGTGGGTAAGAATTTCTCACCAGAAAAGTGGTCTATATGGGCAACATGAAAAAAAGATTGGCAAAGAAAAGAAAATTGATTGGGAAAGTCTTGTAAACTGGGTAAACAGAACAAGAAAGTTATTTATTTAGTTTTGGTCCTGTGACATCTTGTACAGATATTGGACACAGAATTCCATGACTTACCAAGCGGGAAAGCGCCGGTAGATAGGCACAATAAAAAAACACACAAACACACACCCAAAATTTCGAGCTTTCGCAACCGGCGGTTGCTTCGTCAGGAAAGAGGGAAGGAGAAGGAAAGATGAAAGGGTGTGTGTGTGTGTGTGTGTGTGTGTGTGTGTGTGTGTGCCCCCCCCCCCCCCCCCCCCCACACACACACACACACACAAGCAGACATCAAATGTTACATGTACAACTAGTATTGATTAAGTACTTCATAATGAAAGCAAAGGGCATTCATACCAATTTTCAGAATACACTGGGGGACTCTGCTACTTCATATTCAACTGTTGCCAAGTGAAAAAAAATGAATTTAAATTTGGTTGGGAAAGCTTAGATGATGATCCATGCCGTGGTTGGCCAAGATGTGTCACTACTTCAGAAATAACTGCAAAAGTGCACAAAATGGTCATGGAAGATAGCCGATTCAAGTGTGTGAAATTGCTCAGGCTTGCCAGATGTCATCTGAAAAGATATATCACATTTTAACTGAAGAATTAGAAATGAAATAATTATATGTGACTCTGGATCAAAAACATGTGCCATCGCCATGGCAAAATTACACGAACTAAGGTATGAATTGTAGCCATACTCACCTTATTCACCTGATTGCATCTCTTCCCAAAACTGAAAATTTTTCTTGGTGGATGAAGATTCACTTCAAAGGAAGATTGATAGACAGAGTTGACAACTATTTTGCAGGCCTGGATGAAACTCATTTTCGAGATGGCACCAAGGCACTGGAACTTCGTTGGACCAAGTACATTAATCTACAAGGACACTACATTGAAAAATAAAAAAAAAGTTTCAGTGATGTAAGTACTTTTTTTCTATTCCATTCTGAGGACTCTTCAAACCACCCTCATATAAACAAGTTAGGTGGGTGGTGGGAAAGAAAATAGCTGTCAAATTTGCGAACAAATCAGTGAAAGATGAACACGTCCTGCAGTGTAGTGAACCATAAATTGTTATAGGCAAATTTGTAAATAACAATGTAATTGTAATATGCAGATAAACATGGACCCCTCTACATGCACAGAAATCAATATCAAGTGTTGATTAATCCTGTTGATACAGATAAATAAACGAATGGATTAGCACATAAGGTAGAAAACAGACGACAGTTTGAGCAAGACAGATGACATTAAAGATGGTTACATAAGAAGGAATGATGACCACATGGGCCAATATAACAACAAAAACAATCAATTTTTGACCATATAATGTAGTTGAATAGACAACAAATCTACTAACCAAGCAGCGGCAGAACACACTTACATAAAAGGAGGTTATAATTACACAGGCTTTTGGAGTCAGTGGTTCTTTCCTCAAGCAAATTGGTTGAAGGGGAAGGAAGAGGGGTGAAGGAAAAGGACTGGAGAGATCTAGGAAAAGGGGTAGATTTCGGAAAATTCACCCAGAACTGCAAGTCATGGGAGACTTATCTGATGGGATGAGAAGGAGACATTGATTATTGGGCTCTGCATGGGATGATATTTGAAAACCTGAGAGCTTACAGATCGAAGTTAGGGTAATATGCAAGACAGAGACTACTGCTAAAACATTGTGTACAAGCTAATAACAGTGGAAAGCTTTGTGCATAATACGTAACAAAGGTGGGAGGGGGATAGCAAAAAGTAGACAGGTAAGAAAATGAAAGATGTAGAAAACTAAAATGGAGTGAAGTAAGTAGCAGTTCTAGTGAAGAACTGCTTAGATGGAAGAAATAACATAAATTGAGGACAGGTGGCTGGCAAGAACTTAGGATGTGTTGTACCACTCGTTTCTACCTGCGGAGTTCTCAGAAACTAGTGTCTGGGAGAAGAATACAGATGGCGCATGTGGTGAAACAGACACCAAGATCACATTTGTTATGTTGTAGAGCATGCTCCGCAACAGGATATTGTGTGTTGCCAGTATACACCACCTGCCTATACCCATTCATCCTAACTGATAATTTGATGGTAGTCATGCTGCTGTAATAGGTCGAATAGTATTTAAATAACAGTTGGTATATGAAGTGTCATTTCACAGGTGATTCCCTTTAATAGTATGTGATTTTACCACTTATGGGGCTGGTATAGGTGGTGGTAGGAGGGTGCATAGGGAAAGTCTTGCAGCAGGGACAGACAGGGGCAGGAGCCATAGGGTAGGGAGATGGGTGCAGGAGGAGCATAGGGTGTGAGAAGAATATTGCAGAGATTCGAAGGATGAAGAAAAGCTATTCTAGTTGTAGTGGGCAAAATCAGGGACAGAATGGATCTAATTTCAGGCATGATTTTAAGATGATGCCAAAGTATCTTATCAATGTATTACACACCAGGATAATACTGAGTGATCAGTGGGGTGCTCCAAAGCTGTTTTTCAGTGGGATCAGCAGTACTAGGATTAAATGTGATGGCCCAGAAAATCTGATTTTGAACTAGGCTGGTGAGGTAATTATGTCCGGTGAAGGCTGAGATGAGAATGGTTGTGTATTGCTGTAAAGAGTCTGCTTCAAACAAATACATCTGCCTCAAATGCCAAAGCTGTATGGAAGGGAACGTTTGACATGGAAAGGATGGCAACTGTCAAAATGTGTGCTGTTGTTTGTTAGTAGGTTTAATAAGAATATTAGTGTGTAGCTGATCTTCGGTGAGAGTGAGATCAACATCAAGGAAAGTGGTTTGGAGTTCAAAATAGGACTATGTGAAATTAAGTGAGAGAATGTATGTAGAGATTCCAAGAATTTTAACAGGTCACCCTCACCATGAGTCCATGTGGCAAAGGGATCATCAATTTATGTAAACCAAACAAGGTGCTGAAGGCTTGTGGATCCCAGGAAAGTCGCCTCCAAATGATCGATGAAAAGTTGGCATGGGAAGGAGTCATCTGGTTCCCATGGCTGTTCCCTTGAGCTGTTCGTTTGTCTGTCCCTCAAAGATGAAGCAGTTATTGATAAGTATAAAGCTGATTAAGGTGAGCAGGAAGAATGTCATAGGTTTGGAATCAGGTGACTACTGATTGAGGAAATGTTCATTGGCAGACAGAACATGTACATGTTAGATGTCTGTATAGAAAGAGGTGGGATGATTGGTGACAAGAAAGAGTTGTGGTGGGAGAGAGACGGGCACAGATTTCATGAAATGGTTGGTGTCTTTAATGCTGGAGGAAAGTCTTTTTACTATGAGTTGCATGTGTTAATCAACTAAGGCAGATACACGTTTTGTGGGTGCTTTGTAGCAAGCAACTATAGGGCAGATCTTTCCTTCTCATCATGTCCGGTGAGTCTCCCCAGATGCAGAGTTCTGGGTTACTTTTCCAAACTGTACCCCTTTCCCTGAACCTCTCCAGTTCTTTTCCTGCACCTCTATTTCTTCCCCTTCAACTCTTCTGCCAGAAGAAGGAGCCATTCACTCCAAAAGCCAGCATAAGTTACACTTTTTTGTGTGTGTGTTAGGCTGCTGCCATTAGTGAGCAGATTCTTTTTTATGTTTTCAATTACATTATATTGTCAATAGCTGATTATTTTCATTGTTACAACAGTAGATGATGATTCACATAATATATAGGAGAATTTCACTTTGGGTCAAATAACTCAAACAAGATAACTTCCCAATCCTTTTTAATTTTTTTTAAAGATGTTATATTTGCTGACGACACACGCATACTAACCATGAGGCCAAAATGTTATACACAGCTGGGATGTTTGGTGGAAAGTCCTATGATTTGTTCTCATCACACAGGCTTAAGCCTTAATCCCAAAGCCACATAAATTATTTTAATTTAAATAACTTGGTGGACTATAAAAACATGTGTTGGATAAACAGTTGTGTGATCACTACCATAACATAAAGAATGTATGTCACTTGGCAAGTCCGCTGTCTGTAGTTGATAGCAAAAGGTCAGTTGAAGTAGCGCAGTAATTGGCAATGGCTGCATTTGAGTTGATTGCTGTGTGTACTGCCTGAAAGTGCAGAAAGACAATTCAAGCACCGTAACAGTAAATTTTGGGAACATGATCAAAGTGTGTGGATAAAGATGGAAGTGGCATATGATCAGAGTGCATAACAATGTTTCCTTCTAGCACTGCATCCCATCATCCTTAATGACAATGCTACAGTCAACCCCCCTGCACGAGCTCTTGCATATGTGGAGGGTAGGAGACATTGGAACATCTTCCACATTCACTCAATATGAGTTCGTGCGAGATGACATCATCCATGCCATAGGACGGCCCTAGCAGGACATCGACAGACACAGATGCACTGATGGTGTAGGATGCTTTGCATCTCTCTTGGGGAAGGTGATCAAGATTTGGGTGATTATATTGAGGGCATGTAATATGGAATAGATCTGTCAATAAAGTTTGGTATGGTTTATAACTGTGTTGCTACTACTTTTTATCCAACCCTTGTAGAAACCAATGCTCACACACAAGGGAATTATTATGCATAAAATTCCTTGGAGTCTCATGGATGACAAGCTAAAATAGGAGTAAAACAGAAATACTTTAGTATGATATGTTTCACACTCATAAATATCTTATTGTGTTCATTTGATTGAATATACTATCTTATTTTACATATTTTTACTTCATTTTGTCTTACAAGATTATTCTTAGAATATTATCCATGGGGACAATGTTGCTAATGTAAATACAGCATTTATTTAGAAAAAGCAAATAACAAGAATATTGCATCAGCTAGGTAATGTACTTTGCAGGACCTCTTGAGAGATCTTGGTATTCTTACACTCTATTCCATTCACATTTACTTCTTAATGTTGTTAACTATGAAATTGTTTCAGTTGAACTATGGTACATGCAATCACAACACAAGACACAAAACTGGTGTCAATAGGGATTTTGCCTCCTTGTCTGGGTTCAGACAAGTTCCCTCCAGACAGGAAATAATGGATTGTGAATTGTTACAAATGCAAACAAAAATTAAAAAGATGTTTTACCAGCCACTCTTACAAATTACATAATTAATTAATGGAAAATCTCATATAAAGATGTGAAACAATTACTAACAAAGAGATAGAGGGGCTGGCCAGTACTTACCTCAGCTCAGTATAGCCGATAGAAACACAAAAAACAACCGAAAATTTAAGTTCCTAGCTTTCGGAATAAATGTTCCTTCATCAGGGAGGAGAGAGGGGAAAGAAAGGGAAGAAGGGAAAGTGGATTTAGTTACTCACAACCCAGGTTATGAAGCAACAGGGAAAGGAAAACAGGGAAGGTAGCAAGGATGGAGGCATTGTTGTGCAAGGACTGATGACTGTAGCTAGGATACACCTGGACCACATATCCGATAAAAATGCTGCCCAACACACAGCCTGTGCCATCTGGATTCTTCCCACCAACATCAGCTTTTCTGACTTGCACAGGTGGAAACACTTGCTGCAATTTATCTCTCATTTCCAGTCCATACTCCCTGCTCTCCATTCCACCCCTGTATCCCCATATGGTCACAACATTAGCTAGTACTTGTCTCTCACCTGTCCCTATATATGCTTATAGCCTGCCAGTGAATCTGCATAGTCATTTCCCCTTCTCTATTTCTTTCCTCTCCTCTCCTATTTTCCCATCACCCATCACAGCCTCTCAATGCTGCCCCTAGCAACCTACTTCAGGTACAGTCAGAACAATGTCTTCAGGCCTGGAGACTAAAATGGCCAAGTATGTGTGGGTTTTGTTTTGACTAAATCTTATGAAGAAGTTAGCCCGATAGTTAATAATACGTTGCAGCCTTCTTCCAATGTACCTGCATGCACTCAAAACCTGTTCTACATGGTGAGTAGTAATCTTTCTTTTCATATTGCTGTTATTCCATTCGAGATGCGACATCACTTCGTCAACAAAAGTTGTCATTGTTGTGTGTTCCCTGAGGTACTGACTTCCCTGGGAAGCTGCTCCTCCTTGATGAGAGCTGATTAGTCCCTCCCTTTGCTTACTATAGCCTTGCAGTCAATATTCTGTAACTAATCATTCCCAGGTCTTCCTGGGTTCTCTGTACGATGTCTGGGTCCACAGGTGGTGGCTGGCACCCAGACAAACTGAAGAAGCTGATTCATTAGTTAGTGTGTCTGTGTGAACTTTCTTTCAGTGACAGCCGACTTGCTTGTTTACACCAGACGAGTGTGCCATTCAAACTCCAGGCATCATCCATTCACTTGCCTAGTTCTTTGATGTGTGATACACCACAATGACACAGAATGCTGCACGTACCAGATTTGTATGAACCTAAGTAGTCGCCAACCCTTGGTCTAGGGGGCCAGCACGGTAGCTCAGCGTGTTCGGTCAGAGGGTTAGCAGCTCTCTGTAATAAAAAAACTGAGTTAATGGATCAACAATGAACTTAAACGGGTGTCTTACAACGTCCGCCCTGAGCAGATGCAACGAACCAAAGTGAAGAAAATGAGATTAAAAAAAAAAAAAAAAAAAAGAGGGGGGTGTAGCATCTTTGATTCATAATCAAAACGTCTTCGGTCCCGGGTTCGATCCTCGCCACTGCCTAAATTTTGATAAATAATCAGCATTGGCATAAGAAGTCAGCCTCATTCTGCCAACGGCCTTGTCAAAGAGGACAGAGGAGCGGATAGAGGTTCAGTGCACTCTCTTGTCCTAGGGGTGGGAAATTGCCCCTAAAGGCGGAAGAATCAGCAATGATCAATGACATGAGGATGCAGAAGGCAATGGAAACCACTGCATTAAAGACACGTAACGTGTATCCACAGGACATGTGGCCTGTAGTTGAAGAAGTGTCATGATGATATCTCCATTGGCAAAAGATTCCGGAATAGTCCCCCATTCGGATCTCCGGGAGGGGATTGCCAAGGGGGAGGTTACCATGAGAAAAAGATTGAATAATCAACGAAAGGATAATGTTCTACGAGTTGGGGCGTGGAATGTCAGAAGCTTGAACATGGTAGGGAAACTAGAAAATCTGAAAAGGGAAATGCAAAGGCTCAATCTAGATATAGTAGGGGTCAGTGAAGTGAAGTGGAAGGAAGACAAGGATTTCTGGTCAGATGAGTATCGGATAATATCAACAGCAGCAGAAAGTGGTATAACAGGTGTAGGATTCGTTATGAATAGGAAGGTAGGGCAGAGGGTCTGTTACTGTGAACAGTTCAGTGACCAGGTAGTTCTAATCAGAATTGACAGCAGACCAACACCGACAACGATAGTTCAGGTATACATGCCGACATCGCAAGCTGAAGATGAACAGATAGAGAAAGTGTATGAGGATATTGAAAGGGTAATGCAGTATGTAAAGAGGGACGAAAATCTAATAGTCATGGGCAACTGGAATGCAGTTGTAGGGGAAGAAGTAGAAGAAAACGTTACAGGAGAATATGGGCTTGGGGCAAGGAATGACAGAGGAGAAAGACTAATTGAGTTCTGTAACAAGTTTCAGCTAGTAATAGCGAATACCCTGTTCGAGAATCACAAGAGGAGGAGGTATACTTGGAAAAGGCCGGGAGATACGAGAAGATTTCAATTAGATTACATCATGGTCAGACAGAGATTCCGAAATCAGATACTGGATTGTAAGGCGTACCCGGAGCAGATATAGACTCAGATCACAATATAGTAGTGATGAAGAGTAGGCTGAAGTTCAAGACATTAGTCAGGAAGAATCAATACGCAAAGAAGTTCTAAGGAATGACGAGATACATTTGAAGTTCTCTAACGCTATAGATACAGCAATAAGGAATAGTGCAGTAGGCAACACAGTTGAAGAGGAATGGACGTCTCTAAAAAGGGCCATCACAGAAGTTGGGAAGGAAAACCTAGGTACAAAGAAGGTAGCTGCGAAGAAACCATGGGTAACAGAAGAAATACTTCAGTTGATTGATGAAAGGAGGAAGTACAAACATGTTCCGGGAAAATCAGGAATACAGAAATACAAGTCGCTGAGGAATGAAATAAATAGGAAGTGCAGGGAAGCTAAGATGAAATGGCTGCTGGAAAAATGTGAAGACATCGAAAAAGATATGATTGTCGGAAGGACAGACTCAGCATACAGGAAAGTCAAAACAACCTTTGGTGACATTAAAAGCAACGGTGGTAACATTAAGAGTGCAATGGGAATTCCACTGTTAAATGCAGAGGAGAGAACAGATAGGTGGAAAGAATACATTGAAAGCCTCTATGAGGGTGAAGATTTGTCTGATGTGATAGAAGAAGAAACAGGAGTCGATTTAGAAGAGATAGGGGATCCAGTATTAGAATCGGAATTTAAAAGAGCTTGGGAGGACTTACGGTCAAATAAGGCAGAAGGGATAGATAACATTAAATTAGAATTTCTAAAATCATTAGGAGAAGTGGCAACAAAACGACTATTCACGTTGGTGTGTAGAATACATGAGTCTGGCGACATACCATATGACTTTCGGAAAAGCATCATCCACACAATTCCGAAGATGGCAAGAGCTGACAAGTGCGAGAATTATCGCACAATCTGCTTAACAGCTCATGCATTGAAGCTGCTTACAAGAATAATATACAGAAGAATGGAAAAGAAAATTGAGAATGTGCTAGGTGATGATCAGTTTGGCTTTAGGAGAAGTAAAGGCAAGAGAGAGGTAATTCTGACGTTACGGCTAATAATGGAAGCAAGGCTAAAGAAAAATCAAGACACATTCATAGGATTTGTCGACCTGGAAAAAGTGTTCGACAATATAAAATGGTGCAAACTGTACAAGATTCTGAAAAAAGTTGGGGTAAGCTATAGGGAGAGACGGGTCATATACAATATGTACAACAACCAAGAGGGAATAATAAGAGTGGACGATCAAGAACAAAGTGCTCGTATTAAGAAGGGTGTAAGACAAGGCTGTAGCCTTTCGCCCCTACTCTTCAATCTGTACATCAAGGAAGCAATGATTAAAATAAAATAAAAGTTCAGGAGTGGAATTAAAATACAAGGTGAAAGGATATCAATGATTTGATTCGCTGATGACATTGCTATCCTGAGTGAAAGTGAAGAAGAATTAAATGATCTGCTGAACGGAATGAACAGTCTAATGAGTACACAGTATGGTTTGAGAGTAAATCGGAGAAAGACAAAGGCAATGAGAAGTAGTAGAAATGAGAACAGTGAGAAACTTAATATCAGGATTGATGGTCACAAAGTCAATGAAGTTAAGGATAACCTATGACAGACGGAGCAAGGGGGACATCAAAAGCAGACTCGTTATGGCAAAAAATGCATTTCTGGCCAAGAGAAGTCTACTAATATCAAATACCAGCCTTAATTTGAGGAAGAAATTTCTGAGGATGTACGTCTGGAGTACAGCATTGTATGGTAGTGAAACATGGACTGTGGGAAAACCGGAACAGAAGAGAATCGAAGCATTTGAGATGTGGTGCTGCAGACAAATGTTGAAAATTAGGTGGACTGATAAGGTAAGGAATGAGGAGGTTCTACGCAGAATCGGAGAGGAAAGGAATATGTGGAAAACACTGATAGGGAGAAGGGACAGGATGATAGGACATCTGCTAAGACATGAGGGAATGACTTCCATGGTACTAGAGGGAGCTGTAGAGGGCAAAAACTGTAGAGGAAGACAGAGATTGGAATATGTCAAGCAAATAATTGAGGACGTAGGTTGCAAGTGCTACTCTGAGATGAAGAGGTTAGCACAGGAAAGGAATTCGTGACGGGCCGCATCAAACCAATCAGTAGATTTAAAAAAAGAAGAAGAAGAAGAAGAAGAAGAAGAAGAAAAAAAGTACTCTTTAGTGCTTTTGAATAGGTTACTGCTATTATTCAATGGACATGCCCTACAATGTAGATAGTTGAAGCATATATACTGAAATGAAAAATAATCTCTCTGCTTAAAGTTAATTTATTTTATACGGATCTTACGAGTTGTTACCTAATTCATGTAGACATAATTTTCATCTCTTATGTGTGAAACATAAGAAAATTTTAAAATATAAAATAATGAAGCAGAATTGCTAGCGTGCACTCAGGTCTCAGTAGGCAAAATTTCAGTTTTACCAATAGACACAAATACATATACCACCTTAAATTGTGGAACTATTAGGTCTGAAAGCTTGGATAGTATATATATATCAGCAGTACTGACTGTGTATGAGCTTTAAATGTTCATCAGTCTAATTAAAAAATATTCCCATCTATTACAGTGTCTTAGCATTGATTTCTCTAGTGCAATACAGTACTATTTTCCTGATGAACTTAAAGTACATTTTGGTAAAAATAACTTTGAGATTGACATTTCAGTGAGTCCAGAAGTAGGCATCAGATAACTGCATGTTGTTCTTAAGTGTCACATGCTTGTCAAGTTGTCTGTTTTGCACGCACAAGCAGAGCCTTATCATGCATGGCTGGCTACATGCTGCTCCACATCACTGTAATTAGTCAATCACAAAGTTATTTTATTCAAGCTGTCACACATTTAACTCATTTTGCTTGACACAAGACATCTAATAAAAAAACGTGCCACAACTATTTCTAGTCACAGGGGAAGTGTCAAATAGGTGTAACAATAATGAAAATACATGAAGAAATGTAGTTAATCTATTTATTTGTCTTTTGAACATTTCGTACAATGATATTGAACACATGAAGTATATTGCCAAAATAGTTGTCTGTAAGAATAAGGATGTATATCACAAATATCAGTTAATTCCTGTAACCTGCACAAGCTGAATATCTTGGAAATCTTTCTAGGTATCAAAACAAAGTTTGTGGCACACAAAAGCACAAATAGGATGGTAATTTGCTGTATGGGTAACATTTCTATATTTTGAACTATTAAGGCAGTCATAATTTTCTTAAATGGAAAGATATGCTTCTTTAAAGGTATTTAAAACTTATTGAAAGAGTTCAGTGACACAACATTTCTTAAGCTTCACAGTGACCTTTTCACAGTAACAGATCAATATTTTTCTAAATATAACAGCCAAGGTCTGTGGTACAGTGCTGCAGCTCCTCTGCTGAAGAGCTAAATGTCACTGAACAGGGCTTAGCCTGATGCTAGAAACAGTGTACAACAGTCACTGCCACTGTCAGTGAATTCTCCTGTCTGCATTTGTGACAAAGTGGCTCTCAGTAATGTAGAAAAACTCTATATTATTGTTGTTAACGGTGAATGTGATAGAAATTCTGCACAAACATGCTTAAAGATGTCCTAACTGGCAACCCATTTCATAATAATAGTGCCAACATGTAAAAATATGTCTTCAGGAGATGATTTCCACAACTCAGAGATGGGAAAAAATTATGTTTTTAAAGGGAGAAGAACCGTGTGTTGGTCACCCTACATACATTAAGGACACACATGAAGAATTCAAAGACATCATAGGAGAAATTGAAAATTTAAACTCGAATCAACAGCAGCAGTTGAAGCATACTCTAACACAATATGCACCTGTATTTTCAGAGAAGCCTGGCATCAAAAAAGGTTACGTCTACGATATGCAGGTCAAGGAGCAGAAAATGTTAAGTTGTGCCGCATATTCCATTCCTCACTCAAAGAAAGAATCTGTCTGGTAAGAAATAAAAAAGATGTTAGAAGTGGGGGGGGGGGGGGGGTTGAAACCTCACTATCACCTTATAAACAGCCCCTTGCTTCGGGTTCAGAAGGCTGATGGCAGCTTAAGAGTAGGACTGGATGCTCGGGATATAAATCAAATTATATTGCCTGTACGTATTCGCTCATAGAACTTAGAAGAGCAAATTCAAAGATTTCAAGGAGTGAAATTTCTTTCCACAATTGACCTTCGATTGTCCATCTATCTCACATCTATCTCACAAGGATTTAAAATCATGTATAAGAAATTTAGAGAACCAGCTTGATATGCTGGGAGGGCTACTTGGCCAAAGTAATTAAGGATGAAAATTTCATTCGTTTATAGGATTCTAATGTATTTCATTTATGTTTATTACAATTACTGTGTATCTAATTTGTGTTTTTACAATTACTGTGTATATGTGAAAATGTATGCAAGTGAAAAAATAAGATGTTCATATTAGTATATACCATTGACTACAAAGTCAAAGCATTGTTTCTGGAAGGAATAATTTCATGGAGTCAGAGTTAACTGATAATGAAAAGAAGAAAGTCATTAGGATTTAGAAGCTTTTTCTGATAAATATTGTTAAGATAGCTAGTAAAAAAAAATAATAAAAAATAAATAACCCTAAGATCATTTAAAGGTCAAATCTATTTCTTTAAATTTTGCAATTTCAGTTAAAGAGATTTTATTTTTTGCAATTACTATTTTATGTTCTTTGTAAATATATCTTGAATCTAAGTTTGAATAAGTGCACCTTGGGTAAATAAATAGGGTATGCACCATAGGAGGGGGGGGGGGGGGGGGGGGGGACTTGTTACCAATCTGGATTGCACAATACTATTCCAAAGTTACATAGAATCCCATCTTGAGAACTTGTAAGAATCTGAAATAATGTTTTGTAACCGCGACCGTTTGGTTAGGGACTGGTAGCTGGTTGTACTTGGACTAATGTCCTACACACCATGAATAAATGACAAAACAAAAAATGCACAAGGGCCAAATTAGTAAATAATCTGGGAAACAACACTGTAAGCCTGAACCGTTGGCTTGTCCAGATGGCTATTTAGGTGATGCTTTATAGAGACACTATGAAGGATGTTTATTATGTGTAACGTTGGGTTGCCAGTAAACAAACTTCACTTGATTACTCTCATTATTAACTCATTACAGATTCATTTTGTGAAAGACTCTTGTCTGTGGACTAGTGTAGTCTGTAAACGGACTGTTGCTGTTTCAAACGACGCAGTAGCAATCTGTAAAATGAACAGCGTTATATAACTGTATTAAATGTTGTGGTCACCGTATATGACAATTTTCGGAAAAAGAAGTGCATCATCTGATGTGATGGACCTGGATCAATTATACAAATCAGTGCATGTAGTCATAAACATCAGTGACGGTGTAGCCAACTACATCTGTTGTGTCAACACGGACTGGTGAAATACGTACAGGAAGCATACATGGACACCCACCACAGTGCGTGTGTGCTGAATGTACCCACTTTCTTAAATTGTGCTGTGTGTAATATGGAGAAAGATTGCTACACTTTTAGATAATTAAGTTATGTGTAGACGAAAAGAACTGGATGAACTAAATAAGTTCCCAAACATACACGAACATTAATTACACGGAAGGGAACACAATATAAAATGTGCTAATAAAACTTCTTTCCAGATGTAGGCTGTACAAGTGTGAATTCTAATGTGTGTGTTACTTATTTCATGTACACGACTGTACTGATGTGGACGAGACCTGAGTGGGCTACTGGATGGACAATGCAGAACGCGTGAGTGACTGCAGTTTCAATGCCACAGCAGCATGCCGTCTTCACTTCACTGCGGACTGACGCAACAAACCATCACCAGCGAAAGAGACAAACTTTTTGGCATGAAAAATAAATAATGACTTTATTGTTTCTACCATTTCCATTTATAAGATGGCAACCTAACAATTTTCTACCTCTATTGTAAATGTGAAACGTTTCTATAACAGGATGTCATAAGAACTAAATTCATGGGAAATTACAGTATTTGTCTTTGTATTAAAGCAAATCAGACAATTGTTTTCTGTGTAGTCTGAGGGCCTGGGGTGGTTTTCTCCTGGATTTTCCCACTCCTGGCTGAGCCCGAGTAAGGAGGGCCTTTTTTTTTTAACTCATGGACTTTTTTTATCTTCACAACAGACTACACACAGCAGGGGAGTAGGAAAGATAATCGTAGTAACTAGAGGGATAATACTTGTTGCTTTGTACAACTTATCCCTGTAAAATACTAATGCCTAACTAAGAGTGAATGTAGTAATATACATTTTAAAATGGACTCTAGGTCTAAAAATGTGGGTAGTTTGCTACGGGACAAATAAGTACCACATTTTGGGGGGCCATGTGCCATCCCCATGACGTTATTGTGAAAATTTAGGAAACTAGTGTGACGATATCAAAACAATCGTAATAACTAAAATATTGATAAAAGCCATAAAGAAGATGTGTTCTGATTATTGCAGTCAAATATTGTAAAATAATATAGAAAAAAGAACATTGAAAATTACCATTAATACCGTCAAATGAGGTTACTTGGGATGGTTTCATTTTTCAAATTACTGTACAATCTAGAAATAAAGTGGCACAAAGACATCGATTGTGGTGGTAGTGGTTGTTGGGATGTTTAAGGGGGACTAACCAGCTAAGGTCATCAGTCCCCCATTCCAAAAACAGGCGAGATGAAAAGTTGTGGAGCAGGTAAAACCTCAAGGGGAAGGAGACTCCCCCCCCCCCGGGCTCTGAAAGAACACAAATGCGGCAACGAACACTGCAGACAAGAAGAGTGCAGATGAACACCAGACAGAAAGAAATAGAAGAAAAGAAGATGGCCGGAGACTGGTTGACTGACCACGAGAACAAAAAAAGGGGAAAGAGTCAACCATCCAACTACACACTATGAGAGACTCGAGGACAAGAGACACAGAAAGGGAAAGGTGCAAGCCTTCCCTAAATGGAACCATAAAAAGGACAACCAAGGATAAAATTTAAAACGTCGTCAGCCATGGAGGCATCGTCGCATAAAACCAAAGGCAAAGTGCCCGGGAGATTAAAAGACTGCCGGAGGGTGCGCAGTCGAGGACACTCCAACAAAATGTAGGTGACCGTCAGCCGGGACCCACACCGACACAGGGGACGATCCTCCTGATGCAAAAGATGGCCGTGCGTCAGGTAGGTATGGCTGATGCGGAGTCGACACAGGACGACAGAGTCCCTGAGAGAACCCCGCAGGGAGGACCGCCACACATCGGTCGTCTCCTTAACAGCCTGCAGTTTATTCGGGGATGTCAGGCCACGCTACTCATCATTCCACATCCCAAGCACCTTACGGCGCAACACCAACTGCAGATCACGGGCCGGGAGGCCGATCTCCAAAGCTGGGGTGTCGATCGCCTCTTTGGCCAGCCTGTCGACACGTTCATTCCCCGGGATGCCAACGTGACCTGGCGTCCAAACACAGACCACCATACGACCAGAGCTGATAATGGCAGAAACAGACTCCTGAATAAATTATACCAGAGGAGAAGAGGTATAGCAGCAGTCGATAGCCTGCAGGCTGCTCAGGGAGTCACTGCAGATGACAATGGACGTACCTGAGCAAGAACGCATATGCTCAAGAGCGCGCAATATGGCCACCAGCTCTGCAGTAAAAATACTGCAGCCAGCCGGCAAGGAGCGCTGTTCAACATGGACAGCGTGAGCAAAAGCATAGGCAGTACGACCAGCAACCAGGGAACCATCAGTGTAGACAGTCTCACAGCCCGAAAATGAGGCGAGGAGCACAAGAAAACGTCGACGGAGGGCCACAGGTGGAACCGAGTCCTTGGGTCCCCGTGCCACGACCAGACAGACGGATGGCCATGGCATACACCAGGGAGGTGTATGTGCACGGACCCGGAAGGGAGGCAGAAGAGGGAATGACCCCAGTTCCGACAGCAGAGACTGGACGCGGACAGCAATGGAAAGCCCAGACCTAGGTCGCTATTCGGGCAGATGGAGGACCATGGCAGGGAAAAGCAGGTGATGATTGGGATGGCCCGGCGAGCAATGCACGTGGACAGCATAGTATGCGAGCAGTAGATGGCGCCGAATCCGCAGCGGGGGAACCCCAGCCTCCACTAGTAGACTATCCACGGGGCTCATACGGAAAGCGCTGGTTGCAAGCCGAACCCCACAGTGGTGTATGGGGTCCAACAACGTCAACACTGAGGGTGATGCAGACCCATAGGCCAGGCTCCCATAATTAAGCCTGGGCTGCACAAGGGCTCTGTACAATCTCAACAGCGTGCAGCGATCTGCACCCCAAGATGTGTGGCTCAGGCAGCGGAGAGCGTTTAGGTGCCGCCAGCACTTTTGCTTCAGCTGAGTAATATGAGGAACCCATGTGAGCCGGGCATCAAAGACGAGTCCTAAGAAGCGGCTAGTGTCCACCACTTCAAGTAGGTGGCGGTCGAGGTAAAGTTCAGGATGAGGGTGGACCGTCCGACGCCTGCAGAAGTGCATAACTCAAGTCTTGGCTGCAGCGAACTGAAAACCATGAGTCAGAGCCCATGATGCTGCCTTGCGAATGGCTACTTGCAGCCTGCGTTTGGCGACTCCCGTAGTCGTTGAGCTAAGTGAGATGCAGAAGTCGTCGGCATACAAAGAAGGTGACACCGACGACCCCACAGCTGCAGCCAGACCATTAATGGCCACTAGAAATAAGGAGATGCTCAACACCGAGCCCTGCGGGACCCCATTTTCCTGTATATAAGATGAACTAGAGGCGGCACTGACTTGCACACGGAAAGAGCGGCACAATAAAAAGTTTCGAAGAAAGACGGGAGCTGGCCACGAAGACCCCACTCATGCAACATAGCAAGGATGTGATGCCTCCATGTGGTGTCATACGCCTTCCGCAGATCAAAAAATACAGCAACGATATGCTGACATCGGGCAAAGGCCGTATGGATAGCAGATTCCAGCCGCACCAAATTGTCCGCAGCAGACTGGCCTTGACGGAACCCACCCTGGGATGGAGCGCGGAGACCGCGCTACTCAAGGACCCAACACAAACGCCACCCCACCATACGTTCGAGCAATTTGCACAAAATGTTGGTGAGGGTAATGGGACGATAGTTGTCCACCGCCAATGGGTCCGCACCAGGGTTCAAGATGGGGACAATAACACCCTTTCGCCATTGTGACGGGAACACGCCCTTGCTCCAAATGCAGTTAAAGATGGTGAGGATCTGTCTCTGGCAGTCTCTGGAGAGATGCTTCAGCATCTGCGCGTGGATGCAGTCTGGTCCTGGTGCTGTATCAGGGCAATCGGCGAGGGCAGTGAGAAATTCCCTCTCGCTGAAAGGAGAATTGTATTTTTCAAAACAACGTGTCTGGAATGATAACGGCACCTGCTCGGCTCACTCCTTTAGAGAGCGAAAGGTGGGGCGGTAAGTTGCAGTCGCAGAGCTCGTAGCAAAGTGCACGGCAAGGTGGTCAGCAATGGCGGCAGCGTCCGTGCAGACAGCGCCATCCAGGGAGATCCCAGGGACACCCATAGGGGGTCTGGTATCCATAAATCCGCCGGATCCGGCACCACACGAGCGGGGGGGAGACACGGGAGCCCAAGGATGAGACATACCTCTCCCAGCACTCCTGCTTATGCCGTGCAATAAGACAATGGGCCAAGGCACGGAGCCTCTTAAAGGTGATGAGGGTCTCCAGAGACAGGTGCCGCCAATGACACTGGAGAGCCCGCCTACGGTCGCGAATAGCCTCAGCAATCTCCGGCGACCACCAGGGTACAGCCTTCCTCCGAGGGAGTCCAGAAGAGCGGGGGATGGCAGCCTCGGCTGCAGAAATAATTGACGTGGTCAAGACACGGACCACCTCGTCAATGTCACCCTGTGGGGGAGACTCAATGGTGGCAGTGGAAGTAAAAGACAGCCAGTCAGCCCTGTTGAGAGCCCAGCGGGGCAGGCGCCCAGAAGAATGACACTGGGGCAGTGACAAATAGATGGGAAAATGGTCACTACCACACAGGGCAGAATGCACTCTCCAGTGGAGGGATGGGACAAGTCCAGGGCTGCAAAGAGAGAGATCGATGGCCGAGAATGAGCCATGGGCCACACTGAAATGCGTGGGAGCACCGGTGTTCAAGAGGCTAAGGTCGAGCTGAGCCAACTCATGCTCCACGGCACGACCGCAGTCATCGGAGACAGTCCCACCCCATAGAGTGTTGTGGGCATTGAAATCGCCCAGAAGCAGCAATGGTGGCGGGAGTTGAGCCAGAAGCACAGCCAAGACGTGCCAGGGGAGCTCCCCATCCGGAGGAATGTTAACAGAGCAAACAGTAATAGCAGGCGAGAGATCAACCCTAACAGCGACTGCCTCTAAAGGCGTCAGAAGGGGTACTGGCGAGCTACAGACAGAGTGGTGAATAAAGAGGCAAACTCCACCTGACGCACATTGACAGGCAGCGCGGTTCTTATAGTATCCCTGATAACCGCGAAGGGTGAGGTCCGCATTGCTGGAACCCAGTTTCCTGAAGAGCAATGCAGAGAACAGGGGAAACACTCAGATGCATCCGGAGCTCAGGCAGGTGGCGGAAATAACCGCCGCAATTCCACTGGAGAATGGAAGCAGGAAGGGACTGAGAGGGCGTGAAGGCGACTAAGAGGCAGACGGCGCCTCAGAGTCAACTGCCGCCACCGGGGGAGAGTCAGCTGTGTCCATAGGAAAGGCTCCCGAGGGTTCCTTGAGGGCGAGATCTGCGGCAGAGGCGAGGATCTCCATCTCATCCCCGGAGCCAGAACTATTTACAGCAGGTGGTACTGAAACCACAGGAACGTCCTTCTTCTTGGACACGTTCCGTTCCTTCTTCTCGCGTCTGTCCTTAGGGTTAGAGGGCTGGGAGAGCTTCTCTGAAGGAGCGTCGGAGGCTGACTACGATGCAGAAGCCCTACGACCAGCAGGTGGCAGAACCTTCAGCCACTGGCTGACATCCGGCTGGGTAGGAGAAGAAACGGAGGAAGGGTGAGCCCCGAGGGACCCCTTCCGCAAGAGAGGAACCGGCAGAAGCAACGCCGGTGGAGAAGGAGGGGGAGGGATTGAGCCCCCCAGTTTTTGAGCAGATGTCACTCCCGAAGTAAGCGTGGGGTAGCGACAGAAGAGGGTTTGCCCCCAACTGCTAAGGGGGCAACAGAGGAAGGCTTGCCCCCAGACACTAGGGGGGCAGACAGAGATGCACGGCCCCGAGGGCCCACTGAAGGCGGCACAGATGAGGTGACAACTGCCGGTCGCAAGGGCGACGATAACGTGGCTGCAGCATAAGATGTTCGAAGGAAAGCAGGTTACAACCTTTCAAATTTCAGTTTTGCCTCTCGATAAGTAAGCCAGTCCAGGGTCTTAAATTCCATTATCTTCCACTCCTTATGAAGAACGGGGCAATCCAGCGAGCATGGAGAGTGGTGCTCCCCACAGTTGACACATACAGGCGGAGGCGCACATGGAGAATCGGGATGAGAGGGGCGTCCGCAATCTTGACATGTGGCGCTGGATGGGCAACGGGAGGACATATTCCCAAACTTCCAGCACCGCATCGGTGGAGGGACGTATGGCTTTACGTCACAACGGTAAACCATTACCTTGACCTTCTCGGGCAATACAGCACTCTCGAAGGCCAAGATAAAGCCACCGGTGGCCACCCTGTTAGTTTTGGGTCCTCTATGGACACGGCGGACAAAATGTACACCACGTCGTTTCAAGTCGGCTCTCAGCTCGTCGTCGGATTGTAACAATAGGTCACGACGGTAAGTAATCCCCTGGACTACATTTAAGCTACTGTAGGGAGTGATGGTAACAGGAACGTCACCCAGCTTATCACACAAGGGCAACGCCCGTGACTGGGCTGGGGAGGACGTCTCATTTTAGACAACCCCGCCACATCCCCAAACTTATCCTCCAGGTGTTCACAAAAAACAGATGCTTCGTCGTAAGAAAGGAGGCACCATCAGTCCTGCTGCAGACAAGGTATTGTGGTACGTAAGGCTCCCGTTTGGCACTAGATCCGCGTCCCTCCCATGGCGCAGCCAACGAGGGGTACGACTGAGGGTCATATTGCGCAGCATCAAAGTTAACTCTGCCTCGCTTAGAGACGCTGGTGGCTGTGCGACCACCAGCTTGGTGTGATTTATTGCGCTTCATTGCGCCACATCCGCCCAGATGCCACCTACTCCGAACCAGGGCTCTCCCCAAGGGCGCCACCCAGCCAAAGCAACGGGTACCTGGCCGATACCCGTTGCCCGGAGTCCGCATGCCCCAGACAAGATGGGAACATACTCCTTGGCATGCGTGGGGAGGAAACAGCTCTGGCATCAGTAGTGCAATCCCTGCGTGGTCAGGGGGCTACCACCAAGACGGTACATGACAAGCCCACCACAACGGACTGGCTACCGTGCTGGATGTTAGGTGTTGAAAGGGTCCACAGTTGTCGTGGGGGCTAAGAAGGGGATTGCGCACAAGACGAGAAGGAGGCAACCCAGAAGACTTTGGGCGTAAATCCTGCCACACGACAATAGGTAGCATGCAAGATGGTGGTGCATGATGGACCAATAGAAAAACACCATGTAAGGCGTCCTTCCCCAAATGGTATGCACTAACAACGGAAATTTGGAAAAATGGAGGTCAAACCCAAGAGGGGACCATCACATAAGGCCAAAACGTTTGTGACCCCTTTTAGTCGCCTCTTACGACAGGCAGGAATACCGTGGGCCTATTCTTACCCCGAACCCGCAGGGGGACATCGATTGTGCATAAATACCAGTGACCACATGTTCTAGTTAGTTTTGATCATGAACTGAGTATTTATCTTTTGTTTATACCTGAAAAGTAATATTTTCTTGCTGTCCTAAGTTATCCTTGGTATGGGGTAACTTGGGACGGTAACTTTAATATTAACAGTATTCCTATGTCTTGATGTCTGTGTCCCAAGTTAACCTATATTTTTGGTTATTTGGGACAGTGCAGAAACAGCCAATAAGACAAATCATTGATTTATTTCCAAACTAATGCAATTATCTCACCTTTATTACACAACATATCAAATTGCAGAATATGACACTTGACTCAGGAACATTGAATACGTATCTATCCCTACTCATTACTTTAGTTGGCACAATAACTTCCATTACTTAATGTGTCTTAATGCTGTCTGTGTCATCAACTATATGAAATACAAATATATTTCTTCTCTTTCCTTGGTAGCTACGAAGGAATTTGCACTTGTGGGTTCCATCAGTTTTTATTGAAAGCACTTTCCCTACAAAAAATTTTCCTTCTTTATCTTGGCACGTTCATTATACAAAAGTTGAATAATCACAAAATAATTAACATTTGGCAGGATGTTTCCATAGGGCTCTTTAAAATTTTTGTTATCTTTTGCAATGGGATCTGAAAACTTGGGGTCACATTCTTCATCTGATGTACCAAAATTATCAAAGTCAAATTCATCACTCGTGTCATGAGCTGAGAATGATGCATTATCAGATTCAGACTCTGAGGCATCATTGTTACAATGCTTCTGTTTTTAGGTCTCAGGCAGAACTAAATTGGAGTCATGAAATTTTCACTTTGCAGTGGAGTGTGCGCTGATATGAAAATTCCTGGCAGATTAAAACTGTGTGCCGGGCCGAGATACGAACTCGGGACCTTTGCCTTTGGCGGGCAGGTGCTCTACCAACAGAGCTACCCAATCATGACTCATGCCCCGACAGCTTCAATTCCACTAGTACCTCATCTCCTACCTTCCAAACTTCGCAGAAGCTCTCCTGCATACCTTGCAGAACTAGCACTCCTGGAAGAAAGGATATTCCTGGGGCATCAGGACTCCCAGCAACAGCCATCATGCCAGTTGGCCTTTGCTGTGGCTGGGTGGTGACGGTGGGGAGAGCCCCTGATTAGAGTAGGTGGCATCAGGATGGATGACCCGCAATGAAGCGGACTAAGTCATCTCTTGCTGGTGACCATACGGCGCCAGCATCCTCGGCAAGATTGAATACAATATCAACAGGTATGACCATAAATAGTTTCCCTTCCTCGATAAACCATGGGAGGAATGTAGGGCTACAGAACGGAGAGAGCCATATTTGCCTCAGTTTTTAGTCTGTAGCAGTACTTATGCGGAGTCCTTTCTACCTACAAAGCCTCAATTTTTCGCTGAACACCTTGAGGATAAGTTTGGAGAAGTGACAGCACTGTCTAAGATGCGAAACAGAGCAGTCTTGTTTCAGACAGCATCCCTAGCCGAATCTCGAGCATTACTCACCTGTGACAAGCTGGAGATATTCCTGTTTCTGTTACTCTCCATATAAGCCTCAACATGGTCGAGGGGACATTTTCCATCACAATCTCCTCTTGCAGTCTGATGATGATCTCTACGACAATTTAGAATGGTGGGGTCTTCATTCGATCCGGTGCGTTTGCAGGGGACCCAAAGACAACAGGGTTGCTATCGGTGCCTTCATCTTGGCCTTTGAGGGTGATCCATTGCCTGAAAAGTTCAAGGTGATGGTTTACCACTGTGATGTTAAACCATACGTCCCTCCCCCTACGCAGTCCTTTAAGTGTTGGAAGTTCCAGGACATGTCTTCCCGCTGCACTTCCAGCGCCACATGTCAAGACTGCACACGTCCACTGCACCCAGATACTCCATGAGCGCCTCCTCCCACTTGTAGCAACTGTGGAGAGAGGAAAATCATGAAGCACAAGACCCTGGACCAGTTGACTTACACAGAGGCTAAACGTAAATTTGAAAGATTACACCCCATTTGGTTGATGTCGACATATGCTGCAACTATATCACCATCGCTGTCCCAAGTACCTCACTCTGTGCCACGAAAAGTGGGCTCTACAGGCCACCGGACTACATCTGCCCCCTTGGTGGTAGGGGGCAAATCTTCCTCCAAAGCACCTACTTCAGGAGCAAGCCCCCCAAATACAGGGGGCATCGGTGCCCCCACCCCCACCAGAGAAGCAACAGCCTACTCCGGCTCCTCTTGTGCAGAAGGGGTCCCATATAAATGGCTACAAATATTCAATCGGTGGCAGCAGGTGACCCTGAGGCATAACCTACCTCCTTGCATGCTTCGTGCCTTTCCAGCCTCACAATATCATCATCCTCCAGTGGAATTATGGCAGTTTTTTCACTACCTCAGTGAGCTATGGCAACTCTTAAGCTTTACACCTGCTTTCTGCATTGCCCTCCAGGAAAGCTGGTTACCAGCAATGTGGACTCCTGCCCTTCGCGGCTATAGGGGATATTACAAGAACTGTTATAACTATAATAGAGTGTCAAGGTGGAGGTTGTGTCTATGTCCTGAACTCGGTATGCAGTGAACCTGTGCCCGTTCAAACCCCTCTTGAAGCTGTGGCTGTCAGGATAAGGATGACACAGGAAATAACTGTCTGCAATGTATAGCTTCCTCCAGATAGTGCAGAACCCCTGAACACATTGGCTGCACTGACTGATCAACTCCCTAAACCTTTCCTACTTTGGGAGGATTTTATAGCTCATAACCCCTTATGGGGTGGCACCGTGCTTACTGGCTGGGGAAGGGATGTCGTAAATCTACTGTCACAGCTCAACCTCTGCCTCTTAAATACAGGTGCCCCCACACATTTCAGTGTGGCGCGTGTCACATATTCATCCATTGATCTCTCGGTCTGCAGTCCTGGCCTTCTCCCATCTATTCACTGGAAAGCACATGATGGCCCATGTGGTAGTGACCACTTCCCCATCTTCCTGTCACTGCCCTGGCGTCAGGCCCACTGACACCTGCCCAGATGGGCTTTAAACAAGGAAGACTGGGACGCTTTTACCTCTGCTGTCAGCATTGAATCTCCCCCACATGGTAACATTGATGTGATGGTTGAGCAGAAAACTACAACAATCGTTTCTGTGGTGGAAAATGTGATCCCTCATTCTTTAGGGTGCCCCTGGCGACAGACAGTCCCTTGGTGGTCTCTGGAAGTTGTTGAGCCAATTATGGAGTGTCGGCGAACTTTACAGCGGCATAAGTGGCACCCTTCCCTGGAGCACCTCACAGCCTTTAAATGGCTGCGAGCCCATGTTTGTCAGTTTATCAGATGGTGGAAACTGGAGTGTTGGAGTGGGCAAAGATCAAAAGAGTTGTTGGGTACCAGACCCCAACAGGTGTTCACGGTGTTAACATAAATATGGTGTTATCTACTGGCACAAACGCGACTTCCGATCACTTTGCTGAGCACTATGCTCGCACCTCGTGATCTTCAACTGGATTTGGCGCAAAGGTGTCTTTCCATCACACTGGCGGGACAGCACTATCATACCAGTGCTTAAACCCGACAAAAACCCGCTTGATGTGGATAGCTATTGGCCCATCGGCCTCACCAACGTCCTTTGTAAGCTGCTGGAACGAATAGTGTGTCAGCAGATGGGTTGGCCACATCGACCATACAAAAGCATATGATACCACCTGGCGACATTATATCCTTGCCACATCATACGAGTGGGGTCTGCGAGGCCCGCTCCCAATTTTTATCCAGAATTTCCTGTTGTTTCGTATTTTCCATGTCCAAGTTGGTGCCTCCCATAGTTCCCCCTATAACCAGGAGAATGGTGTCCTGCAGGGTTCTGTATTGAGTATATCTCTATTTTTAGTGGCCATTGATGGTCTAGCAGCAGCAGCAGCAGTTGTAGGGCCATCCGTCTCAACCTCTCTGTATGCAAGATGACTTCTGCATTTCGTACTCCTCCACCAGCACTGGTGTTCCTAGCGGCACCTACAGGGAACCATCCACAAGGTGCAGTCATAGGCATTAGCCCACAGCTTCCAGTTTTTGGCAGCAAAGTCATGTGTTACACACTTCTGTCAGCGTCATACCATTCATCGAGAACCAGAACTTTACCTTACTGACGTACCCCTCACTGTAGTGGATACATATCGATTTTTAGGACTGGTTTTCGATGCCTGATTGACTTGCCTTCCTCACCTTCGTACAGAAATGCTGGCAGCCCTCAATGCCCTCCACTGCCTGAGCAACACCAACTAGGGTGCAGATCACTCTATGCTGCTGCAGATCTATAGAGCCCTTGTTCAATGCTGTCTTGCCTATGGGAGTCCGGTTTATGGTTCAGCGGCGCCCTCAGCATTGCATTTACGCAACCCAGTGCACCACTGTGGCGTTCGACTAGAGACAGGAACTTTCAGGACGAGACAGGTGACCTGCGTCCTGGTGGAGGCTTGAGTCCCTCCATTGCAGATCAGGCGTGCACAACTGCTCGCCAGTTACGTTGCACATGTTCGTAGTTCTCCTGCACATCTGAATTACAGTCTCCTTTTCTGACCCACAGTGGTTAATCTCCTGCATTGGCGGCCAAGGTCAGGGCTTACAATTGCAGTTCGTGTCCAATCCCTTCTATCTGAACTGGAGTTCTTGCCTTTGCCACCTATACTCCATTTGCATACACCTCCACAGTGTACACCTAAGCTGTGCCTTCGCCTGGATCCTTCACATGGCCCAAAGGCCTCAGTTGAACCTGCAGCTCTCCGCTGTCACTTCCTCTCGATTTTTGACACGTACCAGGCCATGAAGTGGTTTCCACCGACAGCTCGATGGCTGATGGTCGTGTTGGCTTTGCATATGCCCATGGAGGACATATTGAACAGCATTCTTTGCCCCACGAGTGCAGTGTTTTCACTGCAGAGCTGGTGGCTATATCTCATGCTCCTGAGCACATCCGTTCATGCCCTGGGAAGTCATATCTTCCTTGTGCTAACTCCTTAACTCCTTGAGCAGCCTACAAGCTATCGAACAGTGCTACCCTCGTCATCCTTTGGTAGCAACCATACAGGAGTCCATCTATGCCCTGGAATAGTCCGGTCGTTCAGTGGTGTTTTACTGGACCCCAGGACACATCAGAATCCCAGGCAATGAACTTGCTGACAGACTGGCCAAACATGCTACACGGAAACCGCTTATGGAGATCAGCATTCCAATAACTGACCTGTGTTCGTTTTTACACTGCCAAGTTTTTTGGCTTTGGGAGATGGAATAGCATAGCCTCAGTACACACAAAAAACTGCGCACCATTAAGGAGACTACAAATGCATGGCAGTCCTCCATACAGGCCTCTCATAGGGACTCTGTGGTTCTCTACTGGTTCTGCATTGGTTACACGTGGGTGACCACAGCTACCTCATACTATGTGCAGACCTGCCTCAGTGTTGATGCAGTGCCTGGTGAACAGTGGCCCATATTCTAGTGCACTGTCCCACTTTGACTGCCCTGTTACGAAATCTTTGGTTACCGGACTCACTGCCACTAATTTTATGTGACAACGCCTCATCAGCTGAATCAGTTTTGTTTTATTTGTGAGGGTGGGTTTTATCATTTGATCCAAGTTTTAGGGCATGTCCTTTGTTCCTCTGTGTCCTCCACCCTAGTGCTTTTAGGGAGGAGGCTTTAATATATTGCAAAGTGGATGGCTTCTTTTTATTCTTGTGGTCAGCCAGCCATGGTAATCTGTTTTGTCGTTTTAATCTCTTCTACCTGTTACTTGCATTTCTGTGGTTTTCTTGTCCCCTTTTGTCCACTAATTGTTTGTTGCCCTTTTGTTGTTCTTGTGGTTTTTCCTTTCTCTCCATTTTGTGTTGTCAGTCTTGCTTGTTTTATTCCCACCTTTGTGGCATTGTTTTATTTGGAACTGAATACTGATGATCTAGCAGTTTGGTCCCTTGCTCCCTCTTTTAAGCCAAGCAACCAGTGCGATTTGATGCAGTTATACACTGCCATCCATAAAGGTGAAGTCAGGTCCAAATGCAGCACTGAAAATACGCACATAGGGAAGGAGTGCAGAATTACAATAACATTGGTGGGTTATTGTAAAATGTTCAAAGAGTTGGAAGTCAGGAAATTCATGCAACATCATGCATCCCCACACAATAACAACTGGGCCACCAGAACAATCATTTTCAATACAATGGATGTATCCTCATGTGAAGAGAGGTTGGAACACATAATGCACGTACAATCTTTGCTGTTCATATTGTATGTTAATGACCTGGGTGGCAATATTAATGGCAGGCACACTTTTTGCAGGTGATACAGTTAGCTATGATGAAATACAGATTTAAAAAATTGCACACATATTCAACCAGATCTTTATACAATTTCAGAGTGGTGAGAGGACTGGAAATTTGCTTTAAATGTTCAGAAACTTAATATTGATAATATATGGTAAAGATAGACTGCTACATTATTTTGCAGACAGGAATGATTAAAAGACACGCACTAACTTTCAGCCACAGACTGCGCCAGAAAAAGAAAGAGACACACATACCATCTATTCACAAGAGCAAGCATGCCTCATACACACATGATGGTCAATCTCCGGCAGCTCAGACCAGTCCTTCACCCAAGCAGTGTGATTAAATTCAGATTTAGGGCTGAAAGTAAAACTCTTGGATTATACAGATAACAGAGGAGGAGAAAGTGCTACAGGCGAGAACAGTACTGTTGTGACTGGTCCTTGCATCATGAGGTATCATTTGTCTGGGAGGCAGCAGTGAAGGCTGAGGGATGTTAAGGAGGTTGATCAAGTGCTGTTTGTAGGAGAGGAGTGGCGGTTGATGGCTTGGCTGTTTAGGAAGCTATAGAGGAACAGGAAGAGAACCACCACTGTTGAATTAGGAGGAGGTGGGATAGCTTTTTGAGGTAAAATTTACTAAGTTGTCACAGTTTGAAGTTGGCTCGACTTGCACTTAGCCAGCTATTCTGTGAGCTAAATATCTCGTCTACCAATTTACATTCAACCAGACTTCTCTCCTCCAACAAAATCTTGCAGCTGTCTGCCCTTCTTGATTCCTTGGATGGTATCATCCACAAAGCCAAGTTCAAACTGCAATAACATGTCAAAATTCACCTCAAAAAGAGTTCTTCTCCCAAACTACCTCAACAATTGTGTTTCCATTTCTGTCACTCTGCAGCTCACTAAACAACCACACCATAAACCATCACTCCTCTCCTACACACTGAGCTTGACCACCCTTCTTAACATCCTCCCCAACCTTCACCACTGCCTCTCCGAGCAATGACAACTCATGATGACAAGAACCAGTCACAACTGTACAGCGTTCTCAACCTCTCATCTAAAGCACTTTCCCCTCCTGAATTATCTGTATTGTCCCATCCTTGTGATTTAAACTGACCTTCAGTACCTCCTTAAAATGTTAGGCCCCTCAAAAGGACTACCACCTCAAGCCACAGAACTTCTTACCCCACCCAAACCACAAACACCCACCTTTACCGTCTTCCTAAGATACACAAACCCAAACACCCATGCCATCCCACAGTTACTGGCTTCAAGGCATCCACCGAATTTATATCTGCCTTAGTTGATCAACACCTGCAACCAATAGTAAAAAGCTTTCCTCCAATATCAAAGACACCAACAACTTCCTAGATCGTCTGAAACCTGTACCCATCTCTCCTCCACCACACACCTTGCCTGTCACGTCATGCCACTTCTTTCTATACCAACATTGCCCACGTACTTGGTCTGTCTGTCTGCTGCTGAACATTTCCTCAGTCGGTACCCACTTGATTCCAAACCTATGACATCCTTCCTGCTCTCCTTACTCAACTTTATACTTACCAATAACTACTTTACCTTTGAGAGACAGGTATACAGACAGATCAGGATCATGGCCGTGGGAACTAGGATGGCGCCTTCTTATGCCAACCTTCCATGGGTTGTTTGGAGGAGGCTTTCCTGGGATCCATAAGCCTTCAGAACCTGGCTTGCTTTAGATACATTGATGATGTCTTTGTCGTATAGACTAATGGTGAGGCTGACCTGTTCAAATTCTTGGGATATCTACATACATTTTCTCAATTAATTTCATATGGTCCTATTCTGAATCCACACCACTTTCCTTGACGTTGATATCACCCTCACTGAAGGTCAGCTACTCACTACTGTTCACATTAAACCTACTAACAAACAACATACTTACTATTTGACAGTTGTTATCCTTTCCATGTCAAATATTCACCCTCGTACAGCCTTGGTATGAAAGGCAAACACATCTATATATACTTGTTTTGTAAAAGAACCACCTTTTCCTGCTGCCACTTAATTTATTTATCCCAGATGAGTTTTGCCTTTTTCTTGTTCTAAGGCATCATCAATGGCATTTTTAATGATACAGTTTTGTTATTTTTAGATTATTAAACAGTTTGTCACAATTTTTTATGTAAGGAAGCAATTACTTGCAATTTGCTGATCTGCGTTTCCTCTCATCTGGTCTGGAGGTCACACTACCACTTTATTACTGCCATATAAGCACAACTTTGCATTTTGACCTCCTTCAATTTTTTTTACATAAAAATCGTGATGTGAACTGTTTAATACTCTAAAAATAACAAAACTGTATTATTATAGATCCCACTGATGATGCCTTAGAACAAGAAAATGGCTAAACACATCTGGGATAAATAAACTAAGTGGCAGCAGGAAAAGGTAGTTTTATTTACAAAACAAGTACTTCTATGCTTCCTGCGGAGGATAACCATGCAAACAAACTTGGCAAAGATATCTGTTCACATGCAGACTTTTTATGACAATAAATTACCATTCTCACCTCGGCCTTCACTGGACATAATTACCCCACCAGCCTAGTAAAAAAGCAGATTTCCCATGCCATTAATCCAATCGTGATCCTGCAACCATCTCCCACCCTATGGCTCCTTGCCCTGTGATGGACCTGACTGTACAACTTGCCCTATGCACCCTGTTGCCACCACCATACCGGCTCTTGCAAAAATATACTATCAAAGAGAAAGCACCTGTAAAAACACATGACACACCAGCTGTTATGTAAACACTGTTCTGCCTTTTACATCACCTTGACTACCACCAAGTTATCAGTTAGGATGAATGGGCCAAGGCAGAAGGTTTATGCTGGCAACACACAATATCCCATTGCAGAGCATGCCCTACCACATGGCTGTTGTGACCTTGGTGGCTGTTTCACCATATGTGGCATCTACATTCTTCCTCCATACACCAGTTTCTTGAACTCCGCAAGTGGGAACTCGCACTACATGTCGTTGGTTCTCTCCTCCTACCTGTCCTCACTTTATACTAATTTCTCCAGTCTCAGAATTTATTTACAGTACCATTTCCTTTCCTCACTCCCTTTTACTTTTCTACATCTTTCATTTTATGACCTGTCAATTTTTCACCCCCCTTCCAACTCTTATCACATACAGTGCATTTACATTGCTTTTATTAAATCATACCCTATATTTCACCTTTAAGCTTTTACATTTTCAAGTCTTGTCTGGTGTGGGCCCCAAAAATAATTAGTCTTTCTTTTTCATCCAGTAAGTCTCCTCTGACTCTGGGTAACTTTCTGAACTCTATCCCTTTTCCTAAACCTCAACAGTCATTTTCCTTCAGCCCTGTTCCTTCCCTTTCAACCTTTCTGCCAGAAGAAGGAGACACTGGCTCCTAAAGCTTGCAAACTTTAAAATGTGTGTGTTTTCTCCTGCTGCTTCGTGAGCAGATGTTTTATCTATAAAATTACATTACATTTTCAAAAACTGACTGTTTTTATTAATATGTAACAGAAGAATTGTTGAACAAACACTCACAATACAACATCAAGAATTAAGTTTCAAGGCGAAATTTCTGAACCATTCAAAATCAAAACAGGAGTTCGACAAGGAGACAGACTGTCCCCAACTCTCTTTAACTTGGTTTTAGAAAAAATAGTAAAAATATGGGAAATCACATCAAAAAACAGAGGCACAAAGGGTATAAGCGTGGGCGAAGGAAAGAACAAATCTGAAGTGAAATGTTTAGCCTTTGCGGATGATATGGCATTGATCACTGAAAACCGAACAGACGCAAGTTATGCTTGATCTGTTACATGAGATTGCTGAAAAGACTGGGCCAAAAATATCCTATGAAGAAACCAAGTATACAAAACACAAACATAATACAGATACCTGGGGGAATGGATCCGAGTCAACAGACTGGATAACACAACAAATAAAGAAAAAATAAAAATGTAGAATTTGCATATAAATTAACACAAAACTACTACAATAAGAAATCAATATCCATACAAACGAAAAATAAACATTATAATTCAGTTATTAGGACACAAGCAACATATGGATCAGAGGTGCCTAACATTGAATAAGAAAGATGAATTAAGAAAACTAGAAAAAAAAAAGAGAGATAAAAATACTAAGGAAAATTCTATGTCCTGAGAAAAACAAGGAAAATAGGTGGATTAAAAGGAGAAATGAAGACCTATACAAAAATACAGAAAAGATCACAGATACAATGAGGAAGAGACAGCTAAAATTTCAGGGACATTTAAAAAGAATGGAAGAAACATGGATTACAAAGAAAATTTTTAACTGCGTTAGTAAACTGAAAAAAAAAAAAAAATACAACTGTAGGATGGATAGAAGCGGTAAAGAAAGACGCCAACAAAATAGGTGTTACAGAAGAAATAACATGTGACAGGAATCAGTTTAGGCTACTTATAGAAAAGCAAACTATGAAGAAGATGAGTCAAAACCTCGACCCGAGAGAGTGCGGACAGATGAGCAGAGACAAGCAGTTGGTGAGAAAATGAAGAATTACTGGGAAAAAAAGAAACACCATAAGTCGTAATTTGTATGCGATCCATAGCTGGCCAAATTCATAAATAAAAAAAAATGTAACGTGTGGTATCCTATGTAGTAGGCCACACTACTTTTCGTCATAACAGTTCTGGCACACAAATTAAGAACATTACTTGTGTGCTGCAATGTTTGTTGTAGTAGTCTGATAACATTACATTTACAGTATAAAAACTTTGCAATGAGGTCAACTGATTTTATAAAAACAAGTTAATATCCAATATTTTTCTTGGTAATATATTGCATGCCTACTTAAAGAAAATAAATTGTAGTTGCATTGATGCTCTTCATAATAATGTCTAATCCTCTGAATGACCAATCAAGAGCATATTCTTACTTGTCTAAGTTTCTTCACACACAGACATTTTGGTAAGACACACGACACAGCAATTCGTCAGCAGTATCAGAGTATCCAGCTTTTGAGGAATTTTGAAAGGAACTGGAACTGCCAATTAGTGAGTGTTTTCCTACATCCTCTTGATATATGTGTTTAAGTTTGGAGTCTATGCTTGTGCCATAAACATTTTCAAAGTGCAGCTTAACTTAACAGAAACTACTGTTACTCCTATCTGCTGTGGGTGCCACACACTTGAGCAATATTCCAGAATGGGACACACAAGTGATTTATAAGCAATCTTCCCAAGTATTCTACCAATAAACCGAAATCTACCACCTGTTTTACCCATTGCTGAGCCCATGTGATCATTCTATTTCATATCCCTACATAGTATTACACTCATGTATTTGTATGAGTTTGCTGATTCCAACAGTGATTTCACTGATATTACAGTCATAGTATACTACATTTTTTGTTTTGTTTTGTGAAGAGCACAATTTTACATTCCTTAACAGTTAAAGCAAGTTGCCAATCATTGCAGCACTTTCAAATCTTATCAAGATCCGAGTGCTTATTTATGCAGCTCCTTTTGGACAGTACTTTACTATAGATAACTACTTCATCTGGAAAAAGTCTGAAGTTATTATTAATAATGTCTGCAATGTCATTAATATATGACACAGACCACAAGGATCCCCAAACACTTCCCTAGGGCACACCAGAAGCTGCTACTTCAGCTGACAATGACTCTTCATCCAAGATAACATGCTGCATCCTCCCTACAGAAAAACCTTAATTCAGTCATAAATTTCACTTGATGCCCCCCATAATCATACTTTTGACAATAAGTGTAGATGTGATACTGAGTCAAATGCTTTTCAGAGGAGATCATGCTGCTTGAGACATCTCATGATGTTGGGGCTCAGAAAATACACAAGATTCTACAACAAATCAATGTCACGAATATTGGACAGTAGTTTTGTAAATCAATTCTATCACCCTTCTTGTAAATTAGTGTGACCTGTGCTTTCTTCCAACTACTGGGCATTGTGCTTTGTCCGAGGGATCTACAACAGATTATAATTAGAAGAAGGATTAACTCTGCCACAAATTCAGTATAGAATCCAATAGGGATTCCATCAGGCCCTGGACCTTTGTTCAATTCTAATGATTGGAGTTTTTTCTCAACACCACTGACACTAGTACTTATTTCACTCATCCTATCAGTGATCCAAGTATTAAATTATGGTAATTCTCCTGGGTTTTCCTTTGTAAAGGAACATTTGAAAACAGCCAAGCATTTCAGCTTTTGCTTTGGTACCATCAATTTCAGTTCCTATCTCATTCACAAGTTATTGAACACTTAATTTGATACCACTCACAGTTTTTACATTGAACATAAAGAAAACAGACAGTATGTGTTTCAGTATCAAGAGGACATGCAATTCTGACACATTAAGCTAAGGTGATAATTTACAACTAGTGTAACAAGCAAAAGGTTTTTAAGGATGCATGTTAGTTGTCAGTTGACGTGAAATGAATACACGAAGTTGCCCACAAAAAAATTGCCATCTGCTTGTTTTGCTCTTCAGATTCTATCATCTGTTTGTAACAGACAAAGTCTTGTGGTATGTATCATTTCTGTATGAACTGAGCGCATCTGCCAGCTGTTATGCATAGCTGAGAAAACATTACTTAGTATTTCACTAGCAGTTCTTATATGATTTTGGAACAACAAAAACTCAAAACATTTTCTAGGGGGAATAAAATCGTATAATAAATTGCCAAAGGAGGTGAAAATGGTTACTAAAATATACTTGTTTCAAAAGGCAGATATAATGCTCTCTATAAGTAAAGCATACTACACAATCAGAGATCACTTACAGGATTCAGAGTAGTGGTTAATAATGAAATGGGATAACATCATCACCCTATCACATCACAATACTGTATGCCTTTGCAAGAAAATCATGTATCAAGAGCATGAGTCGGTTTTATGAATTGACTGGAGTCGGTGCAAGGGGTATAGCTGCAAGTTTGTGATTTCAAAGGCCCTTGATTTGTGCAGTAATGAAAAGTAAAACTGTTTTTGTATCAAAGAAAATTATACAATGGGACCAATTGAATGAGGCAGAGCAGTTGTTAAGACACTAGACTTATATTTGCAATAATGGAGCTAGCTGTTTCTGGTCATCCTGATTTAAGTTTTCCTAAGTCACTTCAGTACTTGGAAAAAATGCCGATAGGATTCCTTCATCAAGACCATCCTATCCTCTTAAGGCAGCCTACTATATTCTGTATGAGCTATTTATTTTCATTGTGCTATTAAGACAGATCCTGTATAATTTAAAATTATCCTTGAATGAATGAATCCTCTAGAAAGTATGCCTACAATAGGGCCTACAACAGGAAACAAAAAATCGAGCGAGGTGGCGCAGTGGTTAGCACACTGGACTAGCATTCGGGAGGACGACGGTTCAATCCCGTCTCCGGCCATCCTGATTTAAGTTTTCCGTGATTTCCCTAAATCGTTTCAGGCAAATGCTGGGATGGTTCCTTTGAAAGGGCACGCCCGATTTCCTTCCCAATCCTTCCCTAACCCGAGCTTGCGCTCCGTCTCTAATGACCTCGTTGTCGACGGGGTGTTAAAAACTACCCACTACCCCAGGAAACAAAAATACACAATTAATACTTACAAAGACAGACAAATACGCTAATGTTTCTTCCACAAAGTCCAGTGAAATTGTGCTCATGAATGTAAGGAAAACTTTAAAACTATTTTAATTTGAAAGGTAATATAAACCTGTCACAAAACGTGTGAATGTTCAATACACTGAGGTGCATATATAATTCTGTGATACTCCTTGGGTTACTGTAGCCATACATCATCAAACAGAATAACCATTTTACAATATTTAATTACAATGACTGCAATACTGTACTATATTTGTACAGAAGTCACATTGTGCATAATACTGACATCATTTCATATTATTACATACACATCAACCTGTTCTGTTACAAAATTCATCAATTGAGGAGAAGAAGTTGGCCACCAGCAAATCCTTCGGGCTGCTCTTAATCTGAGCTTTATAAGTAGTTAAACCTTTTATGGTTCTGATAAGTTATTGAAAATGTATGTTCCTGAATAGCGGACAACTTTATATCTTTTAGATAAGTATTCTTCTTTCTAGTATTGATTCAATGAACTGGGTCGTTGGTTAGAAAAAAAGAGATGAAAGGATCAGTGACATTCATAACCTTTAATTGTCCTCCAGTCTCTAGCTGTTGGGGCCAGACTGTGAGCAGCAGCACACAATGGGAGAAGCAACCAGGTGGTGGGGGTGGAGGAGGCTGTGGCAGGAAGGGACAGGGATGACAGGGTAGTGGTTTGGGACAGTAAACTGCTGCTTGTGAGAGCATACAGGGATAAGGTGGAGAAAGGGTAGGGCAGCTAGGTGCAGTCAGGATGTTAGATGGAAGGCAGGAGGGAGGTGGGGGGTGGCAGAACAGGAGAGAGGTAAAGAGAATGTGTGGAATAGAGGGCTGTGTAGTGATGGAATGTGAATAGGGAGGCTCTGGATGGGTAAGGACAATGACTAATGAAGGTTGAAGCCAAAATGGTTACGGGAACATAGGATATACTGCAGAGTTAGTTCCCACCTGTGCAAGCCAGAAAAGCTGGCATTGGTGGGGGTTATGCAAATGGCACAGGCTGTGAGGCAGTCATTGAAATGAAGAATGTAGTGTTGGGTGGCATGCTCTGCAACAATGTGGTCCAGCCGTTTCTTAGCCTGTTTGTCTGTGACCATTCATGTGAACAGTCAGCTTGTCAGTTGTCACGTCCAAGTAGAATGCAGCACAGTGGTTCCAGCTTAGCTTGTATATGCCCTGCCTTTGATGAGATAGGTGATGCTTGTGACCAGACTGGAGAAGGTAGTGGTGGTGGGAGTATGTAGGAGACAGGATTGGGTGATTTTCTAGAAGAGACGAAACAGTAAGGTCATCGGTCTCTTCGGATTATGGAAGGAAGTCAGCCATGCCCTTTCAAAGGAACAATCACAGCATTTGCTTGAAGCGATTTAGGGAAATCATGGAAAATCTAAATCAGGATGACTAGACACAGGTTCAATCTATGAGACAGGCATCTGCGTCTATTACAAAGATGAGGCAATGGGTTGGAAACAGGGGTTTTGTAGGGACAGATGAGGATACTGTACAGGTTTGGTGGGCGGCTGAGTACTGCTGTTTGAGAGGTGGAGAGGATAGTGGGTAGGGCATTCCTCATTTCAGGGCATGATGTGACATAGTCGAAACCTTTGCTCCTGTCCTGGGTGGTACTGTATCACATGGAGGAATGCTCCTATGTCGCCGGATGGTGGGTCTTTGGGAGGTGGTGGTGACTGGAGGTATAAGGCATGGGAGATGTGTTTCTGTACACAGTTGGGAGTGCAAATTTCAAAAGGAAATATTAATTAACATATATTTTATATATACACTACCAGGAAAGAAACTGGTATGCCCTTTTAGAGGTTTCCAATTAACATTTATTGTGGCAACAGAGCATGTGGCGTACCTGAAATTGTTACATTTACAGATCAATAGCAGTAGCAGTTCTGAGGTAACATTTCTCTAACTATGCTAAAACAACCATATTGGTACGTGCTGTAGTCTCCATGGGCGGCAATGCAGGTGCTGACTTTGGCATCCAGTCAATCATGCAGATGGTGAATACTGTCCTAGGACAGATATCCTGTACCTTATCTCCTCAGTCACCCTCCACCTCCCAAAGTCCCACCATCCAGCCACAGAGAAGCATTCCCCTTGTGACTCGGTACCACTGAGGACTGGAGCAACTGAATCACAGTCTCCGCCAAGGTTTCAACTACCTCTCATTGTGCCCTGATATGAGGAATGTCCTACCTACTATCCTCCTTTCCACCCCTCCCACAGTGGTGTTCCACAGCCCACCAAACCTATACAATATCCTCATCCATCCCTACAAAATCCCAACTTAAAACATCTTGCCTCATATCCCTGTAACAGACCTAGATGCAAGACCTGTTCCATGCATCCTCCCACCACAACCCACTCCAGCCTGGTCACAAGCACCACCTATCCCATCAAAGGGAGGGCCACCTGTGAAACCAGACATGTGATCTACAAGCTAAGTTTAAACCACTGTGCAGCATTCTATACAGGCATGACAACCAACAAGCTGTCTGTCCGCAAGAATGGCCACCGATAAACTGTGGTTATGAAACACTGCCCAACACAATGTTCTTCATTCCAATGACTGCTTCACAGCCTGTGCCATCTGGATCCTCCCCACCAACACCAACTCTCCTGAAAAGTGCAGGTACGAACTCTCCCTGCAATATATAAATTCCTGTAACCCTCTTTCGTTAGTCAATGTCGTTTCACATCCAGCTGCTTCGCTGTTCCCATTCCTTCCCCACACAGTCCTCTATACCACCAATGCACCCACAGTCTTCTTATTACTCTCCTTTTCCACTACCATCCTCCCACCACCCACCCTCCATTTAATCTACTGACTGCACCTAGTTGCCCTATCCTCTCTCCACTTCATCCGTGTACACTCCCACAAGCAGAACTTCACTGTGCCCCACCACTATCCCTTCCATTCCCCGCTCCAGCCTCCTTAACTTCCACCACCAAGTTGCTTCTCCCATCAAGTGCTGTTGCTCAAAGTCTGGCCCTAGCACTATGGTCATGGGTGTATGAGTTTTGTGTGTGTGCTGTCTATTTTCAATGAAGGCCTTGTTGGCTGAAAGCTCCCTTTCTGACAATCTTTTTGTTGTGCCTATCTGTGAGTCAGCATCTCCACCACAGAGTGAGTAGCAACCATACTTTTCATAAAAATATTATGTACAAGTTAAATATTGGGCACCCCCACCCTTGCATTTTTCAATAAGGGCAGAAGTAAACTAGCCTTCACTACTAGTCAACTTTTTATTGCAACCAGATTTTCTGATTTCATTTTCTATGGCCTTGTCAACTCACAATCACAATGTCACCTTCCCACCTAACCTAGACTTCGGGCTGCACAACAGATCACTCTGTCACCACAACCAAGATTTCATGGTGGCTCCAATGCCACACTTTAATCCAATAGTACTATCAGCATCACATTACAAGACTGCACCATATGGTGACTGCTGTGCAGAAGGAAACCTACACAGTGTTAGGCAAATGATTGTTTTTCAGTCCTTACAGAGGTGGGGGAAAAGTACTAGCAATAAACTTCATAATTAAATATGCTGGACATTACATTCCAGTTTCATCAAAAATGCAACCAAATAAATTCACATTTTCAGAATGAGTGAAAGATGATGAAGATTTGAAATAATGTGATTGAACAGTACCCATGCATACTGATTTGCAGCCTTCATATCTACACACACTTTAAAAGAAAATGAGAAATATATTTGTCAGTTACAGAGGAAGTCATTGTCAGTTTATTCTTTTGTGTGCTACATATCTTCTTACATATTGCTAAAGAATATTTTGAACTTCTAAGCATCAAGCTGGCATCAATTACAGGAAATTGTGTTACCCTGCTTTAAAATATGGTATAATCATAGTCACAACCATGAAATTGTAATTTCAACTAGTGCATGATAATGCACCATCTGACAAGTGGAAAATTCACAACACCAACACCTCAATTTTTTTGCAAGAAGCCACTGCATATTACTGGTAAGTCTTCCAAGCTATTCCACAGTATTTTTAATTAGTACCTTACTTTGATTCCCTTAGTTTTCAAAGTTCAGGGTTTAGAACTCTCATAATATATCTCAAGTCAGATTAGAAACTGGGAAATATAAACTCTTTACAAACCATATATTATATTAAGATACCAGCTAATTATTACTGTTACATTATTCCTCATTCACAAATGCTGATACACTTCATTTTTGCAATCCACAACCATTCGGCTGCATAAAGGCATTTTCTCTAGCCTACATCAATTTCTGCTTGAAATGTGTTCTTAATTGACAGTTTAAGTTACAAACACAAATGAGGAACTCTGATTGGATCTCTACTCACTTTGTGATCGGATCACATAGCCTACCATTCTATTGTTCAAGAATGCCTACAACATCTCTCTACATTGCACAACAAAGAAGATGTGAGCAGTTTATTCAAAATCCTTGTGTATAATATTTCAAATAAATGACGAGACATAACAATTAATACAATTTATAACACAAGAATTTGTCCTCATGATTTACTTCAGACCATTGTGTAACACCTTTACACAGAAACTGAAACCCAACAGAATGCTATAAGATCAAAGGACAATTAGTTTTATCAGTCATGTTATAAAGGCTGAAACACAAGTCATATTAAGGAGAACTGAAAATAAATGTGAGGAAAAGGCTGGGGGGAGACCAGTTTGGATGCAGAAAGGATAAAGAAACAAGAGATGCCTGAGACTATCAGAGTGTGGTAGAAGAATGAATAATAGAATGAACAAGGTGTGTATTTGTTTTATCAACTGGAAGAAGGCATTTGACACAGTCAGGTGGAGTATACTGTTGTGCATTTAAAAATGTTGGTGTAGAGGGTAAACACAGAAGGTTAATACAAGAGATGTACACAAATCAAAAAGTGACAGAGTATGAGAAGATGAAAGAGATATGCATTGGAAAGGGTGTAAGGCAAGGATGCTCACAGTCACCAGAGCTGTTCAACATATGTCAAGAACTGATAGGTAAGGACTCAAGAGGCACTTTAAATGGAGGAGAAAGGTTAAAGACTATAAAATATGCAGATCAAGTAATGTTGGCAGAGCTACAGCAGATAACGAAGAGTACTGCATGAAGGATGTGAGGACGGTGAAATGAAGATAAGTATACAAATGACAGTAGCGATGAGATTGAGCAAAAAAGAAACTCCAGCCAACATTTTCTTAGACAGAAAAAAGATGCACCAAATGAATGCCTTTCTAAAACTGGTAAGTCTATTAATGCAGAAAGGAATCTGTATAAAAGAAACAAGCAGGATAAGCTGTACAGAAGACTTGAGGGGAATATCTACGAGCAAGAGAGCATTAGGAAAGATGAAGCAGTTATTTGCATCTAGAATTCCAATACCTACAGATATGGAAAAGATATGCTAAATTTGTCTGGAGTTTATTGCTACAGCAGTGAATTATGGACAGTTACAAAGACAGATATTTAGAAAGTTTTGAAATATGGTTTAAAGTGAATAGACTGAAAGACTTAAGAATAAAAAACTAATGATGCAAATACAGGAGAGGGAAGATCAGTGGACGTGATTAGGAGAAAATCTCATTTGGGAATTGTCTGCAACAATATAGAAAAAAAGGGAAAGAGTCAGGGGGAGATGAAGTACACAATTGGAAAGATGGATGACAAACAAACAGATGAAGGAAGGTGCTCATATCAGGACAAGATGGAGTGTATCCAGTTGAAATACGTCATGAGACAGATACACTAAAGAAGTGTTGATTGAGACTTATAAAACCAATCAAACAACTCATCTCTCTCCATAGTGCACTTTTAGAACTTAGTAATTTGTAGTTGTTCTACATCGTTCAAGAAATTAAACAGGCCAATTTCCATAGTTGTTGCAATTACACAGATAATAATTAACACTTAATCTAATACAAATACTCTTTATTTATCCTGATCTTTATGTTTTACAGCATGAATAAAGTAATTTATGCTTTGACTTGGACAAGAATACCACGAATTATTTAAGATGTTGTATAAAGCACCTTGTGTACTTTTCACAACACATCCGTTGTCTTCCAAACTCCTTTCAAGTTCTGTTGGTGTAATAAATTTCTCCCATTCATGTGTTCCTTTCGGCAAAAGTCCAAAAACATATTCCGCTGCCCAGATTCCAAATACTCTTGACAGAAGAGTACGATTTACTGTCGTGATGAAAATGGATCCACCAGGCTTGAGCGCTTTACAGCAATGTGATACAAACAGCTTATAATCTGTTGCGTGTTCTGCCACCTCAGAAGCGATAACAGCATCGTAATGCTCAGGCTCTTTCTCTGCGATTTCTTCGATAGAAGAGCACAGGTATGTAAGAGTCTTAAGGTTTTCGTCTAATTCTAAATGGGACTGCGCTGCAGCTATAATATCACTGCAAGGATCGACAGCTGTCGTCATCGCACCCATTCGTGCTATTTGTTCAGACAAAATACCAGCACCGCACCCTACGTCTAGTATCTTCAGATCTTTTAAGATTAGACTGCTATCAATTTTCAAACTGCGGTTAACTGCCGTCAAACCGTTCACAATAAATGGCACTCTTATTGAATTGAATGAATGGAGAGGTTTCAAAGGACCTTTTGCATCCCACCATTGGTTTGCCAGTTCTTTAAATTTCCTCATTTCATTATCACTAACTGTTGAAGGATTTGTACACATGTATGCACGAGGTAAATAAATACCTCTAGCCAAACACACGCTCCTTGTAAACATATTGTCGAGCCTTTGGAGAAAATACAATTCTTATCGACTTATAACACTTGACTGTCGTTCGCGAATGACTACATTAACTATAATGCACATATCGTCTACATTTCGGGTGTCCGACGGCATGAGCGGTAAATAGAACTATTTATGTAACACAAAAACGAGACGGTAGATGTCAAAGAGTCACTTAGGATGAGCTTCGAAAGAAAATCCCAAAGAGGTATACAATGTTATTTATTTAGGTAGTTTGAAAAATCTTTGGTTTCGAAGGTCTTCGATTGAAAGCTGGAGGATGCACGTCATGTATGTATTGAATGGTGGGAGACACAGATAACGTTTTTGAGTAGTTCGTAATAGTGACAGTCGTGCTAGGATATTTCCACAGTATGCTCCATTCCCCTTACTCCAAAAGGTTCAAGAAAATTGACCATGACAGTTACATTCTCCCTCGTTTCGATAATGAATATGATATCTCGTTACGTGGTAGACGTGCCGAGCTGAAGACCATTCAAAACGGTTTTTGACTCCGCAATATCTTAATTATCTGCAAATCAAGATGTCTATGCTGGTTCTAAACAACTATGCTCAATAAAGCCTGGTTTACACAAAACAAAAGTGTCGACATAGCTAGCTGCTTACTGCAGTTGCATGTTTGAACTCCCAGTTTTTAGTGGCGCAATTTAAGAGGCGCAACTTGCGTCATGCGACAAAAAGTTCAACTTATTTGACTGTACTTTGTTGCGTAAGTTTACTTCCACACCTGTTCCTGTTGGCAGTATTTCGAAACACGAGCTTTCTGCCGTAGTTATCGTGAAGTAACTGCTGCTGCACTCCATTTTAGTGTGTTTTCATTTTATTACTGAAAAAATGAAAACAATGGTCGGCAAGTACACTTTTGCAGGTTCTGGAACTACAAGAACATCAAACCATTTTCTGCAGCAGCAGTGTGTGTGTGTGTGTGTGTGTGTGTGTGTGTGTGTGTGCAAACCAATGACATATCCCACAATCTTAAAAGAGTTCTCGGATGAATGAATAAATAAACTTTATATATGTCACCAAAAAGTGAGTTATATGAACTACGTGACTTGTGAGACATAGCATTGTATAAATTCTGGATTATATGCAGGAAATAGTTCACGAGTGTAATGTGGTTGCTGTCAAACTAAAATCTAGTTGTTCAAAATGTCTATATCGACGAATATAATGAGGTTCTAAAATCTCGTGAGAATGGTTTGTCTGTAGATGATATTTATTGCCAGCTATTGGTCAGTTTGCCATTCCAGACAGCTTTTCGTCTATGAGTGCTATTTCTTTTATAAATATGCTTGTGGCTCCCGATTTACACATGTGCGAAATCTATTTTCGGATTCGACTTTTAGGTTTCGCTTTCCTTGTATTTAACTCTTGTCACAGCTCTAATGCAATAATCTGCACTATAACAATCATATCCATCCATATTATGTCAACTGACGACATATTGACAGCTGTGCAACTACGAATAATTTGTGGGGTCCTGTGTGAACAATAGCTCACGATGTCATTACAGAAAGCATCAAGCTGTGGCACCACATTAGCTGCTGTGTGAACCTAGCTTAATACAAGAATATTGGTTTTTATCCCCCTTCAGGTATTGCTATGACATTTTCCATCGCAAGGACACTAGATATCACGCACATGCACCATGGGTGCACATAGCATATGTCGATCTGTTGATAATCCTGAAGAGAGAAAACTTCATCTCATTTTTGCATACTGTACATCGACATGTGTATGAACAAACTGGTAAAGAATAGTCCTACTGTAGGCCTCTGTAACACTCACTCATTCGTTTTCATCTTCAATATGAAGTCAGGGATATGGAGTGTCAAGTCATATGTGAGGCCATATGGAACTGAAAACAGTAATTAAAAGTAAATAGTTCTTTCATAATAGTATGTTCACATGTTTTAGTAAATAACTTTGCAACATTTTATACTACTCCAGTGTATGTTACCTAGGCTACATTTTGTTTTATGAACAAAATCAGTTTATATTCGTGTGGCATCTAAATGAGTTGCAAAGAAATGGTGCTTCAATTATTAACTTTCACACAAGAAGATTATTGCATGCAAAGGTATAATCCTCTGAAGTTAGAGTTAACTGGATCTCGGGGTCCACTGGGACATCAAATTGATAAACAATTCAAGAGGGAAAAATAACTTATTCTTACCATAAATCCGTTTCCTTAGGTTGGCTGCAGTGTTTGGGTTAATATTGTTACTGTGTGTTTCCAACATTTGAAGATACTGTAAAGAAAGTGAAATCCACTCGAAAGAGGAATTTTATCTCAGATACAAATTTTTCTCAAGTTTTATTTACTAATAGTACACAATAATATTTAAGAACCTTCAACATCACAGCGCGTCAGCAATCGTTGGTTAATATATTAAAAAACTAAAAACCCAGCTCGATTGCGAATAAATCACCTAGTGTTAAGTGTTAACCCAAGTTTCGGCGTAGATAACTACACCTTCTTCAGAACAACAATAAAACGCAAAGGTGCTTAAGAAGACCTTTGTCAATGATTAAAAGAAAGCATAGCTATACATTTATAAACGAAAGAGAAAGGAAAACACAAACAGTACATATGTACAAAGTCAAAACCACTACTTAACTTAATGGTGTACGCTCCACCTCACACCAGCCTATGTTCGATGGGCCATGACCCGCCATAAACTGCAGCTACAAACAGTCGCTCACTTACAAGCCTGAACTGCTGTGTGTGAACATGCACAAGACAAGGGAAGTTACTTGAATGTGCATGCACATATGAATACAAGAAAGTTTATCCATTGATTGGGGCTAAATATCCCATACATATATTACTCTCCAAAAAGGTTTCGCATCTTTACTTTGTTCTTCATACTTGTAAATCTGATGATCTGGGGATTATCACATGCGCGCGCTGATTGGCGAGTGTGGTTGGTCAAGCTGTTCATCTTCTTTCTTTTTATCCTCATTTTTCTTTTACGATGAAGGTGATTTTAGCCCGTTGAACACCTCACGTTTTATCCCTATCTCTTTATTACCGCGACGTCTTTAGATTACGTCCCCTCAGTCCCCCCCCCCCCCCCGCCCTCCCAGGCTAACTATTGGCTTTAGATATAGTGTTTAAAAGTTCTTCCTGTTGTCATAGGTAGCTTCATATATAAGTTACTTTACTAGCGTAAGCAACCATGTGAGGTTATTTTTAGATTTCATCTCCTATTTATCTCGTCTCTTGTTCTACCCATTTCATTTTCTGTTATACGTTGATCCACGGTTGGGAATTATGGGTTATTTAGCACTTACCCATGGATAAAATTTCTCGTATTCGTATGCTCATGCGCGTTCAAGTATCTTCCCTCATCTTACGCATGTGCATACATAACGGTTCAGGCTTGTAAGTGAGCAGCCGTTTGTAGTTGCAGTTTATGGTGGATCATTGCCCATCGAACATAGGCCGGTGTGAGGTGGAGCGTACACCATTAAGTTAAGTAGTGGTTTTGACTTTGTAGATATGTATTGTTTGTGTTTTCCTTTCTTTTTCGTTTATAAATGTATAGCTACGGTGTTCTTTTATTCATTGACAAAGGTCTTCTTAGGCACTTGTGGGTTTTATTGTTGTTCTGAAGAAGGTGTAGTTATCTACGCCAAAACCTGGGTTAACACGTAACACTAGGTGCTTTTTTCGCAATCGAGGTGGGTTTTTAGTTTTTAAATATATTAACCAACAATTGCTGACATGCTGCGATGTTGAAGGTTCTTAAATTCTTATCAGCCGAGGTGTCAGATGCAGTAAGTAGATACTTAGATGTTATTCAGAAAAGAGCTAAGGCAAGCATGGCTATTGACTTTATTAAACAGTGTAGAGTACTCAACCTCTCCTCAAGTTTTATTGATGGTTTCATAGGTACATCCTGCCGTAAAATGCCAATCCTTAGAAAGAAGCTGCATTACCAGGTTTTTAATGCTGGAATCTCCAATTTATATGCCAAGAAAGATATTTTGAATGAAAGAGCACATATGATGTACTTAGAAATTTCCAAATTTTATTCTGTTCACTTTAACTATCAAATAAATGCTTTTTGGTTTAGGGCAAACGAGTGGTTGGCTCTACAAATAAAAGAGATTGCCAACAGACATGACAAAAAATTGCTAACTTAATGGAGAAGCAGGATCGTGCTAACAAAATGACTCCCACTAATTTTACAGCTGAACCTAAAAAATTCTTTGACTGGGTCATTAATAAGACAGAATTTGTATTTTCGCCCCAAGAGGAGTCTGTCCTCTCTAAAGGATTAAAATTTAATTCCGAGCCTAGCACTGCAAATCCGAAAGTTCTAGAAGGCACAATAGTTGACTTAAAAATCGGTCTAGATTACGCCAAAATGCCTAACGAGAAACAAATCCGATTGGCTTATGAGGCCTACATAATTATGAGTAAGTTCGCACACAGTGCATATAAAGAGGATAACACAAATAAGGTTTTAAAGAGTATTAACCGCAAACTGATACAAAACGATGCCATAGTCACTAGAGACAATAAGGGAAACTCCGTAATTCTATCCACAAAGCAAGAATACATAGACAAGACCGAAGCTTTTTTCAATGACAAGGAGATAGTTATGCTTAACAAAGACCCAATTATTACTCTCCAAAACGAAATTAGAACAGGGATCCAAAATACTAAAAATTCGATAGGAGAGTTCCGAAAGAAGGGGCTGATAAAAATGTATACCAAGCCCCCTAAATTGAGAAGCCAGTTTAAAGTTCAAAAATAAAATTACCCAATTCGTCCTATCGTTGACAGTACGGGAAGTGCCAATCATAAGCTGGCGAAATACTTGCATACTAAGAGTAAAGAAAATTTCGTTCTTAATAAAAGCTATTCCATTAAAAATTCCATTCATTTAGCTACCAGTTTACGCGAGGTACCTTGTTCTGAAGATTCTAAACTAGTATCGTTTGGAAACTACGTGTGTTCGTTTACCTCACCCCTCATGGTAATGTACATGTGCGTCAGTGAAAAAGACCAATAAAAAGGTGTTAGCATGTGGACGTAATGTGCTGTTCCAGTCTCTTCTGTACCTAAGGTCCATCACCATTCCCTTTGGATCCCTACGTAATTCGGTGCCCTCTGGTACACACGATCGAACAGCGGAGGAGTGGTACTCAAGTGTCAACTTTAGGTTACAATATCTCCAGATGTAATTAGCTTTTTACAATGAAACAAACGGCACTGATTACGTATTTGTTTATATGTTCAGATGTGCCAACAAAAATAACGGGTTTCCATTTTAAAAAAACGTAGGTTTTGTTAAAAAACATACTTCCCTGCAATTTTTTATGGTTTGTATTAACCAGTTACACTAGCCCCTCTCCTCACGTTCGGTCTGTGGAATCGATTAGTCAGTATTTGACGTGGTTTACGAAGTATATCCAGGGTTACGTTAGGTGACTCACCCTGTATAAGTTTCTTTACTAGCATAAGCAACCATGTGCAGTTATTTTTAGGTTTCATCTCCTATTTAGCTCGTCTCTTGTTCTACCCATTTCATTTTTTGATATACGTTGATCCACAGTTGGGAATATATAGGCTATTTAGCCCCGACCCATGGATAAACTTTCTCGTATTCGTATGCTCATGCACATTCAAATAACTTCCCTTGTCTTGCACATGTGCATACATAGCGGTTCAGGTTTGTAAGTGAGCGACCGCTTGTAGCTGCAGTTTATGGCGGGTCATGGCCCATCGAACATAGGCCGATGTGAGGTGGAGCGTACACCATTAAATTAAGTAGTGGTTTTCACTTTGTTCATATGTACTGTTTGTGTTTTCCTTTCTTTTTCGTTTATAGATGTATAGCTATGGTGTTCTTTTAATCATTGACAGAAGTCTTCTTAGGCACTTGTAGGTTTTATTGTTGTTCTGAAGAAGGTGTAGTTATCTACGCCGAAACCTGGGTCAACATTTGACACTAGGTGCTTTTTTCGCAATCGAGGTGGGTTTTAGTTTTTTAACAATTTCATTTCTTTGTTGTTTATTGTTTTAAGAAATTGTATGTGAAGCCATTTTCCCGCCATTTTGGACATTATTGATAAAGTGAAGTTGGTGTTAGCTGGATGAGTAAAGTTTGGGATTAAGTGGACACATCCAACTAACTTCACAAAATTTATGATGAAAGAAAACATATTTATACGAACATGAAATAAATGGTACATTCTAAACTCTGCAATTTTTCGAGATGAAAACCATTTTCTTTTTCTTTTTCTTTTTCTTTTTCTTTTTTTTATAATTTTACTGCCTTTCTTTCAGAAGATGCCTAGATAACATATTTGCACAACACAAAATAGGTCTTATTCTGCAGAAGACTTACTGCAGAAAATGCTGTGAAGTCAATAACAAATGGAGGGATAACAGACCGTCAAGCTGCAGTACACAGTGGAGTTGCCTGTAGTACACTGAAACGCTGTGCCAGGAAACTCAGATTGTTGAAGACATCTCAACATTGAACTTTCGTCCAAAAATTAACATTTACAAATTTTTACAAGGGATGAAGATCGTCAGCTGGTAGATTATATTAAAACGCTGTGATATCCTTCTTTATGTCATCTTTGCACCATGTGTGATGTCAGCTCAATGGTCTTATTGCTTGGAGAGTGCACTCAAATGCCTTCTTAGGAATTCTGCGCAGATGATTGCATTGTCCTATTTGTTCATTAACTGATAAGTTTCAGTGTTCTTTCGAACTCTCCAGATGTCATTGTGCAACACAGATCCCCAGATTTTTCTTATCACTTTTCTTTCGAAAGAAAAGTGATGAGAAAAATCTGCAAATCAGTGTTTATCTTTCTTTCTTGGTAAGCATCCAGCTTTCTGAACCATACGGTACCACTCAGGAAAGGATGGTGTTATATGCCTTCATCTTTGTGGTGATTGACAAAGCTTTGCCGGCCGCGGTGGTCTCGCGGTTCTAGGCGAGCAGTCCGGAACCGTGCGACTGCTACGGTCGCAGGTTCGAATCCTGCCTCGGGCATGGGTGTGTATGATGTCCTTAGGTAAGTTAGGTTTAAGTAGTTCTAAGTTCTAAGAGACTAATGACCACAGCAGTTGAGTCCCATAGTGCTCAGAGCCATTTTTGACAAAGCTTTACTTTTGAGTGGGCTGCTTAGACCATACAGATCTCTTCATCCTGAGGCTGTTCTCTCGTTTATATCCTGTGTTATGATATTTTTTACTGCTGAAGCGCGATCCAAAGTATTTAACTAGTGAAATTTTCTGAATCTAGAATGGTGTTCAGTTTCAAAGTGTTTATGACTCGACCTGTTTCCATATATTCTGTTTTCTCTTGATTTGTCAAAAGTACTATTTTGCTGGCACTGTGCCCGAGAGATCTGTACATGTTCTTCAGCTCTTTTTCTCTTTCACTGAGTAAGACTACATCATGTGTGCATGCCAAGAGCTTTACTTCACTGTATTCGAATCGTAGACCGTTATGTAGCTGTCAATTACTCTCTACAACACTTTCTCCAATGCAAGGTCGAAGAAAACACATGAAAGAGCATGTCCTTGTTGTAAGCCTGTTTTGATTGGGAAGTTAGGTGATATGGATCCTTTGATTTCGCTTCTGCCTGTGAGCCATCTATGCACCAATGTATCATCCTAATGACTTCACTGGGTATCCTAAATTCTCTTAATGCGTTATAGAGGCTACTTCTGTGGACACTCTCTTAGGCTCGCTGGAAATCAGTGAACAGGCTGGGAATGTTTTTGTTAAATTCCCAGTATTTCTCGAAGATTTGCCCTAAGTAAACACATTGTCACTTGTGGAATGATTTGGATGAAATCCAGTCTGGTACTCTTCAATACTGTTTTCTGTGTAAGGCTTAATTTTGGCGAAAATTATCATTGACAAAACTTTGTACGCTATGTTCAGCAAACTGATAGCTCTGTAATTTCCACATTCCATTTTGTTTCCTTTCTTGTGTATGGGGCAAATTATTGCTGTTTTCCAGTCTTCAGGCACTGTTTCAGTTTTCCAGATCATTTTGATAAGAATATAAATTCCTTTTTGTAGTTTGTTTCCCCCCTCTGTTAACATCTCTGCTGACATCAGAGCCTTGCCTGCAGCCTTGTTGCTTTTCAGCTTTTGAATGGTATATACCACTTCCTGTTCTGCAATGCTGTATTCGTCAGTATTACTGCTGTTACTATCGATCATTGCATAGTTGAATGTTATGTGAGGTTCAGTGCAGTTTAACATTTCCGAGAAATATTCTTTCCATCTTGCTAGAATATCTTCCAGTTGTAGTAGCATGTTTTAATTGTTTGTTTTATGAATAGGTTTTCACTTTCATAACATCTCTCACTGCTCTTTGCATACTGCTCTTTGTATACTGAAACAGTTCTTTGAGTCTCTGTTCCTGCTCTCCACTTCTGTAGCCTCCAAGACTCGAGTTAGATATTTCCTTTACTCTGTTCATAGAACTCTTGCTCTCTCCCTTCTCACTGTGTTGAAGGTCTCTCTCCTTTCCTCACTTTCCACATTATGCAGCTGACTTTTTTCCTCTTTTCCACTATTCTCTGACAGTTTTTGTTGGACCATTTCTGTTTCTTCAGTTTCTTTTTCTTGCCCAATGTTTTCTGTGCTGCATATTTTACTATTGTCTTCATTCTTTCCCAAGCCCTCCCAACACTGTTCTCCTCCCTACGTCTTGCAATGCTGTAAACCGATTCTTTATTTCAATCACATATGTTTCTTCAATAGACAATTCCTTCAGTTGCTCTACATTGAGCTTAAGTTTTGGTATGTATTTTGGTTGTTGATTCCAAATCGTCTTGATTTACAACTTTCATGCTACTGGGAGGTGATCTGAGCTACCATTTACTCCTCTGTACGTTCTGACAGACATCCCTTATGAATGTACTGCGTCTTTAGTGTGCCATAATATGGTCAACCTGATTTACAGTTTTGCCATCTGGAGGGTACCATGTATCTTTGTGAATATCTTTGTAAGGGAACAGCATTACAAATTCTCATGTTCTTTAACAATGCAAAGTTGATCATTTTTAATTCATTTTCGTTGGTTGTGGTTGAGTGCTTGTTATGTTTTCCTGTTATGAGGGTGAACATATCCTCTTTATCTATTTTTCTGTTAAAATCTCCAAGGGAAATTGTTATATTTCTTGATGGAATAGTTTCGACTATCCTGTCTAGGTCTTTATAGCATTCATTGTTCTCATCCTCAACTGAATATTCAGTCAGTGCATGAACTTTTATGAATGTTATATCGTACCACTGGTGTTTGATTGTCATATAAGAGATTATTTTGTTAATGGGATGGAATTCTTTAACCATACTAACAATCTTGTTCTTGACAGAAAAGCCAAAACAAATTCGTGCTGTTTTTGATCTCCCTCATACAAAATGACACATTTATCCTCCATATGTATCCCTTCTCCAAGCCACTTAATTTCCTGTAGAGTTACAATGTCTGTCTTGTATATTTTTAATTCAGATGTCCAATTCGCTGCTGCAGCTCGTTTATTAACACTGCAAACTTTCAATGACATGAATGGGAAATCCCATTTCTTTTTCCATCTCATAAATTCCTGTTCCATAGCCTAAGTCTGTTTCCTTAAGGTACCATTTTTTTCAGTTGTGTAAAACCTAAGTGAAATACTGCAAAACTGAATATGCTTATAGTTTCTGTGCGTGTTTTTCTCCAGATTGAAGAATAAAAATTTTCAAGGGAAGAAAAAAAAGGTTCAGTTAACCCCAACTTATAGGTCCAGTTAACCCCAACTTCCCCTAGTAACTGGGAAGTAATCAAGAAGGAATGGCAGAAAAATGAAACACCAAGGACACCTTCAACAAAAAGACTGCAGTTTGAGGTAAAGTTGAAGTGGACAAAGTCTGTGATAATAACCACTAATATGTGTAGGAAACACTGATATTTGATTTTACCAAGCTGAAGCACAACTTTATATCTCCTGCAGAACAACTAAAGCTAAGAAATTCAATTATTTAGGATTCTGTTTGAATTATTGATCTGTATGTATTGAGATATGTAAAAATTCTATGATAATCCATTTATCTGGAACTATCTGTTTTTTTGCGTATTTAATTAGCTGTCTTTTAAAACGGACGAAGAAAAAAATGCTGTGCCTGAAAGTCGGCATGCAATTTCTCATCTAGATTCAAGATAAAAGTTTATCTAGCAAAACTGGATAGGCTGCATTTTGAAAACACTGAAAGTTATATTGTTTCTCATTGTAAGATCTGTGCCGTGATAATAAATGGACTGCCACAATGAAACTTGCACTGTTGTAATCCGAAGGCAAAGCTGCACTGTAATAATAATTAATTGTCGTAATGTAAAGGGAAGTGTTTCATACTGTAAAAGTTAACAATCTGACTGTAAGAATTTTGAAGAGTATAAACTGCCTGAATAATGAACTTTGACATGAAATCTACGATAATTGGTTTTGTAAAACTAATCACAGTTCCTAGAACTAAACCTGATACACAACACAGAAAAATCTAACTGTCTCTGAATGACATAAGTCGGATCTGCTTGAATAAAAAAAAACATCAAAATATTTTGTCCTGACCTCTATTCTGCACAAATCTGGATAACACATCACAGTACTGTTCTGTCTTGTGCCCCACTATGCTAAAGCTGCAAGTTATTATATCTGCACAGAAACACTCGTGAGGTACAATGAGTTCTCTGTTAGTTGCAAATCGAACTATTTTTGGAACACAATTGGTTTCTTTTCTACTTTTGTAAAAAAACCATGATCAATTAAAAATTGTAAGAGAATGGTAGGTGAAAAACGGTGCTGCAATAATAAAAGACTGACTTCAAAAAATTACTTTATAATTCCTCTTCACGCAAATAAAAGATTCCATTACGCTTCCTCCTTCTCAGATCAGTTACCATCACATAATCATCTTAATTAAACACATCGACAAATTGAGACTTTAGACTTGAAACATAACATTACATCTGCTTCCTCACTTTAACACACTATCTGCTCCTGCACTTTCACACACAACCAAGATAATAACCTAACTTCTGCGATACGGTTTTACAACATTGCTCTCTCATAATCGATTCAGATACCAAAATTATGCATGACACCTATCAACACACGTATGAAAACGAAGAGCTGGCAACACTGTCATACTGTGCAGTGCATCAGAGTGTACAGAAGAACATTTATCACCCCACATCACCATACTAGCTGCTGTAGCTCACTGAGTAGACTGCTGGGACATGAACCCCACATCCACCATTGAGCTATTGTTTGACTCCTTATCAGGTTCCATTCTTATTTTTGAAATGCCCATTCTATAGTTCTCATCGTTTATAAGTAGGAAACCATTTTTTCACCTGACAATTGCCTGTCACATGACAGTGGGATCCATTAACGGGCATGCGTGTGCCTGCTAACTACACAGTGTACAACCATAACTGGGCCCCTCAGTTCATGTAGGGTGGCTTCCCAATGGAGTACACAAATGATGAATACATTGATATGTGTTTCATGCTGGTGTATCCAATAACCAAACTGCTGCTGCTGCTTGTGTGGACGTTGCACAGTACCCTCAAAGACGCTATTCCAATAAGAATGTATTTGTCGCCTGAAGCCAGTACCCTTCAAGCATAAGTACTGGGCACAGGTTATCCAAGCACTAGCTGTACACCACAAACAAAGAATGTTATTCTTGAAACTATTTAATAGTCACCTTAGCGAAGTACCTGTGATATTATAAGGCACTTCCAGATATGTCAAAGAATGGTTGTTGAAGTATTGCATAATGAAGAACTACATCCATATAATTAGAAGTTAACACCAATGGCCAGAAGACCACATTTAATAAGAACAGTTTGGCTAATGGCTTTTGTACCAAGTGGAAGATTATGAACATTTTTCAAGTAATGTGATCTGGACTGATGACTCTAGCATCAGTACTGAAGATCTTTTCAGCCTTCACAACATCCATTAGTGGTCAAAACATAGCCAAACTGTCACTCGTGAATGTGGCTTTCAGGCACCCTTGACATAAACCTGTTGGCTGGAATCTTGGGAGTAGTGCTCTTCGGCCTTTACCTATTGCCAGACGAGTTGAATGCATCCCTGTATCATATCTTTCTTTGCAATATTTTGCCTGATGCATTAGAAAACGTTCCACTTGGTGTTCAGTGACAGCTGTAGCAGCTATGGTTTCAGCACGATACAATACTGTCACACTTTTAAATGAATGTGTGTAGCTGTTTAAAAGAAGCATTTCCAGAGAAATGGATTTTTCGAGAATGTGCAGCGTTCCAGCCTCCATGTTGCCTGGACCATAGTCCACTACATTTTTATTTGTTGGGACACTTAAAGGAAAATGTTTATACTACTCCACCAATGGGTGTACAAAATCTATTAGCTTATGTGCATGGTGCTTTGGTAATAATGGATGCGAGTGTGTTGTGTTGGGTCCAGCAAAGTATGAACCAGCGAATGGTGAAGTATTTGCAAATGCAAGGTGACCACTTTGAAAATATTCTCTAAAGTGAACATTTTTGTAAGTGTACGTAATACTAATCAATAAAATGAAAGATTTTCCTTAACTGTGGTTAGTGATCTGCTAAACGACAGCTGCACAATTGCAGACACTGATAACAAGTTTTTTGTTGGTACAGGTAACCCATGTTTGAAAAAATACTTGGCAGATAGCCTACTGTTTCTAAGAAAATTTTTCAAAAGGGGTGTGACAAAATTTAACTTCGTTCTTTGACTCCAAAATAAGTTTTCACCGTTGTCAACTAATTTAAAAATAAATATTCAAGTGGTTATGATGAAAGCAATATAAAAATAAGTAAATGTTGTTCAGCAGAGCATTGTAATGTATTGAGTTACTTACACAGCGAATCTTCTACAAATTAATATTTACTCAGACAATGAGAAACATCCTGATGTCAAGCTGCTTCAAAAACAAAGACAAAACATAACTAAAAAATTATCAACTCATTACATTATTTTCAGTGTTCTAAAAATTTTTCGAGAAGTTCAAATACAATAGATGCTACATACACTTTGCACAGGAAATCATACTCTATAGGGAAGACTGTGAATTTAAAAAAAACTGTCCATTGAACAGACTGTATTTACTTTGGTAAACCATATACTATAATCAATAAATAAGAAATTGCTACTAGTAGGAAAATTTTGTGACCTTTATAACACTTTGATTGTGTATGCAGGTGTCTGTAAGTAGGGGTAACAAGGGCATTTGCCTTCTCTCCTTGCCCTCCTGTAATCTGAAGCACTGAGGTGTTATTCATTACTCATTTCTCACACTCTTTTAGAGGTGAGAGGATAATCATTAATCCCCTGGAATATATTAAGTTTCGTATGTCACCTATAAAATTTAGTTCTTGTTGCATGACATGTTCCAACACTAACCAGCTCATTTATATAAAAAATGACAATTTTAGAATCGTGTTCTCCTGTAAAAATATCTGCTGACACTGCAGATTGCATGAACCCCATACTCACGAAAAATGTGAAGTATTATGGGGTAACAGACACAAATTAAGGGTTTCCATGTGATCTGAATGACAGAAATCAGAATGTATTAATTCCCTGTTTATCACGTAGCAATAAACACCCAGAATTCAAAGCAGTCGTATGTGCAATACGACAAGGTTCTATTTTTCGGTTCTCTTTTGTTTCTAATATACATAAATGAGCTTATTTTTGCAGTATGAGATTTACAAATATTACCCTTTTGTGAATACCAGCCCCCTTCCTACAAGAGCAGCTAATGTAACTTTTGAAAGAAGCCACAGATGTTTGAAGGCAAATGGATTTTCATTCCATTTTTGCCCAACTCAGTCCATATGGTATGGTACTTTCAGTTTTTATTTACATGTCAAGTTCCGTAGGACCAAATTGAGGAGCAAATCTCCAAGGTTATGGAACATGTCAGTACATGAAATTATAACCCCAAAAAAGTCAAGTAATCATTTTAAGTAAATGCAATCAACAGTACAACAAGAATCAGCTTAATTTTTCAAGGACTCCTTGACAGAATTGAAGAAGTGACCCAAGAGGAAACTCTTCAGTTTTGATTTGAAAGCCCATGGATTACTGCTAAGATTTTTGAATTCTAGTGGTAACTTATTGAAAATGGATGCAGCAGTATTCCGAAAACCTTTCTGTACAAGAGTTGAGGAAGTCCAATCCAAATACATGTTTGATTTTTGCCTAGTATTAACTGAGTAAAGCTGCTTATTCTTGTGAATAAGCTACTATTATAACAAGAAATGACAATAAGGAATCTATACATCGACAGGCCAATGTCAGAATACTCAGACTCATGAACAGAAGTCGACAAGAGGTTTGTGAACTTACTCCACGTATTGCCTGAACCTCCTCCTTCTGAGCCAAAAATAACCTTTTAAAATGGGGAGAGTTAACCCAAAATATAATACCGTACAACACAAGTGAATGAAAATTAGCAAAGTAGATTAATTTTCGTGTCGAACCAACACTCATTTCAGATACTGTTTGAATAGTATGAGACGTGTTTTTTTAAGTAAGTTTCGCTTTGAAATTAAAAAAGATGTGCTAAGATATCTCAATAATTTAATTTTTACATGAAAACCTGTACCTTAATCTACGCACTGACGCCATTACAGTCTAATTCTTCCTTGTTTGCGTTGTGTTCTGAGTGTTTAAGATGCCTACAATAATCGTGAGTCCTGCCGACTGTGAAGTAAGGGCTGCTATAAGATTTCTTAGTGTTAAAGGCATAAAAGCGATCGATATTCATACTGAGATCAGTGCAGTTTAAGGAGAAAATATTATGAGTGATGGAGTGGTAAGAAAGTGGGTGAGAGCATTTAAAGATGGCCCCACAAATGTGCATGATGAATAATGGAGTGGACGTCCTATGGTCGTTAATGAAAGTTTGGTACTGGAAGTGGACAATAAGGTGAGAGAAAACAGACGCTTTACGATTTGCTCCCTGTGGGATGATTTTCCTAATGTTTCTCATACTGTTTTGTATGGCATTGTGACCGAGCAAGCGTTTAGACAGTGCATTGACTTTCCTTGAACGGTACCACATCGACAGTGATGATTTCTTAAGCCAAATTGTTACAGGCGATGAAACATGGGTGGCCTACGTCGCACCAGAATCAAAGCAACAGTCCATGGAAGTTGAGCAAGGGCATCGTTTTGCTGCAAGAGAATGCCCATCCACCTGTGGTAAATCAGACCAAAGATCTCATCACATCTTTTTGATGGGAAACTCTAGATCATCTTCTGTACAGCCTCGATATTGCGCCCAGTGACTACCATCTGTTCCTGCACTTAAGGAAACACCTGGGTGCTCAGAATCTTCAGGATGACGATAAAGTCAAAACAGTGGTGATGCAGTGTTGAACAAGTCAGGCAGCAGACTTCTATAAGGAGGGTATTCAAAAACTGGTACAACGTCATGACTAGTGCCTCAATGTTGATGGAAAATTAGATTAAGGTACAGGCTTTCATGTAAAAATAAAATTATTGAGATATCTTAGCACATCTTTTTTTAATTTCAAAATGGTATTTACTTAAAAAAAAACATGCCTCGTAGAAATGGCCACATTAAGTCTTTGAACAAGTTCCTGATCATGGGCTTTCCATGACAGTTTACTATCTATCTCAACACCTTGAAATTTGAACTATTCAGTTTCACTAATCATATGCCCATTCTGTGAAATTAAAACCTTTGGTTTTGAGAATTGTGTGTTAGAAACCGTAAAAACTGAGTTTTACTGTGATTTAGGGTTAGTTTATTTGCAACAAGCCATGAACTTATGCCATGTACTGCACTATATGAAACCAAGCCAATGTCACAAATAACATCCTTTACTACCAAGTTAGTGTCATCAAAAAACAGAAATATTTTAGAGTTACCCATAATTCTAGAGGGCATATCATTTATATAAATAAGGAACAGGAGTGGTCGCAGCACTGATCCCTGAGGCACCCACCCTTGACTATACCCCACTCAGATCCCACATCACAGCCATTCTCAACAATGTGAATAATGACCTTTTGCTGTTATTTGCTAAAGTAAGATGTGATCCAGTTGTGAGCTACTCCTCGTATTCTGTAATGCTACAACTTCTGGAGCTATATTTTGTGATCAACACAATCAAACGCCTTAGTTAAATAAAAAATATATCTAACTTTTGAAACCTTTTGTTTAACCCATTCAGTACCTCATAGAAAAGAGTATATATCATTTTCAGTTGTTAAATGACTTATGAGGCTGAACTCTGCATTTTATAGAAAATCGTGTGATGTAAAATGATCTCTTATCCTTACATATACAACCTTTTTAATAACTTTAGCAAACACTGATGACATAAAAATAGGTCTATTATTGTCTACATTATCCCTGTCTCTCTTTTTATAAAGCAGCTTTACTACTGAGTACTTTTCCTAAAGGAAAAATTACAAATGTTGCTAAATACAGGGCTAAAATGTGCAGCACAATACTTTAATATTCTGCTAGGTACTTCATTCTATCTGTGAGAGTCTTTAGTCTTCAGTAATTTAATTATTGACTCAATCTCCCTCTTGTCTGTATCTCAGAAAGGCATTTGTAAAGAGAGCTATATGATTCCCTATAGAAACTAAATTTTTATTTAATTCTCCAGCAATGCTCAGAAACTGATTGTTAAGTACTGTACATATATCTGATTTATCAGTAACAGAAATATTTTTTATTGCAAACTGACTTTATATCATCGACCTTGTGCTACTGACTAGACACTTCACAAATGACCATAAGATTTCAATTTTATCGTATTTGCATACCACATACTCTTTGCCTTCCTAATAAAATTTTTAAGCACCTTACAGTTCTGCTTGTAATGGGCTACTGAATATTGCTTGTGACTACTTCTAATATTTTGATATAATTCTCGCTTTGTTCTACATGATATCCTTATACCATTAGTCAGCCAATCGGGCTGCCTATTACTGCTAGTATCCCATTTAGAACGTTCTAATGGAAAGCAGCTCTCAAAGAGCATGAGAAATGTGTTGAGGAAAGCATTATATTTGTCACATATGTTATCAGCACTATAAACATCCCCCCACTCTTGTTCCTTGACAAGGTTTAAAAAACTTTCCATTACTGTTGGATTAACTTTCCTGCATATTTCGTAATTATATGTGACATTTGTTTGAGTACTAAAGCCTTTTAGTGTTAAAATTTGTGCATCTACATCTACATCTACATGACTACTCTGCAATTCACATTTAAGTACTTGGCAGAGGGTTCAGCGAACCACAATCATACTGTCTCTCTACCATTCCACTCCCGAACAGCGCGCAGGAAAAACGAACACCTAAACCTTTCTGTTCGAGTTCTGATTTCTCTTATTTTATTTTGATGATCATTCCTACCTATGTAGGTTGGGCTCACAAAATATTTTCGCATTCGGAAGAGAAAGTTGGTGACTGAAATGTCGTAAAAAGATCTCGCCGCGACGAAAAAGGTCTTTGCTGTAATGACTTCCATCCCAATTCGCGTATCATGTCTGCCACACTCTCTCCCCTATTACGTGATAATACAAAACGAGCTGCCCTTTTTTGCACCCTTTCGATGTTCTCCGTCAATCCCACCTGGTAAGGATCCCACACCTTGCAGCAATATTCTAACAGAGGACGAACGAGTGTAGTGTAAGCTGTCTCTTTAGTGGACTTGTTGCATCTTCTAAGTGTCCTGCCAATGAAACGCAACCTTCGGCTCGCCTTCCCTACAATATTATCTATGTGGTCTTTCCAGCTTAAATTGTTCGTAATTTTAACACCCAGGTACTTGGTTGAATTGTCAGTCTTGAGAATTGTACTATTTATCGAGTAATCGAATTCCAAAGGATTTCTTTTGGAACTCAAGTGGATCACCTCACACTTTTCGATATTTAGCGTCAACTGCCACCTGCCACACCATACAGAAATCTTTTCTAAATCACTCTGCAACTGATACTGATCTTTGGATGACCTTACTAGACAGTAAATTACAGCATCATCTGCAAACAACCTAAGAGGACTGCTCAGATTGTCACCCAGGTCAGGTTTGTAGATCAGGAACAGCAGAGGTCCCAGGACGCTTCCCTGGGTAACACCTGATATCACTTCAGTTTTACTCGATGATTTGCCGTCTATTACTACGAACTGACAGGAAATCACGAATCCAGTCGCACAACTGAGACGATACCCCATAGCTCCGCAGCTTGATTAGAAGTCGCTTGTGAGGAACGGTGTCAAAAGCTTTCCGGAAATCTAGAAATACGGAATCAACTTGAGATCCCCTGTCGATAGCGGCCATTACTTCGTGCGAATAAAGAGCTAGCTGCGTTGCACAAGAGCGATGTTTTCTGAAGCCATGCTGATTACGTGTCAATAGATCGTTCCCTTCGAGGTGATTCATAATGTTTGAATACAGTATATGCTCCAAAACCCTACTGCCAACCGACGTCAATGATATAGGTCTTTTGTTAGATGGCTTACTCCTACTACCCTTCTTAAACAGTGGTGCGACCTGCGCAATTTTCCAACCTGTAGGTACAGATCTATCGGTGAGCTAAGTAGGGAGCTAAGTAGGGAGCTATTGTATCAACGTAATCTGAAAGGAACCTAATCGGTATACAATCTTGACCTGAAGACTTGCCCGTATCAAGCAATTTGAGTTGCTTCGCAACCCATAAGGTATCTACTTCTAAGAAACTCATGCTAGCAGCTGTTTGTGTTTCAAATTCTGGACTATTCCATTCGTCTTCCCTGGTGAAGGAATTTCGGAAAACTGCGTTCAATAACTCCGCTTTAGCGGTACAGTCGTCGGTAACAGTACCACAGCACTGTGCAGCGTAGGTATTGACTGCGTCTTTCCGCTTGTGTACTTTACATACGACCAGAATTTCTTCGGATTTTCTACCAAATTTCGAGACAAGTTTCGTTGTGGAGCCTATTAAAGGCATTTCACATTGAAGTCTGTGCCAAATTTCGCGCGTCTGTAAATTTTAGCCAATCTTCGGGATTTCGAGTTCTTCTGAACTTCGCATGCTTTTTCCGTTGCCTCTGCAACAGCGTTCGGACCTGTTTTGTGTACTACGGGGGTATCGTTCCATTTCTTACCAATTTATGAGGTATGAATCTCTCAATTGCTGTTGCTACTATATCTTTGAATTTGAGCCACATCTCGTCTACATTTGCATAGCCAGTTCAGAAGGAATGGAGATTTTCTCTTAAGAAGGCTTCTATTGACACTTTATCCGCTTTTTTAAATAAAATTATTTTGCGTTTGTTTCTGATTTTACTAACAGAATGCCCATTTAGTAATGAAGAGTGAATAAAAATATTGTCTAAGACTGTGATACTGTTCCCTGCACCCTAGTGGGAAAAACACAGTCTGCATCAGATCACATGAATTTAGGAGATCTACCAACATCCTTTTTCTTGCACTATCATACACGAAATTTATACTGAAATATTGATCTAAGCAAAGAAGGGAAAGCAGAAAGGTGGCTGGAGTACACAGACAGTCTATTCAAGGGCGATGCACTCGAGGACGATATTATGGAAATGGAAGAGGATGTAGACGAAGTTGAAATGTGAGATATAATACTGTCTGAAGAATTTGACAGAGCATTGTAAGACCTAAGTCGAAACAAGGCCCCAGTAGTAGAAAAAACTCCATTAAAGCTACTGATGGCCTTGGGAGACCCAGCCCTGACAAAACCCTACCATCTGGTGTGCAAAATGTATGAGACAGACGAAATACCGTCAGACGTCAAGAAGCATATAATAATTCCAATTCCAAAGAAAGCAGGTGTCGACAGATGTGAAAATTACTTGGCAAGAACTTTCCAAATGATTTATTTGTTGCCGCTACAGTGCTCCATTCGCCCCGCCTGCATCACATCAGGACCCGCAATGCTGAGGAAGCACCCCAGTGGCCTGTTCAACGCTTTTTATGCCAGCTGCAGAGTTCCAATTACGTTAGGATGGCTGCGACAGCAGCCGACTTAGCGGCCAACGTTCCCGTTGACGCCACGCTGCTCCGCCAGGAGCCCTAGGCTAACCCCGCTGCCACTTATTCCTCACTTGCGTGGGTGAGAATGCAGCTGGAAGTGCCCACGATCCGGCGTCCGAATCTGCGGCCCTTGCCTTGGAAGTCTCCGGCGTGTGTCGGGAGCTGAGACGACTGCCTGCAGTAGTGAATCAAAGAGTGGCCCGCCGCTGGCTGCCTGTGGACCCCGTGTCAGCCTCAGAGGGTCGAACCAATGACCTGCTGTGGACTGGGATGCTGTCGCCCCATCTGTTGCTGCATGTAGCCTGGCAGTGTGACATGCCTTGGCATCCAGGAGAGCTGCCATCCTTGAATCAATCTCGTTAGAAAACAGCACCTATTTATACTTGTCTGCGCACCTCTGTTTTGCCAAGTGCACCGGTATGCGTCACATATGTGTAACACTTATGATGGCCAGTGGCCCCATTCTGCCTGTGACTTGCGCCATGGAAACTGCTGTGTGCGCCCTCTCCAGCAGTTCTACGCCCCTGTGGCCTGTATTTGCCTTCACAACTACTGGTATGCATAACTTACTGCAATACAGCTCGCAGATGGCTGTAACTCGTGCTCCGAATATCGCACAAAACTAACTTTCCCTATCCTAAATGGTGGTGTCGCTACAAGTTTAATACGTTGCGGCTTCAAAATGCTAACATGAATTTACAGACGAATGAAAAAACTGGTAGAAGCCGACATCTTGGAGGATCAGTTTGGATTCTATAGAATTGTAGGAACATGCGAGGCAATACTGACCCTGCGACTTACCTTAGAAGACAGAATAAGAAAAGGCAAACCTATGTTTCTAGCATTTGTAGACTTTGGGAAGGGTTTGGACGATGTTGGCTGGAATACTCTCTTTCAAATTCTGTGGCAAGTATGAAATACAGGGAGCAAAAGCTATTTACAATTTGTACAGAAACCAGATGGCATTTCCAAGAGTCAAGGGGCGTGAAAGGGAAGGGAGTGAGACAGGGTTGTTGCCCATCCTAGATTTTATTCAATCTCTATATTCAGCAATCAGTAAAGGAAACAAAAGAAAAATTTGGAGCAGAGATTAAAATCCATGGAGAAGAAATAAAAACTTTGAAGTTTGCTGATGACTTTGTAACTCTGTCAGAGACAGCAAAGGACTTGGAAGAGCAGTTGAACACAATGGACAGTGCCTTGAAAGGAGGATATAAAATGAACATCAAAAAAAGAAAACAAGGATAATTAAATCAAGTGATGTCGAGGGAATTAGATTAGCAAATGAGACACTTAAAGTAGTAGATGACTTTTGCTATTTGGGGAATAAAATAACTGATGATGGTCGAAGTAGAGAGGATATAAAATGTTGAATGGCAATGGCAAGGAAAGCGTTTATGCAGAAGAGAAATATGTTAACATTGAGTATAGATTTAAGTGTTACGAAGTCTTTTCTGAAAGTATTTGTATAGAGTGAAGCCATGTGTGGAAGTGAAACATTGACAATAAATAGTTTAAACAAGAAGAGAATCGAGGCTTTGCAGGTGTCATGCTACAGAAGAATGCTGAAGATTAGAAGGGTAGATCATGTATCTAATGAGGAGGTACTGAATAAAATTGGAGAGAAGAGGAATTTGTGGCACAGCTTGACTAGAAGAACAAATCGGTTGGTAGGACATGTTCTGAGGCATCAAGGGATCACCAATTTAGTATTGGAGGGCAGCACGGGTGGTAAAATTCGCAGAGGGAGACCAAGAGATGAATACACTAAGCAGATTCAGATGGATGTAGGTTGCAATAGTTAGTCGCAGATGAAGAAGCTTGCATAGGATAGAGTAGTGTGGAGGGCTGCATCAAACCAGTCTCTGGCCTGAAGACCACAACCACAACAACATACTGAAGTCATCACATATAGCTAATTTCTGGTACTTCCTATAAAGCGAATGAAGGAACCTCTCTAGCTTGAGCAGAATTGCTCTGAACTCAGAGTTAGGAGAGCTATAAACAACAAAAATTAGAAGTTCAGTTTCACTAAATTTAACTGCCCCTGCACAACATTCAAATATCTGTTCGACACAGTGCCATGATACGTCTATGGACTCAAATAGGGTACTGTTTTTTTTTTTTTTTCATGGCCACTTCCCCATCCCATAAGGAACTCATTGAAAAACAGCCAGCCAATCTGAATCCTGGTAAAGGAATCCTCTGAATTGCCAGATTATTTAAGTGGCGCTCCAATATACCAACAATTTCAGAGTCAACATCTATAAGCAGTTCACTAACTTAATTCATTGTAAGCAAAGATTTTTTGCATTACGATTGGGATCTGTCTGTTGTCCTAAATACTTAAAACATTGTACTTGTTGCATTTCATTAGTATTACTACAGATGATTTAGAAATGAAGAAACTAGTTTATTCTGTATATTTTCATTAAATAATGAGGTATGAAATCATTTTCTGTGATAACTCAACACACAGTGACATTAAGTTTGGAACACAAAAAAATATTATGAAAAATATACTGTTGTTCTAGAAAATCACAAACACACACACACACACACACACACACACACACACACACACACACACACACACACACAGAGAGAGAGAGAGAGAGAGAGAGAGAGAGAGAGAGAGAGAGAGAGAGATATGTGGGGTGTCTCTCCTAAGACTTGTCAGGCGCACTTTCTCTTGTGTTTTGGCAGATATTTGCAATTTCGTTTTTTCATTGCGTAGATGGAATCAGATCAGACAATTACTGCTTGTTACACTCCTGGAAATTGAAATAAGAACATCGTGAATTCATTGTCCCGGGAAGGGCAAACCTTATTGACACATTCCTGGGGTCAGATACATCACATGATCACACTGACAGAACCACAGGCACATAGACACAGGCAACAGAGCATGCACAATGTCGGCACTAGTACAGTGTATATCCACCTTTCGCAGCAATGCAGGCTGCTATTCTCCCATGGAGACGATCGTAGAGATGCTGGATGTAGTCCTGTGGAACGGCTTGCCATGCCATTTCCACCTGGCGCCTCAGTTGCACCAGCGTTTGTGCTGGATGTGCAGACCGCGTGAGACGACGCTTCATCCAGTCCCAAACATGCTCAATGGGGGACAGATCCAGAGATCTTGCTGGCCAGGGTAGTTGACTTACACCTTCTAGAGCACGTTGGGTGGCACGGGATACATGCGGACGTGCATTGTCCTGTTGGAACAGCAAGTTCCCTTGCCGGTCTAGGAATGGTAGAACGATGGGTTCGATGACGGTTTGGATGTACCGTGGACTATTCAGTGTCCCCTCGACGATCACCAGAGGTGTACGGCCAGTGTAGGAGATCGCTCCCCACAGCTTGATGCCGGGTGTTGGCCCTGTGTGCCTCGGTCGTATGCAGTCCTGATTGTGGCGCTCACCTGCACGGCACCAAACACGCATATGACCATCATTGGCACCAAGGCAGAAGCGACTCTCATCGCTGAAGACGACACGTCTCCATTCGTCCCTCCATTCACGCCTGTCGCGACACCACTGGAGGCGGGCTGCACGATGTTGGGGCGTGAGTGGAAGACGGCCTAACGGTGTGCGGGACTGTATCCCAGCTTCATGGAGACGGTTGCGAATGGTCCTCGCCGATACCCCAGGAGCAACAGTGTCCCTAATTTGCTGGGAAGTGGCGGTGCGGTCCCCTACGGCACTGCGTGGGATCCTACGGTCCTGGCGTGCATCCGTGAGTCGCTGCGGTCCGGTCCCAGGTCGACGGGCACGTGCACCTTCCGCCGACCACTGGCGACAACATCGATGTACTGTGGAGACCTCACGCCCCACGTGTTGAGCAATTCGGCGGTACGTCCACCCGGCCTCCCGCATGCCCACTATACGCCCTCGCTCAAAGTCCGTCAACTGCACCTACGGTTCACGTCCACGCTGTCGCGGCATGCTACCAGTGTTAAAGACTGAGATGGAGCTCCGTATGCCACGGCAAACTGGCTGACACTGACGGCGGCGGTGCACAAATGCTGCGTAGCTAGCGCTATTCGACGGCCAACACCGCAGTTCCTGGTGTGCCTGCTGTGCCATGCGTGTGATCATTGCTTGTACAGCTTTCTCGCAGTGTCCGGAGCAAGTATGGTGGGTCTGACACACCGGTGTCAATGTGTTCTTTTTTACATTTCCAGGAGTGTACATCATTTATGTGACACCCAGTGTCAGCAGAAAGTGTAGGTTTGTTTGCCATTATAAAAAAAATTCTTTTTAAATCGTAATTATACGTTCCCTTGGGACAGAGTGGTCCCAAAGTAGTCTATTTCCATAGTCTTTCAATCACTATGTGCTGATAGAAACAGAAAACATGAAGAATCAAAAGCAATGAGTCCATGCCTCACAATGGAAACACCACATCGCACGTCCCTAAGATTTAGTTGTAAGAGGACCTAGTGGACAGCCGGTCAAAAAGAGAAAGTGAGTCAATCATGAAAACAGGAAGAACGTGTAATGAACTGTGAAAAAAAGCAAAACAGAAACAGCAAACGATCCATGCACAAGAAGTGCAACATAGAGCTATCTGAATGATCAAGGGCGTCAGAGTTAAGTAGTTACAGTGTTGGACTACAAAGCAGACAAGCAGTGTTCAGAGCTCCTTTGTGTCAAATTTTTTTCCAACAGTACTCAAATTTGTGTCTGTGCCATGGTGAAACATCCATCGGCAACAGCAAGTTGTAAGGAAGGGACCTAAAATGAAAATTGATTCTGTGTAACTATTCTATTAGCAGACTGGCTTACCGATGGGATTGAAAACGTCTGATGACAAGGAAACAAGTCAACCAAATCCTCCAATGGAAATCACATCTGGTGTGTCATACAAGGCTTTAGTGACAGTATGTGTGTCACCTGATAGGAACCTGATATTGACACACCTAAATCGTATGCCTGGTAAGAGAGAGAGGTATGCTACCTTGCCCGATTTGGGTGCTCATATGAATGTGAATGCGATCACTCCCAAAGAAATGATGAAAACATAATAACTTGTCACATAAACTGCAACAACTGAACAAAATAGTTTTAGAATCAAACAGTATCTCTGTACCCTGTCAAAACATATGTTTTTATCGTTTTTGAATTTGTGTTCCATTTTGGAAGTTTTGATTCCTCAGCCCATGTATCTCTCTCTCTTGTGTATGTATGTATTGCTTAATGTCTTCTGTCATTTTCTAAAAAAATAGTGACTAGCTTGAATGTAGTAGTAGTCTCAAAAAAAAAACTTCTACAAGAACTTTAAAGGGCTGGAAAGGAGTCAGACAGATGAGTAGACATCTATTCAGTAACCTGCCAGAGTGTATGAAATGTCTTGTAGATAATGTTCTGGAGTTTCAAGCAAAATTAAAGGATTTTCTGTTGGGTTGGTCCATCTACTATGTTGTAGAGTAAATTTGAATACTCTTAAATTTAATGTTTTAGCTTATTTTATAAACAGAATGGGTACAATAATGATGTAGTATTTCTTAGTGTTAAATCATTTGATTGTATTTTACTGATATTTCATGAAGTGTACATCATTGACTTCTTTTGACAGCCCAGAGGCTTGTGTTGGAACCATGGAATACTATTAACGTACAGCAAAACCGAGAAGCTATTGCAAGCACTTCTGAGAACAATCAGTTTCTATCTTCATAATGTAGAACATGCTGTACAACACCCAGGTCATCTAAATTATTACCTGCAGGGTAGTAAGAACAATGACGAATATTTATTGAGTTCCAGAACCAATAACATAGTGTGGAAATGAGTGACAATCTAGCCAAAGTTGCAATTATAACTTTCCCAAGTGTGGATATATGAAACTTCACTCAGAGGAGCTGCTTCCTATCTGAACTGGTTACACCAAAATTCATTTTCAGCAATATGCTCCATGGAATTTAGAAAGCGATCTCAAACTGGTCAGTCTGCATTTGTGAGATGTTGTTAATTTGTAGAATCAGGGAATAGAGTATACTTTTGTACTGACATGAAGTGCCCTCTACTCTCGTTGTCACCAAATTCCCAGAATCTTTCACACTAATTTACATTTGGGCATATTGGGGTACTAGGCACACAACATAATCTTTTTTCAAGATCTCGAAATTCCTCAGATTCACATTCACCTTCTCTTTTGTCCATTCCCCAAACAGATTTTTATATTACTTGTACTTCTTTGCATTTTCTCGTTGTGGACAGCTCTTCATTAAAACAGTGCAACATATCATGGTTCTTATGATTAATTTTCGTCTGATTTTGCTTAAATTGTGGCAATGACTGTACCTCCTCGCTTTCCCTTGCCCCAAGTAGATGTGTTAGACTTCATTTCGTTTCATTTTTGAGTGACATTTGCTGAACCACAGTTGCTAACCCTCCTAATCTACCTACAACTTTATCAGCCTCTTCCCCACATCTTTACCAAATTTCGTCATGCTGAGATACTTGTTGGCATGCATTTTTCAAGATCTTAGTTGGTTCTTTGTTTACTTCGCTTAAGGCTTCTCGCATTTTCACAGAATCAATTTGGACTCCAACAAACCACAGGACGTTCGACTTATTTCGATTAATTTTCGCTTCTCTATTTCATTCTTTCACTGACCCTTCCTGCCAATCACTTTCAGTTTCCAATCCTGTTTTGATTTCTCCGATCTCTCCTCTAATTTCTTCAGTGTGCTCCTACTATCTGTTCATTAATTTTATTCTCCGTAGTATTGGGTTGGTGCATAAGTTCGTAACGTTTTTCCATAAGTTTAATTAACACAACAGATTCACATAACAGAGATTATAGCCATTAATAATATATTCTCCTCCACTATTTACAACAGTATTCCAACGCTGGGGTAACTTTCAATCCCACAACTGCAGAAATCAGTGGTTTTGAGACGAAGAACTCGTCGAGCCATGTTTGGAGCGCATTTTCATCTGGTAAGGAAATTCCTTCAAGGTTGTTCAATAGAAAACTGAAAAGACGATAATCTGAGGGTGCAAGATCAAGTGTATAAGACGTGTGTGGAATGACTTCCCAATCTAGCTCCTGTATAGAGTTTTTTGGCAGTCTAGCAGGTTTGGGGTGGGCGTTCTCATGGAGTAGCTACACTTCACACAGCCCTCCTAGCATTCCTCTTGGATTACCTCTGCAAGACGTTTCAGTTGTTGGTAATAAATGTCAGCAGTGATGGTTACACCTCAGGGAAACAGTCTATAGTACATCATATGTTACCTGTTTCACCTGGTACATATCATTATCTGTTTTGGCTGCGCACAGCTCTTTTTATGGGGAGTTGCTGCTTTGTTAGGACTTGTCCATTCCTTCATTTCATGTGTGTATTAGCATAAAGACATCCTTTCTCGTCACTGGTAGTGATACAGGATAAGAATGGTCGCTGTTGTTCACGAGCCAATTGGTGATGAGCAAGCACAAATGCACATATGACCACCCACTGTTTTTTGATTATGACTTAGAGCATGTGGTACCCACACACCCGATTTTTGAATCACCCATCTGCATGAAAATGTCACACGAGGGTGGGATGATCACAATCCATCACATTTTCCAGTTCTCTAGTACAGTGATGTGGATCATTGTGGATTAAAGCGTCTAAACGACCTTCATCAAACTTCATAGGCCTTCCTGAATGTGAAGAGTCACTAATGTCAAAACGATCCTCCTTAAAACGAGGAAATCATTTTCTTACTGTGCAGTATCCAATGATATTATTCTCATACACAGCGCAAATGTTTATGGCTGCCAGTCACCCCTCTACTCAACTCAAACAGAAGACTATATCGGGAATGTTCCGATTTATCCACTTGCCACTGAATTTTCTAGCGTTCACAGTTCTACTTACTATCTCGAAGTGATAAAAAATGTAAATTGAGATAGCAACTGTGAACTACAAATAAAAAATTAAAATGTGTAAATAAATCCATAGCGACTTAAATACTAATATGCAAAAAAAGAACTTGTACACCAACCTAATTTCCATTCATCCAGTTTCTTGTTCTGTTCATAAATATTGGATTTCTGTGCCTGAAACTGCTGCAACGCAATGAAATCGAAAATAGGTTTTGCAGCAGTCCCTGTTCCACAACATGTTGTTCCTACCTTCGAGGTCTCATGAACGTCTTGTTTCTCGCAAGGCCAATTTAGCACTTGGTGTCGGGATCACGCCATCTTCTACAAGCGCTGAACATGTGGTAGCTTCATGTGCCTTCCACCTAACTATTTTTACTGTTAATGCTTTGCGCCAAATAGGATTGTTTCATTTGTACATCAAGCTACACAATGCCGCCTCAGTTTCACATGTCACCCACTCTATTTAGTATCCCCTGTTCCAACAATTCATTTTGTGTGCTGCTCATCCTATTCCCATTTCTCCCTCTTCAATGGGTTGTGCTATGGATTTCTTGCACATTAAGGGTCATTTGCCTGGATGTAAAATAAAATTTCTCAAGCTAGATATGAACGATATTTTGCCTTATGTCCAATGAAAATACAGTGAGTAGTAACAAATTGAGCTAATATCGAAAAGTGTGCACTGGCCATACCATAAATTTCTGTCGTAAATTGACAACACTGCAAAATTCACAGTGGAATTCCCCATGTCGTTCGAGCTAGTCGTAATAACCCGATCAATTAGAACAGGCTTCTATTTATTACCAGCAAGAAAGCAATTAATGGATATCGTATTTAGTTTTGTAAGTCTACAATTACAGACATTCATTTCTTCTAGAGTATGTTTACTTTTCTTAAGCCCATTCATACAATGTGCAGTAAATTGTTTAAGGGAACTGTTACAGGGATTTTATCGATAGATTATTTTACAGTGTCCAGTTACGACATCTGTCTATAAATTAGTCGATTACCAGCAGTTACATTTACTGCAGCACTGTCTTCCAGTATACTCTTTACAGAGGTATATATTTAGGTTATGCGCAATGGCAAAAAGGAATAACATTAAATTCTTTCAAAGTTACTCTGAAAACGGCGATGATGGTCAAATTATGATACAAACGAGGAGACCTAAAGTTGTGAAAACCAGAACAAACTGTTATGAAACCTTAGAAAATTAACAAGACTTAAAGCTATTCCGTCTAACAAAACCCACGTTTTACTTACTCCTTGGTCGTAGGTGTAATTAAATTCAGCATAAAACACAAACGTAAATTCTTGTTCTGCAATATTATTATTTTCATAATTCTTTTCGGCTATTATGTAATGTTTCTTAGTTGTTAAAGAATACTTGGTAAATATAAGAAAATGCATTATGTGTCAATTTCAAGAATAATGCAGTATTGCTGATCAACCAACTACTGCTAAACTCACGATTTTCCGGTCCAGGAAGTGTGTTAATTGAACTTGGTGATTTAGTAGAAGTTATCACTGCAACTGCTTCTTAAATAGTAATATCTTTAAGTAGAGCTATTGCAATATTGGCTAAAGAGTACATAAAACTTACAGAAAATTAAGACAAAATTGAAAATACAAAATTAAACTTCTTTTGCACTGCAAAATTTCCTACACTTTTGAGTCCATTAGATTGCACCCATGTAGAAATTCAGTCATCTGGAGGCGACCACGACAAAATTGTTATGGAGCAGAAAATGCTATTTTTCTACGAATCTACTGGTCAATGCAGACCTACTTGTATTTGATATTACTGAAAAATGGCCTGGTTCAACACGTTTTCGTAAATAGTAGGTTAAGTGCACACTTACGAAGAGGAGGCTACAAAGGCTCATGGATATTTAGTGACAGTGCATATCCCTGGAAAACCTATATAATTGTACCATTTGATGACTCCAGCTACAAAGCAGAGAGGCTCCATAATGAATTTCGAATTCATGTCAGAAATATAACAGAAAGGTGTTTGAGTGTTTAGAAGCAAAGATTTCCAGTGCTATCACTAGATTTTAGAGTTAAGTTACAAACAACGATGATTATTATTATTATTATTGCTTTTCTGTATTACACAATATAGATCAGAAACAAGGAAAACCTGAGCCTTCTCTAGAGCCAAAAACCACGTTAGTAACTTGCTAAGTTGAATCTTCAGCCATTGTAGAGGACATTCAGCAAGCTACAGCGAGAACTGCGCTACCTGAAGACTATTTTGCGTAACTGTGAAGACGTGTCTTGCTATGTCAGTCAAAACTGTTTGAAATTTGTATTAACACATTTAAAAAAAAATTAAACGCATCAATATGCTACTGAAAGATACAATATATTATTCATTTACAAATCTTAGTCTTTTCTTCATGTTCAGTAGCTCCATTTTCTGATCATGATGTACCTGCACCCACTCATGAATTTCTCTTTCTCAATCATGTTTTTCCCTTTCCCATTTATGCTTCTCTTAGCACACTTTTTTTCTTCTGTATAAAGCACACTTCTGCCTTGCAATGTGTCTTTATTAGCACCTCAATTTTCTTTTTTTCTGGGCCTACCTTCAACCGTTAGTCCAGAACTTGTAACAGACTTGAGGTGTACAGGTGACCAGAATGACAAGTGTTCTTCATTCTCCACCTTCATCATTCCAATATTCAGTTATAGGATCATTTCTGACTTCGCTGAAGCTGCATCTTTGGTACAAATCCATTTCTCGTTCCTTTCTCAGTAGTTGAAAGCCGGCCAGTGTGGCCGAGTGGTTCTAGGCACTTCAGTCTGGAACCGCGAGATGGTTACGGTCGCAGCTTCAAATCCTGCCTCAGATGTGGATGTGCGTGATGTCCTTAGGTTAATTAGGTTTAAGTAGTTCTAAGTTCTAGGGGACTGATGACCTCATCTGTTAAGTCCCATAGTGCTCAGAGCCATTTGAAACTGTAGTTGAAATCCTTTTTCTTTTCTTGGCGTCTTTTTCCAAGAGTTTTGCAGAGTTGGTACAGTTATGGTCAGATGTGGTAGGGTTAATTTAAGCAGTGGCCGGATCACGTTCCTGTCACCAACCCATTATGCAAATGATGATGAGGATGATGAGGACAACACAAGGACAAACACAAACACAGTCTCCTGGCAGAGAAAATCACCAACCCAACCAGGAATCGAACCCGGAACACCGTGATCCAGAGGCAGCAATGCTAGCCACTAGACCACGAGCTGCAGTAGCTGAAATTAAAATACAATATTAGATGACAGTTTACATGGATCTTTGAAAGGAATGAAAGATTTTAGTTCTTTAAAGTTACAGATGACGACAAAACATACGATACTGGCCAAAATGAATGAAATTGTGACAAACTAGCCTACTGCTTCTCCAGCATATGTATTACCCAGTCCAACATCCTAATACCCATTAAGAAGAGAAGCGTTTCTACATTCTCGTTATGTTTGGTGGTTGGTTTACCAGCCCCTCCTGTTAAGAAAATTTCTTTCTTGTCATCCACTATTTCCTTTTAACGTTTTTGACCACATCAACATACTTATCCCATAAATTTTTTTATAAGTTTTTTGATGCCACTCAGAGCTGGAAACAATTCGCTCCCTTTATCCCACTTTTGCTTTGCAGCAGCAGTTTCCTTGTTTTCAGTGACATGACATTTCTCCTCTCGAATTCTAAGTAGAATGTCTTCTTCCTTACAGGAAAAACTATGCTGTCATATCCTCTGTTTACTATTCGCCATTGTATCAAACAGCATGGGACATGGATTCCTTTCACAAAAGCTTTCAAAGCAATTAAATGCTGTACAGGTTTATTAAGGGCATTAAAACTTAATCTTTAGATGGTAAGACCCAAAATGGATTTTCTGTAGGTATACTCCAACTGCAGTTTACTGGTAGTTAATTCTTACTCTTACGTCGCTGGTCTTTGCAAAAATGGGCCTTACAGTACTTTTGATATGAGCTGTCTAGAGTGAAGTTTGCTTCCTTGTTGGTGAACTATTATTGTATACCGTGTTGTAGCATTATGATACCTTCAATTCCTTTGTGTCATTGTTTCTTTGCTGGTCTCTGTAGACTAATAGGACGCGATACTACTGGTTAACAACGGTAGGAGATATTAAGAGAGTGTAATATAATTCAATCAAGGGATTGTGAAACTTGGCGACGGGAAAACGAGAAATGCTGAACAATAATTTAAGCTTATTTGTTTCGTTTATATAAAGTAAGTGAAAAAAGGGAAGGTTTATGTGCAATAAAATAATAATATAGGTATCAACTATCGGTGTTTAATCTGATAAAATGTTATCGTTATAATTCCTTTAATTCTGAGTACAGTAAAGATTTCTTCGCCACTTACACATCAGAGGCGGGACTGGTGCCAGGTTTCACAGTGTGCAGCCATCCACCCTAGTGGACCCTCGCTTGTGAAAAGTGAAGAAGAAAATAATTTCTCATGAGATACAAAACCGTTAAAAGTAAGATGAGTTTACCCAGAAGCTTCGTGTCCTAATGATTAAGGCTCTAGACCCATATGAAAAAGGTTGCATATTCAGTGCTTATAGAACAATGATTATTTACAAATCCACATGAAACTGCTTGTGATCTTTATTTTTGTTCATTTAATTTGGTTTCAAATATAGTTACTTTCTTAAATTTAATTTCTCATTCTTGAATGTCTCATTTCAGTCACTGTAAAGGCTTCATTATTTTGCAAAAATTTGATGAATTGAACTTGTACTAAAAACTGTGATTGCAGTAAAGTTGCATTTATGTTCTCTCATTATCGTTTTGGGACCAATGTATGGCAAATATATGGCCTGTAAAACTTTTAGTGACCCTATCTGTCACAGTACTGATTTATAGATTTGGGAAGAATTCAACAGACTTGGTGTAACTTCTCACTACTGCCAGTCCCTGTCTAATTGTAATGCAGACATGTTCTATTTAATTTCATTTTCATTACTATAAATAAGTAATATATGTGAATGTGGGCATATTTATAATGAACTTTCACAAAACTTTGTAGCTTTTGTATGACATGCCTATCATAGCACATGATCACCATTAAACATATGTTGTCAACCCTGATGCAACTGCTTCCCTCAACCCCTGCCCAGCCCTCCAGTCACTGCTCCATCTGCCCCCTGCCCTATCACAGTACCCATCATGCCATTTTAGTCTATTTATTAATGGCTGAACTGGTTTTAATTATTATGATACATTAATAAAAATACTGTAATTTAAAATAACATAAGCAATGATTCAAACGGCAAAAGAATGAAAGAAACAGAAAGATCAAAATAAAAAACTTCATAGAAGATTAAAATGATGTGGACAGGGATTCGAATGATCTAGAAAATAATTTTGTTTTCAATAGATAAAAATGAAGACAACAGTCATTTCGATTAAGGTTATTAAAAATTAGCACACTATTGCAATTGAATCAACGATCTGCAGTATTGAATCCTAGGGTTCTGGGCATACATAAATTTCAAGGTTCTAAGTTTTGTGGGTCACACGTTATAAGTAAGGTATATAACATAACTACGAAACAGAAAAAAGGTAATTGTGTGTGAACCCTGCATGATATACATATATGCTGTCATGGACTGTTATGTAGATATTTTTGAACAGTACCGTTTAGAGTTTTGTGTTCACTGCAAAAATCATGAAAATGGTTACTATGGGAAACTGTAAAACATAAATAGATGTTATCGCGACGTTTTATGTACAGTACATATTTTTGGGTACTTGTAAACACAGACATTGCCCTACTAGACCATTTCAAAGAGTGAATTACTTTCATTTTCACCCATAGAAGAAAATATATAAACAAATTAATTTTTGAAACATTTTGATTTAGATTTTTTAAAAAAATTAGTGATACTTGTTCTTATAACTTCGAATTGTTTGTTCTCCTGTCACGAACTTTGCTGGAATCTGTTTTTAATAGTGAGTGGGCATGTCTATGTTCTTTGCAAGGGCATTGTTCAAACGAATATAATTTTCGGTTGATGTCGCTTTAGTGCATTGTTGGTTCGGAATAAAAGAGCGCCGTCCGCACTTTTTTCACTGTATTCACGTTTGACTGGGTCTGATCTTTGTCCATTTCTACTGGTGGTGCATCCAAATTGTTCCATAACGTTACTTCTTGTGTTCAGTAAGAGTGCAGCAATTATGGTTGTTCTTGACAAGGTATTGCAACACAACAATTATAACTTTTCGTAAAATTTTCGTAAACAAGGGCCAACCAGAGTGAATTGCTGATGGCTGTGAAACCTGCGATCCAACCTTATATAATTGTACAGGTTATTTGGGAAAGTCAGTGTCACCCCTTCTGTCCTCCTCTGTGAGAACTTATTCGCTCTGACACTTGATGCAGCCAACTTGCACTGGTTTCAGTATAAATTGTATGTAAATTACGAGGATAATTCTTATTCAAATCTTAAAAGTAATATAAAATTTCTAGAAGTTATATGGTAAGGTTGGTAGGTGGCAGCAGTGTTCCTTGAGGTTCAGAGTGTGATCGACAGATCGTAGAGCGATGTTAGATTCAGGAGAAGGCGACACCGTCCACAAGAATATAGCCAGCATGCTGTCAACATGCACTGCGATTGAACAGTGAAGATTTTTTGTGTAGCGAAAGTGTCAAACCAATCGAAACTCATCGCAGAATGACAGCACAGCACGATGAGTGTCGTTTCAGCAAGTGTACGAGTGGTGTAGAAAGTTTAATAGCTGTGTAACTGCTGTGGTGGATGCTCCAAGACCGGGGAAGGCTCACCGCATAATGACAGTCCTGAACTATGCATTAGTAGAGGAGTTTGTAAAGGAGAACAGACATGTAACTCTGAACGAAATAGCCACACGTTTGAAGATAAGTATTAATTCAGTGCAAAATATTGTGTACAAGGTACTGCACTTCAATAAGGTCTCTGTCAGTTGACTGAAAGATCGTCCTGTCGGCGACGATGAAGAACTTTTCATCGTTTCTGCAAGGAAGACGATTCATTTGTGGGATAAATCATTAGAGACGGTTAGACTTGAGTCGACTATCACCTAGGTCAAGGTCAAGCTGGGAACGGCGTCACAGCTCGTGATAAAACCTAAAAAATTATCCACTCAACTGTCTGCTACAAAAGCTATGCATGTTCTGTTCTGGGATACAAATGGAGTATTACGTGGATAGGGGAGTGACGGTAACCAGTTATTCTTATTCAGAAGTGGTGAAAAATCGATTTTGCCCTGCAATCAGGAGCAAACGACAAGGACTTTTAAATGGGGAAGGACTTTTAAATGGGGGGGGGGGGGTATTGCTACAGTGTGACAATGGCCAGCTGCATGCAACACATCAGACAATTGAGACTATTAAGGAAATTAAATCTGAATATCTGTATTCAGGAGATTTGCCTCCTAATGACTTTCATCTGTTAGGTGCACTCATAGAAGCAATGATAGGGATTCATTTCAAAATTGACAAAGATGTGAAAACCATGATGCATGTCTGGCTACACACATGACCAAAGGAAATATTTCATCATGGTATCTACCCACTTCTTAAGCGGTGGATTATGAGCACTCAGCACCAGGCAGACTACGTCGAAAAATGACATTTAGGTTTTTTTATGTCCATCCTTTTGACTTGAGGTCTTTGGGACCACAGCTGTCCACTACTGTAAGAAAATGAAATGCCTTCTGCTGTTCTTATGATCTTGTTTATTTTGAGTTGCTAGTTGATGGTTGGAGAGGTGACACCAAAATTTACAGTCTGCGTAAACCAGTTATCTTGGCCACTGATGCAAGTTATGTATCGACTGTGGTAACCCTTAGCCTGAAGATGGCTCATTGAAGCACAGAAACTGGTAGCTACTCAATAAATAAGATCATAAAGATGACTGTAGGCATTTCGTTTTCCTATAGTTGTCAGTTTTTGATCGTCATTACAATTAAAACATTACAGCATTTTTAGGGTTTTCTGTTGAATCACCCTCATATAATACCAATATGTAATAAGGTCCAATTAAGTAACAGAATTCAATTTTTCTGTACTTTATTGTCCCTTTTATACAGATCAAAGTAGCCAACATGAGCAGCAGGCCTAGAGATGCTGGCCAACACCACACATCTGGAACCGCAGAGCATAATCAAAAGAGGAAAAGGAAAGAAAAAACGTTTGTATAAAAAACATGGATGCTGTTTCATTTTTTTAATGTTCAGAATGACATTGTCAAATCTAAAGAAATTGAAGCAGGAAATATAGAAGTTGCACATCGTTGTATCAATGATCGAATTATGCCCACTATAAAATATGTATTAGAATCTGCACTTCTTTTCAATATAACCATATTTTCTACAAGTAATACTGTAGCCGAACTGACAACAAGTCCTCCCAATGCAGCCTCATCGTTTTTCAACCAAAGAGAAGTTAAAAGCACATTAAGCTCACTCGCCCCTGAGATGTCTTCTTCCAAGCAATGAGTAGTGCAAAGAGTATTACATGCTTCTGATGTTATTACAAATTCTACAATCTATAACTGAACGGCAAGGACATTAGGATCTAACGACATTGCTGATCGACAAAACTGGATTGCAAATGGAAATAGGGAAGTGTAACAAAAATAAACCACAAATCTATCGAAAGTCATTTTTGAGGTATAGACATCAACTAACAAAGAAAATTCAGGTTAGAGAGTGAACCTAAAGGAAAACCTTTCTGTTAGTTTGTGAAGTTGGAGATTCTACCGTTTAATGACAGTTTATGAAAGAAGGATTAGATAAATGGAAGAAGGCGAATATTTTTTGAAAAGGCTTTGAATCATATTAAAACTTCTGTATTGTTCTCTATTATTAACCAACAATGTTCATAACTTTCTAGGCTTGTTTTGTTTTTGACAATACATTTCATGACTCCTTTACATGTTTCTCTATATTTTTACTACCTTTATAAACATACATTTTTGCTCTCAAACCACAAAATTCTTCGAATATACTTCCATTATACTTGTCTTTCATATATCCTACAACTGTCTTGTTTACTTCTGGAATACCATAAATATTGTTTTGAGGATAATCACTGGTATCAAATTTATCAATCAACGATTTCATATCTTCATAAAAATCATTAGTTATTATATTATACATAAAAAATTCAATATCTTCTCCATATTTTGGTTTCATTATCCTATAATGAAAATTATACATCAGTTGTTTAGTCAAATCAAGTGTACTCACGGCAATGTAGATGGGTTTATTAAATTGATTTTTGTCTTATTCATATCAATAGAAGCAATATTTTCATTAAATATTTGCTTTTAAGTTTGGCTTACCTAGTAATTTATCACACTAGTTTTATGACCACTCGTTTTCTTATATTTTTCATTATCTTGCCAAAGACTGAATTATCATCAGTTTATAGATATCTTTTTCAAAATCATTTTTGGCTTTACTTCTCATTTCTGTATCTAAATCTATAAAGGTTCTCAATCAATCTGATTGTTTAAATTTTAAAATTATCTTTATTTTTTAAATTTTGTTCCTAATGATAAATACTCTTAAGGTTTCTATTATTAACTACATATTTATTTTTATCATTCAGAGTAGCCAACAACTTGCTTTCTTTATTTCCAGTGACAACTGAAGCAGTCCTGGTACAATTTTATTTTCAGGAGAGATTGGTAAATCTTTATGTAAATCATGTAATACTTTTGGATATTCTAAATCTACTTCGAAAATATATACAATTTTATCAGTATCTGAAATTCCCTTGTTTTTATACCAGCAAAAGTATCTGAATTATCCCATTCAGTTCTCCATAAGGTAAATATTGACTCATAGCATAACCATACAAATTGTTTGAATCTAAATATGGTGGATAATTTGCTACCATATACTGTCAAAACCCTTCATATATTCATTATGTCCTTTAACATATCTGACAGTGCCTGATTTTAGTAATAAATTTCAAGTGAGAATATTGGTCTATAAATGTTTGCAGAATGAATGCCACAATTCATATATGCCTGTTACAAAGTCGGAACTATTAAAAAGAGCTAAAGTTGCTCAAATTAATTCGATAACTATCTCCATTGCTATGCTATTTTATCTCATAGCCTCAATGGTAAAGCCTAAAGCAAAGCAAGAGTCTCTTCTTTGTATTTGCTAAGGGCACCAGTGCAGTGCCCTTAATTTGGCACTAACACACATTAGCTTTGGTGCAGGAAAATTTCCTACACCCCAAAAAATAATAACAATAATAATGATTTCTTGATGCACTCATATAGAAAAGCAAACCTACAGATAAGAAATAAAGTTTTCTCCAAAATAACTCAATTTTTGTTCATTGCAAAACAGAATTGTGTGACCACTGTAGCAATTATTCAATATACATACTGCAATTTAATCTAGTTACCAGGAAGCTACAGTACTAACATACTCCCAAGCAGATGTTGTGAAATATAAAAGGTATATCGTCTTTCTTCTTACAGGCTTTGTTATTTAAGAAGACCACAATCTATGCTGTTATGATGAGTGGTAGAATCTTTTAAATTACACATATTTTCCATATAGCATGTACTTATTTAAATGCTCTGACCTCTAGAAAAGGAACAGAGGAATCACTCATATCTTTTACTATAATTCTCGCTCACTGTGTGTGTGTGGGAAATGCCATGCAAGCCAGTAGCAAACTTTATTACCAGGTCCAGAGGGTTATAAAACCTATGATTTTTAATTGCACAAGGGTATTGTCATGGTATCACACAACTACACAATAACGATTCACATATGGGAATTATTATACTGCACATCAGAACAATCGTTCCTTTTCTGAAAATCTGCTTGGCAAAAATAACATCTTTAATATTTTAATGATCTGGTTAAAAATCGTTTTTCGAATAGCGAAGGTAGGATGAGAAAATAGCAGATTAGATACAAATAAATAATTTATTTTAATCAAACTTTGATTACTTCACAAGCACTGCTGTGATGATTTCGTCAAATTATTAATTATGAACGGCCCCTTAACATACATTGGCGCCGTTAATCACTTTATTGAGCATGTATATTGGCATGGATAGTCCATGAGAGGTTTAGGATATGGAATTCAGAAATCTCTAAGGGAAAATCAGTTTTTTTCCATAATTTACGTTATTAGCAATAAGAAAGAAAGCACTTGAACTTCTATTCAGTATCTCAGGATAGGTAATCATTGTGATGTGAAAGAGGGAAGCTGCAGTAAATGGAAATCAAGTTCAGAGTCTTCCAGCAAAAATGCATTAAATTCGATAGATTCCAATTACTGGAAAATGCTTTGTTTTGCTCAGGACATTTTGCTGTATCAGATAGAATTACGCTCCAACAGAAAATCATTGCTTTCATATAAATGTGGTGGTCAATTTACACCAAGGACCAGTTCATAATAATTCAAAGAAAATCGTTAAGAAATCGTGAGAAAATCATTAAGTTACACATATAAATACTACTAATAAATTGGCGAATCCGATTCCTCAACTTTCCCCAAATTGAACAAAGCATTGGACACTATCACTCAAGTTAAAAAATCTAATTATATTGCGAAAACTTTATTGCAGTTACTCATTCTGATGAGTTAATACTTGAAAATTGGTGCATACTTATTATTAAACACAGGGAAGCTGGCCACTATGACCAAGCAGTTCCAGGCACTTCAGTCCAGAACTGTGCTGCTGCTGCAGTCGCAGGTTCGAATCCTGCCTTGGGCATGGATGTGTGTGATATCCTAAGGTTAGTTAGGTTTAAGTAGTTCTGATGACCAATCATGTTAAGTCCCATAGTGCTTAGAACAATTTGAACCATTTGAACTCAGGGAAAATCGCTAAAGGTAACAAACAAAAGTGCTGAAGGAATGTGGTCTGGTCTGGATTAGAAGCAAATAATGATTACAGTTCAATGAATTTGACTGAAACTTAATCAAATAATACCATGACTTAAACCAAAAAGCACTTCTGAGCACGAAATTAAGACAAACGAGTGATTCCCTAATAGTAATGAACTTCTTATGTTGATAAAGCAACGTGAATTTACATCAAACCTATGTTACAAGGAACAGTGATACTCACAAGTTGGTGGTAGGCCCCAGGGTCTGAGAAAAACGGTCAACAGTCACCCCTTGGCGAGTAGATATTTTTTTTTTCATATGGTGGGATGATTTTCGTTGCTGGATTTACCAGCTGCATGAACTGAAGAAGTGGGGAAGCTCTGCATCAACAACAAGCTGCAGTACTGGATGTCTATGGAGAATCCTAGTGATTTTGGATGTGCCTTACTCTGAGAAGCGAAATTTTTCTCACTATTCTCGATGCATTCAATTGGACACGTCCACTCGCTAATCTACATCTACGTGACTACTCTGCAATTCACATTTAAGTGCTTGGCAGAGGGTTCATCGAACCACAATCATACTATCTCTCTACTATTCCACTCCCGAACAGCGAGCGGGAAAAACGAACACCTAAACCTTTCTGTTCGAGTTCTGATTTCTCTTATTTTATTTTGATGATCATTCCTACCTATGTAGGTTGGGCTCAACAAAATATTTTCGCATTCGGAAGAGAAAGTTGGTGACTGAAATTTCGTAAAAAGGTCTCGCCACGACGAAAAACGTCTATGCTGTAATGACTTCCATCCCAACTCGTGTATCATATCTGCCACACTCTCTCCCCTATAACGTGATAATAAAAAACGAGCTCCCCTTTTTTGCACCCTTTCGATGTCCTCCGTCAATCCCACCTGGTAAGGATCCCACACCGCGCAGCAATATTCTAACAGAGGACGAACGAGTGTAGTGTAAGCTGTCTCTTTAGTGGACTTGTTGCATCTTCTAAGTGTCCTGCCAATGAAACGCAACCTTTGGCTCGCCTTCCCGACAATATTATCTATGTGGTCCTTCCAACTGAAGTTGTTCGTAATTTTAACACCCAGGTACTTAGTTGAATTGACAGCCTTGAGAATTGTACTATTTATCGAGTAATAGAATTCCAACGGATTTCTTTTGGAACTCATCTGGATCATCTCACACTTTTCGTTATTTAGCGTCAACTGCCACCTGACACACCATACAGCAATCTTTTCTAAATCGCTTTGCAACTGATACTGGTCTTCGGATTACCTTACTAGACGGTAAATTACAGCATCATCTGCGAACAATCTAAGAGAACTGCTCAGATTGTCACCCAGGTCATTCATATAGATCAGGAGCAGCAGAGGTCCCAGGACGCTTCCCTGGGGAACACCTGACATCACTTCAGTTTTACTCGATGATTTGCCGTCTATTACTACGAACTGCGACCTCCCTGACTGGAAATCACGAATCCAGTCGCACAACTGAGACGATACCCCATAGCTCCGCAGCTTGATTAGAAGTCGCTTTTGAGGAACGGTGTCAAAAGCTTTCCGGAAATCTAGAAATACGGAATCAACTTGAGATCCCCTGTCGATAGCGGCCATTACTTCATGCGAATAAAGAGCAAAGATATTATTAAAGTGGAGGTGAGCAAAGAAATGGAGTTGCTAATAACAAAGAACAGCATCTTTAATATGTTTTAATAAGATAGCAAGACAAGATAATAGAACAAAATATGAAAGAGAGGCATAACACATGACTCTCATAATACAGTGGATGATAAAAAGAGAACCAACTGTATTCATACACTACATTTGGATTAACATGTTTTTTAATGTATGTCAACTGTTTTTTTCTGTTTACAAATGTTCATCTTATTTAGATATATGAAATTTGTTGATATTTTAAGCATCAATCATGTTTCTTTTCATGTAATATTTTATTACGTTTTTGCATTGTATGCAGTTAAACACTGGGCTTCAGTTCTGAAAAAGTTCAATCTTCTCATTGTTATCATTATTATGAGTTTGAATGTTAGTCACTTCTTAGTGTGAAGTATTAAAGGTAACTACCTAATTTCAATTTTTGACTGCTCTTTGTATAGATGTTCATTAACATTCATTGTTGTTCCTACCTGAAGTTTTCAAGTAAAACACCAAAAGTTGCTAATGACTTTAAGTAAAGTCTTTGTGATGATCTCATGTTGAAATAATTCACACCTCATTCAGTGTTTACTTGTTTCGTTTTTATATTTTGTCACAGTGACACAACCCCTGCAATGCTCTGAACATACAATAAATGTGCACCATTTGATGATGAAACAATAGGTGATTCAAAACCAGTCATGGTAAATAGAAATCGAAGAATCACAAAAGGCGACTGGTTGCAATAATTTATAGAAGCCTTTTAAATAATTATTTTTAGTAAATGATACATTATTGTTGTATTCAATTTACATCTTTGTATGCCAAGTCTGTATGTGTAAGTTAATAACAGAATGATCATTTTACCCTAAATTTTATTTGTTAGATTATTTTCTTTTAAATTTGAAAGGTTTTTTTAAACAGCTTTATAAAGTCCTTTGCTGGTTCCCTGCAGATCACATTACTAACCTGCTTCAGTTGAGAAGAACTGTTTTCGTACTGTGTCCGTTGTGCCAGCTTCACAATGGCTGGATCCTAGGCTGTGCTAAGCTGCAAACTGCTGTCCTCATTACTTATTGATAGTTTTATCAGATATTTTTACTTGTATCCCAAACCCTCTTCCTGTTCATAATGACTGATGTTTATTTCTGCTGACATGTGCAAGAAAAACACCTCCAATAATGACAGAAAAAACTTGTGTTTTTGCCTTTCTGTGCACAATATCGGGAAAGATTAGCCAGCTCCTGTAGAGACACAGCATTCCATCGGTGTTCAGTCCCCCAGCAAAAATATGATGGCTCAGGATGCCTATGAAGGACGATCTAGGTCTTAGAGTGCCTGGAGTGTACAAGATACCATGTCAGTCTGGCTGCTACCACGTCTTTCAATCGTTACACACTGTGGAGTAACGCCAGACAGAACACAAGAGGTTTTTATGCCTAAGCAATCCTGAAAAATCAGCTATGGCAGAACATGCTTTAGAAAATAGACACAGAATTCTATACATTTTAACATCTGCCATTATGAGGATGCAGGGATTTTGGGATTGCATTATCAAAGAAGCTATAGAAATAAAAGTATCTGAAAACGGTAGCCGGCTGGAGTATCCAAGCGGTTCTTGGCGCTACAGTCTGGAACCGCGCGACCGCTATGGTCGCAGGTTCGAATCCTGTCTTGGGCATGGATGTGTGTGACGTCCTTAGGTTAGTTAGGTTTAAGTAGTTCTAAGTTCTAGTAGACTGATGACCTCAGAAGTTAAGTCCCATAGTGCTCAGAGCCATTTGAAAACGGTATCAACAAGGGGGGCAGTTTGCAGCACACCAAAACGGCAACCTTACCATCCTTAGTTTGAAGTGGACGCGGCGGATGAGGAACGAAAACATAATTGGCAAGGAAGACAGCACCAGTGATATTACAGCCAGTAGCGCGGCTACATAATGCCATGGCGACACGGCAGTCATTTACAGCTTGACAATGTTTGAGGAGAGCTCAGTCGAAAGCTTGTGGGATTTTAGCCACCTAACGCGCCTGGAAGACCAATAAGATTTTATTATTTCGCAAAGACATCTGTTAACCAGTATCTATATATAGTGTACGTTCTTTGAGTTGTCTCTCTCTCTCTCTCTCTCTCTCTGAGGCACTACCAGGCTGCAATTGTACCTTCCCCCAATTCTGCATGCATCCGACCAGTGGGACACCTTGACAGTGGGCTTTTAAGTAACTTAAAATTACACATCATTCCAGGTCATCGAATGAGGAGTTGTGGCAGTTCAGAGATGGCAGCAGTCGATTGGAAATTTAGTCAGATCATTCCAGTTATTTGCAGTGATTCTTAATAAACGAAGTTGTGAATCATTTCGTTTTAGATCGAAGAATTTTAGCTCTAAAGTGTTTAGGAGGATGTGAGCTACAGTTCCTACAATGCTACATCACATTGCAACATTGTCTTCCTGGGTGTATGTATCAGGCAGGAGACCTTAAAGACGTTTGGGATCTTTGTATTCGTTGTTAGTAGGAAGCTGGTTACTGGATCACGCTGTAGTCATTCAAGTAATATGCACTCAGTTTCGTCATTCTCTATTGCACTTTAGACTGTTCTCTGATTTGTTGAAAATCGTATATACTGAACATGAATATTTGTGATTGCTATGATTTAGACTTTTGTCTCATGTGTATTGTGAATCCCACGTGACTTGCATCCACTGCTGTTTGATCTGAAGGCAGTGTAAATAATTTTTTGATTTTGCTGCTACTTATTTCTGCTTTCCTACATTATGTATTGGATGTTTATGTGGATTTATGGTGTATTCCTTGTGCCACCTTGTCCCCACTAAAGATCAGAAACGGAACGAGTAAGAGTGTAATGTTCGGGCTGCATACATCACAAGGCGCCACCGTTACAAGTACATCAGTGGTAACGGCTTTGTTTCGTCCCCATTCTAGTTCCTTGAGTATGAACAGTCTGAAAACTGGGGCGCTGCGGTCGCTTCGCACTCGTAGACTCTTTGTCTCTTCCTGAGGCATGCTGGAATGTAAGGCTAGTCGCAACTTGTTGTTAGTACTGAAGATGAATACACGATTTTGCTGCTGTAAAGTAACACTGGCAAGATGAAATGACAGATTGTCGGCATCAGATAAGCGTTAATGAAGCTGTGTTACGTGAGACAGTCGAGGGTGTAAGACGAAAATGAATTTAAGCCAAGCAAAGAATTGAAAATGTGTTCCGTTACAGGCGGAATGACGCCCGGAATAATTTTCACGTTATAGTTCACGTTTCGGACGAAAACCATATAAATTTCGTTCAGTGCAGATAAAAGGGTTGTAGTCTTGTTTGTTACACATCGTCCATGAAAAAAAACATGTGTGCTGCGTCAAACGAAAACTGGGCAGACAGCAACTACACTGTTATATCCCTGCGACAAAAAAGCGCGCTATTTCCGTTCAAATGGTTCAAATGGCTCTGAGCACTATGGGACTTAACATCTCAGGTCATCAGTGCCCTAGAACTCAGAACTACTTAAACCTAACTAATTTAAGGACATCACACACATCCATGTCCAAGGCGACCGTAGCGGTCGTGCGGTACCAGACTGAAGCGCCTAGAACCGCTTGGCCACCTGCGGCCGGCGCTATTTCTTTATTCATCTAATCATGGCAAATTGCGTTAATGCGCTAACAGCGAACTGGGTGGCTAATCATTCATTTCTGTTATTTATTTCAATAATTAATTACCGTTTAGAGATTGCACTTCATCCTCGTGTCATGCTTTCTGGTAGCGTCGTTACACACTCGATAACGCCTCGAAAGTGTGGACATGTCAACGTAATTTTTAGACATTCTCGGAATAGATATTAAATGTGAAAATGAATGTAGAGTGGTTTTCAAAAAAAGTATTTTCTATACAATTTTATGTATAGACAGGTCAATACTCCCTGCTAACCGACCAGTCGTTACATTGGTATAATCTGTGATAAAAGTCATGGAATACCTCTTAATATCGTGTCGGACCTCCTTTGCCCGGCATAGTGTAGCAAGTCAACATGTCGTTTGAAGTCCCTGCAGAAATATTGAGCCATTCTGCCTCTATCGCCATCTATAACTGCGAAAGTGTTCCCAGTGCATGAACTGACCTGTCGTTTACGTCCTATAAATGTTCGATGGGATTCAGGTCGGACGATCTGGTTGGTCAAATCATTCACTCGAACTGTCCAGAACGTTTTTTCAAAGCATTCACAAATAACTGTGCCCGATGTTTGGGAACATGAGCTCCATGAATGGCTGCAAGTAGTCTACAATCAGCTGTACATAACCATTTACAATCAATGATCGGTTCAGCTGGACCAGACGATCCAGTCCATTCCAAGGTGACACAGCCCACACAATTATGGAGTCACCACCAGTTTGCTCAATGCCTTGTTGGCAACCGGGTCCATGGCTTTGTGGAGTGTGCATCGCACTCGAACCCTACCATCATTTGACCAGGTCAAGGTCTTTCAGTCGTCTAGGATCCAACCGATGTGGTCACGAGCTCAGGAAGGGCGCTGCATTACGACCCTCTTCCATGAGGCACTCGCGTCGGCCGTCTGCTGCCACAGCCCATTAACACGAAGTTTCGCCGCACCGTTCTATCGGTTACATTCGTCGTGCGTCCCACATTGATTTCTGCAGTTATTTCACGCAGTGTTGCTTGTGTGTTAGCACTGAAAAAACTGCGCAAACGCCGCTGCTCTCAGTCGTTAAGTGACGGCCGTCGACCACTGCGTTGTCGGTGGTGAAAGGTATGCCTGAAATGTGGTATTCTCTGTCGATCTCAGAATATTGAATTTCCTAACGGTTTCCGAAGTTGAATGTTCCATGCGTCTAGCTACAACTACAATTCCACGTTCAGAGTGTGTTAATTCCCGTTGTATGGCCGATATCATATCGGATATCTTTCCATTTGGATCACCGGCAAACAAATGACAGCTCTGTCAATCCACTTCTCTTTTATACCTCGTGTGAGCGATACTACCTCTATCTGTATATGTGCATATTGCTATGCTATGACTTTTGTCACATCAGCGTGTAAATTGCTTCTGTCACTTAGGCAGATATTTTGTGACATATCAATTTCCATTTGAGAATGAGTATACAGGGTGTTACAAAAAGGTACGGCCAAACTTTCAGGAAACATTCCTCACACACAAAGAAAGAAAATATGTTATGTGGACATGTGTCCGGAAACGCTTCCTTTCCATGTTAGAGCTCATTTTATTACTTCTCTTCAAATCACATTAATCATGGAATGGAAACACGCAGCAACAGAACGTACCAGCGTGACTTCAAACACTTTGTTACAGGAAATGTTCAAAATGTCCTCCGTTAGCGAGGATACAAGCATCCAACCTCCGTCGCATGGAATCCCTGATGCGCTGATGCAACCCTGGAGAATGGCGTATTGTATCACAGACGTCCAAAATACGAGCACGAAGAGTCTCTACATTTGGTACCGGGGTTGCGTAGACAAGAGCTTTCAAATGCCCCCATAAATGAAAGTCAAGAGGGTTGAGGTCAGGAGAGCGTGGAGGCCATGGAATTGGTCCGCCTCTACCAATCCACCTGTCACTGAATCTGTTGTTGAGAAGCGTACGAACACTTCGACTGAAATGTGCAGGAGCTCCATCGTGGATGAACCACATATTGTGTCGTACTTGTAAAGGCACATGTTCTAGCAGCACAGGTAGAGTATCCCGTATGAAATCATGATAACGTGCTCCATTGAGCGTAGGTGGAAGAACATGGGGCCCAATTAAGACATCACCAACAATGCCTGCCCGAACGTTCACAGAAAATCTGTGTTGATGACGTGACTGCACAATTGCGTGCGCATTCTCGTCAGCCCATACATGTTGATTGTGAAAATTTACAGTTTGATCACGTTGGAATGAAGCCTCATCCGTAAAGAGAACATTTGCACTGAAGTGAGGATTGACACAGTGTTGGATGAACCATTCGCAGAAGTGTATCCGTGGAGGCCAATCAGCTGCTGATAGTGCCTGCACACGCTGTACATGGTACGGAAATAACAGGTTCTCCCGTAGCACTCTCCATACAGTAACGTGGTCAACGTTACCTTGTACAGCAGCAAGTTCTCAGACGTTGACACTAGGGTTATCGTCAACTGCACGAAGAATTGCCTCGTCCATTGCAGGTGTCCTCGTCGTTCTAGGTGAGGGCCGGCCAGAAATTCTGCACGCGTGCGGTGCTCTTGCACATGTGCAACTTCCGGGTCACAGCGTGCACGCCGAAGCCGTCAGCGTTCATGTAGTGCATGTTTCTACGCACAGATGTCGCTCGTCTGTTACGCAAAGTGCGTTATCGACACCTCGTATGTACATCACAACCTGGGCTGTATCTGTAAGATCTGTTGCTTCATCGAGTGCAACAGAGAAAGCAACAAAGTATTTAGCCTTATTTATTAGCTGCCTGTGCAGATCGGCAGCCATAGCACGGATACGTCTTGTCACTGGTTGTTTGGATAGACTGATTTCTTGAAAGCTGTTAACGTTCGTGGGACGCACAAGTTCTGAGCATCAGTCAGACACCCTTTCACAAACTTTCCTTCGGATAAGGGTTTCCCAGATTGTGCAATTCTTAATGCGATTTTAAAACTTGATCGCAGTGAAGATTTAGTGTGGTTGTCATTCTGGAAAATTGAAAACAGTACATTGTACTGCGTACAGTAAAACAGACATAAATGTAACACAAGAAACTAAGAGTTCAAGAAGTATCAGTTACTTTGACGTACAGTAAAATCGAGTTGATGTGTCTCATCCATTTTCTTATGGACATTTAATTCTGCTTGACGTTCTTCACTGTTGAGTACACTACACTCGTCTTTGTGATGTGTATTGTAGTGGCTTTCAATTAAAAACTTACGCTGGCCGACTATTATTCGGTGGCACAGCAAACACTGTGAGTTTTCGCCAACGGCAACAAAAAAGAATTGCAGTTCCCAGTCATTTTTAAACGACTGAGAACATAGATGTCCCGTCCTTCGCTTTTTCACAGTACTTGCCATTTCTCAGTACTTCTCTGTTAAGGTTACGGTCACCAGGGGTAAACGAGACTGGATATGTTGCGCTCTTTCTTGTACCACAGAGAAGTGGAGCCGCCGCCGTTCATTTAGGACGCATGTCAAATAACAGATATCGCTGTCGCTAGCTGTCGCACACGTGCGCACATGTGCAGCACTTCTGCACGTCTGCACACTGTGCAGCGTTTGGCCGGCATTGTTCTAGGTCTTCCCCAGTCGCGAGTCATAGGCTGGAATGTTCCGTCCTCCGTAAGACGCAGATCAATTGCCTCGAACGTCTTCCTGTCGGGACACCTTAGTTCTGGAAATGTGTCTCGATACAAACGCACCGCGCCACGGCTATTGCCCCATGCTAATCCATACATCAAATGGGCATCTGCCAACTCCGCATTTGTAAACATTGCACTGACTGCAAAACCACGTTCGTGATGAACACTAACCTGTTGATGCTACGTACTGATGTGCTTGATGCTAGTACTGTAGAGCAATGAGTAGCGTGTCAACACAAGCACCGAAGTCAACATTACCTTCCTTCAATTGGGCCAAGTGGAGGTGAAGCGAGGAAGTACAGTACATACTGACGAAACTAAAATGAGCTCTAACATGGAAATTAAGCGTTTCCGGACACATGTCCACATATCATCTTTTCTTTATTTGTGTGTGAGGAAAGTTTCCTGAAAGTTTGGCCGTACCTTTTTGTAATACCCTGTATAAACGTAATCATAACTGTGTGAAGTAAATGAAGAGCAGTTTACAGTTTAGGGACGGAAATTTCTTCAAACCCTTTGTGTGTCTAGGGTTATGCTTGGAGTCCGTGGTTATACACTATGTGATCAAAAGTATCCGGACACCTGGCTGAAAATGACTTACAAGCTCCTGCCGTTCTCCATCGGTAATGCTGGAATTCAGTATGGTGTTGGCCCACTCTTAGCCTTGATGACAGCTTCCGCTCTCGCAGGCATACGTTCAATCAGATGCTGGAAGCTTTCTTGGGGAATGACAGCCTATTCTTCACGGAGCGCTGCACTGAGGAGAGGTACCGATGTCAGTCGGTGAGGCCTGGCACGAAGTCGGCGTTACAAAACATCCCAAACGTCTTCTATAGGATTCAGGTCAGTATTCTGTGCAGGCCAGTCCATTACAGGAATGTCATTGTCATGTAACCACTCGGCACAGGCCGTGCATTATGAACAGGCGCTCCATGGTGATGAAAGATGCAGTCACCATCCCCAAATTCACTTCAACACAGGCAAGCAAGAAGGTGCTTAAAACATCACTGCCTGTGCTGTGATAGTGCCACGCAAAACAAATAGGCGTGCAAGCCCCCTCCATGAAAAACACGACCACACTATAACACCACAGCCTCCTAGTTTTGCCGGCCGGCCGAGCGGTTCTAGGTGCTACAAGTGGAACCGCGCGACCACTGTGGTCACAGGTTCGAATCCTGCCTTGGGCATGGATGTGTGTGATGTCCCTAGGTTAGTTAGGTTTAAGTAGTTCTAAGTTCTAGGGGACTGAGGATCTCAGTAGATAAGTCCCATAATGCTCAGAGCCATTTGAACCTCCTAGTTTTACTGTTGGCGCTACAGACGCTGGAAGATGACGCTCACCGGGCATTCACCATACCCACACCCTGCCATCGGATCGCCACATTGTGTACCGTGATTCGTCAAACCACACAACGTTTTTTCACTGTTCAATCGTCCAATGTTTACGCTCCTTACACCAAACGAGGCGTCGTTTGGCGTTTACAGGCGTGATGCGTGACTTATGAGTAGCCGCTCGACCATGAAATTCAAGTTTTCTCGCCTCCCACTTAACTGTCACAGTACTTACAGTGAATCCTGACGCAGTTTGTAATTCCTGTGCGATGGTCTGGATATATGTCTACCTATTACACATTACGAACCTCTTCAACTGTCGGCGGTCTTTGTGAGTCAACAGACGAGGTCGATCTGTAAGGTTTTGTGCTGTACGTGTCCCTTGAAGTTTCCAGTTCACTATCACATTGGAAACAGTGGACCTAGCGATGTTCAGGAGTGTGGAAATCTCGCATACAGACGTGTGACACAAGGGACACCAAGTCACCTGACCACGAAGTCCTTGAGTTCCGCGGAGCACCCCATTCAGCTCTCTCACGATGTCTAATGACTACTGAGGTCGATGATATGGAGTACCTGGCAGTAGGTGGCAGCACATGCACCTATTATGTTAAACGTATGTCGTTGGGGGTATCCTGATACTTTTGATAACACAGTGTTCTTCCGAGCTCGTGCACTCGCTATTCTTTCTGAGTCGAGTCCACTTGTTGGCAACAAAAGGTCAGGTGTCGAATGTGCTGCGGCAGAGACTGAAGAGTAAAATGTACGTACCCCAGAGACGGCGAGTACGAAGATGACGTCACAGGACTAGCTGGCGAGTTTAAAAGCGAGAATTCGAAGCACATTTCAGATCTCTAGTGCATACCTTTTGCAACTGCTATTCATTTACTTCACACAGTTTTTATTGTGGCTTTTATACTCATTTTCGAATGGAAATTAATATGTCACAAAATATCTGCCTAAGTGACAGAAGCAAGTTACACGTCATATAGCACAGATAATCAAATAAATCATTCCATATACTGTTTTCACCTACTAATAGTAAGAAATACCTCGTATTACGCTAGTATAATTTCAGCTGTAAAGGTAAGTTTTGACACTGGTTCCGCTTGCAAAGCTGCAATGGCAGAATTTCTCTGCAGTGTGTATATGCTCATGTCTCCACGAAATGACTTGCACAAAACTTGGCAGTAGCCCTTTTCGCATTTCGTAACGCTTTTACAAATTTAATCTTTCAAGGTGCGTAATTATGCAAATGTTTTGGAGAAGCGGTATCATCAGTTAACCAATTTCTTCTTAAAGCATCGTTACTATAACCAAGGGTCACGATTCCGTTACACTGTATTTGACTACAAACTGAAAATTTGTTCTCTCTTTAATGCTATTCACATTAACCCACCCTATTCCCTATTTGATGTTCATGTATACGAACTATGCTTGTCAATTACTAGTAGCCTGATTTACTACAAGTGGGTGCTGGTGTGAGAATTCCTTTTTCTGTTCTCGAAGTCAGACTCTTACATAACTGATTACTAGGTCATGGGTTTATTGATAACAAGCCATAGAGTCGCTAAATCAGGATTTTAAGAGACTACTGGTTATTGTAGTCAAGTTTCTAAAACAGTAGGTCCCTTCAAGATTTCCAAGAGTAATGTTTATTATGCTGATACCTCTTCCAGAATCTGCCTGGACTTGCATTCGGGAGGACGACGGTTTTAACTGCATCCGGCCATTCTGATTTGGGTTTCCTGCGATTTCCCTAAATAGCTCCTGGCAAATGCCGGGATGGTTCCTTTGAAAGAGCACAGCCGACTTCCTTCCCCATCCTTTCCTAACCGATGGGACTGATGACATCGCTATTTGGTCCCCTCCCCAAAATCAGCCAACCAATCAGAATCTAAAAACTCCATTGGCCGTGGGGTCCCTAAATATCCCATCCTGACAGATAGGTCGTCCATTGTGCTCGCTGACCAACAAACATGCATAATTGTCTCCAGCAATTACAGTTGCATTCGTTAACTCACTCGGAGATCATTGTCTGAGCGCCCATTGCTTGACGAAAAGCATTCTTTCCTGTTTTATATACGTAAGATACACCTGTACAAATGCACTGCAAGCTAACTCGGAGTCTTTTGACCAAACTAAATAAAGGCGTATTGAAAGGTACAGTGACTTTTTCAGTCTAGTTTCACAAATAAACTAGACAAAAGCTGTTGTTATAAATGTTGGCTTTTGAAGAGAGTGGGAGGTGTGGTAATTTTGTCTTTGCAGGTTTTCGCTTACAAGTAAATTGAAGTAAGCAGAAATTAAAAAGAGTAGCAAAGAGGAAAAAACTAGAGTGAGATAAGAAAATAACAAACCAATCATAAATCAAGCTGAATAAAATCAAGCTGAGGTCGTCTTCGTGTTGCTGATATAAAAAAAACAGCTCATTTTAAAAGTCTTTGTGTATGTGTATTTGCTTTTGGTGCAAAGCACGGATCTACATTTACTTTGTGGACTTGACAGTTTGTGTGCCATTGAATATACTGCGCTAGCGATACAAAAGCGAAGATACCTGTTTATATGACTGTCCGTAGTTCCGATTGTTCAGTAAAGTGTCCCGCAGTTCTTCGTTTTGACAGTCTATTGACGTTTATGCTTCAAGCAAATTCTGCAAGCCATTATCTAATGAAATCGTGCAATTGGTTTGGATACTGTGTATGGTAGAAAGGACATTATTGCTACTGTAATAGCTAATACGCTATAGTACTACGGCTCATAGAGTAACACAAGCAGGTTGGACATTGATGATATATCATCACTGGGTACGACATGTCTGAATTTGTCTAAAAGTCCTACTTGTGATTTCACTTTACTGGAGGTAGTCACAGGAGTTGCACATTCGTCTACAGGTGTGTCAGCGCTACAATAATGTGTTTACATGTTACAAAGTCGACTCTTAAATTTCGTCTCATTTTCTGTGCTTTATACAGCTTGTGGCAAGTGTGTGGACTAGCACCACTTGAAGAAAATATGGATCGAAAGTTGGGGGGTATTCGGGGACGCTTGTTGATATCGCAGAACATAAGAAGCCTTCCTGCTCTCTGGTTCATTATTACTCTCTTTACGTCGGTGTATGCTGTGTACTGCCGTCATGACGTGTACTTTCACAGACACGAAGCTACAGTGCTCACATATTTCGTCGTTAACGTGTTGGGAAAAACCACGTTACTGCTGATATTGGGAAAATGCGCAATGACTGAGCTGAGGAAGCTAAGAGATCTCTTCGTCCTTTTGAAATTCGTGGATGCGCGACTACCAACGAACGAGACAGACAAGTCAAAGGTGCTGGGAGGTTTTTTGCTGTGTCTTTACGTCTCATTCACTCTCGCCATCGGGATGTCGAATATCCCCAGCGTCAACAATGTGCCACTGTTCCTGGCCTATATGGTGTACGTGGTGTTAGCAGCAGCAATGTCGCTCCAGTATGTATTGTTGGTGCTAGAATTGTGGGTGAGGTTCCAGACCCTCAACGCCGTCCTACTGCAATCCCTGCAGTTCACTGTAGACCCAGAGCTGTGGACACTGTTTGGGGGATCGACGACACCTGCATCACTGGTTCTGTTGCAGCACAGCAGACAGCGCCACCTGCGAGACGCCTACGTCACCCTCACGCACGCTGCTGACCTCCTGCAAGAGCACTTCGGTCTTGCGATGGCAGTCAACATCGCGACCTCTGTCTGCAGTGTGACGTTGTGTCTCTATGAGCTGGTCATGACGGTGATGAAGCCTGGCTGGATATTCCAGTTCTCCCTCAGTAAGTCATCGAGAGGGCCAGTGATGTGGGTCCTCTTCCATTCCACCAAACTGTTATCTGTTGCATTATCTTCAGCAGCTGCTGCAGACGCTGCAGCAGCAACTGGTTTGATCCTTTTGAGGACATCAGCACTGTCTACATGGCGTGACTCCCAAGACGATTCCTTCCTTCGCTTCACATTACAAGTGCCACCACTACGCTTCACTGCTGCAGGATTCTTCACCGTGGATCGTCCACTCTTGGTGTCTATATTCACTGTCATTATGACGTATGTAATCATCTTAGCGCAACTTACTCCTAAATAACTGCTGGATCCAGAGCTATGTACACACCTAAGCTTGCTGTTTATGAAACTTGTCGCCATTTTATTGGGCCTCTGCATATTGTGAACTGCTGTCTTATACCTTCTAATGACAATGATTATCTTGAGTATCTTCTTCATGAGGAGCTGATATTACTCCTCTTCATTGTTATTGTTGTTCTTTGGAACCGCGCGACCGCTATGGTCGCAGGTTCGAATCCTGTCTCAGGCATGGGTGTGTGTGTGAAGTCCTTAGGTTAGTTAGGTTTAAGTAGTTCTAAGTTCCAGGGGACTGATGACCTTAGAAGTTAAGTCCCATAGTGCTCAGAGCCATTTTGTTGTTCTTCTTCAGCTCATTATTCTTGTCGTAACTTCACTGAATTTATTAGTGTATTGCCTAATACTATCACTGTAGCATTTTGAGGCAGAGTGTTTGTCATACAGTAGCAAAATCGTTAGGTTAACGGAGCACACGTTCTGTATATAAAATTATGAAAATTTGAAATGTGTATAGATTAAGTATACAGCTATTAATGCTCTTCATTCAATCAGTGAATGAACGTCTATTTCAGATTTTTGTTTTCAGCCAGATCAATAAAAAAAGCGATTAATGATATAACAGTTCATTGAGGTATGCATATATAAACAACCAATCTAATGTGTCTATTTCTTTAAGCATTTCTTTAATATGGTGAAATTAATATTATGCAACTATTGGCTTTTCATTTTTGTACATAGTATAATTATGGAAATGTTAAGTCTACAAGTTAGTAATACACGCTTGCTTCAGCTAAATGTTAACTTTTTTTTTTGGACAAACGAGTTTGTTTAATACAAATTGGCTGTATCATAAACAAAACATTTCCATGGGAAAATAATTCCATTCTGTTCATTGTAAGCAGCTAGTATTTGGCAATCTGTAGAGAAATATCCCCAGCAAAAATATATGAAGAAACTGTATTACAGTTAGGGGCTTATTTAGCTTTCCAAACCTATAGCCATATTTTGTTATTAGTGTACAAACTAACTAAAAGAAATTATAGATCATCTTATGATCAGTGTTGTTCTAAAACATTTTAAGTGTGTATTTCCACTGACTAAAAATATTAATGAAATTCTCTAATTATTTGCTAAAAATACTCAGCTATCTAAAATTTCCTTGCAACAAACATTCATTTACTACCTTTTGTCAGTGGTTACTTCCAGTTGTACATTATGACATACTATATGTCCAAAACGTCCCAGAGGTGAGGTCTATTCTACTTATGAATATTTGTTTAAATTAAAGAACTATAAGAAGAATTATAAATCTTAAGTTTCCTTATGTATAAAAATATTTAAAGCTGCTTGTTGTCAATTTTTATTATTTGTGGGATAAACTTTTATTTAAACTGGAAGCTTGTTTGCTTTCTAAGAAGACTAATCATTGTTGTTTTATCGCTTATACATGAAAACATCGAGGATGACTTGATAAATTTACACAGTTCTGTGTATGTTTTGTTGTACTTCAATGTACGTCTATTTTAATGTGCAATATCGCATCCAGTTAGAATGACTTTTATCTAGCAACTTTTTAATTTATAGTAATACTTACATCCATAAACGTAAAATTCCCTGTAACTTTCTTTCACAGCATGAATTTTTAAATAAAATTTCCAGTAGTTTATTAGATACACTTCGATATTTCAGTTTCGAAAAACCCAAGAAATTTAGCTGTGTTTTGTGTGTATCCAAAGTTAACTTGTAGTTATACTTTTATTTATTGCTTTAATAACTTTGGTAACAAATTAAAGAGCAATCATATAATATCCAATAATATCGCACAAAAGTTCACATTCACTGCCTTTGATGTTCAACCTGTTCCAGTCATTGCATACTCTGAGTTGCCCAGTAATACACATTTCTTACAGTCAGCTGTCCGTCATTTTTAAAGCTACATTTATCAGTAGAGGGAATTCTTTAAAGAAAGAACTGCTGTCTCATCAGAACTGGGCGGCAGAATTATATGCGTCTTCTGTAGTTCCATCAGTTAAAATTATGGTTAAGTGACACATGATATGGATAGAACCTGTTTGCTCACAAGATGTGATTAATGCAGAGCTGACTTTTTCCAGAGATACTTTTGATTTCTCTGGAGCTCAAATGTAGATTATAAGCAACAGTTGCCAGAACACTTAATTCGTTCTTTCAGTTCGTTGCAGTCTTTCTCATTACAATATGTTTGGTATTCCACTGCCTTTCCAGTTTTTGCACATTCGCTGTCATTCTTATTGGGCACTGTAGATTGGGATATTTTCGTGTTTACAATTTAACTATTCTCTTCTTTCCTTCTGCTTTATCAGTAAAAATTTATCATACACTGAGGTGACGAAAGTCGTGGGATAGCGATTGGACATATACAGAGCTACACACATTGGATATTACATTTCGGAAATCTTTAGGGAATTCATATTCCGAGGTCCACAGTGTCAAGAATGTGGCGAAAATAGCAAATTCAACGCATTACTAATCACTAAGGACGGCAGCAGCAGCTTTTATGTAGAATTGTTAGTGCTAAAAGGCAAGCTACACTGTGTCAAATAATCGCAGAAATCAATGTGGGACGTGCGACGAACGTGTTCGTTAGGACAGTGGGCCAAATTTGGCGTTAATGGGCTATGGCAGCAGATGACCGACGCGAGTGCTTTAGCTAGCACCACGACATCGTCTGCAGCGCCTCTCCTGGGTTCGTGACCAAATCAGTTGGATCCTAGATGGCACGAAACCTGTGTCCGGGTCATATGAGTCCCGATTTCAGTTGGTATGATCTTACGACAGGGTTCGGGTGTGGCACAGACCTCGCGACCCAATGGAACCAAGTTGTCAAAACGGCACTATACAAGCTGATGCTGACTCCATGATGGTGTGGGCTGTGTTTTTGTGAAATGGTCTGTGTTCTCTGGTCTAACTGCATCGATCATTTACTTGAAATAGTTATTTTCGGCTACCTGAAGACCATTGGACTTCATGTTCCCAAACAACAGTGGAATTTTTATGGATGACAACTTCACAGTATTGGGACAACCTGTGTACCATTCCAAAGTACCGTTATTCAAGATGGCGGCGATGACGTCATCCAATATGGTGGGCGAGACTCAATCAATATGGCGGATGTTGGTGGGAAGTTTGAATTTTGACAGGAAAGTGCCACACCCCCCCTCCCACAGAAAAAAATGGGGTAAAGTTCAAATTCAAGCAGGGTAATGCACAACACCCCGGTTATATCTACTAAGCAAAGAAAATGGTGGGAAGGTAGGTCACTTTGGCTAACGTAAGTCATCCGACCGACACGTCCTCCTAAGAACTGGCGCCAAGTTTCATTTTTGGCGGGAAAATAGGTCACTTGGGGTTTCGCTGCTGGCACAAAGGATACAACACTCATGCTGACGCAACCTCCTTCTAACGATTCGTGGGGAAAAGGACATGTCTTTATTATTTAACCAATTACAAGCAGGTGCGTTGGCCACTGGGTCTGGACTCCAACTGCCTTTGTTCATATCGTTGACACCAGAGGGCACTCTCCTGATGTCAGATCATGACTCAAGTAGCGTTATTCAAAATCGCGGCACCCAATGTGTTCACCACGAGCTCCAGAGCCCAACTGACTTAGTTCATATCGTGCCCACCAGAGGGCGCTACCGTGACGTCAGGTGACGACACAATATCATCTGCTCTCTCTCGCGCGCGCGATATAACCGGACACGCGCCGCGTCAGCTGCCCACGTGCGAGCGACTGCTGACATTACAGTCTCCACCCTGCATATTCGTACCCGCACCACAGAAAGTCTTCCGCAAATATCCTAACGAATGTAAGTGAACACATGTGACACCCACATCGTGCAACTAACCAATCAAGTACCTAAATACTTAATCGAGTTTAACAAGGCCTTTAGTGGATGTAGTTTAGGAAAATTTTATCGAGGGATTTGATATTTACGAACATATATTTGACTTTCTGTATTCATTACTCCTGGAACTGAGTAGCATGGACCGTAATAAGTCGAAGCGTTAGTATGACGTAACTACGTCTCCTCATCTGTCACTTCTGTGGTGTCTTAGAACAGTGCAGTATGTATTTATGGAACTGGAGAACAAGCTTGGCTTGAGCCAGGTGTCCACGTTCGTTGGGAGTAATACATGGATGTCGATATTTTGAATATAAATTGGAGTTAGCCGAATTGAGTTGAAAGTGATTAAACATTTACATGAGGCGCATGGAGTATTGTGCCTTTAGTTGTAGAAGGCGCGAGGATATGTTTGGCAGATATGACATGTGGCTGTGGGTATGATTGGTCAGTCCTACAAAAAAAGCACCAAGAATTCCCTGGGAGGGTGTGGGAGATGGAAGCAGGTAGGAAGGAACGAAAGGTGGGTATTGCGACCAAGACCACCTGGTTTTGCTGCAGTCTTGTGACAAGGTAAGTGGAGGCAGGGAAATGAGTCTCGCTAAGAGCAAAAAGAATCTGTACACCACAGTAACACAAACAGATCATAAACAATAGTGACAGGGAATATTATTAATGTTAGTAGTGTTAATAGCACCAGTGACATGATAGACAGTTGATGAACAAGAATTGAAAGCAAGACGAAATTTACACAGTTATTGCTAATCTAAATAAAAATAGTAATAAGAGAAAGTAACTCAAAAAGGACAGGAATAAAATATGGGCAACTATGTTCTACAGTAACAACACAGACACAGCGGTAGAACTAGTGGCTGCAAGAGTAGACAAGTTATTAGCTCCTAAAGCACAGCCTTTGGAGTTCACTTGCACTATTATTTTCCAGTGTTTCTGCAACCTTATGCTGTCATCTCGTGTTCACACATTACGTAGCCCAAATTCAGATATCACATTATTCAAAATTTGTCAGACTTGTCTTCATGAGTTGCTTCATTACCATGACTGTTTCAGACCATTTCATATTGACACAAACTTAATAATTGTGTGTCTAGGTTTCGTGGTTGACAGCGTCCTACATTCAACTCTATAATTTCTCATTATAGTAAGTTTGGCTTACTGCTGATATGCATGTATGTGTAGATAACATTAGTTTCTATGCATTGAGAAGAGGAAACTAAAGTCATAGCTTTTAGAGTGCTCACAATTCGGTGACAGACACACTGAAAAAAATAACTTAAACTGTGTAAAGTCTGTTATTGCCAATACCATATCTGTTTTAAAATCACTGCCATAATAACATACAATCTGTCAAATATAAAATTAGCTGCAGTGCTTCTGAAATTTACACATATTTTGTGCTTTGTACATTCTTTAAACCTTGCTGTGCAACACGCATTTCAGAACCCAAACAGAAAACCGTTGATGAAGTCAAAAGAGTTGTTATGTTTTCAAGAAAAGTCCCTTTGCTGAATTGCAAGAAAATTTTTAAAAAGTCCGACTGAAACTAAAACAAAACATCCCAAGCAGATGGAACTCTACTTAGGAAATGTTACAAAGATTTACTTTAAATAAAGATCCCATAATTTCTTGCCTTGCTATACTAGGTGGAAAATCGATCATTTTAAACTTTAAAGATACATACTGGGAGATAATGCAACAGGCTTTACAGATTTTGATAGCTTTAGATGAGATAACCAGAGAGGTGCCCTCAGGAAAACAGTCTAACTTCCAAAAATGAAAATCTTGCCAAGATTAATGGAACGGCAACGACAACAAAATAAAGAATGTTCTGAAGAAACAGTAATTGGATGATAATTTGCTTAAAGGGTTATGAGAGCAGTCTGGATTTATTTTTAACTCTTTTTAACATGAACACCTTTTTTTACGAATTAAATGAAGTCTATTCCGAAATTATAGTAATGTAAACATTGATTCTCCTATTCTCTAATGTATAAGAACTTTAACTTTGCTGCTGTAATCTCTGACTCGTGACGTCATTAACCACTGAGTGTAAATCGCCATACCTTGTTCGATCCCAGATTCAAAAGGCAAGGGTTTTCAGATGGTAAAGCATTTCAGGACTGCTACATGACGGTTACTGCAGAAATGAAAGCGTTGGTTGTTCAACAAGAACTGAAACAGTTGATTTCTCAAGTAGTTACCACCATAATGCATTAGACTTTCTCAGTCTGGGAGGAGTTTGATGAAACTATTAGACAGCTCCAAGCAAGTCATGACCTGAATATGACAAATATTTAGTTGAGAGATATTTGCCTACAAACATCAATCCCTTAAACAGGTAGGAAACAAGAAAATTACTGAAGGTATACCCAAAACTGTATCAATTGATTCTAAAAGTATGGGAGCAATGCCCATGCCCTGTGAATGAATATTTTCAAAAGCAGGACAAATACACACTGAGAAGAGAAACGGACTCACGTTGACTAAAATAGGTCAATTTTATAAATAAATTACTATATTGATTAATTTTTGCTTTTTGGATACATGTATGATAATACTGACTGTAAATGACGACTGCAGATACACTGTAACTAAAGTTATGTTATAATAATTGTATTATATTTTTTCCAATTAAAGTATCAAAGTATAACAAGAATCAGTCTTTATTCTTAAAATTTTCCACGTGATAAAAATATTTAGTATTTTCTTGTAACGTTTATAATTTTTACATCATGTGAAACTTAAAACTTTTGGATCTCAATATTACTACGGACAAAAGACAAAATTATTGCTCCTCTTTATATGTCCTTTTAAAATAGGAACATATCAAATAAAAATACAGGTTTAGTGACCTCCTTTTACTTATTTTTGTGAGTGAATGGCAAGTGGTGAGTCATGAAAAAGAACTAGTTCATTCCGGAGAGTGGCAAGTTCTGATCCTATCCCTCAGAAGAAAAGTTTTGCCCATCTATAGCGCTCAGAACTGACATCGGCGAGGTGACAATCAACAGGCATACTAGAGACCCTGACCAATGAATCTGACCAAAGCTTAATCGGATTTTCACTGTAGTTTACATTTTGCGATCGATCATTCCTTGTTTTCCGAATATCCCTCGTAGTTAGGCAAAAAACTTCGATCAGTTAGTACTTACTTATTTATGGTTATAGACCCTCTGTGATTGATTGTATAAGTATCTGAAGCAAACAGTTATTAGTTCAGCACATGGTTACAGTTCTTCATTAGAAGGCACATACATAACCAGAACAACGTTATCAAACTTTCAGTACCTCTCTTTGCAACGGTGAATTGCCATATAAATGAAACTTCCTGACAGCTTAAAACTGGGTGCCGGACAGAGACCCGAACTTGGATCTTTGCCTTTTTTGGGCAAGTGCTCTACCAACTGAGCTACCGAAGCACAACTCACGACCCGTCCTCACAGCTTCAATTCTGCCAGTACCTCGTCTCCTACCTTCCAAACTCCACAGAAGCTTTTCTGCGAACCATGAAGAACTAGCCCACGAAAGGCAACGATCCAAGTTCAGGTTTCGGTCCGGTACACAGTTTTAATCTGTCAGGAAGTTTCATATCAGCGCACACTCTACTGCAGAGTGAAAATCTCATTCTGAAAACATTCCCCAGGCTGTGGCTAAGCCATATCTCCGCAATATCCTTTGTTTCAGGAGTGCCAGTTCTGCAAGGTTCGCAGGAGAGCTTCTGTGAAGTTTGGAAGGTAGGAGACGAGGGACTGGCAGAAATAAAGCTGTGAGGACGGGGCATGAGTCGTGCTTGGGTAGCTCAGTTGGTAGAGCACTTGCCCGCGAAAGGCAAAGGTCCCGAATTCGAGTCTCGGTCCGGCACACAGTTTTAATCTGCCAGGATGTGTCATATCAGCGCACACTTCGCTGCAGAGTGAAAATCTCATTCTGGCCATATAAATGCCGGAAGGTAGTGCGTAGCTTCACGTATCATGTATGTAAAAGTAGATTATGCTTGAGATTTAGAAGTAGCTGCATCCAGATACTTCGGGAGTTCTTGATTGTTTATTTCATAGTTCTTACCTTCAGAAGTCACATGTCTGAACAAGTTTTGCTAACTTTGCTCAGCAGGTGCCTGCATTTCCTGAAACACTCGTACCTATAAGTTTAGCTAATATATTACATAATTTATCGATGTCTACTACATGTAATGGCATTGTTTTGGACGGGATCGGAATGTTTTATAAAGTGTTAGTGATAAGCACTGAGATGGCAGTGTCATTGGGTACCTCCTAATATCGTGTCGGACCTCCTTTTGCCTGGCGTAGAGCAGCAGCACGACGTGGCATGGACTCAACAAGTCGTTGGAAGTTCCCTGCAGAAATATTGAGCCGTGCCCACCCTATAGCCGCCCGTAACTGCGAAAGCGTTGGCAGTTCAGGAAGTTGTGCACCAATTGACCTCACGATTGTGTCTCATAAATGTTCAATGGGATTCCTTTGAGCAATCTGGGTCGTCAAACCGTGCGTTCAAATAATCCAGAACGTTCTTCAAATCAGCCACGAACAACTGTGGCCCACTCACAAGGCATCGTTGTTTGGGAACATGAAGTCCTTGAATCGCCACAAATAGTCTCCAAGTAGCCGAACACAACAAGAGAGCCCAGTCCATTCCATGTAATCACAGTCCACATCATTATGCAGCCACCAACAGCTTTTACAGTCTTGTTGACAACTTGGGTTCATGGGTCCGAGGAGTCTGCGCCACTCTCAGCTCTTATCAACTGAAATCGGGACTCATCTGACCAGGCCACAGTTTTCCAATCGTCCAGGATCCAACCGATGTGGTCAGGAGCTCAGGGGAGACGCTGAAGGCGATGTCATGCTGCTAGCAAATGCATTCGCGTCGGTCGTCTGCTGCCATAGCCGACGCCAAATTTCGCCGCACTGTGCAAACGGATATGTTCGTCGTACACCCCACGTTGATTTCTGCTCTTATTTCACGCAGCGTTGCTTGTCGTTTAGCACTGAGCATTCTAATCAAATGCCGTTGCTATCGGTCGTTAACTGAGGGTCGTCGGCTACTGCGTTGTTCGTTATGAGAGGTAATTCATGAAATTTTATATTCTCAGCATACTCTTGATACTGCAGGTCTCCGAATATTGAATTCCCTAAGATTTCCGACCCCCCCCCCCCCCCGCCCACCCCCCAATGAACCATGGACCTTGCCGTTGGTGGGGAGGCTTGCGTGCCTCAGCGATACAGATGGCCGTACCGTAGGTGCAACCACAACGGAGGGGTATCTTTTCAGAGGCCAGACAAACGTGTGGTTCCTGAACAGAGGCAGCAGCCTCTTCAGTAGTTGCAGGGGTAACAGTCTGGATGATTCACTGATCTGGCCTTGTAACACTAACAAAAACCGCCTTGCTGTGCTGGCACTGCGAATGGCTGAAAGCAAGAGGAAACTACAGCCATAATTTTTCCGAGGGCATGCAGCTTTACTGTATGATTAAATGATGATGGCGTCCTCTTGGGTAAAATATTCCGGAGGTAAAATAGTCCCCCATTCGGATCTCCGGGAGGGGACTGCTCAAGATGATGTCGTTATCAGGAGAATGAAAACTGGCGTTCTACGGATCGGAGCGTGGAATGTCAGATCACTTAATCGGGCAGGTAGATTAGAAAATTTAAAAAGGGAAATGGATAGGTTAAAGTTAGATATAGTCGGAATTAGTGAAGTTCGGTGGCAGGAGGAACAAGACTTTTGGTCAGGTGACTAGAAGGTTATAAACACAAAATCAAATAGGGGTAATGCAGGAGTAGGTTTAATAATGAATAGGAAAATAGGAATGCGGGTAAGCTACTACAAACAGCATAGTGAACGCATTATTGTGGCCAAGATAGATACGAAGCCCACAGTTACTACAGTAGTACAAGTTTATATGCCAACTAGCTCTGCAGATGACGAAGAAATTGAAGAAATGTATGATGAAATAAAAGAAATTATTCAGATAGTGAAGGGAGATGAAAATTTAATAGTCATGGGTGACTGGAATTCAAGCGTAGGAAAAGGGAGAGAAGGAAACGTAGTAGGTGAATATGGATTGGGCTAAGAAATGAAAGAGGAAGCCCCCTGGTAGAATTTTGCATAGAGCACAACTTAATCATAGCTAACACTTGGTATAAGAACCATGAAAGAAGGTTGTATACATGGAAGAACCCTGGAGAGACTAAAAGGTATCAGATAGATTATATAATGGTAAGACAGAGATTTAGGAACCAGGTTTTAAATTGCAAGACATTTCCAGGGGCAGATGTGTACTCTGACCACAATCTATTGGTTATGACCTGTAGATTAAAACTGAAGAAACTGCAAAAAGGTGGGAATTTAAGGAGATGGGACCTGGATAAACTGAAAGAACCAGAGGTTGTACAGAGTTTCAGGGAGAGCATAAGGGAAAAATTGACAGGAATGGGGGAAAGAAATACAGTAGAAGAAGAATGGGTAGCTTTGAGGGATGAAGTAGTGAAGGCAGCAGAGGATCAAGCAGGTAAAAAAAACGAGGCCTAGTAGAAATCCTTGGGTAACAGAAGAGATTTTGAATGTAATTGATGAAAGGAGAAAATATAAAAATGCTGCAAATGAAGGAGGCAAAAAGGAATACAAACGTCTCAAAAATGAGATCGACACGAAGTGTAAAATGGTTAAGCAGGGATGGATAGAGGACAAATGTAAGGATGTATAGGCTTATCTCACTAGGGGTAAGATAGATACTGCCTACAGGAAAATTAAAGAGAGCTTTGGAGATAAGAGAACCACTTGTATGAACATTAGGAGCACTGACGGAAACCCAGCTCTAAGCAAAGAAGGGAAAGCAGAAAGGTGGAAGGAGTATAGAGAGGGTCTATACAAGGGCGATGTACTTGAGGACAATATTATGGAAATGGAAGAGGATGTAGATGAAGATGAAATGGGAGATACGATACTGCGTAAAGAGTTTGACAGAGCACTGAAAGACCTGAGTCGAAACAAGGCCCTGGGAGCAGACAAAATTCGATTAGAACTACTGACGGCCTTGGGAGAGCCAGTCCTGACAAAACTCTACCATCTGGTAGGAAAGATGTACGAGATAGGCGAAATACCCTCAGACTTCAAGAAGAATATAATAATTCCAATCCCAAAGAAAGCAGGTGTTGTCAGATCTGGAAATTACCGAACTATCAGTTTAATAAGTCACAGCTGCAAAATACTAACGCTAATTCTTTACAGACGAATGGAAAAACTGGTAGAAGCTGACCTCGGGGAAGATCTGTTTGGATTCTGTAGAAATGTTGGAACACGTGAGACAATACTGACCCTACGACTTATCTTAGAAGCCAGAATAACGAAAGATAAACCTACGTTTCTAGCATTTGTAGACTTAGAGAAAGCTTTTGACAATGTTGACTGGAATATTCTCTTTCAAATTCTAAAGGTGGCAGGGGTAAAATACAGGGAGCGAAAGGCTATTTACAATTTGTACAGAAATCAGATGGCAGTTATAAGAATCGAGGGGCATGAAAGGGAAGCAGTGGTTGGGAAGTGAGTGAGACAGGGTTGTAGCCTCTCCCCAATGTTATTCAATCTGTATATGGAGCAAGCAGTAAAGGAAACAAAAGAGAAATTCGGAGTAGGTATTTAAATCCATGGAGAAGAAATAAAAACTTTGAGGTTCGCCGATGACGTAACTCTGTCAGAGACAGCAAAGGACTTGGAAGAGCAGTTGAACGGAATGGTCAGTGTCTTGAAAGGAGGATATAAGCTGAACATCAACAAAAGCAAAACGAGGATAATGGAATGTAGTCGAACTAGTTCGAGTGATGCAGAGGGATTCAGATTAGGAAATGAGACACTTAAAGTTGTAGAGTAGATTTGCTGTTTGGGGAGCAAAATAACTGATGATGATCGAAGTAGAGAGGATATAAAATGTAGACTGGCAAAGGCAAGGAAAGCGTTTCGGAAGAAGAGAAATTTGTTAACATCGAGTATCGATTTAAGTGTCAGGAAGTCGTTTCTGAAAGTATTTGTATGGAGTGTAGCCATGTATGGAAATGAAACATGGATGGTAAATAGTTTGGACAAGAAGCGAATAAAAGCTTTCGAAATTTGGTGCTACAGAAGAATGCTGAAGATTAGATGGGTAGATCACATAACTAATGAGGAGGTATTGAATAGAATTGGGGAGAAGAGAAGTTTGTGGCACAACTTGACAAAAAGAAGGGACCGCTTCGTAGGACATGTTCTGAGGTATCTAGACATCACAAATTTAGCATTGGAGGGCAACGTGGAGGGTAAAAATCGTAGCGGGAGACCAAGAGATGAAAACACTAAGCAGACTCAGAGGGATGTAGGTTGCAGTAAGCACTGGGAGATGAAAAAGCTTGCACAGGATAGAGTAGCATGGAGAGCTGCATCAAACCAGTCTCAGGACTGAAGACCACAACAACAACAAGATTTCCGAAACGGAATGTCCCATGTGTCAAGCTCCAACTACTATTTCGCGTTCAGAGTCTATTAACTTATGACGAGTGGCCACAATCATGTCGAGAACCTTTTCAGATGAAAGACCCGAGTATCAAATGACAGCTCCGCCCGTGCACTGCCCTTTTCTATCTTGTGTACTCTATACTGCTGCCGTGTGTGAATGTACATATCGCTATCCTGTGACTCCTGTCACCGCAGTGTAAACCGGAACAAATTTTCTGATCCGACTGTCAAGTAGATTTTGAAATTCCGCAGCAGAAATGTCATCATTTCTTGCATCAGTTTCAAAAACAGTTCAGTTTATTGTAATCTCTCAGGAGTCTAGGTAGCGAAAACACATAACAGCACAACTCGCAGCCCCTGAAGAAGTTGACAGGGTTGGTCGTACAGAACTTGTGCATTAGCTGGAAACAACCCAGCTGGACACCTGGAGCCACATCATTAGTTCAATCTGTCGTTCTCCAGATATCTGGGAATTTCTCTCTACTAAGCTCACACTGGCGCAGAATCGTTCTAGCGAATCAAGTTATTCTAATTCTCCATAGGATGATATGGGTTATTGTATTTCTTTTAGTATAGCAATTTGACAAGTACCGTGGCTATTTTAAGCTCTTATTTAAAGAACGTTATTTCTAAGTTTTATTTTTATCGTAATATGTTTTACTTTCAAATATTACTTTTTGTTTGTTTTGCAGGTCCTATATGATTTCTGCTTTTCCCATTAACTAAGTTTACGAGATATTGACTGCGGTTGAGACAAATGAATGCATGGTCGAGTGTTTATACAGTTAATTTATTTGGATAATTTATAACATTCACAGACGATATATTCGCATTTTAAGCTTTATCTTTTAAGTTTTATTTTTGGAATATTTGGTTTTGTTGCATTATTTTTCTTATAAGATCTAAATAACTTATAATTAGAATATGACAATGAAGATGTTTAGGAAATATTTTTATTTTTACATGAATTATAAATATACTCTTTATTACTTTTACAGTGAAAAATGTAATATTTTATTTAAATTATATAATCTGTTAGAAACGTTAACGAAATTTAACTACTAATATAAAAAGTTAGTAGATTTCACACTGGACTAACATTGTCTTAACTGGAACTTAAAGGCTCATTTATATTATTAACAGTAATGGGCCCCCTTTAGGCTTCAGTTAAAACTGAACAAGGACATATTTACTAAATTTCCAGGTGGATTGTTCGAGTGATGACCACTTGTAGAGTCAGGAACTTTTCAGCCATATACCAGGAGAGCTTGTAGTGGGTCAGACGGAGCTCCAGTTGGGAAGACTAGCAGGGGATTTCCATTCCTGGCATTTGTCCTTTAACAAAGAGCAACCTCCATAAACGTTGGCCTCAAGAATTCTAGGGGAAATAAACCTTTGGAATTAGTGTCAGTCAAAATGTGTTTGTTTGTGAGTGTACAGAGTTCAGTCGATAACCTGCGCAGCATCTCTCTCTCTATGTCTTTCTCTCACGCACATGCACACGCACGCGCAAACGCACGCACATACACAAATAAGCTAAATTTTTGTCTGGAATAATAAACAAAACTGTCCCTGAAAGAAGTTCCTGTCACTGAGGCCGAACAAGACTATTGAGAGGTTCTCTTGGTCTCGAGTATACTACCGAAATGGTAATCATATTCCCGACATTCCCAACTGGGATTCCCTCTGCCCCACTACCAGTATGGTGGGACATTTGGCTGGAAAGAACGATTGTTCTTTATAATGTTTTGAACTGCTCCCGGAGCTTTTAAGCACTTTGTACTATGTGCCATGAGAAGTTAGGAACTGCATTTGTGATACTGGATTTAAATACGTAGATATTACAGAATGATACGCATCTTCGCGAGTGTGTAATACATTTCTTTTACCAATAGAGTGGTCGCAGCTCTTAAGATATGCATTTTAGAGCCCATGTTTTCTAGACAATTTTTTTCTTTATTTGGTCTATACTATGGAATGCAAAGATATTGCAATAGAAGAGGTCCACTTTCGATTCGTTCGTTTCTGGAACAGAATTCCTTACCACAATTTGATATTTTTACCATTCTCCACCATCCTGTGAGTTTGCAACATCATTACGGAATCACCCTGTAGTTCTAATTGTACTGTACCACTCGGATAAATATTTATGTAAATCATACATGAACAGGAAACTGAACACAAAGCAGTTGCTTAACAAGTTTATATATTCACCGATTGAGTGGACTCTGTGGCACTGTGAATATGACTATAAGGAATTTTTGCAGAGCTTTATGTTATAAATGGTTGTTATGTTACTGGAAGTTTGATAAAAAGCTTCAGACCCAAGAAAAATTTATCATTGTTGGATTGTGAAGTTTTGATGTGACTTATGTGGAAGTTCTTGTTCACTTTAGCATTATGTTTGTAAACTTCACAGTTTCTTTGCAGTCTTTTGCAATCGTCAGCTAAACTTACTTACTTGATTAAAAGGATAAAAGTGTTTTCCTCAAACAAATACATATGACATTGGAAGTTTGTGACATGGTACTTTAAAAAGGATTAGTTTCATAGCAGCCTGGTTTAACCCATGAAAACAGATATTTAACTTGAGCTGGAGGAATAACCAAATATGTGATTCGGCCCTTCACCATAGCGAGATCTTTGGCATCTCGGTTTTATTTATAAAAAGGTACTAGATAGATACATTAACCTCATCTCATGTACGCAAAGGTAAAGAAATTATGTATGATGTTATTGCCCTAAAGATGTAAAATTCTAGAGTGTAAACACAGTTCTTCAAAGTATAATAGTAATTTTCTGAGTAACAGATAAAAAGCACGAGTTTTGCTGTTTAATATGGATCAGCTTATTCTGCTTCGATTTCAGACATGCCTCTAAATCGATGACGATCCAAGTAATCTTGAGTTGGGCTTTTATTTATTTTTTATTCTCAAGATATGATCGTTCACAATTTTTCATTCAGAGGAGCATCCTGCGAAGGATACAGTGGGATTAGATAACGAGGTGACATCCATGGTGAACGTATAAGGCGATAACAAATACAATAAAAAAGGTGTGAAATAGCTATGAGCTAACTCAGAAGATTTTTATATATAAAACTGAAATTTAATGTCAGACACTGATACGAGTTCCGAGTTATTGGAACTATCTTGCAGCAGTACTGGGCAATAGGTTGGAAGGTTTGTACCGACTGACTGAGTTACAAATTGCAGTAATTGATACACTTATTTACTAACAACTTCTATAATACATAACAACCATTGCAATCTCGAAAATTTAAAGTGGTTGCATGAGCTCAATTTAAACACTTACAGGTATGCTCCGAAAGGTCTCTTAAATAGAAATAAGAACAAATGCATCAACAACTGTAAAAAGAAGTCTCACAAGGTCTATACCTAAATATCTTTAAAATCTTTAATCAATTTAACAACTGTTGAAACGCCATGCTTAAAAAGCAGAGTATTTTTTTTTTTTTAAATATAGGTACATGGTAGTAAACCAATATTTAGAACAGAACTTCGAAACTCTGTAGCACCTGCACGAAACCTTTCGCAAGACAGGCTGCTCGGAAACACAAATGAGGCGCGCACTCCAGGCGAGCAAGTAGAAGAAAGAAAACAATCCAGGAGAGCAAATCCAACGCCTGTCGTTCCTTCCATGCTCAGGGCCGTCCGCTGCCAAGATTCAAAGACCAGCTAGGCCTACGGGCAGGTGGCGCCTACCACCTCAGCTGCCAGAGTGGAAGGCATTACTTCGGCCAGATGCAGCGATGTATCTCTGTGCATCTGGCGCAGCACTTTGGAACATATAAGGAGTGTTCACTGCAGCCAGACCAGCACGTCTGCAGCGGAGGATCACAGCATCACCAACGAAGAACACACTTTCTAAACAATGAAGAAAATAAAAAAAAACCGGAAAAGGTACCGCACAGCGCCAACGGTTACTTGATCAGTGGTTTCCAACTGAGCTCTGCATGGGATGCGACGTTAGCAAAAATACGCCAAGAATAGCCGTGGGAAGAAAGTGTGCATTGATTTAAAATAAAACCTGACCGAATAACACTAACACACATAGATAGTCAAACTTTAACAGGAAGCAATGCATCAGAACCATTAGCTACACAGTACAATATCTCTAACATGAGTTCAGATGGTTGAGTATGGAAGTATGTAACAATAAGTTGGCCTTGCCCTGACACGCAAATCTTATTGGCACATTCTTGCTGTTCGGTCGTTTTCAACTCCCTATAACTAGTTGAGAACGAGCAATCGTTCATCAGTGGCTTTACAGCTTCAGTTAAAAACATACCATCCCTTTGAATATGCATCGCAACCATTTTTAATCACCTACTTAAATTGGGAACCTAATACAAAGATCTACATCTAACATTCATTCAGCTTAAAAGATACATTACTCAGCACTCGTTCATTTATCCATGTTACCTTGGACTCCTAGCTGGCATACTCATGTAATCCATTATTTTTCGGGAGTGTTATTAAATCTTTTTCCGATATTTCTACTAACATTCTTTCAGCCGTTCTCAGGGTGGGTCGCTTGCAAGATTTCTAAAGCACCTAACACTATTGTGTTAGCGCGCTTACTTCAGAGGTAAAACTGTTGGTGACAAAAATAATAGAAAAAAGCAAGCGCAGTGTGCTTACAAAGTAGTTGGTTCACTATTATGGGTGGCATATGTTGGAATGCCAGGCGGTAAAGACATAGAACAATACTTCCTTTGAGAGTGCAGGCGTAAAATGAGGAATTTCCATGATTTGTCCAGCTGGAAACTCTCGCCTTCTGCTACCCAGCTACAGCCATCAGTCCAAAACTACTGGTGTACTTAAAACTTTAGTACCCAGGCTCATGTAGTGTCCGACACTGACAGACTACAGAATCAACTCGCACACTTGGAGGAAATACTCCATAAGAATGAATAAACAGAAAATCAAATCGAGAGAGTTCTGCAAGCGAGGACGCCAGGACAAACAAAAGACTAGCAAGAAGAAAGAGACGTAAAGTCTATGGCCTTTCTACCGAATATAGGAAATACACTGAGGTGACAAAAGCCATGGAATACCTCCTTTTGTCTTGAGCAGTGCAGCAACTCAACCCGTCGTTGGAAGTCCCCTGAAGAAATATTGAGCCATGCTGTCTCTATAGCCGTCCACAAGTGCAGAAGCGTTGCCGGTGCAGGATTTTGTGCACGAAATGACCTGTCGATTACGTCCCATAAATGTTCGATTGGTGGCCAAATCATTCGCTCGAATTGTCCAGAATGTTCTTTAAACCAATCGCGAACCATTGCAGCCCAGAGACTTTGCGCATTGTCACCCATAAAAATTCCACCGTTGTTTTTGAACATAAAGTGCATAAATGGTTGCAGATGGTCTTCGGGCAACCGAAAATAACCAGTTCCACTCAATGATCGGTTGGATCAGGGGACCCACGCAAATTACATGTAAACATAGCTCACGTCATAATGGAACCACCACCAGCTTGCACATTGCCTTGTTGTCAACTTTCGTCCATGGCTTCGAGGAGTCCAGGCTACACCCGAACCCTACCATCACCTCTTACCAACTGAAGTCTAGTGTCATCTACCAGGCCACTGTTTTCCAGTCGTCTAGGTTCCAACCGATATGGTCACGAGCTCAGGAGACGCGCTGCAGGTCATGTCGTGCTGTTAGCAAAGGCACTCGCATCGGTCGTCTGCTGTCATAGCCTGTTAACGACAAATTTGGGCGCAGTGTCCTAAGGGATACATTCGTCGTACGAATATATATATATATATATATATATATATATATATATATATATATATATATATATTTATTGCTTGTGTCTGTGTATGTGCGGATGGATATGTGTGTGTGTGCGACTGTATACCTATCCTTTTTCCCCCTAAGGTAACTCTTTCCGCTCCCGGGATTGGAATGACTCCTTACCCTCTCCCTTAAAACCCACATCTTTTCAGCTTTCCCTCTCCTTCATCTTTCCTCCTCTTTCCTGACGAAGCAACCGCCGGTTGCGAAAGCTCGAATTTTATATATATATAATATATATATATATATATATATATATATATATATATATATATATATATATATTGTTACTAAAAGGTACGGCCAAACTTTCAGGAAACACTCCTCACACACAAATAAAGAAAAGATGTTATGTGGACATGTGTCCGGAAACGCTTAATTTCCATGTTAGAGCTCATTTGAGTTTCTTCCACCTACGCTCAATGGAGCACGTTATCATGACGTACGACACAACATGTGGTTCATACACGATGGAGCTCCTGCACATTTCAGTCGAAGTGTTCGTACGCTTCTCAACTACAGATGTCAACATCTGCTTTGTCTTTGTATACTCGTAACAGGAGGAAAATATCTGTAAATGAATCTGTATTCATTTGGGTAAAAGGTAAAGGTGTATGTGAATATGTAAAGTTTGTTGGTGACTGTACTGTATATTTTCGTAAATAAATTGTTTATATGCAAGCTGATTTGTAGCGTAGCTGAGAACCGGACAAGGGTACATCTAGAACCGGGGGCTCAAGGATGCAACAGCATGTTGCGCCTACAAAGATGGCTGACGCAACCCGCCTAACAGCTTACGCAATCTTGGCACCGCACCAGCGGCGGACTTAGCGCACATCGGTGATCGATGGATTGGTAGAGGCGGACCAATTCCGTGGCCTCCACGCTCTCCTAACCTCAACCGTCTTGACTTTCATTTATTGGGGCATTTGAAATGTAGAGACCCTTCGTGCTCGTATTGTGGAAGGCTGTGATACAATACGCCAAACTCCAGGGCTCCAGCAGCGCATCAGGGATGCCATGCGACGGAGGGTGGATGCATGTATCCTCGCTAACGGAGGACATTTTGAACATTTCGTGTAACAAAGTGTTTGAAGTCACGCTGGTACGTTCTGTTGATGTGTGTTTCCATTCCATGATTAATGTGATTTGAAGAGAAGTAATAAAATGAGCTCTAACATGGAAAGTAAGCGTTTCCGGACACATGTCCACATAACATATTTTCTTTATTTGTGTGTGAGGAATGTTTCCTGAAAGTTTGGCCTTACCTTTTTGTAACACCCTGTATATATATCAGTTCATGATATCCAGTCTTACAAATGTACTCTTTCTGATGGACACACGTCCAGATCGTCCGCTCTCAAAATTCTGTCATCTCTCCCCCCACATATACCACTGCTGGCGGCTCACCTCCAACTGCGCAACGCTACGCGCTGTTCACATCCAACTGCCCAACACTACAACAGCGAATATTCCAACAATGCAAACCAGCCACAGACTGCACACAACACAGTCAGTGATTTTCACACAGAGCGCTACGTGACGTTACCAACATAAAAACCTAAATGGCCTACTTACAAATGCTGAATAAGCACAAAGTGGATGGGGTCTGTCAAGCATGACCTGTTTTCAAGAACGGCGAATATATACGAAATTCCTTCTGAATGTGGTAAAAGGTGCATGGGATAAACAATACGCCGTGTTAAAGAAGACTGCATTCAACAGCAGCGATGCACCCACCTACTAAAGCCCAACAAACCCAACAAATCTTCATTTGGAAGTGGCTGAACACTTTATTTTCACTGGCCATTTCATAGGTTACGGGAAAGCTAAGATACTAACCACAGCCTCATCCTATTGGGATTCAGCGTTGAAAGAAGCTCAGAAGTATAATCAACAGAAAACCTGCTAAACCGAGACGAAGGGTTCCAGCTCGACAAATCATGTAAATCCCTCATTTTACATCTGGGCTCTTGAAGGAAACATTGCTCTAAGTCTTCACTGCCTGACATTCCAACGTATGTCAACCACAATAATCAAACAAATACTTGGTAAGCAGTGAGGATTCGCTGACTCTACGTTTTCTCTGCTTTACTGTAAGGTTTTATCTATGACTGACGCTCTCGTTACCATGGAAGTATAATGAGGGGAGTTGTCATGAGGTAACAAATCTGAAGACGGCGTCCGCCATGCTAGCTGCCACAGAACATTAGCTTCTGATGGGAGTGTTATGATGTGTGATTTATGAGTTTGATATTCATTTCATGGTCTAAAGAATAAAGGGATCAAATTTCATTCGTAAGTCGACTCGTTCAAGCGATATTTTATACACAAATAGTTTAAGTTCGCTATTTACTTTTACTGTAGTGGTTTTATTTTTGTCGTTTGACTTTAGATTTCCCATCAGTCCAACTCGAAAAGCTCTCTGAGGGAACACTGTGATCAGGAGACATTGGAAACTGACCAATTTGCTCTCATATTTGCAGGAAGAGGACACAGGCTGAACATCAGTTTTGTCAGTATATATTAGGGAAAATACTGGATTATGAAAACAGCCCTTTCACATGGCATTCTTCTCTTCTTGGCTTATTCGAAACGTATAACGAAAAGAAATTTGCATTAAGCAGGCGAAATGCGTCATATTACTGGATCCAATAATTATGCATTTCAGACCAGAAAAGTCTGGAAATCCCTTCCTAGGGCCGTATTATTCGCGAAATCGCTTCAACATTTCTGTTTAAAACAAATATTGCGAGCAAACCACAGAAATTCAGAACGAGAAGCACTTGTAAACGGTAGTCTGCTTATATTTTGGAGCACATGATATGGCGGCACCGACTTCACATCAACTTACAGCAAAAGCCTGTAGCACCATCTCCCCTTATTATTCCAAAAGTGTTTACCCCACAGCGCAAAGAACTTTAAAAATCTTCCAAGCAACTCACCTTCAGAAGTACTGAAAGGCTATCACTCGAAATAACGAGACAACATTTAATAATATCCCGAATACAAGCCCGAAAAATGATGGACTACACGATACACCAGGAAAACTTCAAGAAACACATAGCATACGTTAAAGATCGGAGGCCACATCTCGGAGACAGTGTGCTGCAAAATTGTTTTACTACTTATATGTGTATCTAATGCTGGTCAAGAATTCTAAACTACAACCACAGTTCCTCGTTGTGTCCTTGACCAGAGCTAAATGTTTCAAGTACTTCGTTGAGACATAACACTGCTCCCTCTTCATCTAATCCGCTGAACAAGCAATTCTTTGTACGTTTTAGTTGATTTTAACACTTTGGTAGCCATTGTTGCTGTAACTGCTTCATAGTCAGTAATAACAGTTGGAATTTGGACTTCCTGAAGGAGGTCACATCTATCTGTTGCCATTACGTCTAATATACACTCCTGGAAATGGAAAAAAGAACACATTGACACCGGTGTGTCAGACCCACCATACTTGCTCCGGACACTGCGAGAGGGCTGTACAAGCAATGATCACACGCACGGCACAGCGGACACACCAGGAACCGCGGTGTTGGCCGTCGAATGGCGCTAGCTGCGCAGCATTTGTGCACCGCGGCCGTCAGTGTCAGCCAGTTTGCCGTGGCATACGGAGCTCCATCGCACTCTTTAACACTGGTAGCATGCAGCGACAGCGTGGACGTGAACCGTATGTGCAGTTGACGGACTTTGAGCGAGGGCGTATAGTGGGCATGCGGGAGGCCGGGTGGACGTACCGCCGAATTGCTCAACACGTGGGGCGTGAGGTCTCCACAGTACATCGATGTTGTCGCCTGTGGTCGGCGCAAGGTGCACGTGCCCGTCGACCTGGGACCGGACCGCAGCGACGCACGGATGCACGCCAAGACCGTAGGATCCTACGCAGTGCCGTAGGGCACCGCACCGCCACTTCCCAGCAAATTAGGGACACTGTTGCTCCTGGGGTATCGGCGAGGACCATTCGCAACCGTCTCCATGAAGCTGGGCTACGGTCCCGCACAGCGTTAGGCCGTCTTCCGCTCACGCCCCAACATCGTGCAGCCCGCCTCCAGTGGTGTCGCGACAGGCGTGAATGGAGGGACGAATGGAGACGTGTCGTCTTCAGCGATGAGAGTCGCTTCTGCCTTGGTGCCAATGATGGTCGTATGCGTGTTTGGCGCCGTGCAGGTGAGCGCCACAATCAGGACTGCATACGACCGAGGCACACAGGGCCAACACCCGGCATCATGGTGTGGGGAGCGATCTCCTACACTGGCCGTACACCTCTGGTGATCGTCGAGGGGACACTGAATAGTGCACGGTACATCCAAACCGTCATCGAACCCATCGTTCTACCATTCCTAGACCGGGAAGGGAACTTGCTGTTCCAACAGGACAATGCACGTCAGCATGTATCCCGTGCCACCCAACGTGCTCTAGAAGGTGTAAGTCAACTACCCTGGCCAGCAAGATCTCCGGATCTGTCCCCCATTGAGCATGTTTGGGACTGGATGAAGCGTCGTCTCACGCAGTCTGCACGTCCAGCACGAACGCTGGTCCAACTGAGGCACCAGGTGGAAATGGCATGGCAAGCCGTTCCACAGGACTACATACAGCATCTCTAAGATCGTCTCCATGGGAGAATAGTAGCCTGCATTTCTGCGAAAGGTGGATATACACTGTACTAGTGCCGACATTGTGCATGCTCTGTTGCCTGTGTCTATGTGCCTGTGGTTCTGTCAGTGTGATCATGTGATGTATCTGACCCCAGGAATGTGTCAATAAAGTTTCCCCTTCCTGGGACAATGAATTCACGGTGTTCTTATTTCAATTTCCAGGAGTGTATATTCATCATGAGTGGGCTTCCAAATTCTGTTCTATGTCTCTCTAGAGACTGCATTCATTATTGTCACGTTCACCCCTTATAAAATTTCAATTATATCAATAAATTGTTAACTAATCAAATTTTCCGTCTATTATGACACAACGGTTAGGAAACATACATACCGTCATGACTTCATGATAGAAATTTGCCAAGGACAGTACTTCTACTTATGGCATGTATCGACTAGCAAAATGCACCGATGATGACTGATATCAGTCGAAATCGATTTGTAACAAGATAAATAAATTATGTTTTCGGGACTGGTTGCTACATTCTTTATAATTTTATATTCCACGGTCCCTGCACAGAAAGGGAACCTTATGGAGCACAATATTCAAAATACACACTAATGAGCTTAGGTTTTCTCAACAGTTTTCGGTTACATCTGTGGCCAGACCGGGTGGTCGATAGATACTTCCAGTGGATCCAACTATAAGTTTATGTCCACTCTTGTTACTGAGTCTTTATTGGTTTGATAATTATTGCAAATTACGCATCAGCTGTTTCACTTACCATCTGTGGCCTGGAATACATTCTCTCAGCATTTATTCCGAACATTGAAAACTGACAAGTCCATTTTTGTGCCAAAGTGGTTAATTCTGGCGTCGAAGTTTTTTGTCGTCTTACACAGCATGGGGCAGGCAAAGAACTCAGTCTTACATTAGAATGTCCACGTAATCCAAGGAAGAAATTCTTGGTAGATGCAAAACCATACGAGTCAAGAAAATGTGCTGTTGTACTGCCGAACTAGCGAGTGATGTCCGCACTGCACAGAACAAAAACACGACCATCGTAAAGTTCTCCCATTCGTTGGCACAGAGTAGTCACTTGTAAATAACATTCCATGTATATACAACACGAGGGATTCGTATCTACCACGTGGCAGCAACCTCACCCAACTGGTGTTAAGAAGAAAAACGGCAAACAGTCTATAGTAATTATCAGTGGATTAATGTAATTAAACCTGATGCTTCTCGTACCACTAAATACAGTCACGTCGTAGACACACTCACTTCCAAATCCGAAAGCTGGGCCATTAATAAAGTATAACACTTAGCACTGGAAGTACGTTTATTAAGAACGCCAGCGTTCAGCCAGACCAGAAATGATCTCGTGGACTGAGAGTGCAGCTATTTATACAGCCATTGGATATTCCAGTTCTACAAACATTACAAACATAAGGTATTTCAACAAGGTTCCAGGAATGATAAATACAAATAACAACTGCTGGTGAGGAATTGGTAACCCACAACACGCCAGCCAGGGACGTTGACCACTACACCACACAAATGACACCACAACACGAAGCAGGAGAAGCAGTGGCATGTTTCCAAATGGTGATATTGGGATTTCTACTAAGCAAAGATAAGTATTTTCTATATTTAACAGTCTGTCTCCAAAAGCGCACTCCAGGTATACAGTATAGTGCAAGCTTGCTCTGTCTTTCTAATCTTTGCCATAGGGCATAGGTCATGATGTCTGCTGCTGAACTTGTCACAGAACAGACCAGGCTTCGGATTAGAGGCCTCACACAAACAAAGTGAACTACACCAGTGAGGTTACCCGCATTCACCACTTCCAGGAGCGCTCCATGTGAATAATTTTAAGGTGAAGGGAATTCGAAAATTCCTTAATGTACCCATGCCTGTAATGGTCAGAAGTGCTTAAATTCGCAAAAATAATGGATACTACGTTATAATTAGTAATTGTGCGACTATTATCTGATTTTATAATGTGCCAGCTACATAAAAAACCCAAATTTCTGTTGAATTAGACACGTTTATTAAAGTAAAACATAAACGAACATTTCTAGTGGTTAGTAACAAAAATTAACATTGATATTCGATAAAATGTTAGATGATACATGAAAACTACAAGGGGTATGAGTCAATACTTTTTGCCAATGACGTAGAAGTTATAACTGAACTATAAGATGCAATAAGATGTATTCAAATGATTGAAAATGATGATTAGAACAAGATAGCTAGTATTTTCAAAAAACCAAACAGAAGTTTATTAAAGAAAACTGTTCTGTTGCTGCGTCTTCCAAATTCATCTCTTGTAGTATGCCCCTCTTCCTCTCTGAGAATTTAATAAACACAAACTTCAGAAGTACTTGAAAGGAGATCACTTAACTTTTTCGCCAAAATATGAATGTTTTAGTTGGACCACTTTTTTCGCTTTGTGATAGATGGCGCTGTAGTAGTCACAAACGTATAAGTACGTGGTATCACGTAACATTCCGCCAGTGCGGACGGTATTTGCTTCGTGATACATTACCCGTGTTAAAATGGACCGTTTACCAATTGCGGAAAAGGTCGAAATCGTGTTGATGTATGGCTATTGTGTACAAAATGCCCAACGGGCGTGTGCTATGTATGGTGATCGGTATCCTGGACGACATAATCCATGTGTCCGGACCGTTCGCCGGATAATTACGTTATTTAAGGAAACAGGAAGAGTTTAGCCACATGTGAAACGTCAACCACGACCTGCAACAAATGATGATGCCCAAGTAGGTGTTTTAGCTGCTGTCGCGGCTAATCCGCACATCAGTAGCAGATAAATTGCACGAGAATCGGGAATCTCAGAAAAGTCGGTGTTTAGAATGCTACATCAACATCGATTGCACCCGTACCGTATTTCTATGCACCAGGAATAGCATAGCGACGAGTTTGTACAGTTCTGCCACTGGGCACAAAAGAAATTACGGGACGATGACAAACTTTTTGTACGCGTTCTGTTTAGCACGAAGCGTCATTCGCCAATAGCGGTAACGACTTAAACCGGCATAATATGCACTACTGTGCAACGGAAAATCCATGATGGCTGCGACAAGTGGAACATCAGCGACCTTGGCGGGTTAAAGTATGGTGTGGCATTATGGGAGGAAGGATAATTGGCCCCCATTTTATCGATGGCAATCTAAATGGTGCAATGTATGCTGATTTCCTACGTAATGTTCTACCGATGTTACTACAAGATGTTACACTGCATGACAGAATGGCGATGTACTTCCATCATGATGGATGTCCGGCACATAGCTCGCGTGCGGTTGAAGCGGTATTGAATAGCATATTTCATGACAGGTGGATTGGTCCTCGAAGCACCATGCCATGGCCCCCACGTTCAATCAGATCTGACGTCCCCAGATTTCTTTCTGTGGGAAAAGTTGAAGGATATTTGCTATCGTGATCCACCGACAACGCCTGACAACATTCGTCAGCGCATTGTCAATGCATGTGTGAACATTACGGAAGGCGAACTACTCGCTGTTGAGAGGAATGTCGTTACACGTATCGCCAAATGCATTGAGGTTGACGGACATCATTTTGAGCATTTATTGCATTAAGGTGGTATTTACAGGTAATCACGCTGTAACAGCATGAGTTCTCAGAAATGATAAGTTCAGAAAGGTACATGTATCACATTGGAACAATATCACATTGGAACAACCGGAATAAAATGTTCAAACGTACCTACGTTCTGTATTTTAATTTAAAAAAACTACCTGTTTCCAACCGTTCGTCTAAAATTGTGAGGCATATGTTTGTGACTATTGCAGCGCCATCTATCACAAAACGAAAAAAGTGGTCCAACTAAAACATTCACATTTCTTTACGTACTACACGAATATGTAATAAAAAAATGGGGGTTCCCATTTAAAAGAACGCAGTTGATATCCATTTGACCTATGGCAGCGTCATCTAGCGGGCCAACCATAGCGCCATCTGGTTTCCCCCTTCAAGCTAGACAAGTTTCATTCTTTGTAGTTTTTTCGTTTGACGCTTATTTCGTGAGATATTTGGCCCGGTCACGATCAATGGACCATCGTGTATAGTAGGGTCTGTGAAAGATGATCTTTGACAAAAAATGTTCAAAAGTGTGTGAATTCCTAAGGGATCAAACTGCGGAGGTCATCGGTCCCTAGACTTACACACTACTTAAACTAACTTAAACTTAAACATACACACAGCCATGCCCGAGGGAGGAGTCGAACCTCTGGCGGGAGGGGCCGCTCAATCCGTGACATGGCGCCTCTAATCGCGCGGCCACTTCGTCTGCTGTATGCAAGTCTGCAGCAGCGCCCGAAGCCTTCAAGTCTGGAACTGCCAGATTTTTCGTTAACCCTATTACACGACACACCCAACATGCAAGTGTGCATCAGCGCCCCAAGGTCAATTATTGGGAACCAGAGGCTTGTTTACATCGGTTATTTCGTTGAATGTGAAACTTGATATTTTTGTTAAGCTGCTATTTACTGCTGTTGAAGCTTCTGAGAGGCCTAGCTTCGAATTTATTAAGCAGTTATTATTATCTTGTGCAACTTCAATGAAATTACGTCATGATTATACGGAATTAAGGACTAAAGTGTTCGTTTTATGTCATACTGGTACAAAGAAATACACTACTGGCCATTAAAATTGCTACACCACGAAGATGACGTGTTACAGACGCGAAATTTAACCGACAGGAAGAAGATGCTGAGATATACAAATCATTAGCTTTTCAGAGCATTCACACAAGGTTGGCGCCGGTGGTGGTACGAACAACGTGGTGACACATGGAAAGTTTCGAACCGATTTCCCATACACAAACAACAGTTGACCGGTGTTGCTTGGTGAAACGTTGTTGTGATGTCTCGTGTAAGGAGGAGAAATGCGTACCATCACGTTTGCGACATTGATCAAGAATGTGGAATCCGTGGGTTCAGGAGGATAATACGGAACGCCGTGCTGGATCCCAACGGCCTCGTATCCCTACTAGGAGTCGAGATGACAGGCATCTTATACGCATGGCTGTAACGGATCGTGCAGCCACGTCTCGATCCCTGAGTCAACAAATGGGGATGTTTGCAAGACAGCAACCATCTACACGAACAGTTCGACGACGTTTGCAGCAGCATGGGCTATCAGCTCGGAGACCATGGCTGCGGTTACCTTTGACGCTGCATCAGAGACAGGAGCGCCTGCGATGGGGTACTCAACGACGAACCTGGGTGCACGAATGGCAAAACTTCAGTTTTTCGGGTGAATTCAGGTTCTGTTTACTGCATCATGATTGTCGCATCCGTGTTTGGTGACATCGCGGTGAACGCTCATTGGAAGTGTGTATTCGTCATCGCCATACTGGCGTATCACCCGGCGTGATGGTATAGGGTGCCATTGGTTACACGCCTCTGTCACCTCTTGTTCGCATTGACGGTACTTTGAACAGTGGACGTTATATTTCAGATGTGTTACGACCCGTGGCTCTACCCTCCATTCGTTCCCTGCGAAACCCTACATTTCAGCAGGATAATGCACGACCGCATGTTGCAGGTCCTGTACGGGCCTTTCTGGCTACAGGAAATGTTCGACTGCTGCCGTGGCCAGCACATTCTCCAGAGATCTCTCACCAATTGAAAACGTATGGCTCGTCACAATACGCCAGTCACTACTGTTGATGAACTGTGGTATCGTGTTGAAGCTGCATGGGCAGCTGTACCTGTACGCGCCATCCAAGTTCTGTATGACTCAATGCCCAGGCGTATCAAGGCCGTTATTACGGCCAGAGGTGGTTCTTCTGGGTACTGATTTCTCAGGATTTATGCGCCCAAACTGCGTGAAAATGTAATCACAAGTCAGTTCTAGTACAATATATTTGTCCAATGAATATCCGTTTATCATCTGCATTTCTTTTTTGTGTAGGAATTTTAATGGCCTGTAGTGTATGAAACAAAGAGGATATTCGTGCAGAGATAAATCTAACTGTCGTGCCTCGGCTCAGTTGGCAGTAATAATCACCATTTTGTGTTTTTTAAGAGATGTTGATGAAACAGACGACCTTAAAGAATATGAGGTCGTTAGTTTTACCTTTGTGTGGTTATTTTTTTCTCTCCGAACAAATCGAAAAAATAAGAAACTATTTACCCCACAATGTACGGGTGTAGAGGGGGATGGCGACTTCGTCGCCGAAGAATTCGCACTAGAACCGGGCTACTGTGTACCTCTACCGCACAAAGAAAGAGCAGTCGCTCTAGCGGCTACTCATGGAAGAGTCTGGAGTCGCGCAGAATCTCTTGAAATACAAAGCTACTTTCTTTTGATGGTAAGAGGCTGTTAAACGAGGAAGTACTTATTGTGATGAGCAAACAACTGACGATCGTGAGACATACGAACGATCGAAAAAGAAAAGAACGCGGGCTGGGATTGAACCCGAACTGCCAGAGCGGTAGCCGTGAAACCTGCCCGGTGCACAACGCTGTCTTGGTCGAAACTTTAGGAATGTTGCGTCTATAGGAGGCATGCATAAGACTTCAGCATCGATTTGCTCAGGAACAAGGGCAATCGCATCAAAGGCCACCAGCCAGGTATTCAGGCCAGGTCCAACTACACCATATCTAAGTCTGATCAAAATCCATGATTTCTAGATTTGATGGTCCCCTTGTAAGACAGAGAGAAAATGTGTTGTTGTCTTGTGCTGCTGATACGTCATTTTGCGTGTGTTGATGCTGCCCTGAACCTGACAACTGATTGTCAAAATTTTACGACTTATTTAGAAAACAAAGTCATGATCGCATTTAAGTGGTTAATTTTTATCTTTAGATGACCGGTTTAGATCTCCTAAAGAGGTCATCATTACATCTAAAGGTTGAAAATTATTGAACTACACTCCTGGAAATAGAAAAAAGAACACATTGACACCGGTGTGTCAGACCCACCATACTTGCTCCGGACACTGCGAGAGGGCTGTACAAGCAATGATCACACGCACGGCACAGCGGACACACCAGGAACCGCGGTGTTGGCCGTCGAATGGCGCTAGCTGCGCAGCATTTGTGCACCGCCGCCGTCAGTGTCAGCCAGTTTGCCGTGGCATACGGAGCTCTATCGCAGTCTTTAACACTGGTAGCATGCCGCGACAGCGTGGACGTGAACCGTATGTGCAGTTGACGGACTTTGAGCGAGGGCGTATAGTGGGCATGCGGGAGGCCGGGTGGACGTACCGCCGAATTGCTCAACACGTGGGGCGTGAGGTCTCCACAGTACATCGATGTTTTCACCAGTGGTCGGCGGAACGTGCACGTGCCCGTCGACCTGGGACCGGACCGCAGCGACGCACGGATGCACGCCAAGACCGTAGGATCCTACGCAGTGCCGTAGGGGACCGCATCGCCACTTCCCAGCAAATTAGGGACACTGTTGCTCCTGGGGTATCGGCGAGAACCATTCGCAACCGTCTCCATGAAGCTGGGCTACGGTCCCGCACACCGTTAGGCTATCTTACGCTCACGCCCCAACATCGTGCAGCCCGTCTCCAGTGGTGTAGCGACAGGCGTGAATGGAGGGACGAATGGAGACGTGTCGTCTTCAGCAATGAGAGTCGCTTCTGCCTTGGTGCCAATGATGGTCGTATGCGTGTTTGGCGCCGTGCAGGTGAGCGCCACAATCAGGACTGCATACGACCGAGGCACACAGGGCCAACACCCGGCATCATGGTGTGGGGAGCGATCTCCTACACTGGCCGTACACCTCTGGTGATCGTCGAGGGGACACTGAATAGTGCACGGTACATCCAAACCGTCATCGAACCCATCATTCTACCATTCCTAGACCGGCAAAGAAACTTGCTGTTCCAACAGGACAATGCACGTCCGCATGTATCCCGTGCCACCCAACGTGCTCTAGAAGGTGTAAGTCAACTACCCTGGCCAGCAAGATCTCCGGATCTGTCCCCCATTGAGCATGTTTGGGACTGGATGAAGCGTCGTCTCACGCGGTCTGCATGTCCAGCACGAACGCTGGTCCAACTGAGGCGCCAGGTGGAAATGGCATGGCAAGCCGTTCCACAGGACTACATACAGCATCCCTACGATCGTCTCCATGGGAAATAGCGGCCTTCATTGCTGCGAAAGGTGGATATACACTGTACTAGTGCCGACATTGTGCATGCTCTGTTGCCTGTGTCTATGTGCCTGTGGTTCTGTCAGTGTGATCATGTGATGTATCTGACCCCAGGAATGTATCAATAAAGTTTCCCCTTCCTGGGACAATGAATTCACGGTGGTCTTATTTCAATTTCCAGGAGTGTATATGAAACAGAACCGTCATAACTTCTGAACGGTTTTCGTTACGATGTTCAAACTGCACGGTTGAACGCAGGGCACGATGGTAATAAAGATGCGCATGGGAACCCCTCTTAATTTGGATGGGTTCGTCAATAAGCAAAACTGGCGCATCTGGGGGAATGAGAATCCGCATTTCGCGATCGAGAAGTCTCTTCACCCTCAACGGGTGACTGTGTGGTATGCAATGTCCAGTCACGAAATAGTCGGTGCGATATTTCTTGATGGCACAGTGACTACGTAGCGGTAAATTATGATTTTGGATTATGTTCCATCCCCATTATCCCAAGTTACCCTCATTTGGTGAAGATATGGTTCATGCAAGACAGAGCTCAATGCCATCGAAGCAGGAGAGTGTTTGATGTCCTGTGCAGAAGCACTCTGGGTACCGCATTCTGGCTCAGGGGTACCCACAGGCCAATAGCAGGGCCTCGATTGGTCGCCATATTCTCCGGATCTGAACACATGCGACTCCTTTTTGTGAGACTATATTAAAGACAAGGTGTGCAGCAATAGCGCTAACACCATAGCTGAGGTGAAAACAGCCATACAAGAGATCATCGACAGCATCGATATTCCGACACTTCAGCAGGTACATGCAGAATTTCGCTACTCATTTGCGCCACACCATCGCCAATGGTTCAGATGGCTCTGAGCACTATGGGACTTAACATCTATGGTCATCAGTCCCCTAGAACTTAGAACTACTTAAACCTAACTAACCTAAGGACATCACACAACACCCAGTCATCACGAGGCAGAGAAAACCCCTGACCCCGCCGAGAATCGAACCCGGGCCATCGCTAATGATGGCAGGCGTATCGAACATGGCGTAACCTAAATCCCAATATCTGTAGTGATGTTTACATGTTGAATAAAGTGTGTGCGAGCCGTAGTTCGTAACTAATTTACTTTTATTTCATATAGTTCAACAATTGTCATCTGGTGCATTCCTTGATGACAGTAGGAATCGCCGGCGTGTAGCAGGTCTGTCCATGCTGGCGTGGAGGACACTGTGCTGTGGTGAAGAACTTAGAGAGCACCACGACTGTTTTTCACTAAATACGTTATAATATTAGTAGGTCGCTGTTTTCCTAGAACATTGTTAGAAAAAATTTTATTCAAAATTTTGTTTCGTTGTGAGGATGAACGATACCTAAAAGTCTCTTTGATGACACGAGACGTCTGTGAGTCTTTCCCATACGGCACATTTAAAAATGATTATACATTTACACTAACAGGGAAAAGCAAGGTAGTGAAGATAAGCTCATCCCTTATTCTATTTATTCCTTGCATCCGTGCCTTTAATAAAGGTAAGAAGCGGAATCGGGAATGTATGTAAAAAGAATAGAAAACTTACTCTCTTGAGCCGCACACAAACATTTGAGGCACTTCACGAAATTAGACACGTCACAAATTGATTGTTTTTGAAGATAAATATGCAGATAGCCGTACGAACCTTAGCGAAATGAGATTGCGTGAGGTGAATTTGGGTCACGATATACGTAACATTTCATTACCGTATTTCCACAGTAGTCAAATGCAGAAAATTTTGTAGTAGGATAACAGGGATTAGCTGGCTCTTGTGTAGGGTAACGGTCACACGCTACAAAGACATTGTTCAGAGTTTCCACTACGTGCTTTATTCTGCTGTAACTCGTCACTGAGTGAATTGGAATGAATTTCCGATTTGCGTCCATAACACTACACAGTGTGTGGAAAGCGTGTGGGTTGGCACCTCTCACAGGAAAAGGCTGTCATATGATCTGCGATATGCAACGGCAAGACAATTCGTGTAAGAAACTAATAACCCCTGCAACTTTTTGGCTAACTGTAACTCTGTTTCTGCTAACCCGTAAAATTTACAGGATGTGTTTGTCATTTACACACGTTTCAAAATTTCTCGTGTTACTGACGTGTTCTCTAACGTTTTTGCAACTTTTAGAGTTCGTGACCACTTTTGGGATTTGTGTCGTAACTGGCGCACAGAGTATAAGGTGTTTTACTGAAAAACTTAGATTTGTAGATAGACGATTACTGGAAAACGAGAAAAGTATGGAAAGCTGTTGGGTGGATTTCTGTTGGCCTTGAATTGCTCCAGTGTGGTTGGCGTGGTGGCTGCGGGAGGAACATCACTGACGACGTTCCAACGCTTCGAAATGGCTCTCTTCCTTCTACTTGACTCAATGATATCTTTGCAGTTCACCCTGCTGGTGCTTGAGTTGTGGACGAGGTTTCGCAGTATCAATGCCAACCTGTTGAAAGTGATGCCATCTCGTTGCAGTGGTCAGCAACTGGAAGCGCCTGCGTGGCTTCCTTCAGCCACCAGAGTGCGACACCTGCGGGATGCCTACTTGGCGCTGGCGCGCGCCCTTGACCTCTTGCAGGACCACTTTGGACTCACTGTGGTCTTCGTCGTGGCGAGCAGCCTAGGCGGCGCCACAGCAAAAGCTTACGACTTGCTCTAGATGCAGTTAAGCTGGCCTTCGCATGGTGTGGTTCAGATACCGGTAGCACACTCGCTCTTATCGATGGCCTACAACTGCCTCAAGCTGTTGATGATGGCGCTTTCGTGTGCAGCAGTCAAGGATGCTGCTGCGACCACCGGCGTTCTCCTGCTGAGATCTTCGGTGTCCTGTGGCTGGTGCTGCGCCGATCTGAAAGCCTTCTTGCAGCTGACACGGCCATCCACTGTCTTTCAGCGCCGCTGGATTCTTCACCGTCGACCGACGCCTACTGGTTTCTGCAGTCGCCGTCCTGGTCACTTATCTCGTCATTCTACAACAGATTGTACCTCACTAATAACCTAGTTCATATTACTTTGTTTGGATAGCGAATAAGTATCTATGGAGTGAACCAAGTGTCCTGTGCATCTCAGCGACGCCAAACCCCTGCTGTCATATGACTTGAGTGTTAAGCTGTTTTATCTTAACTAAAGTTTTCTGAGTGTGGTACTGCGTAACGTTATGAAATTGCTGCCTTTGTTGTTGGCTCCTAAGAACCTCTGGTTCCACTGGTGTAGTTAGCTGTCCTGGGTGACGCCCATCTACTGAGTACGACTTTGCATTATAGTTTTAGAAAAATGTTGGTTTTATTGTTCTCGCCAGCCGGAGTGGCCGAGCGGTTCTAGGCGCTACAGTCTGGAACCGCGCGACCGCTACAGTCGCAAGTTCGAATCCTGCATCGGGCGCGGATGTGTGTGATGTCCTTAGGTTAGTTAGGTTTAAGTAGTTCTAAGTTCTAGGGGACTGATGACCTCAGAAGTTAAGTTCAAAATGGTTCAAATGGCTCTGAGCACTATGGGACTTAACTTCTGAGGTCATCAGTCCCCTAGAACTTAGAACTACTTAAACCTAACTATCCTAAGGACATAACACACATCCATGCCCGAGGCAGGATTCGAACCTGCGACCATAGTGGTGGCGCGGATCCAGGCTGTAGCGGCTAGAACCGATCGGCCACCCCGGCCGGCAGAAGTAAAGTCCCATAGTACTGAGAGCCATGTGAACCATTATTGTTCTATTGTTGTGGAAGGAATTAGAAATTTATTAGATGTCTTTCCGTAGTGAACAGTGTGGGTATCTGTAGTTTGTTGTCCAGTTGAGTGCGAGCCGTAAATGACAGTCATCGGCGAATGGGCTGCGAGTCAGAGGTGTATATATTCCCCTTTTAACCTGCCCATGTTTGCCTGATAGCCCGGCAGGCAGGCTCCCGCACGTTACCAAGAGAATGGGCAGGTTGCTTTACTCTCATCCAAGCCAAGCTACGCCCAAGCTAACCAGGCAACAGGAGTCCTGCTTGCCTACCCCTCTTACTGCTGTACCCCGCTACGTAGCAGCTTATTCTGTACGCTTTCATTGTAGTACTATGAACAGGCTGTGGGTGTTGATGAAAATACCCGACTACCATAATGAAATATATTGTCAATGAAATATATTTTCATTTTGGTTCACCGTAGGCCAGAAAATGGTGGATTTTTTTTGTCGACGAGGCATAGTGCTTCAATGCTGTTGCAGATATAGCTCACAGCGGAATGAATCTGCTGGTGTGGGTTCGCCGCTTTTATACTGAGCGCATGACCTTGATTATATAAGGGCGCTTATAACGGACTTAGCCGCTGCGAGGGCCGGCGCGGGAGCGTTATCCCGTACGTGTGCTGTAGTGCTGGCGAGCCGGCCCAAGCGGGTTGCATCATGCAGCCTCGCAGGCGCTAAGCGGCCAACGCGGCACTATGCTTTCGATTTTTTTCAGACTGTTGCATCCTTGAGCCCCCGTTCACCAGATGTACGTCTAGCGATTGGCGGCTGACGCTACAGCTCAGACTTTATTAATAATTATAGTACAGGGTTACATCACCAGTTACAGTTACATTCTCAGCTAGTACACCAAGTCCTTTGATCCATACATGTATTTTTTCCTCATTAATAACTTAACGACAGGAGCGCGTATACAATGTAAAAGGCATATTACTATATACATAACTAGGTCTAAATTGAGTCTTAGCCTCTATTCCACAATGTCAGGTCTTGTAAGCGATGACATCTCGGTCGGCGAATGATTCGAGTCCAGGTAGAGAGGCATTCTCACATCGAAGTATTTCCAGCTTATGTATTTATTTCGAAATGAACAATTTTCTCTGCAGCTTCATCCTCTTTCGGCTAATACTGGCACTTCTCAATTCGAACCATCATCTAGTCACCTCTTTTCTTCTTCCGGCTGACCTGATGCCCCATTTCCCTCTTTGTTTGCACTCTATTCTTTCCCCTTGACTGGGCTGTGCTGTTTGTGTTGTTCCTCCCTTTATTTTTGCCATCCCAACCATCTAGTCACCTCTAGTACATGTTTCCTGTAGTAGGTAGGACTATCTCAAAGGCCTGTGCAACTAAGGACCTACAGATGTCTATTATACTTCAACGCCAACCAAAGTAATGTTTTGGACGTCTAGTTTCTGTAACCTTATTGCGTTCCAGCCAAGTATGATCCTATTACACCAACTTTATTTTTTCAGGATGTGTATTGGAGATTAACTGAATTCATCCTTAGTGGGCGAAATGATTCACACTGAATTTCCCAAACGAATTTTAACAAACACAAATCTCGATTTTCGTATTCTCTTAAACTAAAAAGTACATCTCTGGTAGAAGATTTTCTTTCGTACTAAGCTTTCTTCGCACTTCGTTGCATATTTCCAGAGTGTGTCTATCATTTTGCACTGAGCTGTACTATTTTCTTACACTCCTGGAAATTGAAATAAGAACACCGTGAATTCATTGTCCCAGGAAGGGGAAACTTTATTGACACATTCCTGGGGTCAGATACATCACATGATCACACTGACAGAACCACAGGCACATAGACACAGGCAACAGAGCATGCACAATGTCGGCACTAGTACAGTGTATATCCACTTTTCGCAGCAATGCAGGCTGCTATTCTCCCATGGAGACGATCGTAGAGATGCTGGATGTAGTCCTGTGGAACGGCTTGCCATGCCATTTCCACCTTGCGCCTCAGTTGGACCAGCGTTCGTGCTGGACGTGCAGACCGCATGAGACGACGCTTCATCCAGTCCCAAACATGCTCAATGGGGGACAGATCCGGAGATCTTGCTGGCCAGGGTAGTTGACTTACACCTTCTAGAGCACGTTGGGTGGCACGGGATACATGCGCACGTGCATTGTCCTGTTGGAACAGCAAGTTCCCTTGCCGGTCTAGGAATGGTAGAACGATGGGTTCGATGACGGTTTGAATGTACCGTGCACTATTCAGTGTCCTCTCGACGATCACCAGAGGTGTACGGCCAGTGTAGGAGACCGCTCCCCACACCATGATGCCGGGTGTTGGCCCTGTGTGCCTCGGTCGTATGCAGTCCTGATTGTGGCGCTCACCTGCACGGCGCCAAACACGCATACGACCATCATTGGCGCCAAGGCAGAAGCGACTCTCATCGCTGAAGACGACACGTCTCCATCCGTCCCTCCATTCACGCCTGTCGCCACACCACTGGAGACGGGCTGCACGATGTTGGGGCGTGAGCGGAAGACGGCCTAACGGTATGCGGGACCGTAGCCTAGCTTCCTGGAGACGGTTACGAATGGTCCTCGCCGATACCCCAGGAGCAACAGTGTCCCTAATTTGCTGGGAAGTGGCGGTGCGGTCCCCTACGGCACTGCGTAGGATCCTACGGTCTTGGCGTGCATCCGTGCGTCGCTGCGGTCCGGTCCCAGGTCGACGGGCACGTACACCTTCCGCCGACCACTGGCGACAACATCGATGTACTGTGGAGACCTCACGCCCCATGTGTTGAGCAGTTCAGCGGTACTTCCACCCGGCCTCCCGCATGCCCACTATACGCCCTCGCTCAAAGTTCGTCAACTGCACACACGGTTCACGTCCACGCTGTCGCGGCATGCTACCAGTGTTAAAGACTGCGATGGAGCTCCGTATGCCACGGCAAACTGGCTGCCACTGACGACGGCGGTGCACAAATGCTGCGCAGCTAGCGCCATTCGACGGCCAACACCGCGGTTCCTGGTGTGTCCGCTGTGCCGTGCGTGTGATCATTGCTTGTACAGCCCTCTCGCAGTGTCCGGAGCAAGTATGGTGGGTCTGACACACCGGTGTCAATGTGTTCTTTTTTCCATTTCCAGGAGTGTATTTCAATCACTGTTTGCCGAAAGTTTAAAAAACCTATATCCTCCTAAATTACCTCAAGTCCTTAGCATACATTTCCACACACTTTGCAGCCAATTAGTCTCGCCGGCCGGGGTGACCGAGCGGTTCTAGGCGCTACAGTCTGGAACCGCGCTACCCCTATGCTCGCAGGTTCGAATTCTGCCTCGGGCATGGATGTGTGTGATGTCCTTAGGTTAGTAAGGTTTAAGCAGATCTAAGTTCTAGTGGACTGATGACCTCAGAAGTTAAGTTCCATAGTGCTCGGAGCCAATTAGTCTCTTTCTTATTTCAAAATATTTATGAAGTGGTCAGATTTACAGATGTGTCGTAACATAATCGAAGTTCCCGAACGGGGCTTAATAACTTTTTACACAGTTTGAGTCGCAAGGCTACCGATTTGTTCGGAACTGCCATATGTCTGGCTAGTCACGCTGCGTTGGCAGCTCAAATTGTTGGCAGGCGCGGCAGACTGAACGGTTACTGTGAAGCTTGCTAGGCTAGCGGAAACCCAAGTTGGCCGGTTGTAACCACTGTGCATCAGTACACGTGTACTCTTGCGTCTCCGTTGCGGCAGGCTGAGCTGCTATAAAGGTTGCAGTGTAGATAGGGGCAGGCTGGAAGCAGAATTTGTACACCTCCGGCGTGTGCTGTTTTCCTCATCCGGGACTTGGGTCGCGCGGTTGTTGTTTTTCGCTGCTGAATCTCGCCTCTCAAGTTGTATGTCTGGACTGTTGCCCTCTGACAGATGGTAGGCAGTATGGTGCAAGCCTAAGATCATCTTTTATGAACGTATTGTCAGCGTACACAGAAAATTTTTATGTGGATGTACTCTTACCTCAGAACTCTACGCACTTACATATGAAACTGTAGTGCATTATTATCGAATCTTTAATATTAAGCAATTTTTTTCCTGTTTTTAAACACTTATTTATTAGTAACACAAATTGTGAATGATTTTTCTTGATACGGATGCAAACTGAAATACGTTAAAGGAGCAGCAGTGACTTTTCATAGGTATGTTCCACAAAGTCACGTGAAGTTTGAGGCAGTGCCTATTGACTGGAAAAATTCTGCTACGTGCATCAAATTGCTGCTTCCGTAAATACTCCTACGCTGTTTTTGTTGTGATCATATTACTTACTAGAATATCGGTAAGTAATCTTTCAGTACCTACTACAGCTCACACTGTCAAAGCCTGAAGATCTTGTAGAGCAACATGTTTTAAATGTGCTGAATAAGTAACGAATAAAAAACTTTTTCTGGTAATACTTTTAGAAATTAGCTTATGACCAAACATTTTAGTAATTTAGTGAAATACAATTTGTTTTATTTGAGAAGAAACAAGTTAAGAGCAATACACATAGCATTTTGTATCTACGCCTAAGAGATATGTTACATGCACAGCTGATGGAGAAAAACCGCTAGCCAAAGAATAGGTGCTAGTATTGAAACCCATGTGCTGCATGACAAATATCGGACAGAGTAATAGTTGGCCTGGGTTTAGTAGTCGTGTCACTATTCAGGGCACGACAGAGGAGACATAACAGCACTACTTTGTCTCAAAATGCCTCTCTTTTTCATAGAATTGGCGTCTTGTGACACTTTCGGCCATTTTGGGGACTTGCGTTACGTGGTAGCACAGGATGCGTTGGGTATTTTCGGAAATGAACTAATGGCTGTTTTTGGCTGCACTTACGACACCATTAGGGAGGGAAACACTATTGGATACCTGCCGGAGGAAGAGGTGCAGCAAGAAGAACTTTTATTTATCTAAAGATTATCACGCGTAAGCTCCGTCACGTAACGAATAGGTACTTTATTTTAAATTAAACAATTCCGTGAATAAAGCAGCTGTTTAATGATGTGAGTTTGAATTCTTAGCGTGTTAATGGGGTTTATTTCTCTGCATGGGATTGAAAGCTCAAGTGAAGATGCATGTAACTGAGCCAACATACCTGTTTATTATTTCATACCGTTTCGTACCTAATTTTGAATACTTGAAGACTGCTGCATGCTTTTCTTGTTTGTTTACTCATGTTTATTGTGTCGCTACAGTAAACAAATAAATAAACGAAGATAAAGAGTAAAATACAGACAACAGTAGTCGGAAAAGTAAAATTTATTCTTTTAATGCTTGATATAAAAAGCTAGACAAAACAGTTTCAAGTGAAAATACCAGGTTCAATATGTGTGTCAGACTATATCTGTCATGTAGTCTGCAAAACGTTCAGAACCTAATACAATGATATGTGTATGACTGAAGAGTCACACTAAAGTCCAAATAAGCATGAATGTGCTGTAATCCGCCAAGTCAGGATGTTGTTAATGCTTCAGGATTCTAATGGACGGCAGTATACATTTCCATTATGTCTAAGTCATTTATGTTTTGCACAATATTTCGCTTCAGCAAAAATTCCTTGACAAAATTGCAATAATATTAGTACACCCGAGGTATGTCATGGTATCGATAGTGAAGTAGAACTTAAGAAAGCATTAGTTACTTACAACGGTACCGATCGACCGCCGTGTCATCCTCAGGTGACAGCCGTCACTGGATGTGGATATGAAGGGGCATGTGGTCAGACACCGCTCTACCGGCCATTGTCAGCTTTCTCGACTGGAGCCGCTACTTCTAAATCAAGTAGCTCCTCAGTTGGCGTCTCAAAAGCTGAATACACCAGGCTTGCCAACAGCGCTCGGCAGACCCAGACTGTTACCCATCCAAGTGCTGGCCAAGCCCGACAGCGCTTAACATCGGTGATCTAACGGATGCCGGTGTGACCACTGCGAAAGGGCCATTGGCTCACGAAAGCAGTGGAATGGTAAAATATGCAGAAGAAAAGTTATTAATCTGAGCTCTTAAACAAACCTTGCTATAGAAGGTACATAATTTCTGTACTAGTAACTGGTTTGTTTTAGCTAGTTTCCTTAAAATTTCTTATGTTTGCCCCGTAGCTTCGAATTTTCCCTGTAAAAACGAGTTAAAGAAATTTAACAGATGATGAGACATATTTATCCCGAAAAAAAAAACTTCCAACAAGCACCTGCATGAAGCAACAAATTAGTGTACCTATAAATCATATGTTTAAGTTATCAACCAATTAAAAAGTGCCTCACATGTGTTTTGTTTTTATGTCACGTCAGCATTTAGCGAAGGACAAATATGGGTGATGGGTGCAAATTTTTTTCCTCTTCTTGAAACAAGATACATCACTTGTTCCTTAAAAAAGCATTAACACTGTCTTTGGTGTTTTCTGTGAATATTGATGCCTAAAACTGAAGCAAGGGAAAATAAAAAAAACTCATCTGGAAAAGCATTTGACAACGAAAGGAGAACCCTCAAAGGTAAACAATACGAAATATTTTCATATGGGATAGAAATAATGAGAAATTTTTTTAAAAATATATTAAACTAGTCATATCCGTAACAGTACTGTAATAGAAATTGGATACGTGTTACAAAAATATGTTGGAATCAGTTAAAGTTTCCTACAAATATCATATTCGAAATCCTTCAATTTTGCTTCACTCAAACATATGTTACCTGCATTCGTTCACAAAAGCTGACTTAAATTGCGTATTGAATTTGAGAAAAGTAAATACAACATGATAACTACGACTCGTGTTTTTACATATTTACTGTTTTTGTGTGAACAAACAATTTTAAAATATTTTACAATATTTTATTATCGCATGAAACAGTTGGAGCCTTCCAGCGCTGCCACGGAGACTGGGAACAACGACTCTGCTTGTGTACAGCTGCCGAAGGGAACTACTTTAAAGAAGGCAGCATTGTTTGGTAGGTAATATCGGTCTCTCTACTTTTATCACACACTTCGTATGTCTCAAAACTGATTGTGTACCCTGAGGCAAATAATCTACAAGCAAAACACCTTACTTATCTCAGAACACAAAGAACTTTTTTTGGGGGGCTAAAATTGTTTGCTTGTGCTTAACTCTCTTTGGTGTGTAAGGGTGGGGGTTTGTTTTAGCTTATTAGTGAATTGAGAACAACTGTCTGTGGTGAAATGACAAGTTTAATGTCGCAATATTTCTCACCACATTACAGCTTTTCACACAGTTTTCAACTCCCGACATAAAAACAAAGCAATGGATAACACATCTTTCCAGCATCAAAAAGTGAAAGACGTTTATACACAACAATGTTAAATATTAACTCTCTGAAAGAACATTAATCTTAAGCACAATATTATGAAAGTTTAATTGGAAGTTTCTTTACATTAATCCTAAGCACAATAATATGAAAGTATAATTGGACGTTTCTTTACAGAATTGCTTCTACACATACGTTATGATGTTGGTCAGTACTACGAAAGTCGTCCGATTCCGGTTCAAAAATTCGGTACTATTTAGGATAACAATCAGGTCTACGATGGATGGTTAGTCAGGTGACAAATCAGAGTGCAAGATTACCCAAGGCCACTCGAGTTTACAGTGGTCACAAGCTGGTAAACCAACAAAGTTTAAGCCTCTGCATGCGGTATTTACCTTAAGCTGCGATGTGCTGCTGTCTGCAAGGCTGCTATCTCGAACTAAAATTCCTACAAAACTTATCTGGCCTGTGCTGAACTTTCCAGCAAGAACTTTCCCTATGTTTCTCGTTATGTGAGAAAACATGTACTCACCCATAGTCTTATTATGTGGCGATACACACGTGCATGATTGGAGCAGCGTGCATATTATAGTGCCCTCTCAGTTCTCACAAGAACAGTTAACTAATTTGGCTGCTTCGTTTCTCCACAGTTGAAGCTAAACGTTGCTACATCTAATTTTAGCTGGAGTGCAGCCACTGTGAATCCAGTGTCCACACCAATTTCTTCTCTGCGTCGTACAGAGCGTTAAGCGCTCCGTTCTGCACATGACGCCAGTTCAAAGAAGAGTCCACCCCACAAAATTTCTCCCTTGTCCTACTCATGGCAGAACTGCCTCCCTCCACTTGGGTTCCTTTCGCACGTCACGGCTTTTTTCGACCAATAGGAGCGTTCCTGTTATTTTGTGGAAACACCCTCTACCAATCGCAACGTCCCTTCTATCAAATTGCGCAGAAACTTCAGTAGTTTTCTCCTCCATAATGAGTTTCCGCCAATCGGACGTTTTGAGCTCGTTCTAGATGCCTAAAGTACATTGACCTTTCCATGTGTCCCACGCGCTGGATGAAAGTACGTCACTTGCTTTTGTTCGTATCCATTTGGAATTTCGAAACGCAGTTTTCTAAAGCTTCTTCTCTGCTCTTGTACCGATGCCCTCGCTGCAGGTGACCCTCCAGCTTGAATCACCTGGCCCGGGGTCGCTGTCCTCTTTTCTGCCACCCCTTTAAGTGGTTTCCGGCGTACCTCCCGCAGCACGGCTTCGCTACGCCATTGTGGAGCTGGCTTTTCAAAACTAAAAGCGACGCAACTCGCGTTCCCTGTTCTACCTTCCACTCAAAGATATGCATTATATAGGAATGGTGTGTTAATTACCGTCGATTGACTGTCATCCATTTTTGCATTACATATTGATAGGTAAATGTTCTCGTAACTGTCGATTTACGTTAGGTGTCGTCTTCACCTTCTCATTGCGATTTGTAAAGGTCTCATGTAAGGTGCGAATCTGACCATCTATTCTGCCACCTTACAGGTGATTTTTAGTGCCTTCATTCCAAGGATTGTTGTTTCGGTTCTGATGTAATATGAGCCATGCACGTGTAACTTCCAGTGATAACTTGGCTTAAGAATTTCTCTCGAGGATCTCAGTCAGCATTCTTCATGCCCAGCATGAGTACCACCTGAAGTGATTTAAGCATACTGTAAGAACTCTGTGAAGAGATCTTCTTGTAACTGGAGGAAAGTCATTAGCTAAGGACGAAATCGTAATGCATCTGTTTTCTTAAACATCTGCATTAACGTTGTAACCAACTATTCGGTGATGACAGCTCGTCGCTCATTTCAGACTTCATCATAAGCATTGGAACGGTCATTTATAAATCCTCTAACACTTTTTCTGTCTTTTCCGAAGCACATAGCATTCTCTCTATAAACTTCCCTATCTTAACGATGAATTTGGACCACTTTCACAGCTTGTGCCCACAGACACTGGGTGAATTCATAGTTGTCTGGATTTTCAGTTATCAGACTTATGGCAGTGGACAACTGCTCAGGATGAAATGTGTGCCCAGTTTACATTTATGAGCCAAGATATTATGACCACTGCTCACTGCGAGATTGAAGGCCACCTGGTGGTGTTGCAGAGGCGTGATGCATGAGCGGGGAAAGTATATAAGAGAAATGAAGAAGGGTTTTAGCGACGATACAGGCCGCAAATGGGAAAAATCGACGACGTAAGCTACTTTGACAGCGGACTGTTAAGGCGCAGCACATGGGAAGAAGCGTCTTGGAAACCGTAATGTCGAAGCTAGTTGGCTTTTCGTGTGCTACAGCTATGGACATCTTTTGAGTGTAGATGAAGGATGCCTGAGACAATTATTCACATAGATCATAAGTGGAATGTGAAATGATTTACAAATTTCTTTACGCAGACTCTAACTAATGGGTATGTTGAGTTGCCGAGTTACTTGAAACAACAAGAAAATGCCCTCTGACGTTAATGGTGGGCTGAAATTTACTCTCGAATCTTGTATTCCACAAACAAAGAACAGTGACTGTTGACCAGATGCTAATTAAAAAACTCATACATTCACCACAGCAATGCTGGATGTGAGGCAGTTTATCGAACTGATTTCTGCAAGTGGGGAGCAAGAGAATGTTCTATCGTACCAGTGATGCTAATCATACTCATCATAATTATAGGCCGACAGACGTGCAGAATGCCGCCATCGTGCGAATGGTTCTGCGGTAGAGACCAAGATTTGAGCTGTCGTCGCAACTCTGGATCCTGGAGGCTGCTAAAACGTGCGCCGCTGTCCATCTCCGAGGTACATACTGAGTGAGGTGGCGCAATGGTTACCACAATGGACTCGCAATCGGGAGGACGACAGTTCAAACCCACATCCAGCTGTTCTGATTTAGGTTTCCTGTTATTTCCCTAAATTGCTTGAGGCAAATTTTAGGATGGTTCCTTGGAAAGGGCACGGCTGATTTCCTTTCCCATTTTCCTTAATACGAGCTCGTGCTCCGTCTCTAATGACCTCATTGTCGACGAGAATTTAAACACTAATCTTCTCCTCTTCCAATGTATATGTCTGATATGCTCATGATGCAAACAGCTCCACAGCTCTAAATGACCTCTAAAGATGCACTCACTAATGCAAATGTCTATGCCTCTCATGTCCAGTCACCTACTTTTCAATATTTTTACAGAACCTTTTAGCCAGCTGCTTCTTCCTGCCAAACCGTATGTGTCTGCCAATGGCGGCAAAATGCACACACAGCTACCCAGTAACAGGGTTTCTTCAAACACACACACAGATCCACCAAGACAGCATGCCACAATAAAATGCCAGTAACATTACACAACTCCCTTTTACATCTAAAATGCCGTTTCAGTGATCCGTGTTTGTGACTTCACTGACGAACTTACCATTTTCGCGCCCAGAAACTAGGTTCACATCAGAGGTCGTCTGAAATTAGAAAGCTGCTCACAAGGGTAGATCATTATTTTCATCAAACTGTATTTCTTTCTAAAATTATATGCTCTTTATCTCCAAAAGACTCTCTGCAAAACATGACAACGCACCGCTCCCTTGATGCTAGAGTGGAGTCCGTAATTCAACCGCTGGTCAGAGGCCCCAGTCGTGAATATACAATGGTTTGCTACCCCCCCCTCCCATCCGCCCCCCCCCCCCTATCGTCTGGCCCCATTGTCCTGACTTCTGCCGAAACAAACACCGGACGCACCAGCTTGGGCTGACAGCAAAAGGCCGTTTTCTTTTTCTTTTTATTTCTTTTTCTTCACTGCTCTGCCTGTCCCAAATTCAGTGCACTGTGCCATTCCACACACAAAAATCATCCTGGGAACACGAGAGTCCAGCACCATCAAATGAAAGCAAGTGAACCAAGAGAGATCTCACAGTGAACAATGACCGTGATGCTATATATGTTAAATAAAATATTGCTATTGGATTCCACTCTGTTACCACACGGAATTACTAAATCGTCCTCAAATTAATGAAAAAGGCATGTGAAATCGTCTGCTGCATTTTATAACATCCCCCTATCCATGAATATTTTGTACCATACCCCCTTGAGCTAGGTAGAGGGACAGCAAGCAACAAAATTTTGCTACCCAAAATACGTTTGATTTTTTCATGACTATCTGCTGCACCCAAATGATAAACCATATTATTGACTATCAACATCATAGACCAAATAACTCTGCCAACCACAATATGTAAAAGATATTCAAGTGAAACATATGTACCTTCACATATTCCCAAGGGAACCATCCTAACGTTTCTTTATTGCTGGACTGATTGCTGGAGCCAGGTTGGTTGGACTTATGGAGTAGATAATACCAACTAAAGACTTTAGTACTAGATCTGTTTACTTTGGTCACAGTCAAAATTACATTAAAATTCAAATCTCTTGCTCCATCTTGCATCAAATATGGTGCCTTGCCATTTCATCTCATTACATGATCAACAATTATGACTGAAGGACCAGTAATCCGAACATACTTAGTAAATGGCTCTAATAAATCAAATGTGTGCTCCAAATATTATCTAGAATATTTGAATATTAATCAGATGTTGTAAATATGGTAACCAACAAGTGTAATCAACTCAAAACTGACGGAGATATCGTGAAATGCAGTATTTTTGTACGATATGATTGATCAAGCTAGTTCAGTCAATAGAAATGATAAAATAAATATCACTACTGAATTTACGCACAGCCATGTTTTCAAATTCTTAAGCAGTTAGTTGGATTAGAAATAAAAGTCTACATATAATATCATAAAATGTTTAGGACTTATTAAATTACCTTGTCTGTGAAATCATGGTGTGGGTTCTAGATATAATGTGACACTGAAAATCGAAAACAGATATATATCTCCTGTGTAATGATGGAATTCTAAGAATAAAGGTATGTAGCTTGTCAAATCTATAATTAACAGACAATACATGAACATCAAAAAGATACTGACATATTATAAATATTTAGAAAATGCACATATCTGAAATGAGCCTAATCTGTGGACTTTGTTAATATGGAACGTCACAAGTGCACTGGAGTTCACTTTCATCACACGAGTGACTGTAGTGTGGGTTCACTGAAGCACAGTGTAGAGTGGGAGGGCAAATAGATCAGATCAATACATTCCACCAAGTCTTTGCTTGTAGTTAGGATGTGTCGCATCTGGTTGATTCACCCAATACAAAGAACAGCAGGTGTTCCACCTTTCAGCCTTCGTAGGTATAGTCCAGAGAGAGGTGACAGTGACACTGTGTGTGACATCACCTTGCTCAATGATATTGTTGTTAGCCATCTCTCATCGTTAACAGCGTGTTGGCCACAAGTGTATGTCCAGGAACAAGGTTTTGGAAGTGTTTCCAAAGTTCTGGGCAGCGTGACAGGTGCTGGTTGTACTGGTCAACGCTATAGTACTATGACAATGTGTTACTAATATGCTCGCTAGAACTGTTGTTACTTAGTTGTGGAGTAGGTTGCCAATCGTTCAGTTTCAAAATGATGTGCTGACCTATACCACATGTGATAGTAGATAGTGTGGGGCGGCGAAGAAGTTGTCGAATGAGTTGTTTGAATGTTCATTTCACGTAACAGACTATTGCCGATGCAACATATGTGGGACGGCGAAGAAGTCGTTGTTTAATGTTGAATGAAAGTTGAACATTGCCACCTTAAATCACGCGAGCCTGGCAACTAATTTGGTGGCCAGTCAGAAAGCGAAGGGAAACTTACTGACCTTAGTTCCCAGTCTGCACGGCCACATTCCTGTACAGCCCAGCTAAACGAAAAATATCCATAGTTCTTCACGGGATTAGGGCTGCTTCAATAAAATTTAAAGTTCCAAACAAGATTTTATTATCTTAAAGGCTTACACAAATTACTCGAAACTTCTGAAAATGCTAAAGACATTAAATATTGTTAATTCAGCCAATCGTTTAATAGTTCAGAGGCGACTTCTACAGCAAGTTCCTCCCGAATAGTTCATTACTCTAACTAACGGTGCTCTATTAATAGTTCGCAATAATGTTAAAAAAAAAAGATTAATGCTCGCCTTAAAAGTGGAGTTAGTCACCACTTGCCACGCGGAATTATACTTCACACGGACGGCACAATAACAGTTTGTTACCGAAGTCTAAACGATCCAGGACGGTGTACAGTCCTCGCGATTTTCAATGTCCGTTTACATTGCTAAGTACGCGCATGTCACAGCCCGCTATGACGTCACCCGAGGCGAGGCGCGATCGGACGTTAAGCTCGCGTGGACTAGGCGTTGGTCTAATGCGGAGTGAGCTTACTACTGCCTCTGCCGCTCTTTTTATATAGCTCCGGCGCGTACCGCCAAGAGAGCATCTGTTCTTTCCATTCCTATGCAGATGCCTGCAGCCTCCAAATGATCGCTATCTCAGGCACATAATCTTAAATATCACATTTAATAATAGCTTTACAAACTTCTCAATTTTTGTATACATACATCTGAGCAGTACAGAAGCACGTAGAAAATCTCAGCCCGCTAAAATTAAAACTTTACTCTCTAGAATTTTTACAATGGAACTAACGGTAGATTGTTACCTCTGAACCATAGCTTTATCAAGACTTGTATCAGCTGTTAATTATGCTACAAGACTAAAACTTGGTGTAGCTTTGTTAATTGTCCTATCTGATCATTGGTCTTAAAGAATTTGTTTTATCATTAAAATTTAAAGTACTTAATCTATAATGCTTATGTACATTTTACTCACAAAAGTAGTTTTTACTAAATTACTAAAAAACTAGAAGAGGTAACTGATTGTGGTATTTCCATTATTATTATTAGGGTGAACTGAAGCATCCTACCAATTTTCAATATTGTAGCTCTATTATTTCGCGCCTCTGATTTTTCCGAAAAACGCGGATTCTGGAGTCAATTTTAGTTTTATGGTTTTGGAAACCAGCACCACTCATTAATGACTTCTTACTGCACCTTCCCACCAAATTTTGGCTTCCTAGCGTCATTATTTAGCGCCTCCTATTTTTCTTTCAAAACGTGAATTTTACGTATACTACTAATTTTATAACATTAAGATTTGTTACCTGAAACATTATTACATAGAACTATACTTTAACAAAGTTTTACACACAAATCTTAATTTTTACTTTTATGTTAAATGTGGTGCAATACTATATGCAGGCGCGTTACGATGACGAGACGCTACTAGCAGTGAACTAGGGTAAGTCCCGTGCACTCGCTCGCCTCTGTATCTTATACATGATACAGCGCTTGCTTTGCTTCATCACCCCCTTTTTAATTTTCGTGAAAATCTATTTTTGAACAAAATTAAATTTCTAAAAGAACAAACAAGCGATGGATTACTTTAGTATACCTCTTTCAACTTAAGTTGCTTCTTCTTAGGAAATTCCTTATTACTACATACACAAAATAACCATACTCATATACACATAGAAAACCTAGTACAGAAGACATTCACAAATTATTTACATACATTTACATGGAAATATAAATTTTTCAATGGTTACAAAATAGTTATTTTTTTTTTAAATCAGTCTCTTCCTGAAAAAGAAAATACACACGACTTTTATCACTGCAACGCACTCACATTTTTCTTTTACTATAATACTCGGCACTGTGGTGGGTGTCCTATTGTAACACTCATTTAATTTCACTGATTGACAAAATTGTGGGAGGAAATTGTATTCACTGTGGTTTGCGTCTCTACTTCCAATCTCCCTACCGCTTGTTGTCAGTCATTCATGCAGCCTGCATGTCCCTGAGAACCAGACAATACAGTCTAAGTTTCTGTTTTCAACTTATATCTAAGGTAGGACAAAGTACATTTTATAGTTTATATTCTGGCACTATTTTACTAATTGTGAAGTTGTCAGAAAGACATTTAGCACTAAGTCGTATCTGATACAATAGCTCCTACTTTCTTCTTTCATAAATAATCTTTTAGGTTCCTAAATAGTGAAAATTCTTTTAGCAAATTAATATATTAAGATCTTGCTTCAACTTAGAAAATTGAGTAACCTTTTAGTTTTAATGTACTCTGGCTTAATTATCGTATGGATTAGTTCATCAAAGAAGTCATTTGCTGACCAGCACTTTGCTTTATTGTATGAATTACTAAAGAAATTAGTTATTTTCAGTATACCGATTCCAAATTTCTGCATTTTCCAATATTTGTGTGTTTCTGTTGTCTGTTTAACTATTTATTTGCCTCAAGCAAGATTTAGCGTTTTTCACCATTTCACGAGACGTGAGGGAATTATTCTTTAATCCTACATCATTTACTTCAATTTACTTACTTCACTTCTTCACCTTATTCATTTTCTCCCTTTTCTTCCAGATTCAAAATACTTCATTTCTCCACTTCTTTCTCCCTTTTCCTTTTGTCAGCCTATTGACGTCCTGTTTCTATATATTTGGTGCGATCCTCCAACCACTTCCACACATCTCCATTTATTTAATTCTAAAACGCCATTGCTTGCCTCTATGAGCATTACCTTCTTACGCTGTTTTCCTTCAGACAACCTTATTTCTAGCAACATACTACCTTCTGCATAATCTCATGGATTATTCATATTCATACCGTACTTCGTATACTGCAAAGTGTCTCTCTTAGTTGTAGTTTCTAACCCTTTACAATTACATGAAATATTTTAATTTATTTATTTTAGCCATGTTTGCCTCTTATTGGTATTCAGACTTTTGTTTTGCCATTCACTAGGTAGATCCTTACTAAGAATACTTAAAACCTAATAGCATATATACAACATGAAGACATATGTGATTCTTACCTGTTATGATAGACCAGAAGAAGGGAATGAAACTTGAAAAGGAAATAAAGTTTCACCCAGGTGGGACTGCACGGTACGCCAAACCGTGTATCCGCCAAAGAGTGGCAGACTCCCTACAGTAATTAATTACTGTTAATTTTAAATTCCTTTAGATCCACAATATTTCTTAGACCTAGTTCTCTCTTACTCTTAGCACTTTCCTCATTCTCACTGAAAACCAAATTTTCCTGCAAGTATCCTTTATTCTTTATTACTCTAATAGGCAGTTCCCAAGTTTCATTACTACCGCCTATATGACTTCCTATAAAAGACTCTCTTATCACTTTAGAGTCAGGTAAAGTTAAAATTAAGTTGTTCTGATCAAAATTGATCTTTCCATGGTACTTTGATAAGAAATCAGTACCAATCAACATATCAACACTTAAGCCTAGCACAATCAAACAAGGATGATCTATTACTACGTCATTTATACCAATGGGTATCAAAGCTTCGTGTTGAACTGGTCTAGAGACTTTTCCAGTAGCACCTATAATCTTTAAGCCACTTACTTTCATAACTGTTAACTTCTCTTTATTGGGTATGGTGTCAAAAAATGTTTGTGATAAAGCACTTGCTTCACTGCCACTGTCAAGCAGACAACGCACAGTGACTCCTGATATGTTTACTTTGATAACAGGGTGAGTTATTTTACATTGAACAGGTTGCTCACACACCTCGTCTAATAAATCTCGTTCTATGTTCTTCCAGCTAAAGTAATTCTGATCAGTTGCAATTACATTTACATTTACATCCTGGGGCTCATCATGCTCTATAATCTTAGCTGCTTTCTCTAATCTGTCCACTAACTTTAAATCGAAGCATCTGACGACTTTTTCTACTTTTGTTTGCTGCACATCAGCCAAACTATCCTCTACCTCTGAGCAACTGCGTCCCTGCGCAATATTGCTGTTCATAAGAATGTCGTCACCTTCAACCATTTGTGGCACGTTTACACAGCTACTAGATTCTTTCACCTCGTTACTATTTCTACCCCCTTCATTCATCATTTCCTCCTCTCTAAAGTTTTGCAGTACTGATTCTACTTCTGCTACTTTTACTTCAGCTTTTAGATTGCCATTTTCATCGAAGATGTAAGCTTTTACTTCATCATTATTCCCATCAGACTCAAACCCATTATCTATTTCTTCCCCATTATCTACCTTGAGTTCCTGTTCTTCCTTGACCCATTTTTCTAGTGTATCCAAAATACTATCCACTATTTTGTGAGAGTGGCTTAACACATCACTGGTATTATCTGTATTTGTTTCGTCATCCATGTTGTCTGTCTGTGTATGTTGGCTGATTGTCTGTGTTTCCGTTACTGGCTGTGTTACTGTTACCGCCTGGTGAGCGCCAGTTTCCTCATAGACGGGATTTAGTTTCCCACACGCGGCCTGTTGTGTTCATCTGTGACACCACTAGATATAGTAGCATCATGACTCCCTTCTTGTCTTAATGGCATAGTATTTACTTCTCCACTTTCGTCATAGTAGTTGTTACGAAAGCGTGGTGAGTATCTACCCCCTCTTCCTCTGCCACGGCTTTGGTTTCGATAGTTTGTTTTGGTGTGCCTAACTTCCATATTTCTAACGTTCACGTTTCCGTTATTTTGTACGTGATTGTTAGAAGATTTGTTATTCTGCTGCACCTGCTCCTCAGCAGCAGCTACTCTTTCCACTCTTTCCAGATATTCAATAAATTTGTCTATATTATCTCTAGGGGCGGAAATGATCCTCTTCTGCCAGTACCACGGCAGCTTACCTTCTAAACCCATAATGATCATATCTGGCTTCATCTTTTCTGTCAAATGTGACAGTCTTGAAACCCACTTCCTAGCGAAATCCTTTACTGATTCACGCCCTGGGAAAAACTTCTTACCACTCCAGAATTCCCTTAACACATCATTTTGTTTGTTATGTGACCAGTATTCGTTGAGAAATGCAGACTTAAATTCAGATAAAGTTTTACATTTGATCATTACATCCGCTGACCATCGCAAAGCATCACCTGACAAATGACTTCTTATAAATGAAATTTTTTCTCTTTCTGATCAAGTGTTGGGGAGAACATCCTCAAAGTCATTCCAAAATTCAAGAGGGTGAATGTACTTATCAGGATCAAAGCGCAAAAACTGTCGACACCCTATAAAAGCGGCGTCAACTGAAGTCACATGCTGTACAGTAGAATGACTAGAATTAACAGAGGTTACTCTATTTTCTAGGTTAGCAATGTTAGTATTTAATTCCTCCACTTGTGACTCTACTGCTTCTATCCTGGCAGAACATCTTTGTTCCACTGCACCACGAATTTCGGTACAGGTTTCTTTTACTTTCTCAATGTTTTTCTGACAAGTATCTACTTTAATTTGTACCTCTTTAACTTTGTCAGAGCAAAGTTTGGACTCGTTGCTCAATCTTTCGGACAACCTCACTTCCAAAAGTTCATCTGCCTCTTGATAATTTTTTTGAATTTGATCTATTTCACATTTGAAAGTACTATGCATTTTAGTTAACTGTTGCCCTACTTTTACTTGAATGTCATGATGAATAGCATCTATCTTATAATTCAAACTATTCCATTTTGATTGCAGTTCTTCTTTTAGTTCTTTATTACTATCCTCAATTTTATTCTCCAACTCTTTATTACTATTTTCAATTTTATTTTCCAACCCTTTATTACTAACCTCAATTTTATTCTCCAACTCTTTATTACTATTTTCAATTTTAGCCTCAATTTTATTTTGGTTTGATTCGAGTTTGGCAAACAGTATTTGCATCCAATCCGGAGCTTCTACCTTGATACTTTGTATCTCTTGACTTGACTGAGCTGGAGATATATTGAGCTCAGTTTCACTACCTGACAAAGTTAGCAACTCTACTGGCTCCCTTTTGACTTCTATTTCACTTATTGATTGCATCCCTGCACTCTCATTTAAATTAAAGTCATAATTTACTGGTGACAAATTACGTTCTAGTTCAATATTTGAGGGATTAATGGAACCATCCTCATTAAACTCAATTCCTGATCGTGAGGATTCTTGGTCAGAGACCGGTTCCCTTCTGAAATGTACACTACTTTCCATATCTTTTAGTTCGTTAGCAGCAGTTAATAAATATTTTAAAAGTCTTTGACTTAACTTAAATGCTTGATTTCGACGAATGATGTCGTCGCGGTGTACCAGCAATCGTGATGCGACGCGTCGCGACGTATTGAAGGCAGCAGCAGCAGCCGTAGCGTCGAGTACCGCCACAGGAATCGCCTACTGCAATAGCTCCAGGGGGGGGGGGGGGGAGGGGGGGGGGGCAGCAAGGCACCGTTGACCGCTCGGCGCAGCCGGCAGCTGTCTCGCAGATCAGCGCAGCTCCGCGATGACGCACCGTCTTCCTTTAGTCTCAGCGCCGTCGGCAGCCGCGATCCAGCATCGTCGCCTTCCTCACCATCGTCACTAACCAACGTACAGCGGTAGACACTTATTGTTTATACACAACACCCGCCTTTACTGGTAACACTGTTCCCACACTAGTTCAATTCAGTGTCCTGTTATTGCCTACCGAGTTCGTTAATTTATACCAATCGCTTTCACACATCGAGCACTTTTATTTGCTTTTAATTCAGTTTTCCCGGCCGATAAGCACCATATGTGGGGCGGCGAAGAAGTTGTCGAATGAGTTGTTTGAATGTTCATTTCACGTAACAGACTATTGCCGATGCAACATATGTGGGACGGCGAAGAAGTCGTTGTTTAATGTTGAATGAAAGTTGAACATTGCCACCTTAAATCACGCGAGCCTGGCAACTAATTTGGTGGCCAGTCAGAAAGCGAAGGGAAACTTACTGACCTTAGTTCCCAGTCTGCACGGCCACATTCCTGTACAGCCCAGCTAAACGAAAAATATCCATAGTTCTTCACGGGATTAGGGCTGCTTCAATAAAATTTAAAGTTCCAAACAAGATTTTATTATCTTAAAGGCTTACACAAATTACTCGAAACTTCTGAAAATGCTAAAGACATTAAATATTGTTAATTCAGCCAATCGTTTAATAGTTCAGAGGCGACTTCTACAGCAAGTTCCTCCCGAATAGTTCATTACTCTAACTAACGGTGCTCTATTAATAGTTCGCAATAATGTTAAAAAAAAAAGATTAATGCTCGCCTTAAAAGTGGAGTTAGTCACCACTTGCCACGCGGAATTATACTTCACACGGACGGCACAATAACAGTTTGTTACCGAAGTCTAAACGATCCAGGACGGTGTACAGTCCTCGCGATTTTCAATGTCCGTTTACATTGCTAAGTACGCGCATGTCACAGCCCGCTATGACGTCACCCGAGGCGAGGCGCGATCGGACGTTAAGCTCGCGTGGACTAGGCGTTGGTCTAATGCGGAGTGAGCTTACTACTGCCTCTGCCGCTCTTTTTATATAGCTCCGGCGCGTACCGCCAAGAGAGCATCTGTTCTTTCCATTCCTATGCAGATGCCTGCAGCCTCCAAATGATCGCTATCTCAGGCACATAATCTTAAATATCACATTTAATAATAGCTTTACAAACTTCTCAATTTTTGTATACATACATCTGAGCAGTACAGAAGCACGTAGAAAATCTCAGCCCGCTAAAATTAAAACTTTACTCTCTAGAATTTTTACAATGGAACTAACGGTAGATTGTTACCTCTGAACCATAGCTTTATCAAGACTTGTATCAGCTGTTAATTATGCTACAAGACTAAAACTTGGTGTAGCTTTGTTAATTGTCCTATCTGATCATTGGTCTTAAAGAATTTGTTTTATCATTAAAATTTAAAGTACTTAATCTATAATGCTTATGTACATTTTACTCACAAAAGTAGTTTTTACTAAATTACTAAAAAACTAGAAGAGGTAACTGATTGTGGTATTTCCATTATTATTATTAGGGTGAACTGAAGCATCCTACCAATTTTCAATATTGTAGCTCTATTATTTCGCGCCTCTGATTTTTCCGAAAAACGCGGATTCTGGAGTCAATTTTAGTTTTATGGTTTTGGAAACCAGCACCACTCATTAATGACTTCTTACTGCACCTTCCCACCAAATTTTGGCTTCCTAGCGTCATTATTTAGCGCCTCCTATTTTTCTTTCAAAACGTGAATTTTACGTAAACTACTAATTTTATAACATTAAGATTTGTTACCTGAAACATTATTACATAGAACTATACTTTAACAAAGTTTTACACACAAATCTTAATTTTTACTTTTATGTTAAATGTGGTGCAATACTATATGCAGGCGCGTTACGATGACGAGACGCTACTAGCAGTGAACTAGGGTAAGTCCCGTGCACTCGCTCGCCTCTGTATCTTATACATGATACAGCGCTTGCTTTGCTTCATCACCCCCTTTTTAATTTTCGTGAAAATCTATTTTTGAACAAAATTAAATTTCTAAAAGAACAAACAAGCGATGGATTACTTTAGTATACCTCTTTCAACTTAAGTTGCTTCTTCTTAGGAAATTCCTTATTACTACATACACAAAATAACCATACTCATATACACATAGAAAACCTAGTACAGAAGACATTCACAAATTATTTACATACATTTACATGGAAATATAAATTTTTCAATGGTTACAAAATAGTTATTTTTTTTTTTAAATCAGTCTCTTCCTGAAAAAGAAAATACACACGACTTTTATCACTGCAACGCACTCACATTTTTCTTTTACTATAATACTCGGCACTGTGGTGGGTGTCCTATTGTAACACTCATTTAATTTCACTGATTGACAAAATTGTGGGAGGAAATTGTATTCACTGTGGTTTGCGTCTCTACTTCCAATCTCCCTACCGCTTGTTGTCAGTCATTCATGCAGCCTGCATGTCCCTGAGAACCAGACAATACAGTCTAAGTTTCTGTTTTCAACTTATATCTAAGGTAGGACAAAGTACATTTTATAGTTTATATTCTGGCACTATTTTACTAATTGTGAAGTTGTCAGAAAGACATTTAGCACTAAGTCGTATCTGATACAATAGCTCCTACTTTCTTCTTTCATAAATAATCTTTTAGGTTCCTAAATAGTGAAAATTCTTTTAGCAAATTAATATATTAAGATCTTGCTTCAACTTAGAAAATTGAGTAACCTTTTAGTTTTAATGTACTCTGGCTTAATTATCGTATGGATTAGTTCATCAAAGAAGTCATTTGCTGACCAGCACTTTGCTTTATTGTATGAATTACTAAAGAAATTAGTTATTTTCAGTATACCGATTCCAAATTTCTGCATTTTCCAATATTTGTGTGTTTCTGTTGTCTGTTTAACTATTTATTTGCCTCAAGCAAGATTTAGCGTTTTTCACCATTTCACGAGACGTGAGGGAATTATTCTTTAATCCTACATCATTTACTTCAATTTACTTACTTCACTTCTTCACCTTATTCATTTTCTCCCTTTTCTTCCAGATTCAAAATACTTCATTTCTCCACTTCTTTCTCCCTTTTCCTTTTGTCAGCCTATTGACGTCCTGTTTCTATATATTTGGTGCGATCCTCCAACCACTTCCACACATCTCCATTTATTTAATTCTAAAACGCCATTGCTTGCCTCTATGAGCATTACCTTCTTACGCTGTTTTCCTTCAGACAACCTTATTTCTAGCAACATACTACCTTCTGCATAATCTCATGGATTATTCATATTCATACCGTACTTCGTATACTGCAAAGTGTCTCTCTTAGTTGTAGTTTCTAACCCTTTACAATTACATGAAATATTTTAATTTATTTATTTTAGCCATGTTTGCCTCTTATTGGTATTCAGACTTTTGTTTTGCCATTCACTAGGTAGATCCTTACTAAGAATACTTAAAACCTAATAGCATATATACAACATGAAGACATATGTGATTCTTACCTGTTATGATAGACCAGAAGAAGGGAATGAAACTTGAAAAGGAAATAAAGTTTCACCCAGGTGGGACTGCACGGTACGCCAAACCGTGTATCCGCCAAAGAGTGGCAGACTCCCTACAGTAATTAATTACTGTTAATTTTAAATTCCTTTAGATCCACAATATTTCTTAGACCTAGTTCTCTCTTACTCTTAGCACTTTCCTCATTCTCACTGAAAACCAAATTTTCCTGCAAGTATCCTTTATTCTTTATTACTCTAATAGGCAGTTCCCAAGTTTCATTACTACCGCCTATATGACTTCCTATAAAAGACTCTCTTATCACTTTAGAGTCAGGTAAAGTTAAAATTAAGTTGTTCTGATCAAAATTGATCTTTCCATGGTACTTTGATAAGAAATCAGTACCAATCAACATATCAACACTTAAGCCTAGCACAATCAAACAAGGATGATCTATTACTACGTCATTTATACCAATGGGTATCAAAGCTTCGTGTTGAACTGGTCTAGAGACTTTTCCAGTAGCACCTATAATCTTTAAGCCACTTACTTTCATAACTGTTAACTTCTCTTTATTGGGTATGGTGTCAAAAAATGTTTGTGATAAAGCACTTGCTTCACTGCCACTGTCAAGCAGACAACGCACAGTGACTCCTGATATGTTTACTTTGATAACAGGGTGAGTTATTTTACATTGAACAGGTTGCTCACACACCTCGTCTAATAAATCTCGTTCTATGTTCTTCCAGCTAAAGTAATTCTGATCAGTTGCAATTACATTTACATTTACATCCTGGGGCTCATCATGCTCTATAATCTTAGCTGCTTTCTCTAATCTGTCCACTAACTTTAAATCGAAGCATCTGACGACTTTTTCTACTTTTGTTTGCTGCACATCAGCCAAACTATCCTCTACCTCTGAGCAACTGCGTCCCTGCGCAATATTGCTGTTCATAAGAATGTCGTCACCTTCAACCATTTGTGGCACGTTTACACAGCTACTAGATTCTTTCACCTCGTTACTATTTCTACCCCCTTCATTCATCATTTCCTCCTCTCTAAAGTTTTGCAGTATTGATTCTACTTCTGCTACTTTTACTTCAGCTTTTAGATTGCCATTTTCATCGAAGATGTAAGCTTTTACTTCATCATTATTCCCATCAGACTCAAACCCATTATCTATTTCTTCCCCATTATCTACCTTGAGTTCCTGTTCTTCCTTGACCCATTTTTCTAGTGTATCCAAAATACTATCCACTATTTTGTGAGAGTGGCTTAACACATCACTGGTATTATCTGTATTTGTTTCGTCATCCATGTTGTCTGTCTGTGTATGTTGGCTGATTGTCTGTGTTTCCGTTACTGGCTGTGTTACTGTTACCGCCTGGTGAGCGCCAGTTTCCTCATAGACGGGATTTAGTTTCCCACACGCGGCCTGTTGTGTTCATCTGTGACACCACTAGATATAGTAGCATCATGACTCCCTTCTTGTCTTAATGGCATAGTATTTACTTCTCCACTTTCGTCATAGTAGTTGTTACGAAAGCGTGGTGAGTATCTACCCCCTCTTCCTCTGCCACGGCTTTGGTTTCGATAGTTTGTTTTGGTGTGCCTAACTTCCATATTTCTAACGTTCACGTTTCCGTTATTTTGTACGTGATTGTTAGAAGATTTGTTATTCTGCTGCACCTGCTCCTCAGCAGCAGCTACTCTTTCCACTCTTTCCAGATATTCAATAAATTTGTCTATATTATCTCTAGGGGCGGAAATGATCCTCTTCTGCCAGTACCACGGCAGCTTACCTTCTAAACCCATAATGATCATATCTGGCTTCATCTTTTCTGTCAAATGTGACAGTCTTGAAACCCACTTCCTAGCGAAATCCTTTACTGATTCACGCCCTGGGAAAAACTTCTTACCACTCCAGAATTCCCTTAACACATCATTTTGTTTGTTATGTGACCAGTATTCGTTGAGAAATGCAGACTTAAATTCAGATAAAGTTTTACATTTGATCATTACATCCGCTGACCATCGCAAAGCATCACCTGACAAATGACTTCTTATAAATGAAATTTTTTCTCTTTCTGATCAAGTGTTGGGGAGAACATCCTCAAAGTCATTCCAAAATTCAAGAGGGTGAATGTACTTATCAGGATCAAAGCGCAAAAACTGTCGACACCCTATAAAAGCGGCGTCAACTGAAGTCACATGCTGTACAGTAGAATGACTAGAATTAACAGAGGTTACTCTATTTTCTAGGTTAGCAATGTTAGTATTTAATTCCTCCACTTGTGACTCTACTGCTTCTATCCTGGCAGAACATCTTTGTTCCACTGCACCACGAATTTCGGTACAGGTTTCTTTTACTTTCTCAATGTTTTTCTGACAAGTATCTACTTTAATTTGTACCTCTTTAACTTTGTCAGAGCAAAGTTTGGACTCGTTGCTCAATCTTTCGGACAACCTCACTTCCAAAAGTTCATCTGCCTCTTGATAATTTTTTTGAATTTGATCTATTTCACATTTGAAAGTACTATGCATTTTAGTTAACTGTTGCCCTACTTTTACTTGAATGTCATGATGAATAGCATCTATCTTATAATTCAAACTATTCCATTTTGATTGCAGTTCTTCTTTTAGTTCTTTATTACTATCCTCAATTTTATTCTCCAACTCTTTATTACTATTTTCAATTTTATTTTCCAACCCTTTATTACTAACCTCAATTTTATTCTCCAACTCTTTATTACTATTTTCAATTTTAGCCTCAATTTTATTTTGGTTTGATTCGAGTTTGGCAAACAGTATTTGCATCCAATCCGGAGCTTCTACCTTGATACTTTGTATCTCTTGACTTGACTGAGCTGGAGATATATTGAGCTCAGTTTCACTACCTGACAAAGTTAGCAACTCTACTGGCTCCCTTTTGACTTCTATTTCACTTATTGATTGCATCCCTGCACTCTCATTTAAATTAAAGTCATAATTTACTGGTGACAAATTACGTTCTAGTTCAATATTTGAGGGATTAATGGAACCATCCTCATTAAACTCAATTCCTGATCGTGAGGATTCTTGGTCAGAGACCGGTTCCCTTCTGAAATGTACACTACTTTCCATATCTTTTAGTTCGTTAGCAGCAGTTAATAAATATTTTAAAAGTCTTTGACTTAACTTAAATGCTTGATTTCGACGAATGATGTCGTCGCGGTGTACCAGCAATCGTGATGCGACGCGTCGCGACGTATTGAAGGCAGCAGCAGCAGCCGTAGCGTCGAGTATCGCCACAGGAATCGCCTACTGCAATAGCTCCAGGGGGGGGGGGGGAGGGGGGGGGGGCAGCAAGGCACCGTTGACCGCTCGGCGCAGCCGGCAGCTGTCTCGCAGATCAGCGCAGCTCCGCGATGACGCACCGTCTTCCTTTAGTCTCAGCGCCGTCGGCAGCCGCGATCCAGCATCGTCGCCTTCCTCACCATCGTCACTAACCAACGTACAGCGGTAGACACTTATTGTTTATACACAACACCCGCCTTTACTGGTAACACTGTTCCCACACTAGTTCAATTCAGTGTCCTGTTATTGCCTACCGAGTTCGTTAATTTATACCAATCGCTTTCACACATCGAGCACTTTTATTTGCTTTTAATTCAGTTTTCCCGGCCGATAAGCACCATATGTGGGGCGGCGAAGAAGTTGTCGAATGAGTTGTTTGAATGTTCATTTCACGTAACAGACTATTGCCGATGCAACATATGTGGGACGGCGAAGAAGTCGTTGTTTAATGTTGAATGAAAGTTGAACATTGCCACCTTAAATCACGCGAGCCTGGCAACTAATTTGGTGGCCAGTCAGAAAGCGAAGGGAAACTTACTGACCTTAGTTCCCAGTCTGCACGGCCACATTCCTGTACAGCCCAGCTAAACGAAAAATATCCATAGTTCTTCACGGGATTAGGGCTGCTTCAATAAAATTTAAAGTTCCAAACAAGATTTTATTATCTTAAAGGCTTACACAAATTACTCGAAACTTCTGAAAATGCTAAAGACATTAAATATTGTTAATTCAGCCAATCGTTTAATAGTTCAGAGGCGACTTCTACAGCAAGTTCCTCCCGAATAGTTCATTACTCTAACTAACGGTGCTCTATTAATAGTTCGCAATAATGTTAAAAAAAAAGATTAATGCTCGCCTTAAAAGTGGAGTTAGTCACCACTTGCCACGCGGAATTATACTTCACACGGACGGCACAATAACAGTTTGTTACCGAAGTCTAAACGATCCAGGACGGTGTACAGTCCTCGCGATTTTCAATGTCCGTTTACATTGCTAAGTACGCGCATGTCACAGCCCGCTATGACGTCACCCGAGGCGAGGCGCGATCGGACGTTAAGCTCGCGTGGACTAGGCGTTGGTCTAATGCGGAGTGAGCTTACTACTGCCTCTGCCGCTCTTTTTATATAGCTCCGGCGCGTACCGCCAAGAGAGCATCTGTTCTTTCCATTCCTATGCAGATGCCTGCAGCCTCCAAATGATCGCTATCTCAGGCACATAATCTTAAATATCACATTTAATAATAGCTTTACAAACTTCTCAATTTTTGTATACATACATCTGAGCAGTACAGAAGCACGTAGAAAATCTCAGCCCGCTAAAATTAAAACTTTACTCTCTAGAATTTTTACAATGGAACTAACGGTAGATTGTTACCTCTGAACCATAGCTTTATCAAGACTTGTATCAGCTGTTAATTATGCTACAAGACTAAAACTTGGTGTAGCTTTGTTAATTGTCCTATCTGATCATTGGTCTTAAAGAATTTGTTTTATCATTAAAATTTAAAGTACTTAATCTATAATGCTTATGTACATTTTACTCACAAAAGTAGTTTTTACTAAATTACTAAAAAACTAGAAGAGGTAACTGATTGTGGTATTTCCATTATTATTATTAGGGTGAACTGAAGCATCCTACCAATTTTCAATATTGTAGCTCTATTATTTCGCGCCTCTGATTTTTCCGAAAAACGCGGATTCTGGAGTCAATTTTAGTTTTATGGTTTTGGAAACCAGCACCACTCATTAATGACTTCTTACTGCACCTTCCCACCAAATTTTGGCTTCCTAGCGTCATTATTTAGCGCCTCCTATTTTTCTTTCAAAACGTGAATTTTACGTATACTACTAATTTTATAACATTAAGATTTGTTACCTGAAACATTATTACATAGAACTATACTTTAACAAAGTTTTACACACAAATCTTAATTTTTACTTTTATGTTAAATGTGGTGCAATACTATATGCAGGCGCGTTACGATGACGAGACGCTACTAGCAGTGAACTAGGGTAAGTCCCGTGCACTCGCTCGCCTCTGTATCTTATACATGATACAGCGCTTGCTTTGCTTCAATAGCATCAGAAAGTTCTCGCTGTGTAAACAGAAACCGTGACTCAGAGAGGTTGCGTACCACAGCAATGTCTTTTGGTAGGGAGGCAAGTGGTTACTGGTTTCTGGCTGGAGAAGAGGTCAGTTCATGTCATGACACTGAAGACGCATTCTGTCAAAACTCTCAGAGATGGAGCGTCACTGAGGTATAGCGCCAGCATTACTAGTCTTGAGGGCACTCGTAGTGTTCGGGAACCCCTTGTTGACGTTGGCCACTGCGTCGTTGTTACCATTGCTCACCTTGGCCGCCACGTGCCACTACCTCTAGTCGTCCGCCTCTCGTCTCTTGGAACCTCCCCGTCGTACCCCGAACCAGTCGTGCATCATTCATATGAGCGCTCCCGTGAAAGCTGTCCGTAGGCAGTAATCCAGTCATCCGCCCCCGGTATCTGAATCGTCAGCGAGACAGAATGTCAATCCTAAGGGCCCGGGTTCGATTCATGGCTGGGTCGGAAATTTTCTCCGCTCAGGAACTGGGTGTTATATTGTCCTAATAATCATTTCATCCCCATCGACGCGCAAGTGGCCGAAGTGGCGTCAAATCTAAATCCTTGCACCCGGCGAACGGTCTACCCAACGAGAGGCCCTAGTCACACGACAGTAGCCCAGCCGACCTTGACTACAGCCGCAGCCAGTTGGTGAAATGAAATGAGCGTTTGGCGTCTTTGGCCGGCAGGCCCCTTACGGGGCAGGTCCGGCCGCCTTGGTGCACATCTTATTACATTCGACGCCACATTGGGCGACCTGCGCGCCGGATGGGGATGATATGATGATGAAGACAACACAACATGTAGTCCCTGAGTCGAGTAAATCTCTGACCCAGCCGGGAATCAAACCCGGGCCCGTAGGACGGCAATCCGTCACGCTGACCACTCCGCTATCGGGGCGGGCAGCCAGTTGGTGTAGACCTGCTGCTCGCCCCAGTGTTGTCAGGCCGTGACGCTTGTTATCTCGCCTCTGGGCATGGTCCCGCCGCATCGCACCCGTCAGTGGAAAACGGCCCAGTGAACAGCCCGTCAAAAACTAAACAAAGATCGAGCATGAAAACAAGAAGAAGGTGTACTGAATCGCAAAAAAAGAAGCGAAATAGAAACAGTGAACGGTCCATGCTCATGATGTGCAACATCGAGTGGCTCGCAAGAACCACGGTATTATGACTGTGTAGTCACGGTGTTGGACTGCGAAGTGGAAGAACTGTGTCCAAATCTCCCTAGTGCCGCCATTATTTTTTTCAGAAATTTATGAACCGTCCGTCCGTCTTCTCCTTCTGGAGCCGGCCGCGGTGGTCTCGTGGTTCTAGGCGCTCAGTCCGCAACCGCGCGACTGCTACGGTCGCAGGTTCGAATCCTGCCTCGGGCATGGATGTGTGTGATGTCCTTAGGTTAGTTAGGTTCAAGTAGTTCTAAGTTCTAGGGGACTGATGACCACAGATGTTAAATCCGATAGTGCTCCGAGCCATTTGAACCATTTTTTTTTCTCCTTCTGGAGTCTTGGCAATTATCATACTATATATTGGTTATAGAATGTGACATATGGTAAGAATATATTACCGTGATGAATAGTGTGAGCAGGCGAAATGCCTCATAGACCTCTCACAGAAAAGGAAACAACAAATAAACTGGTGTGAACTATGTTACAACGAAGGAATTCAAGAGTCAAAACTTCCAAAACGGAACGCAACATGTGGTACTTGGGTAGAACATATAGGAGGTACGTACCTCTGGAAGTCCCTTCGTTACACGCCGCTGTTCCAAACGGACGTTACGCCATTCACAGGCACAAATTTGAATACAGCGAACATAAAGAAGATCTGAACACTGGTCTCCCCGTTCGCCGCCCAACACCGTGACCACATGACCACGACGCCAAAGTTATTCAAAGTCGTTCAGTGTTACTTATGTTGATCTTTGGGCGTTCACTGTTTCCATTTCGCTTCTTTTTTTCCAGAGTTCGTTACACCTCCCTGTTGTCATCCTTGATTTGTGTTCAGTTTTTAACGGGCTACCTGCTGGGCTATCTTACCACTAAGTCTGAGGGCGGTGCGTTGGGGAGTTTCCCTTGACAGTGCTCCCATTACGCCGGCTGTCAGCATGCCGCACTCAGACGTCTGGTCCCCACTTCTCGTGTCCACGTGAATCTGCGCAGTCCTTAAGACCAGACTGAGCATACAGTTCTTTTACAATCTTACGTACATCCTCATATTTCTCTTCAAAAACTTATACTGAATGGTGTGACTCTGATAGTAAATACAAACAAAATAGTGACCACAAATACAGGTTCAAATGACATCAAATGTGGATCAAACGCCTACAAGTCCTTACAATAGCAAATTTTATATGATGTACACTAAAGTGTTTCTTTCATAGCAGTTGTTTTGGTCATGAATGACTGACATTTACGCTGATGAGAATTTGATCTTTCTATTTTCTGCTCCCTCTGATACTCTAAAATAGTTCAAGAATGGTTAGAACCATATTAATAACACGTTTAGTAAATTAGTATATTCCCCATATCATTCATGCCATGCCTTAGGAGTACATAATATGGTTGATTTGCATGCATTGTAAACATAGGTATTCCTGTAGATCGTGCTAGTACCTATTAAGCATAACGATAAATTTTATAAAATCAACATACTAGTACACAACTGCAGTCTTCGCTGTTGGATGGTCACATCCTTCCGATTCAGGCTATAGGTTACCTTTCCTCTTGATCATTCCTTCATTATCTTCATACGCTCCCAGACTTCCGTAGACAATTACTCACACACAAGACAAGATCTTCAAATTATCTATACATGAAATTACCTTTCCATTATAATCCCTGAGTGGAAATCCAAGTTGAGATGCTTGTCATGTTACTTTTAGCACCACATGAAATTAAGTACCCGTTTTCGTATAATATTCATATGTTTTGTCGTTCATTTGCTATTACAACTCATCGAGCGTTCTGTATATCTTTATCCTTCTCATTGATCCTCCTTGTATCTATCCCGCTTCTCCTCTAATGTATGCTATTAAACAAACAAAAGAAATTGAAGGAGCAGTATACACCATATTTTATCACATGCTCTCGCTGGAGACCAGACTATTGCAGACTGGTGAACATCCTAATGTTCTGCAACACAACACATATTCCTATAGTCATCGCTCGTCTATGTCATCCGTTGCTATACAAAAAACCTTGTTTGCTGCCTCAGCACCTACTACTCGTGCTTCTATAAGAACGCAAGCAACTCTTCGCACTGAACAATACACCGTTCGGAATTCCTCTGACGTCAAAAATATATAAACACAGAAAACCCAACAAATTGATATCCATTCACATCAGTGGCAAGGACATCTATACATGTACATAAAAATCATTGTCTTCAACGCTTGTCTGTGCCGATAGTATAAAAGAACATATAATCCAACACTATCAATTGATGACTAAACAATTATAACAACTAGAAAATACGAAGTGTAAATTGTGGATTAGTATCCATATCGTAATCATGTACAGAAGAATGGACGTCTGGTAGACGTCGACGAGTTTGGCTTCAGCAAAGGTAAAGGCACCAGGGAGGCAGTTCTGACTTTGTAGCTGATATTGTAAGCACGGCCGAAGTAAAATCGAGACACGTTCGTAAGATATGTCTACCTAAAGCACACTTCAGTGTTGTCACACGGTGCAAGGTGTTTGAAAGTATGAGATAAGTTGCGGTAAGCTGCAGGGAAAGACGGGTAATATACAATATATGTAGGAACCAAGAGGGAACAAGAAGATTGGATGAACGAAGTGCTCGGATTAAAAAGGGTGTAGGATAGGGATATATTCTTCAGTTCGTACTGTTCAACGTGTACATCGAAGAAGCAATGATGACGACCAAACAATAGCGGTAGCAGGAATTTCAACCAATAACCCTTCTCCAGCGTAAGTGTGGAATAATGCCTTTCTATCCTATGACGACGGGCCGCCAATGGTATCCACAGGAGATTGGCTATCAACGCCCCTTCTTCCACATCAGAGCGGGAATATTAGCCTATGACTATGGCCCACCAATGGTAGCCATATGAATTTTAACAAATACTATCACTTCGTAGGACGAACGCGTGAAAACTCCCTCTTTATAAGGGGACGCGACACTGGTCTCTGACAGTGTTCTAGCAGTAGTGGAGACCAGGAGATCCTGAGGAAGATCCCAGCAGAGGTGTCGAAACGTGGATCATTTTAGAAGAAACATGACGCGGCCTAATAACCCAGAAGACTTTAACTTCAGTGACAACGGCCACGAAAGCCTGCAGACTTGCATATGAAGTACTACTACTGAAATAACTACAAGTATCTCTTTTCAAAAGACTGACGTATTCAGTAATAGAAATAAGCAACTGTTATGTCATAGTTGTATAATACTGCTAACCTGTTCCAGTGTCCTGTTTAGAGATTAAATCTAAATCAGCGAATACGACTAGATTGACTCGTGCACTAACGGAAATAATAACAGAAATAAGCAACTATCATTTGATAGCTGTACAATAATGCTAATCTGTTCCAGTGTCCTCTATAGAGATCAAATCAAAATCAGTAAATAGGACTATCTTCTTCCCACTGTAGACACTGATCTTTGGCGATGTCTTGCTTAGTCGCCGGGCTACTGATAGGACTCGTCGTCTGAGAGTATGAGGCTCCTTTGGTGGACGGGTCGATATTCATTCAGCAGGTGAAATGTGATAAACTGCTACTATAACTGCCACCAGCTTTTAATCTGCAGGGCACGGCTTGTATCCTAGTTTGCGCAATGATATGAAACTATGCGCTATTTGTTACACGTGACTTCTGACGAGCAACATAATTCCTGTTATGCTGCCGACCTCTGTAGTTCTTTGTTGTGGTCTTCAGTTCGAAGACTGGTTTGATGCAGCTCTCCATGCTACTCTATTCTGCGCGAGTCTCTTCATGTTCGAATAACTGCTGCAACCTACATACTCATGAATTCTCTTCCTGTATTCATCTCTTGGACTCTACGATTTTTATCCCCAGAACTTCCCTCAAGTATTAAATAGGTGACCCCTTGGGGTCTAACAATGTTTCCTATCAACCAATCTCTTCTTGTAGTCAAGCTCTCCCTCAGATTTCTTTTCTCTCCAGTAGCATTCAGTACCTTCTCATTAATTACGTGACCTACCCACTTAACTTTCAGCATTTTTCTGTAGCACCATATTTCAAAAGCTTCTATTCGGTTCTCGTCTAAACTTTGTATCGTCCATGTCTCACTTCCATACAAGGCTACACTCCAGAAAAAATACTTTCAGTAGAAACCTACTGACAAATCTATATTCGACGTTAACAAATTTCTCTTCTTTGGAAACGCTTATCTGCCCATTGCCAGTCTACATTTGATATCCTCTAATCATCTACTACTATTCGTGTCTCGTTTCCTAATATAGTTCCCTCAACATCACCGGATTTAATTCAGCTAAATTCAATTAACCTTTTTTTGATTTTGTTGATGTTCATCTTACATCCTACCTTCAAGACTGTGTCCATCCCGTTCATCTGCTGTTTGACACAATTGAAAGGTCATCCACAAACCAAGCTTTTATTTCTCCTCCTGAACTTCAATTTCAGCTTCAAATATTTCTTTGGTTTCTTTACTGCTGGCTCAATTTACAGATTGAATAACTTCGGGGATATGCTACAACACTCTCTTTCACTCCTCAGCCACTGCTTCTCTTTCATACCCCTCGACTCTTATAACTGTCGTGTGGTTTTTGTACAAGGTGTAAATAGCTTTCGCTCCCTCTATTTTACCTCTACTAGCTTCAGAATTTCAAAGAGAGTATTCCATTCAACACTTCCCGTAGCTTTCTCTTGTCTGCAAATGTAGATTTGCCTTTCCTTAAACTATCTTTAAGAGAAATCGTACGGTCAGTATTGCACCGCGTGTTTCTACATTTCTTCGGAACTTAAACCGTTCTTCCCATAGGTCAGGTACTACCAGTTCTGTAAGGAGTTGGTGTTAGCGTTTTGCAAGCATGACTTATTAAACTGATAGTTCGGTCTGCATCTGATTCCTTTGGAATTGGAATGATTACATTTTTCTTGAAGTATGAGTAAATATCGCCTGTCTCATACATCTTAAATACCAGATGGAATAGTTTTGTCCTGGCTGACTCCCCCAATGGTATCAGTAGTAGGCCATCCGAATTGCTACCGCACTCGCTTCGCCTGTCATATAGACTGCCCCGTGCAACTTGCGGTGTGGAGGGAAGGCTAGCTTGTAGAGGAGTTGCGACCACATCACTCGCAGCCGAGCTTGTCTCCACAGTGCCTAGAGGAATGGTGTACCTCTTTCAGCCATGTAATACGGCGCAATAAAGGTGTTCGCAAAAGGACCGGAGGTGAATGTCATTCCTAGCAGTTGGCATTGGCCTCTGATGCAAGAGGAATAACTGTTGCTGTCAGTGAATGCACGCCCGTCTCAAACAGCTTCCGAGAGAACATGGCGAAGCGAAATGCAAGAAAAAGACATATGGAGTCTACTGCTTCACAAAAGGCAACTGCTCATAAGTTCGTATTTTGCTGCACGTCTTCAGTGGATCAAACAACACAGAAACTGGACAGAAGCTGACTGGAGTCGTATACTCAAGTCCGAGTATCCGCGATTTGCCTCTTATCAAATAATTCAACGCTTCGAATGACCTAAAGACCACAACGATGTGTTTAAGTCACAGTGCATGGAGAATACAGTTCAGACGGAGTTGGTTATGTGATGTTTCGGGGGTGTTTTTCGTACCGTGAAACTGTCTCCACACATTCACGTTACCACTAACATGATCCAGGACGTCTATTAAACGCTTTCGGTGAGTACGTGTTGCCATTTCTTCAACATCTTCACGACAAGTATGCGGTGGAAATTTCTGTCTTCCAAGATGACTGCTGCCTACACACACACACACTCACACACGTTCCTTATTTGACGAGCATTCAGTCCCCTATAGCATATCGACTTACCCACTAAACCACCTGATCTCAATCCCACAGGAACGTCAAAGACTATTTGAAACCACTTGTGAAACACTGTTATTAAGTTCCTCGCATTATAATCATGATGGATTGCTTCAACAGGACATGAAATACCTGAAGAATTATATGGAATCTCTTTCTTGTTGAATTTACGTCTAATATCAAGGCTAGAAGCGGTTTTACCTCTACGGCGTGGCCATGTTTTGAATGTTTATTAATTCACACTTAAAGCTGCAGAGCTGTAAAAAATCCCGATACACCATTTTCATTCGAATTCAGAGACAAATTCAGCGATATTTTGAGACGGTCTGCGTAACAATTACCAACAGAGAAATGCTCCTATCGGAGCACAAACAATGCAAATATGTTCCTATTTATTTAAGACTCTGACTGAAAAGTGAAAGTAGCAGCTGCCTCTTTCTACCGTCCTCAGCACCTTTAAAATATTTCCAAAAATGTTTGCATTCGAATATATTCGCACTTTTTTAAAGATGGGAGTCACCTCAAACTCCTACAAGCTCCCATAACTGTAGCTCGCTCACACATACTAGTACATCGCCGTAAAAAGCTCATGCTTATCCTCTCCCAGTTAGTCTACCTCTCCCACTCGCTCAGTCCAGCACAATGACATTATCTCTGTCATTGTCTCCTGTGTCACAATGAGAGTCCCCTTCGTTCTGTCCTACTGTTACAGTCTATTCTCAAAGTCACCGTCTCCCTCTTGTCTCTCTTATTGCTAATATCTCTTTCCTTAATTCCTACTGCTGCTGTCTCTTCACACTATCTCTCTCATCTTCGTTGGCATTGTCTCCTTCACTCTGTTTCTATCATATTGCGTCGCTGCCAACTGTTTTTCACTGCAACAATGTCACTCTCTTTCTCTCACACTCTCATTGTCTCCTTCGCTCTTTCTATACCACATCCACTGTCTACTATCTTTCAGTATTTATTACTTTTCCGTCTTTTTGCCACTGCCACCGTCTTCATCTCTCTCAGTATAAAAAACACGTATATGTTCGCATGACAAAATTATTGGAAATTTTTTTAAAAGGAGCCGCGGCAGGCAGAACGAGCCAGGTGGTACCCCACTTTTCAACTACAACCTTCTAAACAGATAAGCACATATTGGCATTTTTTTGTGCTCCAACATGAGCATCTTCGCGCTGGTTCCCTCCTTTTCCCCGCTGCAGCAGGGCAGGTAACTCATATGAAAAGAAATAAACTGGTCAGTAAAATTTAGATGGTTTACTTACGTGAAACAGAAATAACGCAGAACTAATTTTACACCTCAAGCCTGATTTTAAGAGCAAAAAATTTTGCATCTGCTTTAGTAGTAACGCAGATACTTTACAGCACATGTCTCTGTGATACGTCTTTTTATAAATTACGCTTTCGCCTCATACCGGATGCTACATGCATATTTTACGTGTACAAGTAGGGTAACTTTGAACCTATGTTTCTCGGAAAAGAATAAAGATATCAAGAAAATTTTCAAGGCTGTTCGACTAGCGGATCTTATAATTTCATCCGTTTGCTGTGCACAGCGTCTTGGAATCCTCGGAAGGGTTTTCGTCTGCTGGTGACAGCAAAAAAATAAAAAAAAAATCATTTTTGGGGAATTTTCAGAGAGTTAATGGTGCTTCGATACGTCACATCTAGCCCACCGTAAACCACATCAAGGAGGATGTGCATTATGTTCACACTTTGACCCTACACTGTAGGATAGTGACACTAAGACAATCCTTCTGTAGGGTATAAAAATGGCCCTTAGTCCAGGTGCTGTACAAAATACTTAACCTTACCTTTTTGTCACTAGTAGAACCTGAGCTATGAGAACAGCAAAACCCCGTTTTTACGGACAGCGTTTTGGAATGTAAGAGCTACTCATGCTGTCGCATGTATACAGATTAACGGAGGTGCAGAGCAAAAGGAAGAAAGAGTCAAATGGCACTGATAGCTGGGAAACCGAAGGGTTGTTGAACCACCTGATCGGAAAGGGTTCTCTTCATATGCGACGTGTGTGTCGAAGTGTACCTGTTGGTTGTAAGTGACTATCGTGGATGTATGAGTTGTGTGGTATCATGCTTGTGTTGTATGATGATGAGAGACAGGAATTGGCTAAACCTCGAGCCGCACACAGCCTACTCGTCTTGAATGGCACAAAGGAAGATGTCGGGATTAAAGTTCCCATGCAATGGACGGATCAAGTTTCACATGTCCTCACTCTGTGAGACACTGCGGACAATTTGGAATTAATTCCAAGAAATTTGGACAAATTTCAGGACTGCCATCTTCTGTCTTACAAATCAAAGCTCAGTACCTCCTAAAATGAGAATATACGAAATGAAGATATTTCAAACGAGATGAAACTTTGGACTGTGAAAGAAAATCTGGATGGAAACAACAAGAAATGGGATGAGCTCCTGCAAAAAATGGATGCAGAGACACTATCGCCTCATGTGAAGGACCTTAGACCAAAAAGGGAAAAAGATCCTGGCAGACCGAGAAAAAGACGGGCACCGTAAAACAGTAAGCTTTTTAAGATAATCTGTGTATTTCTGTGTCGGTTTCTTTTGTGTAAATGTGCCTTATGGTTGCTTATATTTTTCTTATTTTGATGACCGTTATAAGAGGCGAACAAGCATGTGTGAGGGCAGAGAATGAGCGGCATCTAAATGCTTTTCTTTTGACTTACGTAACTTACATTAAGAGTGCGCTAGTTTTCGGTGATGGTTCTGTTTTTATAATTTTGCTACACGATTGGATGAATTGGATGACAGTAACCGCTGAGGAGAGTTCTTTATTATTTAAGAAATGAAACAGGCCTAGGAATTCCGTTTCTGAACGGTGTAATCACAGCGCTCCACCGCTCTACGTAGAAAATCAGGTGAAACTCCGTTTTCGAGAGCGTTAGCGACTTGATACTAATGCTCGGTATTTCTTGGAACAATAATTTACCAACAGCCGTATGTATTGTATAAATTTATTTTATGAATTTCGTATATACTACCAGTTTCGGCGTTACATTGATGCCATCTTCAGGCCCCTGTACAATGAGTAGAACAAATGTAATATTATAAAAATATATTGAACATACGTTAACAATTGACAGGTATCTACGTTAACTATGTAAAGTGGCCCAAAAGGACATATTGTATATCATTAAAACTATATGTAACATTAGGACAAATATGCTTCTGCCTATGTCATGCTGCTGTTAATGGTTTTCACTGTTTTAATGATGTACAATATGTCCTTTTGAGCCACTTACATAGTTAACATAGATACCTGTCAATTGTTAACGTATGTTCTACATATTTTTATAATAGTACATTTATTCTACTCATTGTACAGGGGCCTGAAGATGGCATCAATGTAACCCCGAAACTGGTAGCACATAAGAAGTTCATAAAATAAATTTCTACAATACATATGGCTGTTGGTAAACTATTGTATCAAGAAATACATGCCAGCCGTTGTCCCACAGTCCATAATGGATCAACAAAGATGATACTAATGCAGTCTCACGAGTGACACTACGAGTTAGCTAAATACTTTATTTTAAAACACTCCGGACTTGTCCTGTTTAACAGAAGAGAGTTTTCATCAATAAAATATCACCAGTAGCGACACGTTACTACGTTTTCTGCAGTATATAAAACATTATAAACTGTGCCTAAAAACTTTGTCCATAGTGTACAATTGTAATAAATATCATCTTCTTAGGCAGACTGAATATTATGTAAATATTTTTGGTTCGTTAACGATTTTTCCTGGAGTCGGTATGAGTATCTGTTACTCGCTGAAGTTCTCTGACGCGTGACTGTGGAAGTTGCTGCCAGTCGAGAGGTCTGGAATAGAAGGGAGAACCGATAGAGGTACTCAAAGTACCCTCCGCCACACACCGTCAGGTGGCTTGCGGAGTATGGATGTAGATGTAGAAGGAAGATTACAAAGATAGGACAATTAAGATCTAACGTACCATTAACAATGAGGTTGTAACGTACAAATGTATATGATTGCTATAATTTAAGTAATTGTTTCATTATTATTATTCTCTGTAATAATACGATTTTCATGATTTGAAATACCTATGTAAAGCATCTAATATTGTAAAACCAGATTGTGGATATGACCTTGCCACTGGTACCTTGTTAAGGTTACTTTGTATAAGTAATATCTGAGAAATAGAGCAGACAGTAACGGGAAGATGGTAGGAGAGAGAGAGAGAGAGAGAGAGAGAGAGAGAGAGAGAGAGAGAGAGAGTGTATTTGTCGGGCGGAAGCTCTTCACCTGAGCAGGCGAGTCTGGTGCGGTCCTACATACAAAAGCTATTGTGATGGAACTGACATGGAGGCCGCAAACGGTCAATGATGTTTACGACATTCGATGCCCCACATATTGTCTACCACGCAACCACAATATAGGTTTCTAACGGCAACAGGTGGCACGACGGGAGGTATCAAATGGTGAGCACAGCATGAGGCTACGGAGCGTAGCTTAACTACTTAGTCGAGGAGTAACTCGCAACAGTGCTAGTGGTGTTGATACATAGCAGAGCAATGGCAACGTTAAACAAAGCGAACGTTGCACATATCTGCAACAACAGCTGCCGAAGTTGACATTTTGTCAGAAAGAAACCCTAGGAATTTCGCAGAGCGAGAAAGAAGCGGCAGATGAAATATTAGCGTTGCTGGGAGGTGAGTCAGTGGAATGTGTAGTGTCGTATAAGCTCGACTGTGCAAACAATGTACACTCCTGGAAATGGAAAACAGAACACATTGACACCGGTGTGTCAGACCCACCATACTTGCTCCAGACACTGCGAGAGGGCTGTACAAGCAATGATCACACGCACGGCACAGCGGACACACCAGGAACAGCGGTGTTGGCCGTCGAATCTCGCTAGCTGCGCAGCATTTGTGCACCGCCGCCGTCAGTGTCAGCCAGTTTGCCGTGGCATACGGAGCTCCATCGCAGTCTTTAACACTGGTAGCATGCCGCGACAGCGTGGACGTGAACCGTATGTGCAGTTGACGGACTTTGAGCGAGGGCGTATAGTGGGCATGCGGGAGGCCAGGTGGACGTACCGCCGAATTGCTCAACACGTGGGGCGTGAGGTCTCCAAAGTACATCGATGTTGTCGCCAGTGGTCGGCTGAAGGTGCAAGTGCCCGTCGACCTGCGACCGGACCGCAGCGACGCACGGATGCACGCCAAGACCGTAGGATCCTACGCAGTGCCGTAGGGGACCGCACCGCCACTTCCCAGCAAATTAGGGACACTGTTGCTCCTGGGGTATCAGCGAGGACCATTCGCAACCGTCTCCATGAAGCTGGGCTACGGTCCCGCACACCGTTAGGCCCTCTTCCGCTCACGCCCCAACATCGTGCAGCCCGCCTCCAGTGGTGTTGCGACAGGCGTGAATGGAGGGACGAATGGAGACGTGTCGTATTCAGCGATGAGAGTCGCTTCTGCCTTGGTGCCAATCTTGGTCGTATGCGTGTTTGGCGCCGTGCAGGTGAGCTCCACGATCAGGACTGTATACGACCGAGGCACACAGGGCCAACACCCGGCATCATGGTGTGGGGAGCGATCTCCTACACTGGCCGTACACCTCTGGTGATCGTCGAGGGGACACTGAATAGTGCACGGTACATCCAAACCGTCATCGAACCCATCGTTCTACCATTCCTAGACCGGGAAGGGAACTTGCTGTTCCAACAGGACAATGCACGTCCGCATGTATCCCGTGCCACCCAACGTTCTCTAGAAGGTGTAAGTCAACTACCCTGGCCAGCAAGATCTCCGGATCTGTCCCCATTGAGCATGTTTGGGACTGGATGAAGCGTCGTCTCACGCGGTCTGCACGTCCAGCACGAACGCTGGTCCAACTGAGGCGCCAGGTGGAAATGGCATGGCAAGCCGTTCCACAGGGCTACATCCAGCATCTCTACGATCGTCTCCATGGGAGAATAGCAGCCTGCATTGCTGCGAAAGGTGGATATACACTGTACTAGTGGCGACATTGTGCATGCTCTGTTGCCTGTGTCTATGTGCCTGTGGTTCTGTCAGTGTGATCATGTGATGTATCTGACCGCAGGATTGTGTCAATAAAGTTTCCCCTTCCTGGGACAATGAATTCACGGTGTTCTTATTTCAATTTCCAGGAGTGTACATGAGGAGTACAATAATGATAAGTGCTTAACAAGTGAAAGTGGATCTGAAGCAGGTGCCGTGCCACGTAGTTCATCATCCATGTCGGATTGGGAGTCACAAACCTCGACTTCAGTGAAACATAGCAAAAGGGCAATTATTGTACAGGAAGCAGGTACTAAACGTAATTACGTACTGGAAAGATCATCCGTAACATAGTAAATAAACAATTATTAACAGATTTCGAATAGATCCGCAGTAATATGACCTTGTTACACATAAGAAAAACTACGGATATTCAAGAGAGGACAAGGCGCACTTCTTACAAAAACTGGTGTGTCCCTTTCAAGGATGCCGGTACAATTTACAAGGTGTGCATTATACTGACCTATTACGTTATGCACATCAAACTGCAAGCTACATAGATTACAGTGATTCCATCGGAAGCAGTCGTTGGTGGAATAACTTCAAACAATGCTACGGGATTGGAAGAAATAAGACAACGAAATTTCAAAGCGTCGACCCGAAAATGAGCAGCGAACTGTGGAATCGGCCAGAAAATTTGTAGATGAGAGAAGCAAACTATCGCTCGGTAAGGAATTTGTTTTTAACTCCGACTAATCGTGATTTGAAGAGGAAACTCATATGAAAGGAACCCTGGAAATTAGATGTACCAAGAGGGTTGTATCAAGATCATTTAAGATCAGTTTCTTAACGTATTCGTATACAATTAAGCGGCCTCTTAATTTGGGTAGTAAATTGCCTGGAAACTTATTTATTGTGGTGCAATAAGATGGAGGAGCTCTGCTCCCCACGATTCTTCCTCGTGTGCGTGATCTTGCAAGGGCAGTAGGGAATGTACATCGCAACAACCAAGAGTGGGAAGATGGGTGTAAGAGAACAACTACGATATGCGCATTGCTTTTTGCCAGTAGCTGGTCAAAATAATTTACCTTTACTTGATTCCTGGTCTGCATATAAAAAAAAACATACTACTTCAGAGCAAACTATCCCTGTTGAAACGTCTGTGACGTTGCATCTCATAGCACCTAGAACCATTGGACAAATTCAGCATGTGGATGTTTGTGTTTCCCGTGTCTATAAAACGTAATAAATCACTACATGCAGCTACGCCTTAAAAGATAACCATTACCACTTGAGGTCCGCAACAGACTGTTTTGCACTCGGTTGCATGCCATCACATTCCATTAGTTATCATCCCGTTACATCAATATGATTTTATACGCATTCTTGAATACCTAGCTGAACATTCTGCACGGGCTGTAGCTCCAAAGGAGTTCGCCTTCGATCTTGAGGTACGAACGTTTGTGATCACTGTGGCGTCGCATTTGTCATTCGATGTTCATGGTGCAAGTTAATGGTTTGTTTTGAGAATTTCTTGACTGTCGACGATGTCCGTTTCGTGAAGCATAATACGTAACTCTCTGAAGGTTGGTTTCTGCACCTCCTGGACACTCGTCTTCTGTCGCCCTCTTGGTATGCATGGTGAGTCGTTAGCAGCTAATATTTTTCTGTCATAACTGTTAGCACAGCACTTTGTAAAGAGCCTTACTAAAGCTGACCTTAGGACCGTGCACTCAAGGGGTTCCTTGTGAGATGACATGGCTCGATATATTAGCTCCACAGATGCGCAGTAGTTCGACGGATGTTGTCACTATGAAAATTCTGCATCATCCCTAAGTGTACCTGATATGAGATGCAAATGCAACAAATTCACGGCAATATCGGAGAAGGCTTGTAACCTCCTGCCGCATATCTTCGCAGCCACCGCTACTGTAACTTTCTTTCGTTTCGTAATAGGACCAGTAAATCGTAATGTGCCTGACTATTTTATTTTACTGAACTTGTGCAAACAAGTTCCTGAGTCATATTATCTGTAGAGGCTCCTTACCTCGTCGTTAGGTAAGATAAGAATCTTTCACTTAAACGATACTGATGAACTGAGGCTATTTCAATAATTTTGGTCACATTAATTGTTTTTGTGCAGTTTAATTCATTTACTGACTGAAACTCTAACCAAACCGATACTGTGATGTATTGCTATAGTGCGTTAAATGCACGCAAATTTAAGTTTTTTTTTTAACTTTTATTTTCTTGGTCTAGAGTAAAACGACGTTGTTTGTTCTTTATCAGATCTTACAATCAGCACTGTTACAACTGAGTGGAAATGACTATTGCTAAGTATTTGTAGGCTAACTTTAAGCAGTCTAAATATCTGTGAGGTGGCACTAAACTGATCTGATTGTTCACTTTAATAATAATGTTGTAATTACAAAGTTATGCTCTTGTTCCAAACTGATGAAAGAACTTTTTGTAACAGTGGAGCTATTCGCTTGTAACTGTCCCACTGTTTTGTCACAGTAAATTACACATGTAAGAGTTAGCTTTACACGAACATTTGGTTGCAAAAAATTCCAATAATATCAAGCACAGAATAGATATTATTATCATATGTCCTTATTTTGTACTAGCAATCGGCCGTTACACTCTCAAATTTAGTAAACGTACACTCCAGAGTGCATATGTTGTGCTCTAAATATTTATACTTGGCTATAGCACTGAACAGGCCTTGCCAATACGTAGAAATCATAGTTAACTATTAACACTGTCAGGTCGAATAGTGTAGGTAACGTTGCAAGGCCATTAGAGACAGAATATAAGCTCAGGTTGGACAATGACGATAAATGGACGCGACTGTATCATTTTCGAACGAACCAGCTCGGCATATGCCTTGAGCCGTTTAAGGAAAACGCGAAAAAAATCTGTATGACCGTAGGTAGATTTGAGCTTCACTCCTACCAAATACCATTCCACTATGTTAAAAGCTGCTACATTTCGGCCAATAACTGATCGCTCTTTGTTTAATGTACGCATATCTGCGCTATCAGGAAGCTTTGACTTTCTTAGGAACTTTAAACTAGTTCATACAATTGATAAACATGTTTATTCAGTATTCACATTTACCAGTCTCAATTTAAAAGCGTATTGCCTTCTGAAATGAGTATTTCATTTTCCAACCGCTTGGTCTGGTGTTCTCTTCAGCATCATTTCCGTTCCACTTCTTCTCCATCCCAAATCATCTACTGCCCAAAGCAGTTTCAAAATAAAAAACATTAAAAATCCCTCTTCTCATAAATCACAACTCTCTGGCTGACCATAATCGTGCATAACTAGGATCACTAACAATAGCAAACAGATGTTGACGACAATTTTATGCTTATAATTATCAAGAAAATAGGCCTTTAATCATGAAAAACTCAAAAAATTCCCGTTACAGACTTGTAGCACTTGTATAGGGGAGTGAACATATAACATTTTGAATAAGAACCCTTGTCCGTAAACGTACCGTTTCCGTGCTGCAGCCGTTTGATAAACGTTTGCTAGCTAGATATGCAGCAGTTTAGTCATGGTGGAGGGTGGTTACATCGGATCAGCTGGTATCATTTGACGTCTGTCAGTTCTTCAAAACATCTAATTTCTTCACGTACTCTTTTCACGACAGCTACGCAACGGCTTCGGGAAAGGATGTCTTCATCGTCAGCAGAAGTGACTGTGACGCACAAAGAAGACGCCACACACCTGTATTGGAAGAGGCAGTACTGCATCACGTTGAAGAGAACCCGTCAAAGTGTAAAAGAGCAATTTCTTTGGCTATTAACGAGTGAAAATATCAAACAAATGATGTGCTGGTCACTCCTGATCAATTACTTGTTATAATGGTCTCATTACCAACGTGTTTTGAAATGGTTGTTGCACAGAAAAGAGACGTTTCTGGACATGGGTACCAATTCAGGATGATATCTACTCCCACCCCTCTACAAATCCCCAAAGTTTGTAACGACAGTTTCCGAAGAACCAGTACAAGAAATCTCTTGCTGAAGAGAGAATGTGTTATCGCTAACTTACGATAAAGAAAAAAAAGATCTTTTGTATGAAGACGAATAAGGAATCAGCCTTTGTGTAGGCAACTTGTATGGAAAGTAATCCATATTTTTACAGATATTTTAATTCCTTCGTGTTGACTAAAACATGGTACTGTGTGAGAAAAAGGTGTCTGATTCGAGGTATCTGGTCTTCCTGCTTCGCTTCCCATCAGTTATTTCAGAAATATGTTTTCATAAAGTGATTAAAGCGAAGCAGACTGGTGCCTTCGTTTCAGGCTTCGTGGGATTATTGCATTAGATCTGTTCCTCACCTGACTTTCAGGAAATGTTAGCAACATCAAATATTATTTCTGGGAACGATACCAAACGGTGACAACTGACAGCGTAAATACTTGAATACTTTAAATCATTGGTATGAGAGTAATTCGAATTTTCATGCAGTCTTGTGTCTGTCTTTCTTTTTATCTAAAGCATATTTTAATATGTGAACATTTAGAGAGCAAAAGACCTATTAATCAACAGTAGTCTATGAGATTGGGATCGAATGCTTGGTATAGTTCTTTGTATGCTAAAAGCGGTTAATTATATTGCAGTACCGTGCTGTATCCTGGGTGGAAGGATATCGCACACTATGGCTTAGTGACAACCTACGACTTGATTCCTGAATGAATCTTCCGCAGAAGAGTGTACGCTAGAATAACAGACAGGTTAAAGCACAGTTGTAATGTTAAATAAAAGTTTTCATTATACTGCACAACTTGCAGCAGAGTGTATTTCTCATTCTGAGAAGACGGACCAGTATGGAACAGCAAATTCATAGCGTAACATCAATAAGACATTCCAATTGCAAATTGGAGTTTTGGCTTTATAACAATGTACGGGACGAGCGTGAAACGATTCAGGAATGGCACCAACAAAGCAGTCGATCGATTTAGTGCTACTGTTCGGCGGTGCTAACACGATGCGACTCAGTGATAAATGTTGCGCCAGAGTGGTATTGACGAAGCATTTGAAATTCACGTCAGGTGCGCATGCCATCAGCAAATGAGAATGGGGGTGGAAGATGAAAATGTACATTTGTGTTTGCGTCATGTATGCAAACTCCGGCAGCACTCACTTTCATGTGGACAGTAATGTGCGACCGCTTCATTATAACGTTCCTATCTGTGTATTATATGTGTATTGCATTAGGTCTCAGTTTTCGCGGGAAGTGAGGAGTACTCCATCCGCTACCCTTACACGATACGGGAAGAGTTTAATGGAGTTCCTCGTAGCTTTCACTCCACTACACAGAGTGTGGCAGGCGTTTGGGTTGGCACCATTCTTGGAGGTGCGCTGCACGGACAGGAAGAAGGTTGTGTGCAAGAAATATCTCACACTGTCCGGTTTCTGGTTTTTAGTCATTGCAGTTATAACAGTATGTGATTCATACACCAATATAACATTGTATTTCAACATTTCGGAGCTCATAATGCTAACATATATAGCTATAGATATGTCATCAGCTGCCAAGTTGCTGTTGACTTTGGGTATATGCTACTGCACTGGTATGCAGCGGATATTCTCGTATGATCAAGAGCTCAGATCTGTGGACATCTATCTGATGGCGAAGGACAAGAGAAAGGGGAAGATGTTGGGAGGTGCAGTCCTGTTGGTGAGTGGAGCAGCGGCTTTAGGAGTGATGGCCACCATTGATCCGCACCGTAACGGACCGCTTCAGTATCTGACGGTCTCGTTCTTGTTGTCGTTCGACTGCCTCATCACGCTGCAGTTTGTCCTGCTGGTGCTCGAGCTGTGGGTGAGATTTCGCTGCCTGAACGCGAACCTCCTGGAGGAGCTTCCAGCGCCTGTCCAGATCCTACCAATGCCAGTGGCGCGGTCACCTCCAGAGCCCGGAAGGCTCCGCCAGCTGCTGGGAGCCTACGCGGCTCTGAGGAGCGCAGCCGGCTTCCTCCAGGGCCACTTTGGACTGCCAGTTGCTTTCAGCGTGGCACATTCCTTGTGCTGCTCCACAGCCAGCTCCTACGAGCTGCTGCTGGTGCAGATGAGGTCGCACTGGGTGTCGCGGCTGCCTCTCAGCCCATCGCCAGCCAACTCAGCCATGTGGCTGACCTACCACTGGCTCAAGCTGACCACTATGGCTCTGTCGTGTGCAGCGCTCAAAGAAGAGGCGTCGGCCACTGGGGATCACCTATTGAAGGCGTCTGTATCATACGAGCGTCGTCGCCATGAACTGGAGGGGTTCCTACGGTTGGCCACCTACGGCCAGCCGCTGTCCTTCAGTGCTGCTGAATTCCTCACCATTGACCGAAGGCTACTGGTCTCTGCCCTGGCCATCCTTGTTACCTACCTCGTCATCCTCGGGCAGTTTACCCCTAGACAATGAGACAGTGGTTCTCGCTGATCCAGTTCTAACAAGTCTGCCGTGCGGTTGGCTCAAGATAACCATGACACTGTCATGGGCAGCGCTGAAAGACTCTCCACTGGACAACGTTCTTTAACGTGTCCATGCCGTATATGCTGTGATGTCCTGAACTAGAAGCCATACTGCCGTTAACCACCCAAAAGCAGCCACTATCTTTCAGTACCGCTGCATATTTCACTGTCTATACACGCCTGCTGTTGTCTACACCGCCCAATTTCAAAAATGGTTCAAATGGCTCTGAGCACTATGCGACTTAACTTCTGAGGTCATCAGTCGCCTAGAACTTAGAACTAATTAAACCTAACTAACCTAAGGACAACACAAACATTCATGACCGAGGCAGGATTCGAACCTGCGACCGTAGCGGTCGTTCTGTTCCAGATTGTAGCGCCTCGAACCGCGCACCCACTCCGGCCGGCCCCCGCCCAATTTCGTCACGTATCTGTTAGTCCTGGACCAACTCACCCATAAGCAATGACAACATGGAAGCACTTCCAGTGATATACAAGACGTTTCAAAAAGAATGACCTGATTTCAAAACTCCATCTTTATTCAAAAACACATATTACAACCACGGGATAAATTGCAAAATACTCAAAAAATCTTATGGTTTTAGCTATGATATTACAAATGCTCCACGTGTACACCAGCAGCGGCACGATCAATATATAGACAGTAGTTAAATCGTTCATAAACTTTACACGATATAACTCATAAGAAAAAAAAGCTTGGCGATCTTGGAAGCTAAAAGTGCAGGGCAGTGGCTCGGCTTCCCGTGCTCCATATCCAGCGTTAAGGCAGAGTGTCTTTGAATAACTGACGTGCGCTCTTGTGTGATGGAGCTCTATCCTGTTGGAAAATGAAGTCATCGGTGTCCTCCTGAAGTACTGAGAAAAGCCACTCCTGCAGCATTTGAAGAAAGTTCATTTCAGTCACTATGTTTTCCTAAAAAAAGAAATGCAAAGTCGGCTCTTTCCTTTGCACAAGCATCCTGTCTCTCCGTATGTTTTAAGGTGCAGGCTGAGCAAGGCCAAAACGCGCATGAAAAGTACACAGGAACGAAATCACTGACTCACTCTTTGCAGTACACTAAAGGCCTTCTTCTGACCGGGCGCAATCTTATTTCTCAGTGATAGCAAACTGAGAAGAAGCATTCACTGAGATCTAAGGGCCAATCTCTGGAGCTCTAGGCCAGACCCACTCAAGCAACACTCATTTTGACGTTGCAGGCCTGTGTTATTCCGAATTACGATGAAACATTCCTTTGGACAAGGAGCAGGCACTGCGGCGACAACAGCCGTTATGAAATACAGGAAATGTATTGCGAATATGGACATCCATCAGCTGTAGAATGGAATGACAACATGAAAATTTGTGCCGGACCAGGACTCGAACCATTATTGGCTTACCATTTGGCAATCCGCGACGATGCACGGCTACACACAAACTTCCATATGTCGTCAACCATGTGTCTACGACCTGTACTCGTACATTCATTGTGTATATTCCCGTTCAGTAAAATGTTTCACCTGTAAAGAAATATACCCAACGTAAGTACGAGTACATTTTGCAGGCGCTTGGTTGACGACATGTAGAAGTTGGTTGGTTGGTTTGGGGAAGGAGACCAGACAGCGAGGTCATCGGTCTCATCGGAATAGGGAAGGACGGGGAAGGAAGTCGGCCGTGCCCTTTGAAAGGAACCATCCAGGCATTCGCCTGGAGCGATTTAGGGAAATCACGGAAAACCTCAATCAGGATGGCCAGATGCGGGATTGAACCGTCGTCCTCCCGAATGTGTCTAACCACTGCGCCACCTCGCTCGGTGACATATGGAGGTTTAAGTCTGGCCGGGAATCGCGCACAGATATCCAAATGGTAATGCGATCGCTTGCGATAAGCGGAAAATCTGGGTTCGAGTCCTGATCCGACACAAATTTTCACTGTCGTTGTTTCATTCTGTACCTGATAGTTGCCGCCGCGCGGGATAGGCCGAGCGATCTCAGGCGCTGCAGTCATGGTCTGTGCGACTGGTCCCGGCGGAGTTTCGAGTCCTCCCTCGGGCATGGGTGTGTGTGTTTCTCCATAGGATACTTTAGATTCAGTAGTGTGTAAGCTTAGGGACTGATGGCCTTAGCAGTTAAGTCCCATAAGATTTCGCACACTTCTTTTTTTGATAGTTGCTCATATCCACAATATAAATAATGTAACATACATTCCCTTGCCGCCACGTCCCTTGTCTCGTAATTATTACCGTCCAAAATCAGGTCATTCTGTTTGAAACACCCCGTATTATAGCTCCAATTTCTTCTACCAGTAAATGTACTATTAATAGCTCTGGTAAAGGTCTGTAATGCACTGATAAGCTTCGACACCTTCTGTATCTATTACGATTAAACTTCCTGATACAGAGACCGGAGCCTGAACCTGGAGCCTTGGTTTCCGAAAGTGACATTCGTACCACTCGAGCTATCCAGATACATTTCATTGTCCAATACAACGACTTATCTGACAGTGACTCCTTCCTATCTTCTAGGACTGCATGGAGATGCACGTGTATTCTGTACTGGAGCTATTTTCTTCTTTTCCTTTTTGAATGTAATTTACTGTCTGTTATATGGCCGACATCCATGATTTTTTTTTGTCTGGAACATGTCAATGTTAAATACACATTATATTAGAAATATTTTCCAAATGTTTATTTGAGTAATTTATGATTATTAGTGGTCTTTAAGCTTACTTGTTTTATGGTTAATAAAAGAAAACTTAGTTCTTTATTTAAGATTGCAATAAAGAAACATGTAACTACTACACACATTTGCTAAGATATTCTTGTTTCCACTTTGTGGCACTCGCAAGCGTATACTATATTATGTAGTTTTTAATAGTGTATTCAGTTTTCTTTTAGTCTCTTCAGAGCACTGCGTACATGGTCAAAGGTTTTTGTGACTGCATAGATCACCCTTTTCTGAATGAAGTTCAGGCTGAGAAATGGACTTATTTAAACCGAGGATCCAATAGGAACTAGAATTCTCAATCGCTTTGGTGGATGAAAGGTACTGTCGCATTTTCCTCCTATGTTCCCACCTACACACTCTTTTGAATCATTTGACGACATGTCAGCTGTGCAGAAATGTCAGTAAAGTCACTGCACTTTTTCCTATACGTAGTGTTTTACGTGTTCAACAGTTTTTCACTTGTGGACATGACAAATCACAGTACAGAAATGTTTTCCCAAGACGACGTCATTCAAAATTATGTGCTGTATATTTGCTGGAACATAACTTCAATAAAAAAATGAGCTATATCATTTATACTAGAAGGTTGGAACCACTCCTTTGTAAAAATATAACAGATATTGATTAATAGTGATTAATTCATCAGAGACTCTTTTTAAACTCTCCAGTTTCTACTTGTCACGTCAGTATCATATGCTTCGTAAAAATATATTTACTTAGATCACTGACAGAAGGAAGTGATACATTCAGATTGATTTACCGTTAATTTCGCCAAAGAAAACCGGTGACAATCTATCAGACAAAAAATTACGCAGATGACAAACTGATTGAACACAATTATCAACAATAATTAAATAAGTAATATTAAAATGAAAAGAATATTAATAAAAATAATAACCATTCGATTCCTGTCGCTGAGGGGGGCTGGGGGAGGGGGAGGGGAGGGGAGGTGTGCGAGTATTACAGGGGCCTAGGAAGCGACGGGAATCTACTGCTACGATATAATATTGCTTTTATAGCAAGGTTAACGCAGTCATATTTGTATATTTCAAGTAATTTCTTCTTGTCATAATTTATAATGTTTCATACCGAAACTTAACATTCATAATACCATACAAAGATATTCACTGACTACATTAAGTAAGATTTTCTGAAAAATAAAAATAGTTGTTTTAAGATCAAACAGTTTCTTCTGTTTCACTGCATAAGTTCTTTTTTGGCGTGTTTTTTGATCCCGGAGCTATTCCTCACCCTTATTCGATTACTAGTGACTGAGAAACACTGTCGGAAAACCATCAACGGGGTGAAAAACATTTTGACATTGACACTTTTATAGTAGGTATGTTAGGAACTTGATGACCCACGGATGTGTAACGTGGGTCCTCGTCTAACTGCTTGCTTGTGTTTGATGAACAGCTCGCATTCAACCATACATGATGTTACCCTATAATATAAATCATTAATATGAACCGCATGGAAGATATGATATTAGTGCAAAGCCCCCAGAAGAGAAGAGATATGCACCAACCAAAGGTTAAACTGTGTCTAAACTTTCTTATGCACTCTAAGTAGGGTATTGGAGTATTCAGAGATTCCAGAATACGTTTTGCATACTGTGGATCACTTCTCTTAGCACGTGACCAAGTTTGGTGACGGTTCATTCTCTCCGACAAATATTAAATATTTCATTCATTAATACCATAAGCAGTTTTGCGTCACAATTCCACAAGCTCTCACAACACCACCGTCGACATTGTTAACACACCGAATCACTGTTACCTCTCACCTCACGCGCCAGTTCGTGTAGGCCGTTATTTGGTTTCACTATCGCAGGCTACTATTTACGTTCCTCGTGAGTACAACAGCTTACAGATTCCTGTATTAATATCTAAAGTAATCCGTGCTTTGTCACTGGATTACGTCCCTAGTACATGCACAGTTAATCTCACCACTTGTATTTTGCAAGAGTCAATAAATTACAAGTTACTCCATCTACCACTAAAGCGTTCCGCGCTCTGTCACTGGATTAAGTCAACAGCGTAACACTCTTCGTCTAAAAGTCGCATGTTCACACAACAAGCCGATGTAGTGTTCGTCTGTTGTTTGGTAAGCACAGTTTTACACTGCGCAATGGAATTAAAGGCTCCCTTTTTTGAAAGCCGATTATTTTCTCCCATTCCGACAGAGAAGTGAGGAATTTGCCTCTAAGGTGCCCACAAGCTGCCTGTGTAATGGTGAAAAAGCGTGGGGTCCTGCAACATCACTCTCGGGTTAAGTGATGCTACAGACAGCAAGGTGGTGGTGGTGATGGTGGTGGTGGTGGTGGTGGTGGTGGTGGTGGTGGTGGTGTTGTTGTTGGTGGTGGTGGTGTTGTGGTCTTCAGTCCAGAGAATGGTTTGATGCATTTCTCCATGCTACTCTATCCTGTTCAAGCTTCTTCACCTCCGAGTAACTACTGCAATCTACATCCCTCCGAATCTGTTCAGTGTCTTCATGCCATGGTCTCCCTCTACGATTTTTACCCGTCCGCACTTCCCTCCAATACTAAATTGGTGATCCCTTGATGCCTCAGAACGCGTCCTACCAACCGATCCCTTCTTCTAGTCAAGTTGTGCCTAACTATTGCCTCCCCAATTCTGTTCAGTACTTCCTCATTAGTTACGTGATCTACTCATCTGAGGCATCGATACGTACGAAAAACAGGCCACAGCTCAGAAGTTCACACCAGGTGCGAAGTGGGTTAGTGATGTACCATTGGCACCAAGTTTCATCACAAATGTACCCAAGTGTCCACCGTGGACGTGACACACAAAAGTGCAGGTCGTCAGCCCCCCACTTTAGCCACTTCTCACCCTTCCTCTTGACACCTCTGCGGTGGAGGTCAGAACACCGACGTCCAGCGTCGAAACCAAACGGTTTTCTTATGGGTGACTGAGCCGCGTAAATCGACATTGGAAGTCAACAGAGGTGGCATAACGGCCGCGAATCAAACTGTTCTTGCCTTTGGGACGTTTTTACACATATTTCGAGGTGTGCAGCAGAAAGATAACCTTCGACACTGCTAACATCCCGCAGACGATTCAACTCTTCTTCAAAGACGATATTGGCATCTAAATCCACTCGAAGTGATTTGATCTCTTTGGAATGTAGCGCGACCTCATTTTCTGCATTGGTATACAGGGCGCAACCATTAGCGATCATTAATGTGATCTGAAGCAGCAAAGGGTGTTTGCTCTTCGTCAGCCATCAACTTTGAACCTTCCTGTGGCCCGATCACTGGGTTTGGAGCGGGGGTTACGACACTGTTGACACTTTAAATATATGCACAGTAAACTCTTGAACAATTCCTAGAAGCCTGCAGGCAGGCAACCCCTCAACACCCTTCAGCTGAGTGGCGCTACACTGCTTCTCTAGCACCTGCTTGCGGGCATACCTAACCTACCTTCACAATTTTAAAAATTTGAGTCACATCCCCATCGTTAAAAGCTTTCTCTAAAACTACAAATTATTCTAGTATAACTAGAAGTCTTACTATCGCCTCACATTTTTACATTAGTTTGGAACCCAAATTGATCTTCCATGAGGTCAGTTTCTACCAATTTTTCCATTCTTCTGTAAATAATTCTACCAGTATTTTGCAGCCAAGACTTATGTAACTGATTTTTTTCCTTGATAACTGTCCGAATCTACCTTCTTTAGATTATTTCTGAAATGAAATTATTTTATCATGACTGGTTCTCCCAAGGATTACAAGTACTCTGAGGGAATGTCTTATAGCCGGCCGGAGTGGCCGAGCGGTTCTTGGCGCTACAGTCTGGAACCGAGCGACATCTACGGTCGCAGGTTCGAATCGTTCCTCGGGCATGGATGTGTGTGATGTCCTTAGGTTAGTTAGGTTTAAGTAGTTCTAAGTTCTAGGGGACTGATGACCTCAGAAGTTAAGTCCTATAGTGCTCAGGGCCATTTGAAATGTCGTTTACCCCAGGAACCTTGTTTCCAATAAACCTTTCTGTGCTCAGTCAATTTATTGTTGTAGTATCATCTCTCTCATCTCATATTCACCTATTGTCCTCAAATGTGTTTCCCTTTTATAGACGCTTTGTATATTCCTTCCACCTTTCACCTTTCTTTTCTTCGCTTATTACTGTATAATCACTCATTTCTTGATGCCATACAGCTGATACTATTTTCTCCAAAGATTTCTTTAATTTTTCTGCAGGTGTAAACTATTTTCCGGCTACTCACACATGATTCTACGGCTTTGCATTTATCCTCTAGCCTTTCCTGCTTCGTCATTTTGCATTTTTGCGAATCCCATTATTTAGAGATCTGTATTACCTTCCACCTGCTTCGTTTCCTGCATTTTTATACTTTACCAGCAATTCTTGTACTACCTCCAGCCTATCGTTTTGCGGTTCTGTTACTTTAATTGTTGACTTAGTATTGAGGATGATTCTTACAGAACTGTACTCATTACTACCAACTGTTTCATCTTTCGACGACTTCCCATCGTACTATCCCGTTTATTTGTTGTTCTGTAGAATCTCTTTCTATTTATGGTAATGGGTATGGTTTTGTTGTGAACGACTCATGTGGTTTAACTTTAAATGCGTAAACACAAACTTTCATGAGCGTTGAGAATAGTTGCTGCAACAACACAGTCAATACGTCGGTTATTTGTGTTTTAGCATTTTAATTATTTTTTAAGGTGACACAGCACTACACGCCGATGGTTTTAATATGATTTCATAAGACCTGACTTTTTAGAAAACACTATTCTATATCAAAAATGAAGTTTTCACTCTGCAGAGAAGTGTGCGCTCATATGAAACTTCATGCCTGATTAAAACTATACAGACTGAGCTACCCAAGCACGAGTGGCGATCCCTCCTCACAGCTGTACTTCCGCCAGTACACCGTCTCCTACCTACCAAATTTAGCGCACAGTTTTAATCTGCCAGGCTGTTACTGTTCTGTGTTTCAGCAACACCCGTTCTAGTTTCTGTTTGTTATTGGATTCCAGAATTTCTACACTCATTTTCAGAAAAAAATAGAACACCTTGAACGACTATAGATAGGAAGTTCATATTCATAGGACATGTACATCAGTACATTCTGCAGAAATGATTATCATTTCAGTCACCTCGATTCAGCATGTGTCCTGTTCCCTAGTAGGCATATGGTCCGTCATGGGCCCTTATAACTTGTTCCGTGTATGAAGGCATCGACACGTATAAGATGCGAATGTCGTGCTGTGGTGTAGCCATCTATGCTACATTCACCTGATTTCCAAGTTCATCTGTGGTGATTCGCATTGGGTCGCAGCGCTGCATCCATCGTTTCACCACATCCCATACGTTTTCGATTGGAGGCAGGTGTGGTGATCTGGGAGGCCAGGGCAAAAGACTGACATCATGTGACACCGAGAAGGCACGTGTTTGTGCAGCAACATGTAGTCTTGCTGAAAAATGGCGTCTGGGGTGTTGTGCAGAAAGGGTAGGGCTACACGTCGTAGGACGTCATCACGTAGGTCACGCTCGTCACAGTGTCCTCGACAGGCATCATCTGTGATTCGTGGTTGCACCCTACACTTAAGGCCTTGAGTTGGTGCTGTAATGCCGCTCCCCCGTCTGCGGCGAACCAAAGTGCGACCATCATTTTCAAGCAAACAGAACCTGCATTCCTCAGAAAGCACTATCTGATGCTATTCTTGTCCCCAACGAGCCGGTGAGGACGCAGATCTGCTCTGGAATGCCATTCGGATGAGGTGTCGTTCTTCTCTGGATGTGGTCTAGGCGTCGCTACCTGACCCGTCTTGTCGCGTTCTACAACCTTTCTTGAACCATTCTGCACACACCCGGTGCAGTGTGCAGTCTCTCTGTCCCAGACGAGCAGTAATTTCCCGGGTGGATACACCACATTCTCTCATGCATACGTCTGCGAGGCATCCTGCACGTTTGCTCAACTCACACTGATCCATTACCTTCTGTTTATAGTGGTAACGAGAACCGCACGCGCATTTTGCCGGTACTGGTGTTGCGCCGCGATATCTATGTCTACCTTGAACCAGCTGGCCGACATGGATCAAATGGTAATCATTTCTGCAGAACATACTAATTTACACGTCCTGTGAATATGAACGTCCCGTCTTTAGTCGTTCAAAGTGTTCCTTTTTTCTGAACGTGTGTATCAATCCTTTCTCATACTTCTTTGACATCATCTCTACTGTAATTTTTTTGCCTCCTTTCATTGATTTTACTATAAGCAGTGGTTTCCTATATGAATTTTTCTCTCTGAGGTCACATATAGAATCTACCCTGTGTTTCCTGTTTGAGAGTTTCAGTTGCTATTGAATCCTGGCCCATAGATGCGTTTCATTATATTGTTATGACGATACAGTTGTTTTGTGCATGGGCTTAACTGGCATATAGCATTTTCAAAGATAGACGCAGTAGTCTGTCCTCGCCTGCCATGCAAAATGATCTCTGAGCTGATACACAGGCGAATGGCAATAGTATCTTCTTCACGATTTTCTTTGCGATCGCGATGTGGAAGAGCCGCCAACGAATATACATCCAAACTGAATTGTATTACAGTTGAGAGATTGGTTCCAATATCTGGAGATGAAGGATGCGGACTTCGTGACCCCATTCGCAGTTTTCTTTGGTGAGATTTAGTGGTGCATTATGTTTGAAATTGAGTACAGCAGCAAATTTTCCTGTAGTTTCACACAGGTTTCTTTATTCCTTTGGCTTCGCGTAAAAAAGCCTCGTTATAATTTTTCGTAGCGATTCCAATTTTATGTGCTTGTGACTTAAAAATTGTTTCAAATTAGGCCACGTAGATCATTGCATCCATCACTATTTGCTCATCAGTTTTCAGTCTGGCTTACCTCTTTCAAACCGTTACAACATTAAACTCTCACTAGCAAACGATATTTTGCTAGGCTATTTTCTAGTGTTCTTTGTCAGAGAGTTTGGTGAAATTCTTTTATTTGGTACCATCGGGAACCAAGTGTAATACCAATTTGTTTCTTTTGCTATAACATTGCATGTGTTTGTTCATATTTATTACTAGAGATCTGTCGCGGATATAGGTTTTCCTTTTTGTTAAGAGAGACTGTGAAAGTTTTCTATCACTGTCATAACTCCCAGAACAATTTTTTTCCATGTATGCTAAATCGCAGATACTCTGTAAACATGTTTCTGTAACAAGAAATAGATGTCCAAAACTACCATAGTCTTTGACTAACTCATTAGGGAGATACGAGGCCAAAGACATTGGTGCTTTGTTACGACAGCCAAACAGGTACGAGTGTGTTGCGCGTTCCGGTGGGGAACTGGCGGTTCAAACTTACAAAGGTTCTGCCGGTCTACTGTCTGTTGGGGGCTTTCGATATCTCTTTGTATGGATTTTTTTTCCACGCTGAAGAAGGCAATCATCAACTGGAGATGGAGCTGGCGGTTCGTCATTTTTATGCTATGTAATTTCTTTGTCTCTAAATTTCAGATTCCTAAAAAGAAAAAGTCGAGCTAACAGACTGAGTCAAGCATGTTCACTGCACATAATTAGGTTACTAGCCGGTTACTCACATATCGTTGAAGACAGACCCAGAGCTTATCATAAGTTAGTATGATTTGGTTTAATGATTTCAGTGAAATGTTCATTTATGCCCATTACCGTTACGCCACACACAGTAAGCTACTCCTGACGATTAAAATTCTTCTGGTTGTTGTACCGTGTCGTTGTACAAAAGACTTGAAAATATAAACTATTAAACCGACATTTCAACCATATTGCAACGGCTTTCTTTGCAACGAGGAAGGCTATAGTAATGGTTCAAATGGCTCTAAGCACTACGGGACTTAACATCTGAGGTCATGAGTCCCCTAGACTCAGAACTTCTTAAACCTAACTAACCTAAGGACATCACATACATCCATGCCCGAAGCAGGATTCGAACCTGCGACCGTAGCAGCAGCGCGGTTCCAGACTGAAGCGCCTAGAACCACTCGGGCATAGCGGCCGGCGCCATAGTAATACGGCCGAAAATTTGGTTTAATAATTTATGTTTCAAAGTGTTTTATAGAATGACACAGTACAACTCAGAAGATTTACAACCATCTGTGAAACGCTACATAGTTTTGTAAGCTACTCCTCCTACTGCTGCCCTTCATTGTTCTATTCCTTTAAAAAAATTGTCAGGTAACGTTATAACATCTTTGCTTCCATACATAGAAGAGGAAATTCATTCAAGGCTTGACTTCAGGTTACATACAAGCGTGTACATAGAATCTAGAAAAAAGACAGGAGACTTACAACTGAAACCCTTATATAACGGCGGACTTTGTAGAGTGTTATTTTCTTTGCTGGCTGGCGAGTACCATCAGCGCTCGCATCTGCAATTGCTGCTTAAATAAAAATTATTTTCGCCACTCGAGCGATTTTTCAAGAATCATGCTAACATCTCTTCACTATCCATTGCTAGAGACCTTTTAAAGTCTATGTAAAACCCTGACTATTCCTTAACTGATTTAACATTTTCATGAAATCTTCTGCATCTCAAAACGTTTTGCAGCGGAAAAAAGAAGTGTTGCTTCTTGAGATTTTCAGTCTCGTCAATGTGATTTCAGCTATTTGTGACCACATGGAATTAATTTTTTTTTTTTTTTTTTTTTTTTTTTTTTTTTTTTTTTTTTTGTGAATCAGACGTGAAACTCAGTTGATCACTGCAGAGACAGAAGTACACCCAATCTTTCATTTTTCTTTGAGCTTGTAGCCAATACAATACAGATATTATTAGTGTGTGTGTGTGTGTGTGTGTGTGTGTGTGTGTGTGTGTGTGTGTGTGTGAGATACATTTTCTTGTATGTGAATGGTGAATGATTAGAATACTTTTTTAGGTTTGTAGAGAGATCACCAGTGACCTTGTTATTGTAGTGAGATGTATGTATACTTGTTACTTATCCTTTTATGCAGTTATTAATCATACAGACAACAAAGAGTATAAACAATGTTACTTAATTGCAAAGTTTACCTCGAACCCAGTTCAATGATTTACTCAGATAGTAACTTTAACCTCACTTGGCAACTTCTGTTACTGAGTTCGTACATAAACGTTTCAATGTAACAATCACTTTCTCAAACTTCCTTGTTCATTTGGTTGCAGTATTCCTTGCCTTCCAAAAAGATTTTGACTTAGTACCATGTCATTAACATCAAAAGTGTATGAAAAAATATATTTGACTGGACTGAAGAATTCTTCACAGAATGCAGTATGTTATCTCCAATGGAGAGTCATCGACAAAAGTAGTAGTAGTCTGAGGCGTGCCCCAGGGCCGTGTGTTATGACTACCGTTGTTCATATCAGATGTTAATAACGTGTCAGAGAACATAACTATTAAACTCAGAAGCTTTGCACGTCTACAATGTAATATCAGAAAACAGCTGCATAAATATTCATGAAATTTTAAAATGGGTACATAGATGAGCAACTTGCTTTAAACCTTAAAAAGTGAAAAATCGCACACTTCAAAACGCAGAAAAGTAAAATTTTACATCTACAATATCAGAGAGTTAAAATTGGAGCCAGTCAAGTCTGAAACTTAAACACTTCATTGCACATAATTTATAGATGGTGTGTACGAAATGTGGCTCACATATCAAAATAGTTTTCCATCCAGGCATGAGAAATATTTCTCTTTAATACTGACGCTACTAAATTTAATGTAAGAGACGTACTACAGAAGTATACTGGTTGCTGTTCCTTTTCAAAACATGGTCTTATTCTACTAGTGTTTCAGTTTCAAGGGAAGGTAGCAACTAGAGGCATTCACAGCGAAAGGGAGGAAGGGGAGGAGAGGGGAGGGAGGTGACTGTGTGGACAGCTGCACCTTTTTTGTGTCATCAGCCTTTTGACTGGTCTGATGTGTCCCGCCACTTACTCCTGTCCTGTGTGAACCTCCTCACCTCAAAGTAGCATTTGCAATCTACAAACTCAATGATTTGCTGGATGTATTTCAATCTCTGTCTTCCTCTACAGTTTTGCCCTTTGCAGCTCCTATTAGCATGAGAAGTTATTCCATGATGCCTTAACGGATGACCTGCAATCCTGTCCCCCCTCCTTGTAAGCGCTTTCTACTTATTTCTTTGCTCACCGATTCTCTGGAGAACCTCCTCATTCCCTATCAGTCCACACAATTTTCAGCGTTCTTCTGTAGTACATCTCAAATCCTTCGATTCTCTTCTTTTGCCCCACAGTCCATGTTTCATTACCATACAATTTCTTCTCAGAAATTTCTTCCTCAAATTAAGTCCTATCTTTAATACCAGTACACTCATCTTAGTCAGAATTGCCCCTTTTGCTAGTGCTAGTTGCTTCTGATGTCGTCCTTGCTCCGTCCGTCATTGGTTATTTTGCTGCCTAGTTAGAATTCCTTACCTTCATCTAATTCGTGATCATCGATCGTGATGTTAACATATTAGCTGTTCCCATTTCTGCTACTTCTCATTACCTTCGTCTTTCTTCGATTTACTCAATCCTTATTCTGTAATCATCAGAGTGTACGTTCCATACGGCAGATCATGTAATTCACCTTCACTTTGGATAGGAATGTTATCAGCCAATCGTATCATTGATATCCTTTCACTCTGAATTTTAATTCCACTCCTGAACCTTCCTTTTCATTCCATCATTGCTTCTTCGATGTACAAACTGAACACTAGGGGTTAAAGACTATATCCCTGTCTTACACCCTTCTCAATCCGAGCACTTCGTTCTTGGTCGTCCACTCTTATTATTCCCTCGTGGTTCTTGTGCATATTGTATATTACCTGTCTCTGCCTATAGCTTCCCCCTATTTTTCTCAATTTCCAACATCTTGTACCATTTTACAGCGTCGAACGCCTTTTCCAGGACAACAAATCCTATGAACCTGTCCCGATTTTTCTTTAGTCTTGCTTCCATTATCAACCGCAACGTCAGAATTTCCTCTCTCGTGCCATTACCTTTCCTAAAGCCAAACTGATCGTTTCTATCACATCCTCAATTTTATTTTCCATTCTTCTGTATATTATTCTTGTCAGCAACTTGGATGCATGAGCTGTTAAGCTGATTCTATGATATTTCTTGCACTTGTCGGCTCTTGCAATCTTCGAAATTGCGTTGTTGACATTTTTTCGAAAGCCAGACGGTACGTCGCCAAACTCCTACTACATTCTACACCCAACGTGTATAGGCGTTTTGTTGCCACTTCCCCCAATGATTTTGGAAATTCTGATAGAATGTCGTCTATCCCTTCTGCCTTATTTGATTTTAAGTTCTCCAAAGCTCTCTTAAATTCTGATTCTAATACTGGATCCCGTATCTATTCTAAATCCGCTTACGTATCTTCTTCGGTTAGACAAATTTTCCCACTCATAGAGGCCTTCAATATACTCTTTGCACCTATCCGCTCTCTCCTCTACATTTAACAATGGAATTTTTGTTGCCGTCCTTGCTTTTACTTTCACCGAAGATTGTTTTGACTTTCCCATATGCTGAGTCAGTCCTTCCGATAATCTTTTCTTTTTCAATTTCTTCACATTTTTCCTGCAGTTCTTTCGTCTTAGCTTCCCTGCGCTTCCTATTTATTTGATTCCTCAGCGACGTTTATTTCTGTATTCCTGAATTTCTCTGAACATTTGAATACTTTCTTCTTTCGTCGGTCAACTGAGCATAGTCAGAATTTATTTAGCTTACGAATATGAAGATATCAGTGATGAGAGTCCTGTCACAGAAATGATGCAAATGCTGCCTTTCTGTGGGATCTAAAAAACTCTCCTCCCTTCTCCCAAGTCACTAGATGCGCCCTATCGCATAAACCTCAAATGGTTATTGGCGTAACAAAACAGTTGCACACAGAAGTTTACTCTTTCAAACTTCATACTATGTACGAATTATTTTAAATTTCTGGCAATTGCAGCCAAATATCTACATTCTTTATGAAGGCAATAAACATGAGTCTTGCTGTAGAAAGCTTTTTTTATTGAAAACACGACCAGTTTCATGCCAATTTAGACACATCCTCAGATGATCTAGACAGGAATTTACTTAGTAAACATTGTTACACGGAGCAGAATAATTCTGCACATTGGTACTTACGTAAATTGCATTTAAAACATTATTTTACTGTTTTCAAGCCTCCACTCGTCCTTCACGTCACAGATAAATAAAAACCCGATGCATAGTGTGGTAGCTAGTTCTTTGTTCCTTATAACCGTGCCCAGATCACCTCCACCTGAAAACATGGTATGTTTTTATTGGCGCTTATATACACTCCTGGAAATGGAAAAAAGAACTCATTGACACCGGTGTGTCAGACCCACCATACTTTCTCCGGACACTGCGAGAGGGCTGTATAAGCAATGATCACACGCACGGCACAGCAGACACACCAGGAACCGTGGTGTTGGCCGTCGAATGGCGTTAGCTGCGCAGCATTTGTGCACCACCGCCGTCAGTGTCAGCCAGTTTGCCGTGGCATACGGAGCTCCATCGCAGTCTATAACACTGGTAGCATGCCGCGACAGCGTGGACGTGAACCGTATGTGCAGTTGACGGACTTTGAGCGAGGGCGTATAGTGGGCATGCGGGAGGCCAGGTGGACGTACCGCCGAATTGCTCAACACGTGGGGCGTGAGGTCTCCACAGTACATCGATGTTGTCGCCAGTGGTCGGCGGAAGGTGCACGTGCCCGTTGACCTGGGACCAGACCGCAGCGACGCACGGATGCACGCCAAGACCGTAGGATCCTACGCAGTGCCGCAGGGGACCGCACCGCCACTTCCCAGCAAATTAGGGACGCTGTTGCTCCTGGGGTATCGGCGAGGACCATTCGCAACCGTCTCCATGAAGCTGGGCTACGGTCCCGCACACCGTTAGGCCGTCTTCCGCTCACGCCCCAACATCGTGTAGCCCGCCTCCAGTGGTGTCGCGACAGGCGTGAATGGAGGGACGAATGGAGACGTGTCGTCTTCAGCGGTGAGAGTCGCTTCTGCCTTGGTGCCAATGACGGTCGTATGCGTGTTTGGCGCCGTGCAGGTGAGCGCCACAATCAGGACTGCATACGACCGAGGCACACAGGGCCAACACCCGGCACCATGGTGTGGGGAGCGATCTCCTACACTGGCCGTACACCTCTGGTGATCGTCGAGGGGACACTGAATAGTGCACGGTACATCCAAACCGTCATCGAACCCATCGTTCTACCATTCCTAGACCGGCAAGGGAACTTGCTGTTCCAACAGGACAATGCACGTCCGCATGTATCCCGTGCTACCCAACGTGCTCTAGAAGGTGTAAGTCAACTACCCTGGCCAGCAAGATCTCCGGATCTGTCCCCCATTGAGCATGTTTGGGACTGGATGAAGCGTCGTCTCACGCAGTCTGCACGTCCAGCACGAACGCTGGTCCAACTGCGGCGCCAGGTGGAAATGGCATGGCAAGCCGTTCCACAGGACTACATCCAGCATCTCTACGATCGTCTCCATGGGAAAATAGCAGCCTGCATTGCTGCGAAAGGTGGATATACACTGTACTAGTGCCGACATTGTGCATGCTCTGTTGCCTGTGTCTATGTGCCTGTGGTTCTGTCAGTGTGATCATGTGATGTATCTGACCCCAGGAATGTGTCAACAAAGTTTCCCCTTCCTGGGACAATGAATTCGCAGTGTTCTTTTTTCAATTCCCAGGAGTGTACATTTTCACATTCTGTGCAATGCTTATTTTATTCTCTCCGAACCAAATACTCGCTTTATTTTGTCTTAGGGACACGTTTCTATCAATTTGACGAACCCTTCTAGGGGGTATTAATTTATCAGTGACGTGAAGGCCCACGCCCGGGTTCGATTCCCGGCGGGGTCAGGAATTTTCTCTGACTCGTGATGACTGGGTGTTGTGTGATGCCCTTAGGTTACTTAGGTGGTATTAGTTCTAAGTCCTAGTGGACTGATGACCATAGATGTTAAGTCCCATAGTGCTCAGGGCCATTAGAACCATTTTTTGACGTGAAGGACGGGGAGAGACTAGAGGATAATGTTATAGACACAATTTACGTAAGTACTCGATGTACAGGATTATTCTACTACGTATAAGAATATTTAATAAATGAAAATAAAATTGTAAAATTGCTTTATAATTCTGGTTTACATCACCAGGATGCGCCTAAAATGGAATGATACCGGTCATGGTTTTAGTAAAATGCCTTCTGCAGCCTGAGCAGTGTTTTTTGCCTTCATGTAGGAACTTCAGATAAAGGATTACAACTGTCAGGTGTTAATTCCAAGTATCAAATTGCGGTATATTTCTTTTTATTTGTTGAAGGGGTGTTCACTTGCACTATGTGGTTGCTGATCGGTACTAGTCTGTGGAAATAGGAAGTCGTCGTCATTGAAACTACTGACAACCAATGTTGTCAAACAGTCGGTGGCGCTTCTTGAGTAATTGCTGTACAACAGCCTTCACTTAATTTCCCAGTCACTGCTGCAACTAAGCGCAGCATTTGAGCGTGAACGTCTCTGTAATGTCCGCCGGCCGTTGTGGCCGAGCGGCTCTAGGCGCTTCAGTCCGGAACCGCGATGCTGCTCCGGTCGCAGGTTCGAATCCTGCCTCGGGCATATATGTGTGTTTTGTCCTTAGGTTAGTTAGGTTTAAGTAGTTCTAAGTCTAGGGGACTGATGGCCTCAGATGTTAAGTCCCACACTGCTCAGAGCCATTTGAACCATTTTTGTAATGTCCTGTCGCAGCACTCAGTTTATCGATATAGCGGGACAGTCTTATCGGTGGCGATTGAAGTTGCTCCTTAGCTTTTCCTTAGTCTACAATGAGTTGTAACTGAGCAGTGGCGCCTGGATATGATTTACGTATAATTTTGAACATTGATGGTGTAAACGTAAAGTAAATAAAGTGAAAAAATGACCTATTTTCAAACGAATGAAAACCGAAAACGAAGTGAGGGAATCTGAAAATATGGCACCCACAATGAAAGTCAGAAGCAAGGGGGTGAGTAAAACTCAAATAGATCCATTAAAAATGCCAGTAAGTGTACTCACACAGAAAATATGAACCTAGCCAGTACCTCTGGTGATCTCAAGTATTTTGATGAAATTCATAGTTGTCTTCTGGTAAGTATTTCCGATGTCAGAAATAACGTTGAAAACCAGGCGAGTGAAAAATCCATGAAGTATCAGATTTTGCAGAATCAGTATCAACCTGAAAAAAATTATGTCATTAATGACGTACATGACATAGAGAAGACATTTCGATTCGATTTGTTGTATTGTATCCGTGATTGGTTTATTCTAAAGAAGTTGAAAATGCGCTCTGTTAATGGTTCAAATGGCTCTGAGCACTATGGGACTTAACTTCTGAGGTCATGAGTCCCCTAGAACTTAGAACTACTTAAACCTAACTAACCTAAGGACATCACATACATCCATGCCCGAGGCAGGATTCGAACCTGCGACCGTAGCGGTCGCGCGGTTCCGGACTGCGCGCCTTGCTCTGTTAATGTGAATCCTTTTCGGATCACGTATAACGCATGGCAATCACTGTTCATCCATAAGCTGTCCACTCACCAGTTTCAAAAAATTTCACGAATCTGCAGGAACGGATATGAATTCCTAATGGGTTAAAGATGCAGTTGAAAACTCAAGTAATTGTGTTAATGATATGACAAACAAAACTAAGTGTATAGAAGAACTCGTCAGTAAGAACATAGCGAAAATTGTACAAGCCAATCGCCCTTAGTTAAAATCAGCTTTTTCTTGCTTGTTGTTTAATGCATCACATGACTTGTCTTTAAGAGGAAAAACAAATGCAGATGCTGTTATTGACAATAATTGCAATTTAAATTACTGCCAGATATTGAAACATATTTAAAATGCCCCTAAAATGCCACCTTCACTTCTTACAGAATCCAAAATGATTTATATTCTGAAACAAACAGCATAGTTTTACAAAAAAACAGCAAAGTGCAGCAATTCTACATGGCCCGGACTTCACAATTCGTTGAAAGTCCCACGCAGAGATACTGAGCCAAACTGCCCCTACAGCCGTCCAGAGTTAAAAAAATGTACCCGGTGCAGTATCTTGTGCACCAATTGACATCTCGAATACGTTCCATAATTGTTCGATGGGCTTCATGTCAGGCAATCAGGTTGGCAAAACCATTCGCTCGAACTGTGCAGAATGTTGTTCAAACGAACCGCTAACATTTGTGACTCGGTAACGTGAGGCATTCTCATCCATAAAAATTCCATCGTTGTTTGGAAACAAGGGGTCGAACATAACGTTTTCCAGTCAATTATCGGTTCAGTTAGAGCAGAGGACCCACTCCATTCCATGCAAAAACAGCCCTCAACTTTAAGGATCCTCCATCAGCTTCCACAATGCCTTGTAAACAACTAAGGACCATGGCTTCGAGAGGTCTCTGCCACACTCGAATCCTACCATCAGCTCTTACCAACAGAAATCGGCGTCCATCTCAACAGGCCCAGGAGAGGCGCCGCAGCGAATGTTGTGCTTTTAGCTAGAGCCCATTAACGACAGATTTCGCCGTACTGTCCTAAGGAATACGTACGTCGTACTACCACACTAACTTCTGCGGTTATTTCATACAGTGTTACTTGTCTGTTGGCACTGACAACAATACGCAAGCGCCGCTGCTCTCGGTCGATAAATGAAGGCGTCGGCCACTGTGTTGTTCGCGGTGATTGAAGTTCCCTGAATTTGGTATTCTTGGTGCAGTGGATAGTGACGTTCAAAGTCTGTTAATTCCCGTCTTGCGGCCTTAATCACATTGGGAACCTTTTCATATGAACCACGTGAGTGCAAGTGACAGCTCCGGCAATGCACTGCCCCGTTATATCTTATGTACGCGAGACTACCGCTATCTGTATATGTGCATTTCGCTATACGTGACGTTTATTACCTCAATGCATAACATGCGTTGTCCTATAGGTTGAGCGTGAGCGGGAGCACGATGTCGTTTCCACATACATGGATGTTAAAGCTTGTGGTAGCGGTTCAAAAGCGAAAAATATGGAAATCACTGCGAAATTTGTACCGGCAGAAAAAGAATCAATCGAGGGAAGAGGGCTTGCGAAGGAATCTGCAGCAATTAATGTAAATGGTGGAAAATATGAGAATTCAAAAATAAGTTTCATCATAATAAGGCTGTAAGCTTCTTTATGTTTAGAGAATTGACCAGTTGCTAAAAGCGCACTGTAAAAACCATTACGAGAAACTGATCAGCGGAAACAAACTCCTAAAAATTTCTAAATTGGGAAATTCTTTATCCCGTACTGGCATTAAAAATTTGCAGGCGCCCCTTGTAGCAATCATAGTTAGTACAATGCCTCGTCTTCAGTTCGTCTACGCGAAAAACAATTATTTGTTACAATGTTGAAGCAATAGGGCTTTGGTTAGGAAGTGGTAATTATGGGGCCACAAATAAAGTGTACTTCGTTGTTTTTGTTAAAAACTAATAAAATCTTCACAATGAGGAAAATACACAAATATGATCCTTAAAATGCATGGGAGGAAGGTGATCGTAAGCAAAAGTAATTTAAAGTTTGGTTATGAACAGTAGATTAAAACTGAAGAAGCTGCAAAAAGGTGGGAATTTAAGGAGATGGGACATGGATAAACTAAAAGAACCAGAGGTTGTAGAGAGTATCAGGGAGAGCATAAGGGAGCAATTGACAGGAATGGGGGAAAGAAATACAGTAGAAGAAGAATGGGTAGATTTGAGGGATGAATTAGTGAAGGCAGCAGAGGATCAAGTAGGTAAAAAGACGAGGGCTAGTAGAAATCCTTGGGTACCAGAAGAAATATTGAATTTAATTGATGAAAGGAGAAATTATAAAAATGCAGTAAATGAAGCAGGCAAAAAGGAATACAGACGTCTCAAATATGAGATCGACAGGAAGTGCAAAATGGCTAAGCAGGGATGGCTAGAGGACAAATATAAGGATGTAGAGGCTTATCTCACCAGGGGTAAGATAGATACTGCCTACAGGAAAATTAAAGAGACCTTTGGAGATTAGAGAACAACTTGTATGAACATCAAGAGCTCAGATGGAAACCCAGTTCTAAGCAAAGAAGGGAAAGCAGAAAGGTAGAACGAGTATATAGAGGGTCTATACAAGGGCGATGTACTTGAGGACAATATTATGGAAATGGAAGAGGATGTAGATGAAGACGAAATGGGAGATACGATACTGCGTGTAGCGTTTGACAGAGCATTGAAAGACCTGAGTAGAAACAAGGCCCCCGGAGTAGACAACATTCCATTGGAACTACTGACTGCCTTGGGAGAGCCAGTCCTGACAAAACTCTACTATCTGGTGAGCAAGCTGTACGAGACAGGCGAAATACCCTCAGACTTCAAGAAGAATATAGTAATTTCAATCCCAAAGAAAACAGGTGTTGACAGATGTGAAAATTACCGAACTATCAGTTTAATAAACCACGGCTGCAAAATACTGACATGAATTCTTTACAGACGAATGGAAAAACTAGTAAAAGCCGACCTCGGGGAAGATCAGTTTGGATTCCGTAGAAATGTTGGCACACGTGAGGCAATACTGACCCTACGACTTATCTTAGGAAATAGATTAAGGAAGGGCAAACCTACGTTTCTAGCATTTGTAGACTTAGAGAAAGCTTTTGACAATGTTGACTGGAATACTCTTTCAAATTCTAAAGGTGGCAGGGGTAAAATATAGGGAGCGAAAGGCTATTTACAGTTTGTACAGAAACCAGATGGCAGTTATGAGTCGAGGGACATGAAAGGGAAGCAATAGTTGGAAAGGGAGTGAGACAGGGTTGTAGTCTCTCCCCTATGTTATTCAATCTGTATATTGAGCAAGCAGTAAAGGAAACCAAAGAAAAATTCGGAGTAGGTATTAAAATCCATGGAGAAGAAATAAAAACTTTGAGGTTCGCCGATGACATCGTAATTCTGTCAGAGACAGCAAAGGACTTGGAAGAGCAGGTGAATGGAATGGATAGTGTCTTGAAAGGAGGATATAAGATGAACATCAACAAAAGCAGAACGAGGATAAAGGAATGTAGTGGAATTAAGTCGGGTGATGCTTAGGGAATTAGATTAGGAAATGAGACACTTAAAGTAGTAAAGGAGTTTTGCTATTTGGGGAGCAAAATAACTGATGATGGTCGAAGTACAGAGGATATAAAATGTAGACTGGCAATGGCAAGGAAAGCGTTTCTGAAGAAGAGAAATTTGTTAACATGGAGTATAGATTTAAGTGTCAGGAAGTCTTTTTTGAAAACATTTGTATGGAGGGTAGCCATATATGGAAGTTAAACATGGACGATAAATAGTTTGGACAAGAACAGAATAGACGCTTTCGAAATGTGGTGCTACAGAAGAATGCTGAAGATAAGATGGGTAGATCACATAATTAATGAGGAAGTATTGAATAGGATTGGGGAGAAGAGAAGTTTGTGGCACAACTTGACCAGAAGAAGGGATCGGTTGGTAGGACATGTTCTGAGGCATCAAGGGATCACCAATTTAGTATTGGAGGGCGGCGTAGAGGCTAAAAATCATAGAGGGAGGCCAAGGGATGACTACACTAAGTAGATTCTGAAGAATGTGTTTTGCAGTGGGTTCTGGGAGATGAAGAAGCTTGCACAGGATAGAGTAGCATGGAGAGCTGCATCAAACCAGTCTCAGGACTGAAGACCACAACAACTACAACAACAACAACAACGAGTATATCTTGTAGAAAACATTTATCAAGCAATAAGCAGTCTCCTTTCACATCAAAATTTGCATCTATGAATAAGCTCAAGCTTATCCTGAAATATTTCATTGTTTTTTGGATTTTCTCATCACTCAACATAAATTCATGGACCACCTGCAAGCTCTAAGAAGGTATCTCCTGCCGAGTCAAGCAGACTTGCTCAGGCGCCTTATGGTGATACTTCAACCAGTGTTGGCAAATCCTGCCTCACAGTTGTATCTTCACTGTATATCTGGCGTTCTTTCGCTAATACGCAGTATGAAGGTATTCTTCAGAGATTGGGTTTGGGATTACTTGAAATGTGGGAAGGTGATACTGGTTGGGATATTTCACATTGGGCTACCATGCCGTTGAATAGGATCGGTTTTTGCTATGACCAAGCCATCCTACACGATGCTTGTCAGTGTCGTTTGACAAGCGAAACGAACGAAACTCGTACTCAGCCTGGCCCTCAAGCGACAGGATGCCTACCTGGAATGTAGTCTTTACTGCAGATATTACATCTCATAAATGGTGCACTTTGTGCATCAAATGGCAGTATTGCACACTGTCTGAGGTGTTCGAATGCTCCTGGGAGGAGCAGGACGTGCAGCAAGCAAAATATCTGAGTGATCATACCAGAGTACATATTGCACTCCTGGTGACGTTCCGAGCAGAGGCTTTCCTATACGAAGGAACACAGACTTCGGCAGTTCAGCTGTGCTCTGTATTTGACTTGAGGTACAGATACAACGCCTAGAAGGAAACTTGCACGGTGGACCATCAATGGAAGTGGAATATGAGAATCTAATTGGAAAGGCTGGTTTGAACATTACAGTGTAGGAAAGGGAATTTACACGAATCAGTGTCTACGGGAGATAGGATAGGATAGAGCTAGGATAGAGCAGATAAGAGCCCTTGGTACTTTTTCCCTTTCTCGGTTCTTCCCTGTTCCGCAATTTAGTTGACTGTTTTCACCCTGCTTTTGTAGCAGCAAAAATGACCTGCCCAGATCGTTGATGAGCGACAACTGTTCAAATATGTGTGAAATCTTATGGAACTTAACTGCTAAGGTCATCATTGGATTGGATTGGATTGGATTGGATTGTTTCGGGGAGGAAACCAGACAGCGAGGTCATCGGTCTCATCGTATTAGGGAACGATAGGGAAGGAAGTCGGCCGTGCCCTTTCAAAGGAATCATCCCGGAATTTGCCTGGAGCGATTTAGGGAAATCACGGAAAACCTAAATCAGGATGGCCGGACGCGGGATTGAACCGTCGTCCTCCCGAATGCGAGTCCAGTGTGGTAGCCACTGCGCCACCTCGCTCGGTCGCTAAGGTCATCAGTCCCTAAGTTTACACACTACCTGACCTAAATTATCCTAAGGACAAACACACATACTTTCATGCCCGTGGGAAGACTCGAACCTCTGCCGGGACCAGTAGCACATTCCAGTGCATTGGACCGCTCGGCTAATCCCGCGCGGCAACTGATTGTTAGCGAAACCTAGCAGGGGCTCGACAAAAATTGAAGGAAAGAGAAGATAACGTCTTTCAGAGTCGTAAATATGTAAGGGCATCACAACGGCCGGGAGTGAGGAGAGGAAGAAGAAATATTGTGAATTTATGGAGTGAGTTACAAGAGTTTGTAGCAGGAAGATGAGCCAACAGGAACGTGTCTACTCATTACTTTCAAGTGTTTTCATAATTCAAACAACTTTCTTCAATGTTGATAGAATTTTTTATTATGTAGCTCTTAAATAGGCATCATGAAAGTGTTTCCCCACTCCCATCGGCAGAGCCTGTTTAGAGGTAAGCTGTGCTGCCTGTAATAAGTTCAGCGGCACATCAACTGCGGTCGAACACTTATAGAGAATACTAGCTGCTTATGTACTCGTTTTAGTTACTCACATCAATATCTAATTTCTTCTTGTAAAGTAGTTTGGTCTCCATCCACAGGGGTGACGTACAGTTGTTCGCCGGTGACTACTCAATAACCACACTAAACACTGTACCAAGCAAAAAAGGCTGTACCTCCAATAGTGGCAATATGTGTCAAACTTTTGAGGTTCCGACTACTTACTAAACAGACGCTTTCAACTGAGACAGTCGTTTGTTGGAAGATTCTAAGGATGGAAATATTAGTACAAAGGACATAGAAACAAAAGATCTGTAAATATAAAATCACAGACGGACGACTAAATATTGTGTTCTTTATTCACTATCAGTGCTACTCCCAGGTATTTAAGTAACATCAATCTGTTGCATTTGCTGCATGCATTTGCCCATAAGGTCCTTCACCAATCATTTTACAATACAAATTTTCTAAGGTTCACATTATATTCTGTCATTGTAGGTAATCGGTCAGATATGTAATAGTCTGCAGTACTTTTTAATTTTTATTAAATAGCAGTGATACAGTTGCAGTCTGTGACAACTGTTCACGCTAAGGGATATGTTTCAGCACTGTACTCAGTCTGTGACCACAGTTATTTTACAGGCATCCTCAGCCTTGTGTCGACCATATAAGAAATCAGGTTAAGTGGCAGCTGCAGTCTGTGATGACCATCTTGTGAAGAGATGCATTGGTACATGACGAGGTTCCGTGGCAAGCTGTCGTCAGTTGATAACATCTTGACAGCTGCATCAGTGAGTGAAGCAGTTCGTCATACCGTGTCGTCGAATGAGCGGCAGGTAGTGCAGTTTGCTGAGAGCAGCAGTCTGTAACAATCAAATCGAAGTATGTGATGCGGCTCAGCGGCAGCCACACTCTGCGACCACCATGTCGTGGTAGCTGTAGTGGTAGGTGACGACGCCAGTGGGCTCCATGTAGAGCACGGAGATGGGCAGGAGGCGCGTGGGCACGCAGCAGGCGCGCGGGGCCAGCCCTGGCCGGAACGTGTGCAGCAGCGCCTGCACCAGCGCGTGCTTGGTGGGCGACAGGTGCTCCGGCAGCGGCCACGAGCACCGACCCGCGCACTGGAACGCCTGTAACTCACCAGGCACACACACACACATACCTCACTCCCGAAGTCAAATGGGACTATCGAGAATAGAGTGGTCGGGAGGGGAGGGGAAGTAGGGGAAGGGGATGGTAGGGGAAGTAGGAAGAGGAGAGGGGAGGGGAGACGGGAAGTAGAAAGTGGGAAGGGGGCGGGGAAGTAGGAAGTGGAGAGGGGAGGTGGGAGGGGAAGTAGGAAGTGGAGAGGGGAGGTGGGAGGGGAAGTAGGAAGTGGAGAGGGGAGGTGGGAGGGGAAGTAGGAAGTGGAGAGGGGAGGTGGGAGGGGAAGTAGGAAGTGAGACGGGAGGTGGGAGGGGAAGTAGGAAGTGGAGAGGGGAGGTGGGAGGGGAAGTAGGAAGTAGAGAGGGGAGGTGGGAGGGGAAGTAGGAAGAGGAGAGGGTAAGGAGGAAGAGGAGAGGGGAGGGGGTAGGGGAAGAGAAGTAGGGGGAGGGGAGGGGGAGGGAATGGATGTAGGGGGAGGGGAACGGGAGGGGAAGTAGGTAGAGGGGAGGGGAAGTAGGGGATGGGAGGGGAAGTAGGGGGATGGGAGAGGAAGTAGGGGATGGGAGGGGAAGTAGGAGGAGGGGGTGGGAAGTAGGGGGGGAGGGGAGGAGAGGGGAAGAGGAAGCAGTATTCTAGTCGAAATGGACGCTTCAGCCTGTTGAGAGATTAATAATTATCCACTTGTCCCATTTTTGGGATCTGCAGAATGGCGAGAGAAGAGCTCTGACAGTTGAAGTGGCCTTACCGCACGTGCTTGGCCAATCAGATCACGAGATTTTGTTTACGTTAGCATGGCAATACTCAGTGTTGAGTGTTGTCGAGTTGCTAGATGACCCTTGCTTTGTCAGTGGTGGCAAATCCATCGTTCAGGTTTGTATGTGTATGTGTGCATTCCACTAACTGTGCAAGCCTCTTGCCGTGTGTGTGTGTGTGTGTGTGTGTGTGTGTGTGTGTGTGTGTGTGTGTGCGCGCGCGCGCGCGCGCGCGCGCTCTGACTGCGTGTTTATTTTGATAGGGAGAATGGTGGGCATTCGATACCAGTTTGTATAGTGAGTAATAGAGTAGCAGAAGCACTGAGCATCTCTACAGCGACAGTGAAGAGTGTCACAAATTATACTGAGGCTACCAATTCAGCTGCGAGCCTTGTTATTGTGACGCCTGGAAAATCAGGGAGGAGATCATGTTGTGTGACAAACAACGTTGAAAAGTGCTGTCAAACAACAAGTATTCGTGTTCTACAGCATTGATGGCATACCAATCGGGTAGTGGTTTGTTCACAGGCAGAATGACAAGGCTCTCCAGTACTTTAAAGCAGTTGGGTTCGGGTGGAAATAATTCTCAGGAAGAAAGGTGCAGAGACATTATGGCGTGGTGATGTTTCCTGCATGAGTTGCTTGCAGCGAATCTGGTGCGCCATGCACGATCCGTCGCATGGGCAGACGACACGCACCACAGAACTATGAGCGTGCCAACTGGTAAGGGAGTACGATTAATTGTTCATGCTGGTTCTGTGAACGGTTTCGTGGCCCATGCTATGATGGTGATTCAGCCAAAATAAAACTCGATTAGCATGAGGAAACGAGTCTAGATACGTTTAAAGACCAGTTTGTTACTTGTTTGTACCGAATGTCGTTCTAGTTCTTTTTTGTAATGGATAATGTGCCGTATCATTCTGTACAGTAAAGCAAGGCACCACTGGCTGCTGTAAGGAGAGATGACAGCTGGTTGGAAGATAAAATAGGCTTTAAACAGAATATGAGAAAAGTGGAACTGCTGGAATTAGTGAAACGATCCAAGCCACAGGAGATGATGTATGCTGTACGTATCAGAGTATCACAGCAACAAATATACACTTCTTCCATCGTACCGCTGCCATTAAAGTACCACAGAACTTATCTGGGCCCAAAGAAAAGATGTCGCAGCGCGAAATAGAAATCTTTACAAAGCGAGATACAGAGAACCTAGTAAATGAAGCCGTCACAAGAATAACGCCACAAAATTGGAGGAATGTAATGAAACATTTTTGAAAAGAGATTACAAGGTCGAATTTAGAAGAAGGTAGAAGAGTAGAATCCATACAAAATTTTGTAATTTCTTAATCAGACGATCAGAACAGCAGCAATGAAGATACGGAAGCTTGTGTGGTCATGAATAGGGATGATCTTAAGATGATTATGATTTACTGGCCTTTGACTGGCCCGAGCTAAGAGAAAAACAATTCCATTGAAACTTGGCCAAAGTTCTAAGGCGTATGTGACCAGAAGTATCCGAACACGCTCAAAAATATTTTCATATGAGGTGCATTGTGCTACCACCTACTGCCTGGTACTGCATATCAGTGACCTCAGTAGTCATTAGACATCGTGAGAGAGCAGAATGGGGCACTCTGTGGAACTCACGACTTCGAACGTTGTCAGGTGATGGGTGTCACTTGTGTCATACGTCCGTTCGCAAGACTCAATCACTCCTAAACATACCTATGTCCTCTGTTTTCGATGTGATAGTCATGTGGAAATGTCAAGGGACACGTACAACACAAAGGACTACAGGCTGACCACGTCTGTTGACTGACAAAGACCTCCTTCTGTTGAAGAGGGTCGTAATGTGTAATAGGCAGACATCTATCCAGACCATCACACAGGAATTCCAAACTACATCAGCATCCACTGCAAGTACTGTGACAGTAAGGCCGGAGGTGAGATTACTTGGATTTCGTGGTCGACTGCAGCTACTCATAAGCCACACATCACACCGGTAAATGAAAAACGACGCCTCGCTTGGTGTAAGGAGCGTTAACACTGGACGATTGAACGGTGGAGAAAAGTAGTGTGGAGTGGCAAATCACGGTACACAATGTGACGATACGATGGCAGGATGTGGGTATGGCGAGTGCCCAGTGACCGTCATTCACCGGCGTGTGTAGTGCCAACAGTCAAATTCGGAGGCAGTGGTGTTATAGTGTGGTCATATTTTTCATGGATGGGGCTTGCAACCCTTGTTATTTTGCGTGGCACTCTCACAGCACAGGCCTGTATTGACGTTTTAAGCGCCTTCTAGCTTTCACTGTTGAAGAGCAATTGGGGGATAGCGTTTGCATCTGTCAACATGATCGAGCACCTGCTCATAATGCACGGCCTGTGGCGGAGTGGTTACACGACAATAACATCCCTCTGATGGGCTGGCCTGCACGGAGTCCTGAACTGAATCCTATAGAACACCTTTGGGGTGTTTTGGAACGCCTACTTCGTGCGAGGCCTCACCAACCGACAACGAAACGTCTCCTCAGCGCAGCACTCTGAAGAATGGGCTGGCTGCCATTCCCCAAGAAACCTTCCAGCACCTGATTGAACATATGCCTGCGAGAGTGGACGCTGTCATCAAGGCTAAGGGTGGGCCAACACCATATTGAAATCCAGCATTGCCATTTGAGGGCGCCACGAACTTTTTAGTTATTTTCAGCCAGGCGTCCGGATTCTTTTGATCACATAATATATACAGGGTGGTCCATTGATCGTGTCCGGGCCAAATATCTCACGAAATAAGCCTCAAACGAAAAAACTACAAAGAACGATACTTGTCTAGCTTGAAGGGGGAAACCAGATGGCGCTATGATTGGCCCGCTAGATGGCGCTGCCATAGGTCAAACGGATATCAACTGAGTTTTTTTTTAATAGGAACCCCCATTTTTATAACATATTAGTTTAGTATGTAAAGAAATATGAATGTTTTAGTTGGACCACTTTTTTCGCTTTGTGATTGATGGAATTGTAATAGTCACAAACACATGGCTCACACTTATAGACGAACAGTTGGTAACTGGTAGGTTTTTTAAATTAAGATACAGAACGAACGTACGTTTGAACATTTGATTTCGATTGTTCCAATGTGATACATGTACCTATGTGAACATATTTCTGAGAACGCATGCTGTTACAGCTTGATTACCTGTAAATAAAACATTGACGCAATAAATGCTCAAGGTGATGTCCATCAACCTCACTGGATTTGGCAATACGTATAAAGACATTCCTCTCAACAGCGAGTAGTTCGCCTTCCGCAAAGTTCGCACATGCATTGAAAATGTGCTGACACATGTCAGGCGTTGTCGGTGGATCACGATACCAAATATCCTTCAACTTTCCCCACAGAAGGAAATCCGGGGAACGTGCGGGCCATGGTATGGTGCTTCGACGACCAATCCACCTGTCATGAAATATGCTATTCAATACCGCTTCAACCGCACGCGAGCTATGTGCCGCACATCCATCATGTTGGAAGTACACGCCATTCTGTCATGCAGTGAAACATCTTGTAGTAACATCGGTAGAACATTACGTAGGAAATCAGCATACATTGTACCATGTAGATTGTCATCGATAAAATGGGGGCCAATTATCCTTCCTCCCACAATGCCGCACCATACATTAAGCCGCCAAGGTCGCTGATGTTCCACTTGTCGCAGCCATCGTGGATTTTCCGTTGCCCAATAGTGCATATTATGCCGGTTTACGTTACCGCTGTTGGTGAATGATGCTTCATCGCTAAATAGAACGCGTGCAAAAAAATCTGCCATCGTCCCGTAATTTCTCTCTTGTGCCCAGTGGCAGAACTGTACACGACGGTCAGACTCATCGCCATGAAATTCCTGGTGCATAGAAATATGGTACGGGTGCAATTGATGTTGATGTAGCATTCGCAACACCGACGTTTTCGAGGATTCCCAATTGTCAAACAATTAGTCTGCTACTGATGTGCGGATTAGCCGCGACAGCAGCTAAAACACCTACTTGGGCATCATCATTTGTTGCAGGTCGTGATTGACATTTTACATGTGGCTGAACACTTCCTGTTTCGAAAATAACGTAATATCCGGCGAACGGTCTGGACACTTGGATGATGTCGTCCAGGATACCGAGCAGCATACGTTGCACACGCCCGTTGGGCATTTTGATTACAATAGCCATACATCAACACGATATCGACCTTTTCCGCAATTCGTAAACGGTCTATTTTAACACGGGTAATGTATCACGAAGCAAATACCGTTTGCAATAGCGTAATGTTACGTGAGACCACTTACTTATACGTTTGACTGTTACAGCGCCATCTATCAGAAAGCGAAAAAAGTGGTCCAAGTAAAACATTTGTATTTCTTTACGTACTACATGAATATGTAATAAAAATTGGGGTTCCTATTTAAAAAATCCAATTGATATCCGATTGACCCATAGCAGCGCCATCTAGCGAGCTAACCACAGCACCATCTGGTTTCCCCCTTCAAGCTAGACGAGTTTCGTTCTTTGTAGTTTTTTCGTTTGATGCTTATTTCGTGAGATATTTGGCCCGGTCACTATCAATGGACCACCCTGTATATTGAAACTTGACCTTCTAACTTTGGTGAAATTTCAATGGAATTGTTTTTCTCTTAGTTCGGGCAAATCAAAGGCCAGGAAAGGCAATGCTACCACATTAAGGCCATTTACGACCAACCAAGGAGAGGTGAGAAAACAAGACTTCACGTGAACAACCTCACCTTAGGCGATGATTACGATGAAATAGGCAATGCAACAGCAGGATTTGTCATGCTGAACAACATTATACTACGCGGTCACTCGTGCTAAAACGGTGTAGTCAGGAATTAGACCTGAGTAACCTTCGAAATTTTGTTGGAGGAGTTATGCTCCATACAGCGAGACCAGAGCTCACTGTCATTGATTTTGAAGTATGTAGGAGGAAATAATTGTGATAGCATCAACACTGTTTTTGAGCGTTGCGACATACATCGCAATTTGGAATAGATTTCTGACATTCCTTTAAAAAAATTACATATACATTAATGGAAAGTAGATCTGTTCATTCCTGTAGCAGATTGCCAGAGCTGAATCATCAATGGGAACACGACCGTGCGAGATACTCTGCGAAAGGGATCAACTCTAGAAGACGCTGTTTTGTACGTGTGCGTGATGTATATAATTCTACCTGCTACTTCCACATGAAATGCTAGCTTGTTACACCTAGGCACACACGAACGATCTTGAAATTATTAACCCGAGGTCGCCAGTGGCACACTGCAGAGTAATTCCATTTCGTGTTATTTCTTACTCGTGTTTGTCTTTGTAAGCGTATATGACGTATATGACGATATATGCACAGCAGTATAAATGTCCGCTGTATGCGTTGCGTGCGTAACTTCGAAACAAACATGTTCCACTCACTTACCACTTTCGTAACTCTTGACAACAGTAATGTCGCGTTTGTCTTCATGCTCAATCTTGCATTCTATACTGTTCTGTGAAGGGTTTGTCTTTTTCCGGCAATGAAATGAAATGTCGTGTGGGTAGGGCCTTCCGTCGGATAGACCGGTCGCCTGGTGCGAGTCTTTTGAGTTGACGCCACTCTGACGACTTGCGTGTCGATGGAGATGAGATGAGGATGTTCTACTTTAACAATAATATACAGCAGTTTAGATTGATTTAATGAAGACGATTTGGCCGGTATCCAACTTGCGTTTGCCTTCACTGAATGCAGTGGAGCAGTGGCTCAATCTTAAGCTGTTCCTACACAGGCAGCAACCTAATCACAGTATTTTTGCATCTGTACACGTATTTTACTTTCGGGCAATAGCTTATTACAGCCTTTCTCATTATTAAGGTATTTACACTGCAGCAAAGGTAACTGGGACAATAAACCTAGAAGATAATTATTCTATTATTACTCGGTAATGACCCGCTGCAGACCTTGTATCCCTTTTACTAAAATACTCAGAAAATATGAATGAATAACTCCTGAAATTTTGTTGGAGTTCGATTTATCCTACATAAGCTACCAATGTTGGCTTTCTGTAAGAGGAAACAAGTACAGTTCATAAACGAATTTGCTTTTCTTATTACCTATTATTTATGGCCGTTAGATTCACATACCATTGATTCTGACGATAGATAGCCATATAACATCAACAAATACAAGTGGAGAGGGAAAATTTCTCTTTCACCCAAAGTGAGCAAGCAGCTCACATCTTTCTAAATGTCATTAACATGGAAGATGATGTGGGAAGCAAGCTGTGTACCATAGGGAACCAAGCTGCTGCGTTTGTTCTGGTGTGGGTGTAATAACCTTGCAATTACCATACACTAAAGGGAAAAGTAATGTGATAGATGATCGATATATAATGTGGCGAAATAAGCGCTGTGTCATTGTGTAAGATACGGAGGCGAGTGACTGTGCCAGGACTTACTCATGTCATTATAACGTGCCTGTGTTTAGAATACAAAGGATTGCACCATAATCTGAGGGCGAAATTAAAAATTAAAGTAACTTTTCAAAACTTTGTTAGTGAGTGCTTCAGTGTACTAATGTTAACATTGTGAGTCTCAGAATAATCAAATGAATATTTTTGCTGATTATATTTGTTTTAAGAAAAATTAAAAGGCGCTAAACAATGAAGCTGGAAAGATAAAAATTGTTCACAACGTGCAAATGTATGTCATAATCAAAAGTTAGAAGTCTCAACTCGATCGGGGCAATGTTTTGGTCAAAATTGGCATTTTTACGTAAAGATGAAGGCGCTAAATATTAAACTCAAAAATGAAAACTCGTATGTAGCCTCAATTTGATATAAAAACATTAACTGCGTGACTACTAAGCTACCTCTATTAGTTTTCAAGTTGACATCTTGGACATTCGGGAATCCAGCCGGATGTTCGCGTCGTTCTCGCACGATATTTCAACAGCGTGCCTCGCTGTCTTCTTCAGGTGCTACCTGAGACTGGTAGCACCTGAAGAAGACAGCGAGGCACGCTGTTGAAATATCGTGCGAGAACGACGCGAACATCCGGCTGGATTCCCGAATGTCCAAGATGTCAACAGATCGCCGGGAAAGCATGAAGAATTACAGTTTTCAAGTTATTTACTAAATACCTAAGCCGGCCGATGTGGCCGAGCGGTTGTAGGCGCTACAGTCTGGAGCCGCGCGACGGCTGCGGTCGCAGGTTCGAATCCTACCTCGGGCGTGGATGTGTGTGATGTCCTTAGATTAGTTAGATTTAAGTAGTTCTAAGTTCTAAGGGACTGATGACCTCAGATGTTAAGTCCCATAGTGCTCAGAGCCATTTGAACCACTTTTTTAAATACCTAATTTGGGAAAAAGCATCCTTATTCATAAAAGATTAAGTATCATTTGCATTTGTTATACAAAGTTCTAAATACAGCACTCGATTACATTGATGAAACAATAATCACAAGGAATTTTAAAGAGGCAGTTCGGAGATCACGTTCTACTGTCGGTACCTTCCTAAAAATTCTAGCCAGGAAAGTTTAAATGTAGTCGAGCTAAAACTTTTTCAGTAAATATGCAAACTGAACTTTAATTATATGAAAATTAAGACGTTTTCAAATTGTTAAACGACAGAGTTATTAATTAATGTGTGTTCAAGAAAGGGGCAATTTATATGCTGCTACCTGTGCCTAGAGTGGTTGGCAGCAGATGTTCCGTTCGGCGTTCCGATGAGCACATAAAAAAATACAGTCTGGGAGGCACAGAGAAGAGAGACTTCGCACCGAGATATACCTGTCCGCGTCAATCAAACGCTTGCGATTCTGTGCCTCAGATGACGTCACAGCCAGGCAGCTCCCAAACACATTTTCAGTAAAAATAGGAAGTCAACTCGCGTGGATTGTACACTGTCCTGGATTGCTTTGATTTCACGGAAGTAATTGTGTGCCAACCACAATGTTGACGAAACCACGTGGCCAGTGGCGACATTATTTTCCACTTTTCAGGCGAGCAATTAACTATGTTGATTACAAGTCAGGGCGATGGATCAATTTACCTGGAACTTTCTGTACAGGTCGTCTCCGAAATGTTAATAGTGTTGATTCAGATAGGTAAAACATATATTGAGCGTGCGAACATTTACTGAATCTATCAGTAAGTTAAAACCCTAAACTATTTATAGTAATAGTTTCCTGATCCTGCTGAATAAATAGCAAGTAGGAACATTTTCTTTCAGTGAGCACAATGAGTAATGTGGACTTTTTGGCTGACTGCAAAAATAATTTTCAGGCTCGTGTAAATGGCAGAGATCATAGACTATTTAACCCGTAGCCCCACAATGTTTTGATTTACTTAGCCATTATGTGAGCAGCAAACACGGCAATTGGGATGTCTGTTTACCGTACTTGGTAAGTTGTTACAATGCCAAAATGCACAGCTCAACTGGCCTAAGCCCAAATGAGATCGTCTATGGAAGAAAATTGCATTCACCCTTGGACTTTGCACGATCGACTGCCGGAATCAGCAATGAACACGTAAGGGATCTAGCACGCAAGCTAAAGGAAGCATGGATGGGAGTGGAACAGTGGAATCATCAATCTTCTCTTCAGGAAGCAAGGCAACACGACCGCCAAGCAGCAGTGCCACAGTATCGAGTTGGAGATACTGTGTATCCAAGCAACGTGGTGCTAAAGAAGATCTTGGAGGTGTTATAGCCAGTCACTCTTAAGCTCCAACTGTCCTTTCGTTCGATTGTCGATCATGTCAACCACGTAAATACATTTCTGGGTAGTTTTCCTGTAGTACCGCAAGATGACGAGAACCAACCGAGAGGCAGACCTGTTGTTGTGAAACCCAGTAAACGAAAATCGCGAGGTCGCAGTCCAGACTTCGAGGCTGAGGCATCGCCACGTTCCGAGCGATCCCGTTCCAGACACCCGTACAATCTGCGTAAACATGTGTTTGTTTATTTCAGCCATGTACTTATGTGAATGTGTTGTGAAAATTTAATATTGAAGCTATTGCACGATTGCACAACTGAACTAAACCTTTTATTCCGCAGGTTAGCACAAGAAACTCATTTATTTTACGTTCATTATTAACTCTAGAATTTAAAACTAATTAACCATGTCCACTTTTATTCTAATGTTTGCTATGATAGCGTATTCTACTAACGCTGTAGTAATAGTACCATAGAGAACAGGTGTTTTGTTTGAACCACGATCTGACATGGTAGTTTCAACAGGGAATGCAAAGTACAATTTGAGCGGAAGCCAGCAACAGTTTAATTCTGTAAAGAAGCAAATTGATCTAATTCGTTCTGTTAAGGGTAATGATACAATTATGAAAATATATAACTACTGGATCACAACCAAAATGTAGGTAGAGCCTACATTTGCTAATTATGAATAAGAGATGAACTGTTTATTTAAAGCTTTTGCCACACAAAACTTTAATTAGGAGTACACGCGCCTGGTTTGATTTGAGGGAGTATCCTTCGTACTGTATTTGGTACTTTAAACTAGTCGAGATCTACTGGAAGCTAAAGGCAAAATATTAGCTCTTGAACAACAGTTCAGTACAGATTCAACTAACCTCTCTAAAGAAATTATCGTATTACAGAATATGCGATGAACCATTACTAACCATACAGATTTCCTTGAACAGATTGTAAAGCAATTTATCTCACATTTCCACGTAATTCGTAATGAAACGAACGCAAATATCCACGAACTATTCCAAGGATTAAATGCTGGAAGTGTACACTTAGACTTAAACACTCTTTTGCTAAGGATTACTGATAATTTATCAAATGCTGAAATTCATGCCCTTAACTTAAGAACAGCTTTAGAAAGTAGTTCAAAGAGTGTTTGAGCAGCGTACTACTACATGCAGGACAATTTTTATAGATCCTACTACCAACTGGGCGAAAACTAGATGCAACCTTTACTATGATTTAGCCTGTTAACTCTTACATAGTATAAGTTAACCACCACACACTCTTTAATGATTGAAGATGAATTAACTGTTATTGTTTCTATAGTCACTGCTAGATCAAAGCATATTTTTGAAATGTATAAGATTTATACTTACCCTGTGAAATGAAGACAGGCAGGTAATCATGTAAAGTACGTACTGAATAGTTATCTGCTGATCAGCAAAGATCAAAGACATTTTGTGTCCCTAAACGAAAATGATTTGCATATGTGTAAATGTAGACATACGTTAATTTGCCCTGAATCGGCAGTATTCTAAGACAGCAGAGTGTGAAGCTGTGAGAAGGAATTGTTTATGAATCATCCACCAAGAGATGATTGCCCTAGAATTTTAATACATATTTATCATCCATTTCTTAAACGATGTTCTGAAAGTATAATTTTCTCCACCCTTGATGTCACATTTGCATGTAAAAAATATGACACACCTGAGCTACCCTTTACACTCAAATTGTATAACAGTGGATTAATCTTGAATGCCACACATTGTGATTTATCATGGGAACTATTTGATGTGTCTAGTGTATTGCCAAATACATTTCATGGAACTGGACGTTTGCCATTAACGAAAATGTTATTTGTTTATTATAATGATTCATACATATTAAAATATGGAAAGCATTCCTTATCAAGTTTTTCTGAAGACAACAATTTAATTAAGGATATCCGTGAAAATTAAATTTCTTCCGATAATGAGTCAAACTTCATTGAAGCAGCAAATAGAATTAAGTTCTTCGATTCATCCAGTAATGTTAATGCATACTTGATTGTCAGTATTGTGTTTTTATTGCTTTTATTAATTTATCAACAGCATTTGTCACGTATGGAATTGTCATCCTGAAGGCACGCTTCTCTGTACAGAACGCTACTGTGTGTGCAAGTGAAATACATGTTGCAATGCGTTCTGATGCCACAAATGACGAAACCGATTCATAAGGCCCAGGAGGACGTTTTGAGCCACCTATGGTTGCTCTTTTTCTCTGGGGAGAGTGATGTAAGGGTATACAGGTTGCATGCAGCCATACGGTACGTAACAGTCGCCAGGTGGCCTACCTGGAATGCTGACAATTTGCTTGGTCAGTACACGTGTGTCCGGCCGCAGTGCGATGCAGCGACTAAAGCCACTGGCCGTCATCTGCAGTGCGCGATATAACTAGCGCGGCCTCGGGATCGAATACGTCTATTCCTTAGTTCTGCATGGAGCCCTTCAATGCGACTGTAATTAGCCGGTGTTAGGATGACAGACACAGTGATGATGGGTGAGCGTAGCGTGCGGGTTTTATAATCCGCCTTTGTTAACAAAACTATTTAAACTTACTTCTCAGTGTTCTCGTATTGCCGTACCTCAAGAACGCATCGCTTACAAATCCTGACAAATATTCGGGTGATAAGCATCCAGTGCAACAACACAAACAACCCCCTTATATTTAACTTAACAACAGCGAAAAGAAATTCTTTTCTATGTCACTTTTATCTTAGAGTTTGGAGTATTCATTATCGTTAGTCTTTCATACACTAATGTTTTGGGTAAAACTGCACATAAAAAAATTACAATCCTTCCCATGTTGAAACCATTACCTTAAATTTTGTGTGGTGTCGTTCCTGTTGTTGTTGTTGTTGTTGTTGTTGTTGTGGTCTTCAGTCTGAAGATTAGTCTGATGCAGTTCACCACACTAGTGTTTCTGGCGGAAACATCCCTGTATAACTGCTGCAACGAACATCCATGTGATCCTACTTATACATTCATGCCTAGGCCTTCCTTTATAATTGTTAGCCCCCACACTCCCCTCTACAAAAAATAAGATTTCTTGATGCTTCAGGATATGTTCTAACAGGTGATCCTTTCTTTAGTCAAGAGCAGCAAATTTCTTTTTTCCCAAATTAGGTTCATTTCTTTTTAATTATTTACTCTATTTTCCAAGCTAATCCTTACTAATTTACTTTAACATTTCACTAGCTTCTACCTAAAATTTTAAAAAGTTTACTCACCAAAATTTAGTTGTTCTAATCTAGTATTTCAGTATCAATAAAATCTACATCTTCCTAAACAGAGGATTGAAGTACAAAATCACATCTGAAACCAATGCAGGATTTATAAATGCCACAACTGTGGAACTACAAAGCACATAAGCCTTGGTGAAGATTGAGGAAAAGCAAACACACAGAAATAGGTGATAACGTCAACGAGGTCTTACCAAAGAGCAGCCATTAGCTTGGAAGAATGTAGTGATCCATGCACCTTCAAGAACGATTGTGATTTGGTGGCATTTGTAAACGAAGTTGGAATTCCAGAGGGGGTGGGCGGTGAGGATGCGGTGGGATCGTAAACCAGTACGCATACCCATTAAGTTTCCTGCTCAAGTAACTAAAATTTATTGAAGTATCAGAAAATTCGATGAGTCAAATGTATAGAAGTAATTGAACCTGTAGAATTGGTATACTCTTTTAACTCCTTTAACTTTAGCCACTGAATTGATCAGCAGACAGATGCTACATCAAAGGGCAATAGTTTATCTTGGACATAAGCAAATAGTTTTTTAAATTACCTAGAAGGCAAATTCTTTCCCAGTAGCTTGAGGATAGCTTTGGGAACCGACCAGACTTCAGTTCATCGAAATCAGATCTCCAGCCGCTGTGGCCGACGGGTTCTAGGCGCTTCAGTCCGGAACCATGCGGCTGCTACGGTCGCAGGTTGGAATCCTGCCTCGGGCATGGATGTGTATGATGTCCATAGGTTAGTTTGGTTTAAGTACTTCTAAGTCTAGGGGACTGATGACCTCAGATGTTAAGTCCCATAGTGCTTAGAGCCATTTGAACCATCGAAATCAGATCACGAAAAAGGAAGATATCTACACATGTTACAGAAATGTATGTACGTATGCATGCATGCATTTATTTATGTTTGTTTGTTCCTCATTTCCTCTGGAACCACTTGACCGATTTCGTCAGAATTTGGTACGCGTCTCATTGTTGGGACAGAATCCCTTTTGGGGTAAGAAGAACCATCTACGTATCGAAGGTGTTGGAGTGAAACAGAAGTGTAGGCCACAATACGCGAATACAAGGATTTTATTCATCCTGTATTTAAGAACAAGAGCATTTTGTGACTTGCAACAAACTTTACACGTAATTTCAAACCTTTAAGAAAATTATTCTCGCCAACCCTTCGCCCCCTCCCCCCCTCTTTTTCATAACGATGAAAGGAAAAAAGTTCATCGGTTATTATAATTTTGCTGTTCATTTTCGCATCAGGCATGGCTATGTAATTTATTCCTTCTTTACTACTAATCGTATTATAACACATTTTGCAGGCAGTGTTCATATAACCACCAAATATATCTGCAAAATTATATCATTGTAGGACACATAGTTCAGAATATATGATGTCAAACAGTGAGATGTGTGAATAAATTCCGCATCGTGCTTAACGTTTAAATTCGTTATTACTAACCCGTAGAACCGATTTCGATGAATTAAGCTAAGGATCTAGCTTGAATCCTGATGATGAAGATAGGCTACTTTATAAAATTTACTTCGCTAGTTACTGAGGTGAAGAACATTACGCGAATTAGGGAAAAATATTTACTTCGCCTTTTGAGTGTCACCATATTTGTAAAAATGCTTTTATTGGTTGGCATGTCTTATGTAATACGATTGGAAGTAATTAATACAATGGTTACACAATTTTCAACGCCTTTAATTCATACCTTGCTGGATCCCCCCGCTTCTAAACTGATACTGTTATTACTCAACTTCGCCGCGAATCCGTAGAGGGTGGTATATGTGATGTACAGTATAACTGGTCAGCATTTCCACCAGGAGTTTGCGAGTGTAAGTCGGACCTTCCTTGATCCACCTTGGTGGGTCGTGTCGTCGGATTTCCTCCTACCTGTGCGCGATGCAGCTCTCGTAAATGTCGTCCCGTGCAGATTCTTCATTGGCGCATTGGACGTCACTGTCGGTGGAAGCTAATTATCTGAAATTGCTGTCGATCAACTTTGGGGTATCTATTTAGTCGAAATTAACATTCAGAATGCCGTAATATCACTTTTATTCCTATTAGATCAATAATGAAACACTCATGTCACAAACTACTCCTAACCGAGAGCATGGCTTCCACCGAACGAGACAGGAAGAGCTCTTAACGCCGACCGCCGACTTTGGAGTGCAGTCTGTATCTCTTACTAGTTTCGTCACAGTTCGTGGATCTCCGATCAAGTTCGTACTTACTAAGATATGCATTTGTTAATGAACGGGTGTGAATTTTAACGAGGCGAAATTGTGATAAATAGTTTTAAACATCCAGAGGCTCCTCCTAGTATTCATGTCGTCATAAATGACTTTAATTATTAAATATAAATAAACAAAATCGGTGACTTTGGCGCCAAGATGGCGGTACTTCCCGTCATGTATATTTCCCAGGCTGACGCTTGTTGCCACGGTCCAGCGCCGAGCCCCACCCCACTACGCGCGACACGTGGTCGCTTCGTCACCTACCCAGCCAGCGTGCTCTCCGACTCATGGCCGGCTACGGACTACAGCACTTCCTAACTATCGTGAATACATCAATAAGAGACAATAATTTATTAAAACTGGTAAATATGACTTCCTCACGTAAGAGGCACCTTACAACCTCCTAACTGCTTCAGTAGCAGGATGCATAGAAATACGCTATTGGCTATGCTCCTCTGTACTTAGGAGAGAGGGGGAGAGGGGGGAAGGAAATACGTGCTATGCTTTATTTGTATTCGTTACCTCGTATCCAGTGGGGGCGACTATCCAGGTGTCATAGTTGATCTCTGAGAAGTCTACGTAGAGCGGCTTCCTGCGGCAGTTGCCGCGCGCCCGCCGGCCCGACCGGGCCTTCACCTGGAGCTGCAGCTCTCCGCCCCCGCCGCCCCCACTGTCCCTGCTCCAGACGCGGTTTGTCTCTTCCTCGTAGTCCTCCGCCTCCACCTGCCGCCGTCTGCGTCGAGACTCACGGCCGCCGCCCACCTGCGGGACAACACGGACACTCAGGCAAGCAACGCGGCATTCGCAGTACTTAGTGTGCACACACACGCACGAGGTGGCGAGCTCTCACAATGACAGTGACACCCTTAGTTTCACACACAGTGCAAGACTGAACATCCCGACTCTGCTGTTTTCAAGTTCTTCGACTACAATGATTCCACGCTACCGTGCAGGTTCGGTTTGACGCGGAGGCTACCTTAGAGGCTAAAGCCACTAAACATTAACACAAAACAATTTCTTTCTTTTTGAACTGCACTTCGGGACACATAATCGTGAAAGATACAGAGTTAATTAATTTGTGCCAGAATGAGATTTTCACTCTGCAGCGGAGTATGCGCTGATATGAAACTTCCTAGCAGATTAAACCTGTGTGCCGGACCGAGACTCGAACTCGGGACCTTTGACTTTCGCGGGCAAGTGCTCTACCACTGAGCTACCCAAGCACGACTCACACCCTGTCCTCACAGCTATACTTCTGCCAGGTCCCGAGTTCCAGTCTCGGTCCGGCACACTGTTTTAATCATCCAGGAAGTTTCAATTAATTTGTGTAACACCAATCATATTCTGCCTCCATAGCCGAATACCTTGAGCTGCTGCTTTTGGTGCAGAAGGGCGCCGGTTCGATTCCCGCTAGCACCTCAATTTTCTGAGGTATGGGTGTGGGGCATGGGGCCCATTTAACTCTTCTGAGGGCGAATGAGGAGCTGCGTGAATAAAGAACCAGCGGCAATATCATGATTCGTCTACTTGCAATAACGGCTAGAGGAATCGCCAACATGTTGATCACATGTCCCGCCGTCATAGATAACTCGTGGGACTGCCTTGTAGACAGCAGTCGGCTAATCTGAACAGCCCTAACGCCTAAACCGTAAGTGGTGTTTACATACTTCACTAAGATTGCTCACCAACGCAACGAACCATCGATCTTGGCTATATAGGTTGGGTTGCCTGCCACTTTGATACAGATACACTATATGATCAAAAGTATCCGGATACCTGGCTGAAAATGACTTACAAGTTAGTGGCGCCCTCCATCGGTATTGCTGGAATTCAGTATGGTGTTGGCCCACCCTTAGCCTTGATGACAGCTTACACTCTCGCAGGTGCTGCAAGGTTTCTTGAGGAACGGCAGCCCACTTTTCACGGAGTGCTGCTCTGAGGAGAGGTATCGATATCTGTCAGTGAGGCCTGGCACGAATTCGGCGTTCCAAAACCTCCCAAAGGTGTTCTATAGGATTCAGGTCAGGACTCTGTACAGGCGAGTCCATTACAGGGATGTTATTGTCGTGTAACCACTCCGCCACAGACCGTGTATTATGAACAGGTTCTCGATCGTATTGAAAGACGCAAACGCTATCCCCCTATTGCTCTGTAACAGTGGGAAGCAAGAAGGTGCTTAAAATGTCAATACAGACCTGTGCTGTGATAGCGCCATGCAAAACAGCAAGGAGTGCAAGCCCCCTCCACGGAAAAGACGAACACACCATAACATCACCGCCTCCAAACTTTACTGTTGGCACTACAAACGCCGGCAGATGACTTTACCGGGCATTCGCCATATCCACAGCCTGCCATCTTATCGCCAAATTGTGTTCCGTGATTTGTCACTCCACACAACATTTTTCCACTGTTCAGTCGTCCAGTGTTTACACTCCTTAATCCAAGCGAGTTGTGATGTGTGGCTTATGAGAAACCGCTCGACCATGAAATCCAAGTTTTCTGACCTACCGCCTAACGTTCATAGTAGTTGCAATGGATCCTTCAAATGGCTCTGAGCACTATGGGACTTAACTTAGAAGAACTTAGAACTACTTAAACCTAACTAAACTAAGGACATCACACACATCCATGCCCGAGGCAGGATTCGAACCTGCGACCGTAGCGGTCGCGCGGTTACAGACTGTAGCGCCTAGAACCGCTCGGCCACTCTGGCCGGCCAATGGATCCTGATGCACTTTGGAATTCCTGTGTGAGGGTCTGGATATTTGTTTTCCTATTACACATTTCGACCCTCTTCAACTGGCGGCGGTCTCTGTCAGTCCACAGATGAGATCGGACTGTACTCTTTTCTGCTGGACGTGCCCCTTTATGTTTCCACTTCACTATCACATCGGACACAGTGGACCTAGGGATATTTAGGAGTGTGGAAATCTCGCGTACAGGCACAAGTGACACCCAATCACCTGACCACGTTCGAAGTCCATGAGTTCCACGGAGCACCCCATTCTGCTCTCTCACGATGTCTAATGACTACTGAGATCACTGATATGGAATAGCTGGCAGTAGGTGGCACCAAAATACACCTAATATGAAAAACGTATGTTTTTGGGTGTGTCTGGATACTTCTGATCACATAATGTAGCTATCCACCAAGTGCAAGCACATCGGTGGGGTATCTATAGAGAGGCCAGACAAGCTTGTAGTCCTCAAGGACGGGCAGTTGTAGTTGCAGAAGCACGTCTGGATGACTGGCCGATCTGGCATTGTAACAGCGGCCGACATGGCCTTGCTATTTTCATACTGCTGGGCGCATGAATGTAAGAGGAAACCACAGCCGTTATTTACCTGAGAACAAGCATCTATACGGTATATTTAAATGATGATCGCATCCTCTTGTGTAACATATTATGGAGGTAAACAGCCGCCCATTCAGATATTCCGCTACATACTATTCAAGAGGTTGATCTAGTCAGAAAACTGACATTCTACGGATCGGTGGGTGAAATGTTCGATTCTTTAATTGGTAGGTAGATTAGAAAATTTCAGAAGGGAAGTGGATAGATTGACCTCAGATAATGTGAAAATTAGTGAAGTGCGGAGTCTCTAAAAACATAACTTCTGCTCAGGTGAGTACAAGGTTGTAAATACAAAAATATTTAAGGGTAGTGCAGGAATAGGTTTAAGGATCTTCTCTTTCCTCGCCTTTGTGCCGTATCTTCACAAGGTCGGTATGGTAATTATTGGATTTCGTATTAGGCAACGACTGACAAACAGGACCAAGGAACACAATATAAGACGAATGGGTAGCCAAAGAGATGAAATACGGATGAAATGAAGGCAGTAGAGGACCAAATACGCTAAAGGTTAGAAATCCTTGGATAACACAAGAGATACAGAGTCTAACTGACGAAAGAATACTCATTGGAGAGAAAGTATTTTCGTTTTGTGAAGAGCACGGCTTTACATTTCCGAATATTTAAACCAAGTTGCGATCGTGGCATCTGACGTCTTACTAAGACCTGACTGAATCTATATGCAGATTCTTTAAGCCAGTACTTCATTATAGGTAACTACTTAATCTACACAGAGACTAAGGTTAGTATTAATATTGTGCGCCTAGGTCATTAATATACAACATGAACAGTAAACGTCCCAAAACAGTGGCGAAACCTGCAGTCACTCCTGCGTTTGACGATGACTTTCCAGCCAAGAGAACATGCCCTGTCCTGCCTGCCAAGAAATCCTGAGTCTAGTCGCATATTTCATTTGATAGGCTATCTGGTCGTACTGCGTCAAAAGCTTTATGGGAATCAAGAAATACTGCATCTACATGTCCGCCTCGATCCAAAGTTTTGAGTATGTCATGTGAGTAAAGTGGGAGTTGGGTTTCAAATGATCGATGCCTTCAGAATCCTTTGTAAAGAAACATTTGAAAATCGAGTTCACCATTTCGGCTTTTGCTATGCAAACGTCAGTTTCAGTTCCTGTCTCATTCCGAGTCACTGGACACTAACTTTGTTGCCACTAACAGTATTTACACATGACTAGAATTTCTTTGGGTTCTGAGAAAGTTCATGTGACAATGTTCTTCAATGGCAGTCAATGAAGACCTCACGCACTGCTCTCTTGTAAGTCAAAGGCGTTTCGTTCAGCCCTATGCTTTGTTTTACACCTATAACACAGTAGACTCTGGAAGTTTCTTTAAAGTCGCTATACCATGGAGGGTCCCCTCCATTTTGAACTGTTCTAGTGGCTAGATATCTATCCGGTGCTTCGTCAATTATTATGTTAAACTTACGTCGTAGTTCCTTACACGCTCCCGTCCTGCGCTGAAAATTTCAAGTTCGTCATTGAGGTATGACACTACTGTTTTTTTATCTAGTTTACTGAACATATATATCATTCTACTAGTTTTATTTTTCCTTTTGTACTTTGGTAATCATTGCTGCCACAACAGCAACACAGAACTGACACCAGTTTCGATATGAACATCCTCATAGAAGTCAGGTCTGTTTGTTGCCATCACATTTAACGTATTTCCATCATGTGTGGGGTTCCGACCTATCTGTTCTAGGTAAATTTCAGAGAACGCATTTAATGATGTTCCACACAATGTCTTCACTCGCCCACTACTACCTGAATAGTAATTTTCGCAGCGTTTTTTCACACACCTCAGTGTTCATGACGTCATATCTCTTGACATGTGCGTGGTACAGTGAAGTATTTGTGCAGGTACATTGAGCGCTTATGTGTATTCTGTCTGCAAAATAGGTCAGTTAGTTAGTAGTAAAGGAGAAATTTAAACGTCATGCGTGATGCGACATTTTTCCACGTATCTCAGTGTTTATTACGTCGTATCTCCCGGACTACGATAAAAAACTACGCCCGAACAGGCCATGAAGTCCCAAAGGTATCGACCGGCCGCCGTGTCATCCTCAGCCCACAGGGTTCACTCGAAGCGGATATGGAGGGGCATGTGTTCAGCATACCGCTGTCCCGACGGTATGTCTGTTTACGAGACCGGAGCCGCTACTTCTCAATCTAGTAGCTCATCAGTTTGCCTCGCCAGGGCTGAGTGCACTTCGCTTGCCAACAGCGAACGGCAGACTCGATGGTCACCCATCCAAGTGCTAACCCAGCCCGACAGCGTTTAACTTGGCTAATCTAAGGGGAACCGGTGTTACCACAGCGGCAGGGCCGTTGGCCCTGGGCTATGATAAATAGGTAGTTATTACCCCCAAAGCGATTGTTGCCGAACAGTAAGGAGTAGGTGTGCCAAGTCTGGTTGAAATCGGCCCAGTGGTTTACACACACACACACACACACACACACACACACACACACACACACACACACACACACACAAGAGAGGCAGTTTGTCAGTTGCAATTTATTATCGAAGCAAGACGTACGAAAAATCAAGACACGTTCATAGGATTCGTTGACAATGTAAAATGGTGCAATACGTTTGAAAATCTCAATAATATAGGGGTAAGCTATAGGGAAAGAAGGGTACTACTCTATATATGTATAAGAATCTAGAAGAAACGGTAAGAATGGAAAGACCAAGAGAGAAGTGCTCGGATTAGAAATACAGTGAGACAGGGACGCATAGAGTGACGTCTACCAAAAAAAAGGTGAAAGTAATGAAGAGTAGCAGAAATGAGATTAGTGATAAACTTCATATCAAAATTGAGAACCACGAAGTACACAAAGTGAAGGAATTATTCTGTTTTGGAAGGAAGCACGAAGCAAAGTGAATGTAAAAGCCACGCTAGCACAGGCGAAAAGAGCACTCCTCACTAAAGAAAGTCTACTAGTATCAAACATTGTAAAGTTTCTAGTTGATTTTTGTTATGCATTGAGAGTGATGTGAGCTCTGTTATCTTTCGATGTGTTGTACTTAACATTTGTAGTCTGTACATTTTCCAAAGAGAGATCTTCAGTTGTCAGTATGTTACGCCACAGACATTCTGAGCACGAGTAATGTGATCTTTGGTTGCTGTAGCATTCTGTAAGAAGTGAGTGATTGAGTGAGTCGGATGTTGGTCACACTACGGAGCAGTCCGGAAATAGCTTGCAGAGTACAAAGATAAAGATACAGAGGATGCTGAATATTGGAAATATGATGTGGTGAAGATTAATTTGAGAAGTGTGAAGATTTTTAGTTAATGCCGTTGCTGATTTGCGTGTCTGTGAGAAATTTATGATTTGTTTCGAAAACAGAATGTTTTAGTGGGAATTTTTTTGGCCAGGTTAATTAGTTTGATTATTGAGATGTGATGAAGCAAAGTTATCTGTTCAGATGATTTGCCCTGAGAAGTTTTATCGTTACCATTCTACAAATTTTATTCATGGCAGATTCACTTTTACTAAGAAGTAAAGATGATCACATTTGTCAAAAAGCTAGAGTTTCAACTTGAGTGCTAGTCCCTATTACATCAATCAGTAAATGCAATATCCCCGACTGTCTGCTCACGATTTTTTTTCTTTTGTGTGTGTGTGTGTGTGTGTGTGTCGCAGGTTCGAATCCTGCCTCGGGCATGGATGTGTGTATTGATGTACTTAGGTTAGTTAGGTTTAAGTAGTTCTAAGTTCTAGGGGACTGATGACCTCTGAAGTTAAGTCCTATAGTGCTCAGAGCCATTTGCACCATTTTGTGTGTGTGTGTGTGTGTGTGTGTGTGTGTGTGTGTGTGTGTGTGTGTGGTTTTGTATTGCCGCATTGCACCGAGAGGAACACAATTGCATAAAAGTAAAGACGAAGCTTAATGCTCTTAGTATAGCAGCATGTTCTTGCATTGCACTGCACAAGGATTTTCTTTTATTTAGCCGGTTTGTTGCTGAGCTGTATTTTTATGTTCATCACTTCGAGCAGTACCGAGTTTCCTTTGCCACAGGTAAGCCATGAAAATTTGCTGGAGCCAGTTACGTTGCCTTCAAGACAGTAAGAGCATTCACAGTTATTGCTTTGAATTTCAAAATTAGCTCCCGGCTCAATTTAGGTAACGTTCAATTCAGATTACATGTCTATGTTAGACAGACTTATTCTCACAGTGCAGTGTCACATTTGCGTGGGCGTTATTTAATATTTGGAATTCTGTTCAGGCAGTTTGGTTACGTAAATTCACAGGGTAATTTCAGATAAATTTTTGTTATTTATACGTTCAAAGTTTAATTTGTAATTTTATGCAGCATGTTGATTCTGTTAGTTTTGTGTGTTGGAGCTGCAAGTCACGTATGGTGATTTCACGCTCTGTAGCACAATACAGAATTTCACAGCACAGTTTCTTTAGTTTACCGCTTTAGGTTTTGTGTTAATTTGGTTGACTAATTGCAATACCGATATTCTGTTATACAGTCTCAGATTGGTTGGGCGACTCATTTTTGTGTGAGAGTGTTATGTAGGCGCATCATGTGCATTGTTCAACGTTAAACTAAGCAAACCAGTTCAGTCCAGTAGAGTTAAAATTGACAATACTCATCTTAATTTGAGGAAGAAAATGTGAAGTGAACTATGAACTGTTGGGAAACCGGAAAATAAGAGAGCTGAAGCGTTTAAGGTATGGTGTTAGAGGAGAATGTTGAAAATTTGGTAGACTGATAAGGAATGACGAGGATCTCGGCAGAATCAACGAACAAAGGAGTGTGGGAAATACTGACAAGCAGAAGGGATAGGATGATATTTCATGTCTTAACTTTGGCAATAACTAGGGAGGGGGGGGGGGGGTACTTTATGCCCACCATTTGAAAGTATTGAAATCTAGTGAGGTACTTTATTTTCTAAAATTTTGTAAAAAATATTTGTCTTTAATTAAGTCTTCTTCCAGATTGTGTGATTGTTTTACATTTTTCATTCAAGCTTAATAGGAAAATTTAAGTTTAAGGGAGGTGGTCATAGTCTCCTGCCCCCCCCCCCCCCCCCCAACACCCCCTCTCCCTCCCTCAGTAGGAAATGCGACTTCTCGCAATGGTCGTCTTACTCCACAAATAATAGCATTATGAGACCTTAGAACACATGGACATTATATTTCTCTGGGTTGACAACAACAATGGTCTCAACAATGATTCATTTCTATTTGGTTCTTTACTGTTTCCTGTTCAGTGGCACTTAGTCCAGTATTAGCTACAACTGTGACTGAACATGTATTGGCAGTCACTTACTGACCGAGAAATATCACAGATTTTGGAAAAATCCAAAAGCTCTCAAATTGAATTTGGTGAAACGGACGATGTAGTGAGTGAACGTGAAGAGGAATGTGTTGTAGGCCAGGACGTGGACAGTGATAGAGTTCCTACAGATGCTGAAGATGAGTTCTGTGCACCTGAAACTGATGACAACTCAGCTTGCGTGGTTAGTGACAAGTATATTACAAGCACTGGAACACTTTATAGCTCCAAACCTCCTTACATTAGAAGACGAGTAGCACAAAAAATGTTCTAATGTGTGTGAAATCTTATGGGACTTGACCACAAAGGTCATCAGACCCTACGATTACACACTACTTAACCTAAATTCTCCTAAGGACAAACACGCACACACACACACACACACACACACACACACACACACACACACACCATGCCCGAGGAAGGACTCGAACCTCCGCCAGGATCAGACGCGAGTAGCACAAAACATAGTGACAGAAGCAGAAGGCATAAGAGACAAAGGTAAAGTAGGATCAATAAGACAATCGTTTGAAAAGCTTTTGTCTCCAGAATATGTCATCATCGTAATAAAGCATACCACTGAAGAATCACTGAGGAAGAAAGTTCCCGAGACAGACAGACTTTAATTCATGGCATATGTAGGGGCTACTTATTATTATGGGTAAGTAAGACGACAGTAAGTCATCTGTTACAGATTTATGGTCTTACACTACAGGAAGGTTTTTTTATACTGCTAGCATGAGCCGAACCAGATTTTAGCAGCTTACTATAATAGTAAGATTTGATGATAGAGTGTCACGAAGAGATCGCAGGAAACGTGATAAGTTTGCTGCAGTATGAGAAGTTTTTGATAAAATGAATGAATTACTGTCAAAATATTATTCCTTGGGATGCCCACTGTTATTGACGAAATGTTGTCATTGTTCTGGGGTGCCGGCCGCGGTGGTCTCGCGGTTCTAGGCGCTCAGTCCAGAACCGTGCGACTGCTATGGTCGCAGGTTCGAATCCTGCTCAGTCATGGATGTGTGTGATGTCCTTAGGTTAGTTAGGTTTAAGTAGTTCTAAGTTCTAGGGGACTAATGACCACAGCAGTTGAGTCCCATAGTGCTCAGAGCCATTTGAACCATTTTGTTCTGGGGCAGGTGTCCCTTCAAGATCTTCATGAAGAAAAAACCTAGTAAATACGGTATACTTATACGCATGCTCATAGACGCTAAAGCCAGAGATGTTGTCAGCTTGGAGCCTTATGCTGGGAAAAGAAATGATGGTACATAACAATCAAATTCCACTGCAAAAAATGGTTCAAATGGCTCTGAGCACTATGGGACTCAACTTCTGAGGTCATTAGTCCCCTAGAACTTAGAACTAGTTAAACCTAACTAACCTAAGAACATCACACACATCCATGCCCGAGGCAGGATTCGAAACTGCGACCGTAGCGGTCTCACGGTTCCAGACTGCAGCGCCTAGAACCGCACAGCCACTTCAGCCAGCCAAATTCCACTGCAGCTGTGGTCAAATGCGTGGTTCTTAGACATAATCCAAGGCGAAATGCCACCACAGGCAGATGTTACACGTCAGTTGCTTCGACGGAAGGTCTATGGAGGAATCATATGCTAACTCTTGTGGGAACATTACTAGCTAATAGAAAACATATATCTCAAGAACTGAAAGGTATCTCAAGAAGAGAATTATATTCTAGTAAATTTGCTGGAAATATTCCAATTCCAATTGTTTCTTACGTCCCCCGTGAAAAAACCAAAAGAAATCTGCTGTTTCTATCACCTCAAGATTATGACCCTGCAATTGGTTCACCTACTGACACTAAGAAGAAAGCAGTTATAAATTTATATTATAATGAGACTTAAGGTTGCCTTGAAATGATAGATAAAAGGGTCAGGAAATATTCAAGTAAGAGGGCTACAAGAAGGTGTCCGCTGTCTGTTTTCTATACTCTTGTGGCCATAGTAGTGGCAAATAGCTATACACTACTTTTGTTGAATTTCCCAGACTAAAATAAGAAAAAACCTAATAAGCGACAACTTTTTCTTCAAGAACTGGGACTGCAGCTCAAGAAACCATACGTTGAAGAAAGGGCTACAAATATTGCGGGACTGCCAAAGTTTCAAGTATGGAGGGCACTCTCGGATGGAAAATGAAGCAGAACGTTGGTGCAAAGGAAGCCGTTCAAAAGCAGAAAGGAGCAGCAAAGTGAACAATACAACAATAATCTGCAAAAATTATAAGACATACACGTGTGGTAAACACAGCAAAAACCAATTGTATGTTCCAACTGTGAAGTAGACTCCGAAGAAACTGGTTAATAATTCTTCTCACAAAACTGTGTTATGCACCTAAGCTCAAGTTTTTGTAATACACTCCTGGAAATGGAAAAAAGAACACATTGACACCGGTGTGTCGACCCACCATACTTGCTCCGGACACTGCGAGAGGGCTGTACAAGCAATGATCACACGCACGGCACAGCGGACACACCAGGAACCGCGGTGTTGGCCGTCGAATGGCGCTAGCTGCGCAGCACTTGTGCACCGCCGCCGTCAATGTCAGCCAGTTTGCCGTGGCATACGGAGCTCCATCGCAGTCTTTAACACTGGTAGCATGCCGCGACAGCGTGGACGTGAACAGTATGTGCAGTTGACGGACTTTGAGCGAGGGCGTATAGTGGGCATGCGGGAGGCCGGGTGGACGTACCGCCGAATTGCTCAACACGTGGGGCGTGAGGTCTCCACAGTACATCGATGTTGTCGCCAGTGGTCGGAGGAAGGTGCACGTGCCCGTCGACCTGGGACCGGACCGCAGCGACGCACGGATGCACGCCAAGACCGTAGGATCCTACGCAGTGCCGTAGGGGACCGCACCGCCACTTCCCAGCAAATTAGGGACACTGTTGCTCCTGGGGTATCGGCGAGGACCATTCGCAACCGTTACCGTGAAGCTGGGCTACGGTCCCGCACACCGTTAGGCCGTCTTCCACTCACGCCCCAACATCGTGCAGCCCACCTCCAGTGGTGTCGCGACAGGCGTGAATGGAGGGACGAATGGAGACGTGTCGTCTTCAGCGATGAGAGTCGCTTCTGCCTTGGTGCAAATGATGGTCGTATGCGTGTTTGGAGCCGTGCAGGTGAGCGCCACAATCAGGACTGCATACGACCGAGGCACACAGGGCCAACACCCGGCATCATGGTGTGGGGAGCGATCTCCTACACTAGCCGTACATCTCTGGTGATCGTCGAGGGGACACTGAATAGTGCACTGTACATCCAAACCGTCATAGAACCCATCGTTCTACCATTCCTAGACCGGCAAGGGAACTTGCTGTTCCAACAGGACAATGCAAGTCCGCATGTATCCCGTGCCACCCAACGTGCTCTAGAAGGTGTAAGTCAACTACCCTGGCCAGCAAGATCTCCGGATCTGTCCCCCATTGAGCATGTTTGGGACTGGATGAAGCGTCGTCTCACGCGGTCTGCACGTCCAGCACGAACGCTGGTCCAACTGAGGCGCCAGGTGGAAATGGCATGGCAAGCCGTTCCACAGGACTACATTCAGCATCTCTACGATCGTCTCCATGGGAGAATAGCAGCCTGCATTGCTGCGATAGGTGGATATACACTGTACTAGTGCCGACATTGTGCATGCTCTGTTGCCTGTGTCTATGTGCCTGTGGTTCTGTCAGTGTGATCATGTGATGTATGTGACCCCAGGAATGTGTCAATAAAGTTTCCCCTTCCTGGGACAATGAATTCACGGTGTTCTTATTTCAATTTCCAGGAGTGTATTTTTAATTATCGTGAAGTACTATAACTACTTTAACTACTAACTTTTCTCAAGATAATTAGACTTAGTAAACTTAAATGACGACATGGATGAAAGATATAAAATGTATGCTTGAAAATATTCAGATTCTGGATTATGCATCAATATATCTTTCAAAAATGTGTTATTAATTCAAGAACAATTAATGAATTTTATTTATATTTTAAATTTTTTGTGGGGGCAAAAAGTACCCTCGTCCCCTTTTGGTAATACACTTTACTGAAAATGGCTTGGTATTGCGAGAGTTAACATACAAACGAAAAACTTCCTGCTGCCAAGTGCCGCGAAATTTTGAATCCGCATCCGCTTCCTCCAGCTCCCCCTCCCTGATGATGCCCTCCTCCCCTCCATCTACCCTCCTATCAACTATGATCCTCCCCTCCCACTTACTGTGTTTTTTCCTTTGGGCACCCTCCCTCCCTTCTCTCCTCCTTCCCTCCCTTCTCCCTTTCTTCCCACTCCTCCCTGGGGCTTCCCCTACCCCTGTCCCTCTACTCCTCCTCCCATCTCCTCTGCCATTGGCATCCATGCTCTCCCCTCTCCCCCCTCCCCCTCCCCCTCTTCCCCTCTTGGCAGGTCCCCAGATTCGCACACGTCACGTGGACATTCGCGCGCCGGATATCATCGCCATCCATTTCTCGTGTGTGCCGTCGTGGTCTGTGTTCAGTGTTCACCCTCACGCTCCATCGTTCGCGTGTACCATCAAAGTCATCAGTGCTTGTGCGTCGTGTCAACAGTTTGTTTTCTGGATTGTCATCGAGTGTATCTACCGTTTTTTCCCAGCCGATTTGTTCCAACTCATGTGTCTTCTCTGTTTTACCATTGTAATATCTTGGGCTGAAGAGCGGCGTAATGTGCTGCTGCCAGCCTACCTGTTGTAGTACGGATATTAAAATCACAATAAAGAAAAAAAAAATCTCAGTCAGCGAGTCAAATCGTTGCTTGATTCTTGACATATCGCCTCGACAACAGACAGCGTGTTTACCGTTCCTTGTTTTCATTACTAATGGACGTCTTGGATTCGTTTGGTTGTCTGTCATTCAGTTGCTTCTTGCGTGTTGTCGTCGTAAGGTCTCTCTCCATCATCCGTCGTTGTTTCGTGTCCGTCCTTTCCGTTCGTTCGTTCGTTTGTTTGTTCGCGGGCCGCTCTCCGTTTGGTCCTGCCCCACTTTCTCGGCCACCTCGCGGCTGTTCCGATCGCGGTTACGACAGGTTACAACAAACTTCCAGACTACAGGAACCTGTCGAGTATGAAAACTGTGGGGGGGACTGGAGTATATCCAACAAAACAATTGAAGATGGTGGATATAGGTTATACTCTGAGATAAAGAGTGAAGAGTGGAAATTGCGGCAGGCCTCAAACTAATATGTGGAGTAAAGAAAACTAAATAAATAAATTTGTGCAGGTCGCCGTTCTGATGGTGAATGGAGCAGTACCTTAAGGTCAGTTGCGGTCCTGTGTGGTGGCTCGTACTGCAGCAGAAGTAGCGGCGCCTCGCCGAGGCGCAGAGGGCCGTGCAGCGTGACGTTGATAGCGAGTGACGTCACAGCGCCGCGGCTGGGCAGCGCCGCAGTCACGTTGAGTGGAGCGAGCCAGGCGGGGCGCGAACCCACGGACCGCAGGCCGCCGTCCAGGCGACGTGGGCCCGACCACGCCACCATTGCGACCACCCCTGGTGGACCGCCTGCAAAAGGGATGTGGCACAGCCGTAACCAGCGACTCAGCTAGCGATACTACGTACTCGTTCACACAGATACGGGCGCCACATACGTGCAGCAGGCAGCGAGCACACCGTCACAGTACAGAGACGCGCCCTCCTCCGTGCCATCACGTCACATGCCATGTCGTAATCCCTCGCTCTCTGCGGCCGTGTATTATTGGGTTTCGAAAAAGACGATCGTGTGAAACCCAGCTCGCGCTATTCGTCCACGACACTCAGAGGGACACAGACACGGATTCCCAGGTAGACGCCGTGTTTCTTGACTTCCGGAAGGCGTTCGATACAGTTCCCCACAGTCGTTTAATGAACAAAGTAACAGCATATGGACTATCAGATCAATTGTGTGATTGTATTGAGGAGTTCCTAGATAACAGAACGCAGTATGTCATTCTCAATGGAGAGAAGTCTTCCGAAGTAAGAGTGATTTCAGGTGTGCCGCAGGGGAGTGTCGTAGGACCGTTGCTATTCACACTATACATAAATGACCCTGTGGATGACATCGGAAGTTCACTGAGGCTTTTTGCTGATGATGCTGTGGTATATCGAGAGGTTGTAACAACAGGAAACTGTACTGAAATGCAGGAGGATCTGCAGCGAATTGACGCATGGTACAGGGAATAGCAACTGAATCTCAGTGTAGACAAGTGTAATGTGCTGCGAATACATAGAAAGAAAGATCCCTTATTATTTAGCTACAATATAACAGGTCAGCAACTGGAAGCAGTTAATTCCATAAATTATCTGGGAGTACGCATTAGGATTGATTTAAAATGGAATGATCATATAAAGTTGGTCGTCGGTAAGGCAGATGCCAGACAGATTCATTCGAAGAATCCTAAGGAAATGCAATCCGAACACAAAGGAAGTACGTTACAGTACGCTTGTTGGCTCACTGCTTGAATACTGCCCAGTAGTGTGGGATCCGTACCAGATAGGGTTGATAGAAGAGATAGAGAAGATCCAACGCAGAGCAGCGCGCTTCGTTACAGGATCATTTAACAATCGCGAAAGCGTTACGGAGATGATAGATAAACTCCAGTGGAAGAGTGCGGGAGAGACGCTCATAAGCTCGGTACGGGCTTTTGCTGAAGTTTCGAGAATATACCTGCACCGAGGATTCAAGCAGTATGTTGCTCCCTCCTACGTATATCTCGCGAAGAGACCATGGAAATAAAATCAGAGAGATTAGAAAAAAATGGTTCAAATGGCTCTGAGCACTATGGGACTCAACTTCTGTGGTCATCAGTCCCCTAGAACTTAGAACTACTTAAACCTAACTAACCTAAGGACATCACACACATCCATGCCCGAGGCAGGATTCGAACCTGCGACCGTAGCAGTCGCACGGTTCCGGACTGCGCGCCTAGAACCGCGAGACCACCGCGGCCGGCAGAGAGATTAGAGCCCACACAGAGGCATACCGACAATCCTTTTTTCCATGAACAATACGAGACTGGAATAGTAGGGAGAACCGATAGAGTTACTCATGGTACCCTCCGCCAGTGCGGAGTATGGATGTAGATGTAGATGTAGATGTTATTCAATCTAAATGTTACAACAGACATGCCAGCTGCACTCTTGTTCAGAACACGAGCTTGAACGATGTTTGATGTCTGGCTGGATGTTTCGTATCAGTACGAGTGACAGTCTTTTTTAAAAGGACTGTCGGTACTTCAGTGTTCATTCTTTCCACAACTACAGTCAGCCAGAAGTTGGTGTTGCGTGCCGAACTCTCAACAAATACCAAACTTTTAACTACTGATTCTACTGAAATAAAGATAACAGAACATGTTCCCAGTAGGTATCTCCAGTAATGAAGAATAAAAATCTTCCCCCTGCTCTTGCAAGGTAGCATCTACAGTATCCTCTGCCCAGCATCAGTTTGTGACCAAACGGAATGCGTCCTGAGAACTTACGGTCAACACTATTGACACTTAACAACCATGATCCAAAGTATGTTATAAGCAGCTTGTTTGAGGTTTTTTATCTTTCAGCCTAAAAAGTCTCTGTATAAGCCTTTTCCCCGTCAGTGCCAACTTATGAATCTCCTGTCAAAATTCTGACTTAATTTTGAAACAGAACGTCTATTTTAATTGAAGTATAGAACTGCAGACAATCACGATGTGTAATTAATAACTGTAAGCCCTATCCATTCCAACACAGATTAAACAGATTAGAAAGAGGGGAAAGGGGAACATATTGTTCTCACGTTTCAGATCTAGACTCAAATCACGTTTGGATAATTGCACACATCTTCAACACACACAATGTAAACCACAACAGCAGCACTCAGCAACATTTAATTGTCACATTTGAAACAAAACTCATAAAATCTACCGTTTTAAAGAACAATGTATATATATTCGGAAATGTGGGCGAGGATTCGTAAAGCCTTTACAGTCAAGGCATATCCACACTTCTTGCTGGTGATCCTGCAAAATGGAAATTGGAAATTTGTGGTAAGGCCTACGGGACCAAACTGCTCAGGTCATCGGTCCCTAGACTTATCCACTACTTAATGTAACTTAAACTAACTTATGCTAAGAACACACACACACACACACACACACACACACATGCCCGAGGGAGGACTCGAACCCCCGACGGGGGGGAGCCGCGCGAACCGTGACAAGGCGCCTGAGACCGCACGGCTACCCCGCGCAGCTGGTGATCCCGCTTCCAATGTTGGAAAGACATTTCTTTTTTAGTACGAAGTGTAATGCGGCTTCTACATGATAACGCTTCAGCTAACTGTCCTCTTGTGTCTGGGGCTAGACAACGTTCTCCCTTGTCTGGTGTTTTCTGATGTAAGCTTCCAATCGTTGAAACATAAACTGTCAATAATCTTTTCTCTCCACCTTGAAGTGCATGGACAAGGAAAGTGAAAGAAAGTATGGAAAAAGCAAAAACAAAATATATTAATATACCTAACACTCTGTTGGAAAATCATCGGCATTCCGAACAGCTTCCAACCGTCTATGGATGGTTACATCATTCCCTTATGGTTTTGAGCGTAATCTTATATCATTCTTCCTGCAAAATAGATGCAACTTCAGCTAAGAATAATGGAGATGGACAGCGATTAGCATCCTAATTCCCACAGCAGACCACAAGGCTAAATAATACTGATCTGGTGACTGTGACGGTCAGGGGAAATGCAATAAATGATCCTCGTGCTCATGAAACCAGTCCTGGACGATGCGACCTGTGTGAACAAGGGGAGTGTTACAGAACATAGTGTCACCACTGGGGAACAAATATTGGACAACGCGATGGACCCGCCGTGATTCCTTCTTGGCAGGCAAACGCGACTAGAAGTTGGAAATACTGTGCAACAATACTCATTCAACCAAATGACGGTCTTTCATTGCTCCACAGTCCTGGTGGCTTCATGTTCTCTGGCTACGGGCATTTGCATCACTGATGAATGGTTTTGGAATTACAGCTGGCACTTAAATTCCCTGCTAATGGACATCCCTTCGCTTTGTTTCAGTGCTGGTACGGTTCGCGAGTGCGACATTCAGTTCTGCAGTGACTTTTGGAGTCCTCGTCCTCTTATTTTTCCAATGGCTCTGAGCACTATGGGATTTAACATCTATGGTCATCAGTCCCCTAGAACTACTTAAACCTAACTAACCTAAGGACATAACACAATACCCAGTCATCACGAGGCAGAGAAAATACTTGACCCCGACGGGAATCGAACCCGGGAACCCGGGCGGGGGAAGCGAGAACGCTACCACACAACGACGAGCAGCGGACCCTCTTATTTTTCATTACAATCCCGTTCAATGGTCGTTCGTCACTAGCACTTAACAAGCGCGTTCGTCCGCGTTGTAACTTTTTCCGCTTTCCCTGTACGAGATCGAAATTTCCATACGGTGCCTCTTGAAACACCAAACTCTTCGGCTATCTTGATTACGAAAGCACGTACCATACGAACATAAAAATAGACCTGAGAGAAGATCAGTTTGGCTTCAGGGTTGTAGTCGATGCTAGTTGCCCAGCAAGAGGATCGAGAGCACTCCCGAGAGGGTGCGGGCTGTGCACACGCGAGACTTGAAACCGCTCGCCACGCCAGTTTGACGAGTTCTGTTTTCGGACTCATGTGGGAGCAGACCAACCTATGAACCATGGACCTTGCCGTTGGTGGGGAGGCTTGCGTGCCTCAGCAATACAGATGGCCGTACTGTAGGTGCAACCACAGCGGAGGGGTATCTGTTGAGATGCCAGACAAACGTGTGGTTCCTGAAGAAGGGCAGCAGCCTTTTCAGTAGCTGCAGGGGCAAAAGTCTGAATTGTTGACTGTTCTGGCCTTGTAACACTAACCGAAAAGGCCTTACTGTGCTGGTACTGCGAACGGCTGAAAGCAAGGGGAAACTACAGCCGTAATTGTTCCCGAGGGCATGCAGCTTTACTGTATGGTTAAAGGATGATGGCATCCTCTTCGGTAAAATATTCCGGACGTAAAATAGCCCCCCATTCGGATCTCTGGGCGGGGACTACTCAAGAGCTGAGGGTATTAGATTAGGAAATGAGGCGCTTAAAGTAGCAAGTGAGTTTTATTATTTGGGGAACAAAGTAACTGATGATGGTCGAAGTAGAGAGGATGTAAGATGTGGACAGACAATGGAAAGGAAAGTGAATCTGAAGAAGAAAATTTGTTGATATCGAATATAGATGTAAGTGACAGGAAGTCATTTCTGAAAGTATTTGAATGGAGTGTGGCCATGTATGGAAGTGAAATGTGGACGATAAATAGTTTGGACAAGAAGAGCATAGACGCTTTCGAAATGTGGTGCCACAGAAGAATGCTGAAGATTAGATGGGTAGATCACGTAACTAATGAGGAAGTATTGAATGGAATTGAGGAGAAGAGGAGTTTGTGGCACAACGTGACTAGAAGAAGGGATCGGTTGGTAGCATATGTTCTGAGGCATCAAGGGATCTTCAATTTAGTATTTGAGGGTAGCGTGGAGGGTAAAAATCGCAGATTCAGAAGGATGTTTGTTGGAGTAGGTACTGGTAGATGAATAAGCTTGCACAGGATAGAGCAACATGAGAGCTGCTGGACTGAAGACAACAACAACAACAACAACATGGGAGCGGATGGGAAGAGGCTGAGCTGGGCAAACACAGCATACCGCGGCAGTGTGGGCCCACAGGAGGAAGTAAACGTTGTGACTGTAGGCTGCTAGGCTGCAATAAGCAGGGGCCTAGGTGCCTATTCTGTATCGTCCCGCCATTGTGTCGATCGTTTCGGTACTCAATAGCACCGAACGGTCTAGTACTCTAATTAGAGTGTGTTCATACTGTTCGGGTCTAGAGAACCGAAGCGCTGTTGTCGGTTCATGTCGCGCAAGCCAATCAAAAGCAAGCGGCCGCAGATCCGTGCATGCGCACTACAGCGCACACAGCGCCACGAACACAAAGCGGCTAGCAGACGGCACAGGCGCGCTATTCTTCCAAGTACCGAAGATTGCGTTTACGTTGCCATAACGGATGACGCCGAATTCCATCGAGCTGACGTGCCCGCCTTCATCGCCCTTGCCTCCTCCTTAACAGTATCAGAAGCAGTGTATCCTTTTCCATGATTCTCAGCTGAAATTCATAAAAAATTTTACAGTTTCTTTGACCGCATGTTTCCATGCATGCATAATAACGATAGCGTATTTGACTGTATTCTGCAGATTGTCGAAAATGCCGCATTATGTCATTTTATTCCTATTCACACTGACATCGTGTTTTGGAATTTACGTTTCGGGAAATTAGTTAGGAATAGTGTGTAGTACCACATTGTACCAATAAAACTATAAAAACACCCGAAAAATTGATTTAGAGTTTTAAAGAATAAGAATATAAACAGAATGTGGTTATAACACGCTCCTAGAGACCCAAATGATTAAGTAGCCCACTTACCTGTATGATGCGTCAACGATTTGGGTCTTAAAAACAAAAATTGAAAAAAAGGCATTTTCGAGAGCTCCTGCAGTTCGTCGAAGTTTATAACATGGATCTCATGAATGAAAATGTTTCGTATATAGTGCTACAGTCGAAAGATACTGCGGCAGAGATCTTTCATCTCTGTCTACTGTGGTTGAGGATTCGATCGCAGATAAATACTTGTGAAAGCAAGATTATGAAGATGACTGCTACTGGTTACATTCCCAGTCATTTTAGTTGTGCTCGTAGTTGCCTGTCTAACCGCATAATCGGAAATCGCTACATATTCGCAATTATTGCGGACAAGAAAAAATATAAAGGTCACTGTCGGTTGTTTCACTCACAGCAATTTCATCTCTAACAATTTCATATTTCTTATTTTAAACACACAGAAACACGAAATCATTACTGAGGAAGTGCGTTCTTACATGTAAGTAACAACGAATATTGCAGAAAAATCTTAACTTACACGAATAACAAAGTCTCAGAACGTGTTGCATATGCACTCCTGGAAATGGAAAAAAGAACACATTGACACCGGTGTGTCAGACCCACCATACTTGCTCCGGACACTGCGAGAGGGCTGTACAAGCAATGATCACACGCACGGCACAGCGGACACACCAGGAACCGCGGTGTTGGCCGTCGAATGGCGCTAGCTGCGCAGCACTTGTGCACCGCCGCCGTCAATGTCAGCCAGTTTGCCGTGGCACACGGAGCTCCATCGCAGTCTTTAACACTGGTAGCATGCCGTGACAGCGTGGACGTGAACCGTATGTGCAGTTGACGGACTTTGAGCGAGGGCGTATAGTGGGCATGCAGGAGGCCGAGTGGAAGTACCGCCGTATTCCTCAACACGTGGGGCGTGATGTCTCCACAGTACTTCGATGTTGTCGCCTGTGGTCGGCGGAAGGTGCACGTGCCCGTCGACCTCCCGTCGACCTGGGACCGGACCGCAGCGACGCACGGATGCACGCCAAGACCGTAGGATCCTACGCAGTGCCGTAGGTGACCGCACCCCCACGTCCCAGTAAATTAGGGACACTGTTGCTCCTGGGGTATCGGCGAGGATCATTCGCAACCGTTTCCATGAAGCTGGGCTACGGTCCCGCACACCGTTAGGCCGTCTTCCGCTCACGCCCCAACATCGTGCAGCCCGCCTCCAGTGGTGTCGCGACAGGCGTGAATGGAGGGACGAATGGAGACGTGTCGTCTTCAACGATGGGAGTCGCTTCTGCCTTGGTGCCAATGATGGTCGTATGCGTGTTTGGCGCCGTGCAGGTGAGCGCCACAATCAGGACTGCATACGACCGAGGCACACAGGGCCAACACCCGGCATCATGGTGTGGGGAGCGATCTCCTACACTAGCCGTACATCTCTGGTGATCGTCGAGGGGACACTGAATAGTGCACTGTACATCCAAACCGTCATAGAACCCATCGTTCTACCATTCCTAGACCGGCAAGGGAACTTGCTGTTCCAACAGGACAATGCAAGTCCGCATGTATCCCGTGCCACCCAACGTGCTCTAGAAGGTGTAAGTCAACTACCCTGGCCAGCAAGATCTCCGGATCTGTCCCCCATTGAGCATGTTTGGGACTGGATGAAGCGTCGTCTCACGCGGTCTGCACGTCCAGCACGAACGCTGGTCCAACTGAGGCGCCAGGTGGAAATGGCGTGGCAAGCCGTTCCGCAGGACTACATCCAGCATCTCTTCGATCGTCTCCATGGGAGAATAGCAGCCTGCATTGCTGCGATAGGTGGATATACACTGTACTAGTGCCGACATTGTGCATGCTCTGTTGCCTGTGTGTATGTGCCTGTAGTTCTGTCAGTGTGATCATGTGATGTATCTGACCCCAGGAATGTGTCAATTAAGTTTCCCCTTCCTGGGACAATGAATTCACGGTGTTCTTATTTCAATTTCCAGGAGTGTATGAAGAGGAAAAAAAAAAAAAACTTGCATCGACCCATGCACGATGCCGGGACCTTTTGTACCGCATTCCCGCGCGCTAACCAATTGGCCACGCCAAACAACAAATACACAATGCTCTTTTGTTGTAGTATTGTGGAGAGGAACGTAGGCTGACTTCGTTGCCAAATGGTGCTGCGGAAGTCACACATGCGTGATAGTTTGGAAGGTTTCCAATATCAGGCTTCACATAATTGCTTTCCATTGATACTTGGAAGTTGTAAATACGTTTTGATAATTACTAGCTAACCTATTTGTGGGAAAAAGTACACAAAGGCACTAGTAACGTCGTTCACACTCATGTAATATACGTAAGCAGAGCCGATGTCTTGATATTTAATTATCTTTAAGCTCTTATTTGCATAAAAATAACACTTATTTTCGGAGAATAATGACCAAAAACTTTTTTTTATGTAATCATTCACAGTAATAACTTAACCTAATCATATTCCTAACAAAGGAAAATAGTCTTTTACGTACTCACTTTCCAACTGTATGCGTCCTCTGGTGATTCCTTAGTGACACAATCACTAAATCCAAAGCTATAACCGCTGAATATGTTTAAAAAAACAAATTATAGGTGTACATAAACCACAGCTCACCAATGGACTGGGCCACACCGAAATCCAAAACCACTCAGTACAATTGTCGTAAAATTGGTGGGAGATCCGTTCGGTAACAAGTCTCAGAAGCTTACTGAACAGGATATTTCGATAAAGAACCGAAAATGTCTTCCCTACCGAGACTAAACTACTACACCGATTGTATGATTTGGTGAAGGCTGCCGGTCTTGCTTACGAGATGAAGGCAGAGCTCACCATCTGCAGCATCGTTGACAGAACCGACTGCGGACCTTTGGTGCAGAGCCGGGTGGAGGGTCTGAATCAGAGGCTCAGACGGTTTTGCGACCGTATTGGCTGCAGATTCCTTGACTTGCGCCATAGGGTGGTGGGGTTTCGGGTTCCGCTGAATAGGTCAGGAGTTCACTACACTCAGCTGGCGGCTACACGGGTAGCGGAGGCTGTGTGGCGTGGACTGGGCGGTTTTTTAGGTTAGAAGGCCTCGGGAAAGTGCGGGATGGGCTGCAATGTCAAAGGGTGCTTGGCAATTACAGGACGTGCTTGGATCAAGGAACAGTCGGAATTATAGTTGTAAATTGTTGTAGTTGCGCTGGAAAAGTCCCTGAGCTTCAAGCGCTAATAGAAAGCACAGAAGCTGATATCGTTATAGGTACAGAAAGCTGGCTAAAGCCTGAAATAAGTTCTGCAGAAATTTTTACGAAGTCTCAGACGGTGTTCAGGAAAGATAGATTAGGCAGAATTGGTGGTGGAGTGTTGGTGTCTGTCAGTAGTGGTTTATCTTGTAGTGAAGTCGAAGTAGATACTCTGTGCGAATTGGTGTGGGTGGAGGTTATACTTACCAGCCGAATTAAGTTAATAATTGGCTCCTTCTACCGACCCCCAGACTCCGATGATACAGTTGCGGAACAGTTCAGAGAAAGTTTGAGTCTCGTAACAAATAAATACCCCACTCATACGGTTATAGTTGGTGGGGACTTCAACCTACCCTCGGTATGTTGGCAAAAATACTTGTTCAAAACCGGTGGTAGGCACAAAACGTCTTCCGAGATTGTCCTAAATGCATTCTCCGAAAATTATTTAGAGCAGTTAGTCCACGAACCCACGCGAATTGTAAATGGTTGCGAAAACACACTTGACCTCTTGGCCACAAACAATCCAGAGCTGATAGAGAGCATCATGACTGATACAGGGATTAGTGATCACAAGGTCATTGTAGCTAGGCTCAATACCATTTCTTCCAAATCCATCAGAAACAAACGCAAAATAATTTTATTTAAAAAAGCGGATAAAGTACCACTAGAAGCCTTCCTAAAAGACAATTTCCATTCCTTCCGAACTGACTATGCGAATGTAGACGAGATGTGGCTCAAATTCAAAGATATAGTAGCAACAGCAATTGAGATATTCATACCTCATAAATTGGTAAGAGATGGAACGGATCCCCCGTGGTACACAAAAAAGGTCCGAACGCTGTTGCAGAGGCAACGGAAAAAGCATGCGAAGTTCAGAAGAACGCGAAATCCTGAAGATGGGCTAAAATTTACAGACGCGCGAAATTTGGCACGTACTTCGATGCGAGATGCCTTTAATAGGTTCCACAACGAAACAGTCTCGAAATTTGGTAGAAAATCCGAAGAAATTCTGGTCGTATGTAAAGTACACAAGCGGCAAGACGCAGTCAATACCTTCGCTGCGCAGTGCCGATGGTACTGTTATCGACGACTGCGCCGCTAAAGCGGAGTTATTGAACGCAGTTTTCCGAAATTCCTTCACCAGGGAAGACGAATGGAATATTCCAGAATTTGAAACACGAACATCTGCTAGCATGAGTTTCTTAGAAGTAGATACCTTAGGGGTTGCGAAGCAACTCAAATCGCTTGATACGGGCAAGTCTTCAGGTCCAGATTGTATACCGATTAGGTTCCTTTCAGATTACGCTGATACTATAGCTCCCTACTTAGCACTCATATACAACCGCTCGCTCACCGATAGATCTGTACCTACAGATTGGAAAATTGCGCAGGTCGCACCAGTGTTCAAGAAGGGTAGTAGGAGTAATCCATTTAACTACAGACCTATATCATTGACGTCGGTTTGCAGTAGGGTTTTGGAGCATATACTGTATTCAAACATTATGAATCACCTCGAAGGGAACGATCTATTGACACGTAATCAGCATGGCTTCAGAAAACATCGCTCTTGTGCAACGCAGCTAGCTCTTTATTCGCACGAAGTAATGGCCGCTATCGACAGGGGATCTCAAGTTGATTCCGTATTTCTAGATTTCCGGAAAGCTTTTGACACCGTTCCTCACAAGCGACTTCTAATCAAGCTGCGGAGCTATGGGGTATCGTCTCAGTTGTGCGACTGGATTCGTGATTTCCTGTCAGGAAGGTCGCAGTTCGTAGTAATAGACGGCAAATCATCGAGTAAAACTGAAGTGATATCAGGTGTTCCCCAGGGAAGCGTCCTGGGACCTCTACTGTTCCTGATCTATATAAATGACCTGGGTGACAATCTGAGCAGTTCTCTTAGGTTGTTCGCAGATGATGCTGTAATTTACCGTCTAGTAAGGTCATCCGAAGACCAGTATCAGCTGCAAAGCGATTTAGAAAAGATTGCTGTATGGTGTGTCAGGTGGCAGTTGACGCTAAATAACGAAAAGTGTGAGATGATCCACATGAGTTCCAAAAGAAATCCGTTGGAATTCGATTACTCGATAAATAGTACAATTCTCAAGGCTGTCAATTCAACTAAGTACCTGGGTGTTAAAATTACAAACAACTTCAGTTGGAAGGACCACATAGATAATATTGTCGGGAAGGCGAGCCAAAGGTTGCGTTTCATTGGCAGGACACTTAGAAGATGCAACAAGTCCACTAAAGAGACAGCTTACACTACACTCGTTCGTCCTCTGTTAGAATATTGCTGCGCGGTGTGGGATCCTTACCAGGTGGGATTGACGGAGGACATCGAGAGGGTGCAAAGAAGGGCAGCTCGTTTTGTATTATCGCGTTATAGGGGAGAGAGTGTGGCAGATATGATACACGAGTTGGGATGGAAGTCATTACAGCATAGACGTTTTTCGTCGCGGCGAGACCTTTTTACGAAATTTCAGTCACCAACTTTCTCTTCCGAATGCGAAAATATTTTGTTGAGCCCAACCTACATAGGTAGGAATGATCATCAAAATAAAATAAGAGAAATCAGAGCTCGAACAGAAAGGTTTAGGTGTTCGTTTTTCCCGCTCGCTGTTCGGGAGTGGAATAGTAGAGAGATAGTATGATTGTGGTTCGATGAACCCTCTGCCAAGCACTTAAATGTGAATTGCAGAGTAGTCATGTAGATGTAGATGTAGATACAGAATAGGGCCCACAGGAGAAAGCGAACGTTGCGACTATAGGCTGCTAGGCTGCAACCAATGGTAGTGCCTTTTTGGAAGCATGCTGGGTCAACCTTGTTCAGCCCCGGCAATCATAGGAGGAAGAAACTACGGTGAGCACGTTTCTGAACACTTGCTTCAGATATCTGTGCGCCTCGGGATGCACACATGTGGAGACTCTGCGAGTTCGCTTGGTCCCTTGTTTCAGCATGTGTAGATAACGCTCGTTGTAGACATTATTTCAGCAGTCTGGCGTTCCTGACCTTGTGTGATAGTGCAGGTATGAGAACATTTTTTTTTCTTTAAGCATCACGAATTCACTTGTCTTATTTGTGTTTCTGCCTTCAAATTATTTTTAATTTATTTTACTCTGTATTGTAGATATTTAACTATATTACCTAGCGCTTATGCAAAGCTTTAAATTTTTTGTTATGAAATTCCTGAGTTTAGCGGATCTTTGCTATTCAACTAACTTGAGCCAAGTTAAAGTTCTTAACACCTTTCACAAAGTTGCCGAGAGTCTTGGCTCCTTACAAGCAACCTGGTTTGCCTTGTATTTAAACTTCAGATTATCATTTCATTAACGTATTCAGCATGAATTGTTTATTTTCATAGTGTATCTATTGTATTGTAGAAGCCATTGTACTTCCGATGTTTTGGGGGTTTATTAATTCCTATCAATATTTAGAGCTTAAGAATCACTGAAGTGATTACCCTGGTTGTTAAAGTAGTTGTATTTAATTTCGTTAACTCCTTATTTGAATGTTATATTACGCCTGTGTCTACTGTAAAAAAGACGGAGAGTCGGGTAGGGTGCCACCCCCATTGCTGGTGACCCTCGGCGACTTCTCTCTGGGTGCTACTGGCTTATTGTAAAAGTTTTTCTCGGTCGTTTCAGCACATTTCGTTTCAAGTGCGCGCCTTGTCGCAGCTATTTGTGCTTTAATCCAATTAATGCACTGGGCAGAGCGAATGAAATTTTGTTCTTTTATTGTCATTATATTTATTTGGTCGCCTGGCATTTTCACTTCCAGCTCCTCTCCGCTTTGAAATGTTGACTGAAACACACTATTTGACATTCTAAAGTAGCAGGAGCAAAACTGAGAGCGAAAACTAATTTACAACTTGCACATATGGCAATTATAGAAGACTAAGTGCATGAAGGCAAGCAGTGGTTGGGAAGGGAGGTAGGGAGAGATATACCCTACCACCGGATGTTCCTCAATCTGCACGGTGAGCAAGCAGTGAGGAAAACCAAAGAAAGATTTCGAGAAGAAGATGAAGTTTAAGGAAAAGAAATAAAAACAATAAGGTTTGTCAATGATGCTGTAATTTTGTCAGTGACAGCAAAGGATTTGGAAGAGCACCTGGATGGAATAGACAGTGTCTCAAAAGCAGGATATAAGATGAACATTAACAAAAGAGATTGGTTGGTTGGTTGGTTGGGTGTGGGATTGAAGGGACCAGACTGCTAAGGTCATCGGTCCCTTGTTCCACGATAAAATCACACGAAATAAAAACTGTCAGTCGTTAAAAACGGAGAACTAAGAGAAGGGACGACACAATACAAGAAAGGCAGACAAAGACCAGACAAACGGAACTAAAATCGCACCGAGTGTGAAGGTGGTTGGCCGACCATGAAAATAAGGAAAAGCCAACCACCAAATGACATTAAAACCCACAGTTTAAAACCACAGGCCAAAGGCCCAAGTCAATACAGGAAATAAAAGGACAAACACTCAAATCATACGATAAAAACCCCCTGCCCGAATAAAACTCAACACGAGGTCCGCCATAGCAACGTCATCACATAAAAGGGCAGGGAGGGTATCAGGCAGCGCAAACGTCTGCCTGAGTCCTGTTAAAAGCGGGCAGTCCACCAAAATGTGGACCACCGTCAGAGCTGCCCCGCAGCGACATAGCGGTGGGTCCTCCCGGCGCAACAAATGGCCGTGCGTCAGCCACGTGTGGCCAACGCGCAGCCGGCAGAGGACGACAGAGTCCTTCCGAGAGGCCCGCATGGAGGAGCGCCACACACCGGTCGTCTCCTTCACCGCCCGAAGTTTGTTGGGCGTGGGCAGGGTGCGCCACTCGTCACCCCAGGCACCAAGCACTTTCTGGCGCAAAAGCGACAGGAGATCACACTCCATAAGGCCGAGTTCCAGAGCCGGTGAACTCACTGCCTGTTTAGCCAGCGTGTCAACCCGCTCATTGCCCGGGATGCCGACATGACCTGGGGTCCAAACAAAGACCACGGAGCGGCCGCAACGGGCAAGAGCATGGAGCGACTCGTGGATGGCCATCACCAGACGGGAACGAGGAAAGCACTGGTCAAGAGCTCGTAAACCACTCAGGGAGTCACTACAGATGACAAAGGACTCACCTGAGCGGGAGCGGATATACTCTAGGGCGCGATAGATGGCAACCAACTCGGCAGTGTATACACTGTTCCCGGGTGCCAGCGACCGTTGCTCACAATGATCCTCTAGAGTAAGAGCGTAACCAGTGCGACCAGAGACCATCGAACCGTCGGTATAGGTCACGGCAGATCCGGGAAACTCGGCAAGGAGAGCAACAAAGCGGCGGCGGAGGGCCGGAGGAGGGACCGAGTCTTTCGGACCCTGTGCCAAATCCAGCCGAATGCATGGTCGGTGCACACACCAAGGGGGCAGACGGAGATTGGCCCGGAAAACAGGCGGGAGAGGAAAAAACTCAATCCCACACGGTAGAGCCCGGATGCGAACCGCGATCGTACACCCTGACCGGGGCCGCCTGTCTGGAAGATGGACGATCGAGTGCGGGAACAGGAGACGGTAGTTGGGATGCCCTGGCAAGCTACAAACGTGGGCAGCATAAGCGGCCAGAAGTCGGTCGCGCCGGATCCGCAATGGAGGAACACCAGCCTCCACAAGTAAGCTGTCAACAGGGCTTGTCCGAAATGCTCCTGTGGCGAGTCGGATCCCGCAGTGATGGATGGGATCCAGCAATTGCAACGCTGATGGCGACGCCGAACCATAAGCCACACACCCATAATCAAGGCGGGACTGGATCAGCGCTTGATACAGCCGGAGAAGGGTGGACCGATCGGCACCCCATCCGGTGTGGCTAAGGCAACGGAGAGCGTTTAAATGCCGCCAGCATGTTTGTTTAAGCTGCCTAATATGAGGCAGCCAAGTCAACCGGGCATCAAATACCAGTCCCAAGAACCGATGCGTCTCTACCACAGCAAGAGGTTCACCGTCAAGGTAAAGGCGTGGCTCAGGGTGAACCGTGCGACGCCGGCAGAAATGCACAACGCAGGTCTTAGCGGCCGAAAACTGGAAGCCGTGCGCTACAGCCCACGACTGCGCCTTGCGGATAGCGCCCTGCAGCTGGCGCTCAGCAACTACAATGCCATCGGAGCTGTAGTAGAGGCAGAAGTCGTCTGCATACAACGAAGCTGCGACGGACGATCCCACCGCCTCAGCGAGCCCATTGATCGCAATTAAAAACAGGGAGACACTGAGGACAGACCCCTGTGGGACCCCGTTCTCCTGGACCCGGGAGGAACTATGGGACGCAGCAACTTGCACGCGGAAGGAACGAGACGACAGAAAATTCTGAATAAAAATCGGGAGCGGGCCCCTAAGACCCCACCCATGAAGTGTGGCCAGGATGTGATATCGCCAAGTCGTATCGTACGCCTTCCGCATGTCGAAGAAGACGGCAACCAGATGTTGGCGGCGTGCAAAGGCTGTACGGACGGCAGACTCTAGGGAGACCAGATTATCGACGGCAGAGCGGCCTTTGCGGAACCCACCCTGAGACGGAGCCAGAAGGCCTCGAGACTCGAGGAGCCAACTCAACCTCCGGCTCACCATACGTTCTAGCAACTTGCAAAGAACGTTGGTGAGGCTTATGGGGCGGTAGCTGTCCACCTCCAGCGGGTTCTTGCCAGGTTTCAACACGGGGAGGACGATGCTTTCTCGCCATTGAGAGGGGAACACACCCTCAACCCAGATGCGGTTGAAAACATCTAGGAGGCGTCGCTTGCAATTCACAGAGAGGTGTTTCAGCATCTGGCTGTGGATGCGGTCTGGCCCAGGAGCCGTATCAGGGCAAGCAGATAGGGCACTCTGGAATTCCCAGTCGCTGAAAGGAGCATTGTACGACTCCGCGTGGCGCGTGTGAAAGGAAAGCCTCCAACTTTCCAACCGCTCTTTCCGGGAGCGGAAGGCCAGTGGGTAATTCGTAGATGCGGAACACTGAGCAAAATGCGCTGCTAACCGGTCCGCAATCGTGTCGGAGTCAGTACACACCACTCCATTCAGCGAAAGCCCAGGGACAGAGACAGGCGGCCGATAGCCATGGAGTCGCCTAATCTTAGCCCAAACCTGCGATGCAGAGGTACGGACGCCAATGGTGGAAACATACCGTTCCCAGCACTCCTGCTTCCGTTGGCGAATAAGGCGTCGGGCACGGGCACGGAGCTGTTTAAAAACGATGAGGTTCTCCAAGGACGGGTGCCGCTTATGGCGTTGAAGAGCCCGCCGGCGATCTCTAATCGCCTCTGCGATCTCGGGCGCCCACCAAGGCACAGTCCTCCGCCGAGGGGACCCGGATGAACAGGGAATCGCAGATGCCGCCGCAGAAACGATGCCGGTGGTGACCGACTGAACCACCGCATCAATGGTGTCAGGGGAAGGAGGTGCGATAGTGGCGAGAGAGGAGAACAAGCCCCAATCAGCCTTATTCAGAGCCCATCTGGAGGGGCGTTCAGAAGAGTGACGCTGTGGTAGTGACAGAAAGATGGGGAAATGGTCACTACCACATAAGTCGTCATGGACACTCCAGTGGATGGATGGTGAAAGTCCGGGGCTGCAGATAGAAAGGTCGATGGCCGAAAATGTGCCATGGACGACGCTGAAATGTGTCGGCTCTCCCGTGTTTAAGAGGCAGAGGTCAAGCTGCGAGAGAGGAGTCTCGACATCTCTACCCCGGCCAGTAATCGCGGCGCTACCCCACAGGGGGTTATGGGCGTTAAAGTCGCCCAGTAATACAAAAGGAGGAGGCAGTTGTGCTATCAATGCAGCCAACACATGACGCGAGACATCACCATCTGGCGGAAGATACAAACTGCAGACAGTAATAGGCTGAGGCGTCCACATCCTTACAGCGACAGCCTCTAAAGGTGTGTGAAGAGGTACACATTCGCTGTAGACAGAGTTAAGGATGTAGACGCAGACTCCACCAGATACCCTCTCATAAGCTGCCCGGTTCTTGTAATAACCCCGATACCCACGTAGGGCAGGGGTCCGCATTGCCGGAAACCAAGTTTCCTGTAGGGCAATGCAGAGGAAAGGGTGACTGCTGATGAGTTGGCGAAGCTCAGCAAGGTGGTGGAAAAAAGCGCTGCAGTTCCACTGGAGTATTGCTTTGTACATGTCCGAAAAAGGCGTGAAGGGGCCGAGGAGGCAGATCACGCCACTGGGTCACCTGCTGCCACCGATGGAGGACCAGTACAATCTGCTTCCATGGCGTCTGAGGGTCCGGCGAGATCCAGGTCCTCAGCGGACGCCCGGATCTCCACCTTATCCCCGGACGCAGAGCCTGTAGGGAGCAGTGGGGTGGATGCCACCGCGTGGTCCTTGGCCTTAGAGGTCTTCTTCTTCGTCTTGTCTCTCTGGTCCTTGGGTTTCATTGGCTGGGAGGGCTCCAGCGAGTCAGTCTCCGGGACGGAGGAGGAGCGGGAAGCCCTGCGATCAGCCGCTGGTCTGCTTTTCTTCCATTGGCTGACGTCACCCTTCCCAGAGGCGGAAACCTGGGAAGGAAGGGACCCAAGGGACCCTTTCCGTGCTATTCGAGCAGGGGAAGTTTGAGGCTTCCCCAGCTTAGAAGTGGGGACTGATGTCCCCGATGGTTGGGGGGTTGCTGCTCCTGAGGCAGGTAGTGCAGGAGCAGCAGGGAGTGAAGTGCCCCCCACCATCAAGGGGGCAGGTGTAGCATTCCGGCTCTGAGAGGTGGCAGTCTGAGGGAGAGATAATGGGGCCGTAACAGTAGTAGCCGCGGCGTAAGAGGCAGGCATTCGAACAGGATGGAGGCGTTCGAACTTCTGCCCGGCCTCAGTGTATGTCAGGCGGTCCAGGGTCTTATACTCCATGATTTTGCGCTCTTTCTGGTAGATCCTGCAGTCCGGCGAGCAAGGTGAGTGGTGCTCTCCGCAGTTTACACAGATGGGAGGCGGAGCACATGGAGTATCGGGATGTGATGGGCGTCCACAATCTCGACATGTGAGGCTGGAAGTACAGCGGGAAGACATATGCCCGAACTTCCAGCACTTAAAGCACCGCATCGGGGGAGGGATATATGGCTTGACGTCACAACGATAGACCATCACCTTGACCTTCTCAGGTAAAGTATCACCTTCGAAGGCCAAGATGAAGGCACCGGTGGCAACCTGCTTATCCCTTGGACCACGATGTACGCGCCGGACGAAGTGAACACCTCGCCGCTCTAAATTGGCGCGAAGCTCGTCATCGGACTGCAATAGAAGGTCCCGATGGAATATTATGCCCTGGACCATATTAAGACTCTTATGGGGCGTGATTGTAACCGGAACATCCCCCAGCTTGTTACAATCGAGTAACCGGCGGGACTGGGCGGAGGACGCCGATTTGATCAAAACCGAGCCCGAGCGCATTTTGGACAGCACTCCACCTCCCCGAACTTGTCCTCTAAGTGCTCGACGAAGAACTGAGGCTTCATGGATGTAAAGGATTCACCATCAGCTCTCGTACACACCAGGTAGCGGGGCGAGTATGGTTCGCTGGCATCCTTAGTCTTTCGTTCCTCCCATGGTGTAGCCAGGGAGGGGAACGATTTGGGGTCATATGTAGTTGCGTTGTATTGAGCCCTGGAACGCTTAGAGACTGCTGGCGGCTGGCCACCAGCAAGAGATGATGTACCACGCTTCATTGCGGGTCATCCGCCCTGATGCCACCTACTCCGACCAAGGGCCCTCCCCACGGGCGCCACCCAGCCTCAGCAACGACCACCTGGCAGGATGGCCATTGCCGGGAGTCCCAATGCCCCAAGGAGATAGGCATCTACTCCTTGGCATACGTGGGGAGTTAACGGCGCTGGCATCAGCAGAGCGATCCCTGTGTAGTCAGGGGGCTACAACCAACAGGGTACATGGCGGCCCCACCACAACGGACTGGCTACCGTGCTGGATTTCAGGTGATGTAGTCCAATATCGTCATTGGCGCATAAAGCGGCACAGCATAGCAGACTGCAAGAAACCGCACCCAAGAACAAATCCACGCCCAAGAGATGGTAGGTGAGCGGGACTGCTAAGCGATGACGACAAACCTGGCTAGAGATGGTAATGCTTGATGGACACATCGCTCCTTGTAAGGCGCCCTTCCCCAATCGGCTCGCTCTTCGGAAAATTTAGAAGGATGGAGGTCAAACCCGTTAGGGGACCATCTCACAAGGCCAAAACGTTTGAGACTCCTTTTAGTCGCCTCTTACGACAGGCAGGAATACCGTGGGCCTATTCTTACCCCCGAACCCACAGGGGGGGTAACAAAAGAGAAACGAGAGCAGTGGAATGTAATCGAATTAAATCAGGCGATGCTCAGGGAATTAGTTAGGAAATGAGACACTACGAGTAGACGAGTGTAGCCATTTGGGCAGAAAAATAGCTGATGAGGGGTGAAGTAGTAACGATATAAAACGTTGACTGGCAATGGCCAAAAACAGAAGAAAAGAATTGGTGCTGATGATTCGTTGCCACCATTCCATGGGGTATCTGCGTAGGCCACAGGCGGGTATTGTGAAGGTTGCTGATTAGGCTCCTTACAAAGATAGCGTCATCCTTGAATAGGATGAATGACAAATCTCTGCACCGTGGTGGTCTGCACGAAGAACAAGCGACAAACTGTCGTCGCGTGCGCAAATCCGTAGGAGACAAAGTAAAAATTTACGAGGTGAGGATAGTGCAAACTGTCATGGAGAATATGCCACAAGATTACAAGGTTGACTGGCTTATCGCACGACGGTGGGTCACCTGCCATGTGCTGATACCGAGGTCACTGCCACAGATATTTTATCTTCAAATTCAAGTGGGGTGTACCTCCCCTGGGACGTTTCCTGTACCTTTTTCCCACTTAGCAAAATCAACTATTATATTAACATTCAGTTATTCTCTACGTTATCTCAAGACAGCTTTATTTTACTCACTGCATAAAATTTTGAAGTTAATGTTTGGTATACACGTTTACGGACAACTTTAATTTTCTCCTCCTTTCCCGTTACACATCATTCATGTTTATGAGGTGTATTCGGAGTCTAAATGATCATACAGAAAAAATCAAACTGCGACAATTAAACTGTACGTATACACCCTTCAATGAGATGCCAGTATCTCAAGGAGGCGAGAACAGAGAGACGTATGTTGCAGAAGTGCGGATTTTGGCTATTCAGGAAAAGTTCCACTTCGGAAAACTATCTCGTCATTCTGGAACTGATGAGAGAGAAAAAGGTCAGTGGCTGCCACATGAGGAGAATACAGAGGGCTGAGCCGAGGCAGAATTTGGTAGCCCAAGAAGCAGCATCTGTACTGTCCTGAACTGAATGACTGGGGCGTTACATGGAGGTAAATAAAATGTCGTGTGACTAGGACCTCCCATCGGGTAGACCGCCCGCCTGGTGCAAGTCTTTCGATTTGACGCCACTTCGGCGACTTGCGTGACGATGGGGATGAAATGAGGATGATAAGGAGAACACAACACCCAGTCCCTGAGCGGAGAAAATCTCCGACCCAGCCGGAAATCGAACCCGGGCCCTTAGGATTGACAGTCTATCACGCTGACCACTCAGCTACCGGAGGCGGACTGCATGGAGGTGAAATGATGGCCTTCCACACGTTCCCGCCAAGCTCCGGTTTGACAGCCTCCCCTGACCTCTTCAGGGAATTTAAATAGTGTGCTGCTGTGGCGGTTTGCCTCTTACGAGAATTATCTGCCAGCACTACAGAACGACAGTCTCGAAATTCACTCAGCGTCACCTTGTGCGAATATGGTCTTCGAATTAGTCGGCGATTTTGAATCTAAGTGTTTACACTGCTTGCTCCCCTCCCTTGTATCGGGGTCGTAGTGATACATGCAACACTCCTCTATGGTTAGGCGTCTACAGAACTCATCTTGATTACCCTGCAGTTAGTATCCAACTAATCAGTCTTCGGCCTTAATGTGAGGAATAAATTTTTAAAATTTTGTATTTGGATCACAGAACTCTTTGGTAATTAATCGTAGACTGTAGGAATGTAGTGCAAGAAGAGATCGAAACGTTTGACATATGCTGCTGTAGAAGTAAGTTTAAAGTTAGATGGACTGATAAGTAATGAGGAGTTTCTCCACAGAATCGGCGAAGGCAGCAACACATGGAAAATTCTGACTAGTAGGAGCAGACAGGATGGTACGCTAACGGGAGAAAATCGCAACACTAAAAAATAATTAACGCAGACTAACGAAATTTCGATAACACATTTGTCTAGGTAACATATTTCAGTGATTAACATCGGAAGATCACTAGTTAATGTAAGCGCGAGATCAACCATTCAAAATGTGAAATGCTGATACATTAACAACCGGTGTAACCGACAGAATTGAGCTCAAGGATGAAAAAGCAATGTGTTGTACACGTGCCGTATGTCAGTTTCTGGAATGGCTCAAATTGCTCTAAGCACTATGGGCCTTGACACCTGAGGACATCAGTCCCCTAGAACTTAGAACTACTTAAACCTAACTAACCTAAGGACATCACACACATCCATGTCCGAGGCAAGATCCGAACCCGCGACCGTAGCGGTCGCGCGGTTCCAGACTGAAGCGCCTAGAACCGCTCGGCCACAGCAGCCGGCTTGTGGAATGGAGTTTCACGCCTGTTGCAATTGGTCGCTCAATACAGGAACGGGCAATGCTGTGTGTGAAAGACGCTGGCGTCGTTGTTCTACGATGTATCATATGTGCTCGATTGGAGACAGATCTGGTGATCGAGCAGGCCCAAGCAACATGGCGACACTGTGCACAGCACCTTGGCTTGCGACAGCGGTGTGTGGGCGTGCTTTATCCTCTTGGGCAAAAACCCCCTGGACTACTGTTCATGAACGACAACACGACAGGTCGAATTACCAAACAGACGCACAAAATTGCAGGCAGGTTGGGTGCGATAACCAAGGGAGTGCTCCTGCTGTCATAGACAACAGAACAAACCTACACCCTGCCCTCCAATGAGCTCCCGCTTGAACCACTGAAGTCGCAAGTGGCGGTTCTAATGGTTCAAATGGATCTGAGCACTCTGGCACTTAACATCTGAGGTCATCAGTCCCCTAGACTTAGAACTACTTAAACTTAACTAACCTAAGGACGTCACACACATCCATGTACGAGGCAGGATTTGAACCTGCGACCGTAGCGGTCGCGCGATTCCAGACTGAAGCGCCTAGATCCGCTCGGCCACAACGGCCGGCCACGTTGATCTTCCCTCTCGGTAGTGCCACGAGGTTGACCGGAGACCGCGGCCGTACATTCCCGTGACCACCGCTGCCAGCAATCATGTACTACGGCTACATTCGTACCAAGTCTTTCTGCAGTACCGCAGAAGGAATATCCAGCTTATTTCAGCCCTATTATACGACATAGTTCCAACCCAGTGAGGTTTAAATAATTGCGTCTTTGTCGTATAAAGGCATTTTTGACTCATCTTCAGCTCACCACGTCCTATCACAAAGGTAACTAACGTTCACGACCGTTTCAATGCAAAGTTAAAGCAAACCTGATTTTGATGTTCATAGTGGCGCCACTAGCGCTACCCGTATGCTGTTGTTGTTGTTGTTGTTGTTGTTGTTGTCTTCAGTCCTGAGACTGGTTTGATGCAGCTCTCCATGCTACTCTATCCTGTGCAAGCTGCTTCATCTCCCAGTACCTACTGCAACCTACATCCTTCTGAATCTGCTTAGTGTATTCTTCTCTTGGTCTCCCTCTACGATTTTTACCCTCCACGCTGCCCTCCAATGCTAAATTTGTGATCCCTTGATGCCTCAAAACATGTCCTACCAACCGATCCCTTCTTCTAGTCAAGTTGTGCCACAAACTTCTCTTCTCCCCAATCCTATTCAATACCTCCTCATTAGTTACGTGATCTATGCACCTTATCTTCAGTATTCTTCTGTAGCACCACATTTCGAAAGCTTCTATTCTCTTCTTGTCCAAACTAGTTATTGTCCATGTTTCACTTCCATACATGGCTACACTCCAAACAAATACTTTCAGAAACGACTTCCTGATACATAATACTTTTTCGAGGTGGTAATCGAAAGTTCATGTCTCATGTACTGTACTGAGAGACTTACAGAGGAATCTATTGAAATCTGTGTACGGATTTCACTTAAATATTTTCCATGGTAACGACAGTGTCATACTCATAACTTTCAATTTTTTTGTAGTCCTTTTATCACACTTTTGTGTGTTTACGAAAGTAACGGCTTCTGCACTGGTTACATTTCATGTGGCTGTACGTTTGGCGCTTGCAACGGCGTACAGTGAAATCGGCGACAGAAAGTCCTTGACATTTGCAGTTGCTGCACCGCACATCAATATCATCCTACCCTTAAAGTCTCTATGGCAACTCCCCAGTGTTGGTTAGTTGGTTTTGTAGGAGGGGACCGAACAGTGACGTCATCGGTCCCATCGGATTAGGGAAGGATGGAGAAGGAAGTCGGCCGCGCCCTTTTAAAGGAACCATCCCGGCATTTACATGAAGCGATTTAGGGAAATAATGGAAAACCTAAACCAGGACGGCCAGACGCAGGTTTGAACCGTCGTCGTCCCGAAAGCGGGTCTAGTGTGCTAACCACTGAGGCATCTCGCTAGATCGCCCCAGTATCATCGTAGCTCTATAGAGGACTATTGTCTTCGTCACCGCAGCTGAAGAGCGCCAACTGCGTTGCCAGCTGCCCGGAACTTCCTGTGGGCGACTGTTCCACGGCACAGCAGTACGAGCAGCCCTGGCGTCGGTGACAGCCACTCACCTGCAAGTCTGGCGTGGAGCCTCAGCTCAGCCGCCTTCAGCCGCTCGCCAGCTTCCGTGGTGGGCAGCCGGAACTCCAATAAGGCGCGGCCCGGCGCCCAGCCTGCAACACCCGACACACCACAATGTTGAGCGTGGTACATTCGTGAGGAGTACGTCACACACAGCGCTGGACCTCTTTTGGTGTACCTTAAAAGGTTGGGGTTGAATGAAGCGGATTCGAAAGGCGTGTGACCGCTATCAAGCAATCACCACGAGTAAGCCTACACCTTCATCTCCACACACAAACACACTCCGAACGCCACCATATCGTGTATGGTGGAGGATATCTTGTACCAGTAATAGTCATTTCCTTCCCTGTTCCACTTACAAAAAGAGCGAAGCAAAAATGACTGTCCATATGCTTCCATATGAACTAAAGATAGCTTGCTGAAAAAACCGATTTTCGGTTACAGTTTAACATGACAGTTAAAATTGTTCGAAATAACCGGTTTCTGAAATTTTCAGATTTTTATTCTTATTTATAATCCTTAGAAGTCGAACAAAGATTTAAAAATAAAAGAAAACTTATTTCATCCACCGTTCGTTGGCTTTCTCGAAAAGTTATAGGTGGCTGAATATTACAAAAAATTACCATACTTCTCCTATTGATTCTAATTTTTTTAAAGTGTCCAAAAATCATGTTGTAATCGGGGAACAGATCACTATTTGGGCATTGTGAATAATGGGTGCTAAAAGGAGAAAACTGTGGTTCAAAGACTATTTTTCGTGTTAATTTGTCCGTTTCAAGGGATACAAGCAGATAAACGCGTGTTGTGTAGACACAGGCAGCAAATCACTTTCTATTTTTATTGTATACTATGAATAAACTGCCGTTAAGCTTTTATTTTTATTACTGTTACCGTGGTTTTCTTCCTGTTTATTGTTTCATGGAAATGGCAAACAAATCTTTAAAATATTAAAGCAAATAAAACATTGTACTTAACTGCTACCTCACTTCGTAAAAGTATTTTCAGACTAGGGTTGGTGCCATTTTGGAACGTAATGGATGTCCGGCGGCGACAGCGAGAAATACCGTACAGACCAGGTGGGAGCAAGTCTTGGACACTGCAGGTACACTCGTACCTTAGGCAACCACACATGTCATTATAGACATAATTGTCTAAGCAATGCTGCACCAATCTTACTGCATCTTTTTGTTGCTCGTTTCTGTCGGTAATGTTACTAAAATAGCACTCATCGCTTCTCGCCGGCCGCAGTGGTCTCGCGGTTCTAGGCGCGCAGTCCGGAACCGTGCGACTGCTACGGTCGCAGGTTCGAATCCTGCCTCGGGCATAGATGTGTGTGATGTCCTTAGGTTAGTTAGGTTAAGTAGTTCTAAGTTCTAGGGGACTAATGACCACAGAAGATGAGTCCCATAGTGCTCAGAGCCATATGAACCATCATCGCTTCTCCCATTTTCGCTAACAACACAATATTTCAAACCGATGCAAATTTTACGAATATAAATTACTCCTTTTTTTTAAGACGTTTATTTAAAAACTAAAAATTTCAGCGCCGTTGCTAAGGCTACTTGATATATCGTTTTTTTTATTCGGTTACTAGTATATAATAGAAAACATCTGCTGTAGCCCAGACCAAACAAATACTGAGAAATACCTGTTATTCTGAACTAAAAGTCGATTTCGGTTTTAACCATCCCTAGTATGAACCTTAATTTCTCTTACCTTCGCGGTCATTACATGACATTTACGTTGGCGGCTGCAGAATCTTTCTGCTATCAGCTTAAAATGCTGGTTTTCTAAATTTTCGCAGTAGTGCCGCGTGAAAACAACCTCGTCTTCCCTTCAGGGATTCCCATTTGAATTAACGATGCATCTCCATAACACTCGATTGTTAATCGAATCCACCGGTAACAAATCTAGCCGTATGGCACTGAATTTTTTCGTCATCTTCCTTTCATCCGACCTGGTAGGGATCCCGAACACTCGAGCAGCACTCAAGATTGTGCCACACTCGTGTTCTACATGCGATCTGCTTTATATAAGGGCTACACTTTTCCAAAAGCATCCCAACAAACCGAAATCGACCATTCCACTTCCCTACTACCTTCCATACGTGCTCGTTCCAGTTCAGATCTCTTTGCAACGTTACGCCCAGATATGTAATCGATGTGACTGTTAGACACCACTCTACAAATGCTGCACTCTAACATTTTAAAGCAAGCTGCCGTTCACCACATCAACTAGAAAGTCTGTCTAATTGAGCTTGTATCTTCCTAAAGTCACTGTCTAATTGAGCTTGTATCTTCCTAAAGTCACTGTCTAATTGAGCTTTTATCTTCCTAAAGTCACTAAACGACGACTTGCTGAAGTGTTTACATTAGAACAAAAATTTGCATAAATTTACTCGGCAAGTTGATTGAGCAAGTTGATTCCAGTAAGTTACTGCAGGTACTTGCAGAAGTGCTTCCAGTAGAATCACCTGATGAAATAGGCAGCTGGTTTTTATGTCAAGCCACTTGGCCCGTGTCCCACAATACAGAAAACCACTCCACCTCCTAAATTAACACATGCGTTTTTTCACTGGTCCACCCCTATTTCTCATTTCTCAACACTGACGTTTTCGCACCGACATTGACACACAAAACACCTGCTGGTTTCAGAAAAAGTCGCAGCAACTGACAAATTCGGCAAATAACTGCACAAAAATGCAAGGAACTGTTTACGCATGCGGAAGCTACTTCTGGATGTTGACGAAATTTGCAGAAGTAGACTTACTGGGGAAGTTTTCACACCAAAGGGCATATAGAAGTAGCTTCTAAATAGACCTGCGGATGTTTACCTGTTAGTGGACACAGCCCTCCAGCAATTTCAAGTGTCTCCTACAGACTCTGGTGGATTGAAACGCTAACATGTTAAACTAGTATTTCCCGTATCTTTCGACTTCGCCAGACTCTTAACAAGTTTCTGACTTTGCTAGGAACCAGAGTAACACAAAAAGTGCACTGCTATACTGGGGTGAGATGGCATGGGACGATCGATAAGCAGTGCAACTCTTTTTTCTGAAAGCAGGTTGGCTTTATTTAGGATTCCAATACATCGTATTATTTCCCAGTCTTTTCTAAAAAAAAATATCTACATGGATACTCTGCAAATCGCATTGAAGTGTCTGGCAGAGAGTTCATGGAAGCACCTTCGCCGCCGGAGTGACCGTGCGGCTCTAGGCGCTACAGTATGGAGCCGAGCGACCGCTATGGTCGCAGGTTCGAATCCTGCCTCGGTCATGGATGTGTGTGTTGTCCTTAGGTTAGTTAAGTTTAATTAGTTCTAAGTTCTAGGCGACTGATGACCTCAGAAGTTAAGTCGCATAGTGCTCAGAGCCATTTGAACCATTTTTTGAACCACCTTCACGAGTCTCTATTATTCCAAACTCGTATAGCGCGCGGTAAGAATGAACACCTGTATCTATCCGTACGAGCTCTGATTTCCCTTATTTCATGGTGGTGATCGTTTCTCCCTATGTAGGTCGGTGTCAACAAAATATTTTCGCACTAGGAAGAGAAAGTTGGTGATTAGAATTTTGTGAAAATGTTCCGTCGCAACGATAAACGCCTTTCTTTTAATGATTTCCAGCCCAAATCCTGCATCATTTCTGTGACACTCTGTCCCATATTTCGCTATAATGCAAAACGTGCTGCCATTCTTTGAACTTTTTCGATGTACTCCGTCAGTCCTATCTGGTAAGAATCCCACACCTTGCAGCAGTATTCTAAAAGAGGACGGACGAGCTTAGTGTAGGCAGTCTCCTTAGTAGGTCTGTTACATTTTCTAAGTGTTCTGCCAATAAAATGCAGCCTTTGGTTAGCTTTCCCCACAACATTTTCTGTGTGTTATTTCCAATGTAAGTTGTTCGTAACTGTAGGTATTTAGTTGAATTTACGGCTTTTAGATTAGACTGATTTATCGTGTAACCATAGTTTAACGAGTTCCTTTTAGCACTCATGTGAATGACCTCACACTTTTCATTATTCAGGGTCAACTTCCACTTTTCGTACCATTCAGATATTTTTTCTAAATCGTTTTGCAGTTAGTTTTGATCTTTTGATGACTTTATTAGTCGATAAACGACAGAGTCATCTGCAAACGAGCGAAGACTGCTGCTCAGGTTGTCTCCCAAATCGTTTACACAGATAAGGAACAGCAAAGGGTCTATAACACTACCTTGGGGAACGCCTGAAATCACTTCTGTTTTACTCGATGGCTACAAATCCTGTTTTTCAATATAATCTCCATTCAATGCGACGGCCTTCTGCCACCTGACTGGAAGGACTTGCATGCCCGCATGGTACCACCCTACTGGTCGACGTCGGAGCCAACGTCCTGGAGCATTAATACATTCCTACAACCCACGTGGTGCTTTTCGCAGAGTGCATCCTTAATTAGGTCAAACAGATGGATGTCGCAAGTGCGAGATCCGGGCTGGACTGTAGATGAAGAAGAACAGTCCAATTAAGTTTCATTTGTGGCAACGAGTACTATGAAGTCGTTTCCTCAATTACCTGAGGGTAGTACAACACACTTAAGAGTTGACTGTTGCACCATGAGAGAGTGCATCACACAGAATAAGCCATTCAGAGTTCCAGATGGCAGTAACTGTGACTTTAGCAGCTGAGGGTGTGGGTTTAAACTCTCCTCAGGGGAGAGGTGATGTAGGTGCCACTCCACGTTTTGTTTCCGGTTCGAAGCAATGAACCCATGTTTCATCGCTGAGACAATGTTCGACAAAAAAATTGTCCCGATTAGCCTCATAACGCGCAAACAATTGCACACGTACGGTCCGTCCTTGCTGTCTATAGGCGGCGGAATCGAGCGGGCACACAACTTACAGTACCCGAACTTGTGAATGAGTTTCAGTACTACCGACGGAGACGTAGAGCAGCGAGTTGTTTGTTTGTGATCCATCGATCACCTCGAATGAGAGAGAGTGCACGTTGCAACATTGCAGGAAGCATAGACGTGCTTCCGGGACGTGGGAGATCGGACAGGTTTGCACAATGTTGTTGCGATGATGACAGACGCCTCGCCCAACGACTCACCGTGTTTTTGTTCGCTGCTAGATCTCCGTTAGACATTCTGAACCTATGAATATCTACTTTACTCTAGAAGAAACTCAATGTCAGCGGTGCTCGAAACCCACTTGCGTTACAGACGCCAATTTGAAGGCTACGTATAGCGCTGCCACCTATTTGAATTTCATGTCCTCGATGACCCACAAAAAATTCGCATATTTCAACCGAAACTGGCCGAGGAAAAAAATGTTTTGCATTACTTATTGAACGCAAGAAGCATAAATCTTGTTGGATGACATCTAAGATACGCTCGATGTGATTCTCGTCATGAGAATGAATGAGCGACAGGAGTGGGCGACGTTCGTGTAGTACTCCTCACACCACAGGGAAACAATTCGGGAATGCTGATGTGGTGCGTTTTCTTAATGATACTCTAGGCCAGAAGTGGGGAACTTTAGGCCAACAAATGGATAGCACGTTGTAAGTAGGCTGTTTAGGTTTTTATGTTGGTAACGCCACGTAGCGCTCTGTATGAAAAATCACTGACTGTGCTGTGTGCAATCTGTGGCAGCTCGGACTCATTGTTGGAATATTCGGTATTGTAGTGTTGGGCAGTTGGATGTGAAAAGCGCGTAGCGTTGCGCAGTTGGAGGTGAGACTCCAGAAGTGGTGGATGTGGGGGGAGGGAGGGGGAGGGAGAGGGAGAGAGATGCCAGAGTTTTGAGAGCGGACGATATGGACATGTCCGTCAGAAAGAGGGAATTTGTAAGACTGGATATCATGAACTGATATACAGGGTGGTCCATTGATCGTGACCGGGCCAAATATCTCATGAAATAAAGCGTAAAAAGAAAAAAAACTACAAACAACGAAACTCGTCTAGCTTGATGGGGGAAACCAGATGGCGTTATGGTTGGCCCGCTGGATGGCGCTGCCATAGGTCAAACGGATATCAACTGCGTTTTTTAAAAATAGGAACCCCATTTTTTATTACATATTTGTGTAGTACGTATAGAAATATGAATGTTTTTGTTGGACCACTTTTTTCGCTTCGTGATAGATGGCTCACAATTTTAGACCAACAGTTGGTAACAGGTAGGTTTTTTAAATTAAAATACAGAACGTACGTACGTTTGAACATTTTATTTCGGTTGTTCCAATGTGATACATGTACCGCTGTGAACTCATCATTTCTGAGAAAGCATGCTGATACAGCGTGATTACCTGTGAATACCACATTAATGCAATAAATGCTCAAAATGATCGCCGTCAACCGCAATGCATTTGACAGTACGTCTAACGACATTCCTCCCAACAGCGAGTAGTCCGCCTTCCGTAATGTTCGCACACGCATTGACATTGCGCTGACGCATGTTGTCAGGCTTTGTCGGAGGATCACGATAGCAAATACCCTTCAACTCTCCCCACAGAAAGAAATCCGGGTACGTCACATCCGGTGAACGTGCGGGCCATGGTATGGTGCTTCGACAACCAATCTACCTGTCATGAAATATGCTATTCAATACCGCTTCAACCGCACGTGAGCTATGTACCGGACATCCCTCATGTTGGAAGTATATCGCCATTCTGTCGTGCAGTGAAACATCTTGTAGTAACATCGGTAGAACAGTACGTTGGACATCAGCATACATTGCACCATTTAGATTGCCATCGGTAAAATGGGGTCCAATTATCCTTCCTCCCATAATGCTGCACCGTACATTAACCCGCCAAGGTCACTGATGTTCCACTTGTCGCAGCCATCGTGGATTTTCCGTTGCCCAATAGTGCATATTATGCCGGTTTACGTTACCGCTGTTGGTGAATGATGCTTCATCGCTAAATAGAACGAGTGCAAAAAATCTGCCATCGTCCCGTAATTTCTCTCTTGTGCCCAGTGGCAGAACTGTACACGACGGTCAGACTCATCGCCATGAAATTCCTGGTGCATAGAAATATGGTACGGGTGCAATTGATGTTGATGTAGCATTCGCAACACCGACGTTTTCGAGGATTCCCAATTGTCAAACAATTAGTCTGCTACTGATGTGCGGATTAGCCGCGACAGCAGCTAAAACACCTACTTGGGCATCATCATTTGTTGCAGGTCGTGATTGACATTTTACATGTGGCTGAACACTTCCTGTTTCCAAAATAACGTAATATCCGGCGAACGGTCCGGACACTTGGATGATGTCGTCCAGGATACCGAGCAGCATACATAGCACACGCCCGTTGGGCATTTTGATCACAATAGCCATACATCAACACGATATCGACCTTTTCCGCAAATGGTATACGGTCCATTTTAATACGGGTAATGTATCACGAAGCAAATACTGTCTGCAATGGCGTAATGTTACATGATACCACGTACTTATACGTTTGCGACTATTACAGCGCCATCTATCACAAAGCGAAAAAAGTAGTCCAACTAAAACATTCATATTTCTTTACGCATTACACGAATGTGTAATAGAAATGGGGGTTCCTATTTAAAAAACGCAGTTGATATCCGTTTGACCTATGGCAGCGCCATCTAGCGGGCCAACCATAGCGCCATCTGGTTTCCCCCTTCAAGTTAGACGGGTCTCGATCTTTGTAGATTTTTCGTTTTCCACGAGACTAAGCTTCATTCGGTCAGCACTTCCCTCTCCCCTGCAGTCATTCGCTGTGTGTTACGCAACAAGCGAGCGGCCCTAGCTTGAGGCTTAGGAAGAGCAGTTAGATACGGCTCCCCTCCCTCCCATGGACTGCATCTCAGTGGAGAGATTGACTTTCAATAATCCCTACAAAAGAATGGCCTTGGCTAACACCAACCTATACCTTTCATGAATCACTTACTTCACAAAAAGCGAGCACCAACACTGCCAGCTAAATAAAAGATTCTAACTACTGAAGGCACTAACTACTGATAGGCATAGTTAGCAAATGAAAGATTTTGATGGAGAACAAAATCGAGTAATCGGGAGCAGGATCCACTCACACGGTTGCATCATGTTATTGCAAACAACACGAGTCACGTCAACAAAAGACGGTGGTAGCACTCCGCTGTTTATTATCACGTTAAGTCGGTCCAAGTGCAACTGAACGACTCTGATAGCTTTCTGTAGTCCAAAGCAACAGCAGATGCCACTAACGGAGGGTGTGTTAACGCTTCCAATTGCGAGGGCAAGGAATAGGGGGAGGGCGAGTCATGGAACACAGAGAGCTCACTGACACAGCCGCTAATTATTCTCCGTCTTCCTCCATGCAGAAAGCATCACACATCCGACTTCAGGAGTCAAAGAATCGGTATGCATGTGACAGCATTCGTAAATAATATTTTCGGAAGCGCCGCGCATAAAAACCAGATTTTCCAGTGACCAGACCTCCGGTTCTGTTCGTGATGAAAAGGTAGGCTCAGATGTTGGGTAGCCCTGGAGCTAGGGACCATTTTACAGCCAACAGAAGGGTCGTCTTACTCTCACTGTCTTACAGTAGAGGGTCAAATTATGAATTCAACATTTCCTCCTTCTTAGACAAATGGAGCGAATCGGATGGTTCTTTTTGTCTTTATGTGATCAACGGAGGAAATGATGGGAGTTATGGAGGCACCAGTAGCTCATAGGCAGTTCCTCATAAAACGCAAAAAAAGGTGTTTCGCTATATTTTTGTCGTCACCAGCCCAGGATTTCACTCTGCTAAGCACAGACAATGACTAGTTTTTACAATGTATTCCTAACATTCTGATCTCCAACAACTTTAAAAATTTTCTTCATATCTTAATCTGTTTCCGAGAACAGATGTTCAAAATTGTCCTACTTGCAAACGTTTAGTGGTAACCTCTTCATCTCAAAGGAGCACTTGCAACATGCGTCCTCAATTATTTACTGCATATGCTACAGGCTGTCTTCCTCTACAGTTTTTACCCTCTACAGCACCCTCTAGTACCAAAGAAGTTATTCACTGGTGTCTTCAAAAAATGGTTCAAATGGCTCGGAGCACTATGGGACTTAACATCTGAGATCATCAGTCCCCTAGAACTTAGAACTACTTAAACCTAAGCAACCTAAGCACATCACACACATCATGCCCGAGGCAGGATTCCAATCTGCGACCGTAGCGGTCGCACGGTTCCAGACTGTAGGGCCTAGAACCGCTCGGCCACACCGGCCGGCTACTGATCTCTTAACACATGTCCTATCATCCTGACCCATCTTGTTCGTGTTTACCATGTATTTCTTTCCTCGCCGATTCTGCGGAGAAACTGATCTCTTAACACATGTCCTATCATCCTGACCCATCTTCTTGTTCGTGTTTACCATGTATTTCTTTCCTCGCCGATTCTGCGGAGAATCTCGTGATGCCTTACCTTACCAGTCCATGTAATTTTCATCATTCTTGTGTAGCACCACATCTTAAATGCTTCGATTCTGATCTCTTCCGGTTTTCATACAGTGCATGTTTGACTACCATACAATACTGTGCTCCAAACGCACATTCTCGGAAATTTCTTCCTCAAAATTAAGGCCCGTGTTTGATGCTAGTAGACTTCTCTTGGCCAGAAGAACCCTTTTTGCCTGTGTTAGTCTGCTTTTTGTGTCGTCCTTGCTTCGTCCGTCATTGGTTATTGGCCTGCCTGAATAGCACAATTCCTTACATTCATCTATTTCATGATCATCAGTCCTGATGTTATGTTACTAGCTGTTTTCATTTATGCTACTTCTCTTACCTTCGTCTTTGTTCGACTTCCTCTCAATCCATATTCTATACTCATTAGATTGTTCATTCCACTCAACAGATCACCTAATTCTTCTTCACTTTGACTCAGGACAGCAATGTCCTCAGCGAATCGATCCTTGACTTCCTTTCACTTTGAATTTTAATTCCACTGCTGAATCTCTTTTTTATTTCCGTCATTGATTCTTCGATGTACAGATTGAACAGTAGGGGCGAAAGAGTACATTCTTGTCTTACGCGCTTTTTAAACCGAGCACTTCGTTCTTGGTCTTCAACTCCTACTTTTTCCTGTTGGCTCTTGTACATATTACATACTACCATTCTCTCCGTATAACTTGCCTTTTTCCCCAAAACATCTAGTACCATTAGAGATTGTCGAATCCTTTTTTCAGTTCAACAAATCCTATGAATGTGTGTCCATTTTTATTGGGCCTTGCTTCCATTATCAACCAAGTCAAAACTACCTCTCTTGTGCCTTTACCTTTCCCAAAGCCAAAGTGATCGTAAAATGCGCAAGTAAAATCCTTTGAGCCGTAAACGTAGTTTATAGGTGACGTAGCACCAACAAATATGCTGTAATGTTTTTCTGTTATCATCTAGGAACACTATGCTGTAGGACATGTAAAATTTTTTCGCCCATAAAAATTCGGCCTGAGGTGCAAAATTATTTTTGCGTTATTTTAGTTTCACATACGTAAACTGTCTGAACTCTGCTGACCTATACATTTCTTTTCATATGAGTCTCATGCCCTGATGCAGCAGGGTAAAGAAAGGAACCAGAGGACGAATGCACCTCTTGGGTTCACACAATACGAATAAGCTTCTGTTTGAAACTTCCTGGCAGATTAAAACTGTGTGCCCGACCGAGACTCGAACTCGGGACCTTTGCCTTTCGCGGGCAAGTGCTCTACCATCTGAGCTACCGAAGCACGACTCACGACCGGTACTCACAGCTTTACTTCTGCCAGTATCCGTCTCCTACCTTCCAAACTTTACAGAAGCTCTCCTGCGAACCTTGCAGAACTAGCACTCCTGAAAGAAAGGATATTGCGGAGACATGGCTTAGCCACAGCCTGGGGGATGTTTCCAGAAAGAGATTTTCACTCTGCAGCGGAGTGTGCGCTGATATGAAACTTCCTGGCAGATTAAAACTGTGTGCCCGACCGAGACTCGAACTCGGGACCTTTGCCTTTCGCGGGCAAGTGCTCTACCATCTGAGCTACCGAAGCACGACTCACGACCGGTACTCACAGCTTTACTTCTGCCAGTATCCGTCTCCTACCTTCCAAACTTTACAGAAGCTCTCCTGCAAGCTTCTGTTTATTTAACAGACTGAAATGTGAGGTCCCAGCTGCCGCGTTCCATCTTCCGTAGCGCCCTTAAAATTTTTCTTAAAAATATTGGCATACGAACATTTCGCGCTTTTTTATTGTTGAGGAAGAAGAAAAAGAAGAAGAAGAAGGAGACAAAGAGAGAGAAAAGCAATAAACGCTGGAAGGTAGTAGACAATGGTTGTGTTATAAAGAGCGAAGAAAAAAAGACTTGTATTGAGGTGCGGAAAAAACCTCCAAGAAATCTTGATACCGATGATTCTCATAGTAGATACTCTCAAAGCCAAAATGATTGTCGATCACATGGACACGCTTTGAGCCATTTTTTTTTTGTACAGCAAATAGCACTTCTCAGGGGGACAGTTGTCCACCCCACGAAATCAGTTTTGTGACTCATTCAGTATACCAAGACAAAGCAGTATAGTTGAGATGACTTGTGACAGCCAGTCGCTACTCGTGCAAGCTAGACTTCCCTCCAGCAACAGATGTCGAACGGTACACCCATATGCCAGGCGGAGCAAGTCCACCAGTAAATGCCACCCGTCATCTAGAGACGTCGCTAGCAAAGAACGGTATGTGTTTCACGTAAAGCGTTACGCGAAATAAATAGCGCGGTGCCGTACCAGGACGTAAGCCGTGCTCCATGGCTTAAGCGGCTTGGATCCAGCGAGAGGCAGTCCGAGTTATAGTTGTAGTCGCACTCAATTCATTGCACTTCACCTGTCCGAAGATGCAGCCGCAACGCATCGAAAACACAAGACACTGCCACAGCAGTGTCTACACTGAGAAGTAGTGTTCACTGATTGAAGTATCAGATCAGGATTGGCACAGGTTAGGACTACTAGAGAACCACATCCTGAAGGTTCGTGTGCTATTGACTGAGTGTTTTGGAATTAGTAGCTGTGCTTTATAGGTATGTTGTTGGTTCGGGAGAGGGGGCGCTGTTCACCCTAACATATCAGCGGCATTTCGGGGTTTGTGGACAGCGTACGAGTGAAGGCACAAGACCGATAAACAAATCTGAACTCTCATCTATTCACCCCTTTTAATTGTCAAATCTGTTAAATATGATGGTATTTACGTACAAAAACATGTCGGAGAGAGAAAAATTAGCCGGCCGCGGTGGTCTCGCGGTTACGGCGCTCAGTCCGGAACCGCGCGACTACTACGGTCGCAGGTTCGAATCCTGCCTCGGGCATGGATGTTGTATGATGTCCTTAGATTAGTTAGGTTTAAGTAGTTCTAAGTTCTAGGGGACAGATGACCACAGATGTTAAGTCCCATAGTGCTCAGAGCCATTTGAACCATTTGAAGAGAAACATTATTTAGTACGACTTCTCATTCTAGGGTCGCATAAATAGTACTGTGACTTTTTCGTATTATGACAAAGTCATCATCGTACGGTGCCTTTAAAAAAGGAGTATAAAGCTAGTAAAGTCGATTAAACGTTAAGCTGCTGCATGCAACAGTATGTACTGATTTCATAGCACAGCAACTCTTCCAGTGAACTAGCCGGCAGCGCACATGCAATGTTAATACATCTGCACTCTGATCGTTGCAACTGAAGGTTACGGTTAACAATAATATTAAGTTAAGAAATCTCAAATCGCAAACATAAGATTATACATACGTAGAATCTAAAATCGATTTTCAGAGAAAGTCTTCTCAAAGTGAAACTAGGAATATAATTCCTAACTACTGGTGTAAGAAAGTGTTAGTTGACGATCACAAGTGTAACGTATTGTCTGTCAGATTTTGTCTCGGGATCTTCTGACGACGTTTATTTTTAATGATTTTACTAACGTTCTCCGTATGTTATCTGGAACAATCGTTCGGTCCCATGGGAATACAGAATCATATGTGTAGACTAACAAGCTATACTAAAACAATTGGAAAATGAAGTTACTACTAGACAAGAGGAAGCCAGCAATAAAGAGAACCCAAATGCTGTAGCTAGCGGTCCAGAGGATAAGACTATATTACCTGATCAAAAGTATCAGAACACACACTTGTAAAGCCGAACTGACTACTATATGTTACGAGAGGTAGAACCGCCAACATAAAAAGGACACGGCGTGTGTTGTGTTGCCAGTACAGAAGCGGCAAAAGCAAAATGAACCGGACAGAGTAGCTCAGTTACTTCGATCACAGATGAGTCATTGGATGTCAGAAAAAGTAACAGATGCAGCCGCGAGGGATTAGCCGAGCGGTCTGAGGCGCTGCAGTCATGGACTGTACGGATTGTCCCGGCGGAGGTTCGAGTCCTCCCTCGGGCATGGATGTGTGTGTTTGTCCTTATTTAGGTTAAGTAGTGTGTTAGGTTAGGGACTGATGACCTTAGCAGTTAAGTCCTCTAAGATTTCACACACATTTTAACATTTTTTTTAACAGTTGCATGAGGGACATAAGACAGACCGTCTAAAGCTACCCAGATCAACTGTTGATGACGTTACTCGGAAGTGGAAACGCGAAAGAACAACTAGTTAGGTGGAGACCTGGCAGACGTCATGTACTGACATACAGGAACCATCGAGCATAACAGAGGCCGGTTATAAAAGATAGCACGAAATTAGCGGAAGGAATAGCTACTGATTTCGAAAGCGCTACCAGCAGTCCAGCTACCAGAATGAGTGTGCTTATGGAGCTAAAAAGAATGGAATAGACTGGCAAAGCAACTCCTCATATGCGTCACATTTCCGTAATCAGTGATAAGCGGTCATACGTAACGCCGACACTGAAGTACATAGGACTGTGTTACAGTGTGGGTTGCGTTTTTCGTGCTTATGGTGTGATATGCTTATTACGTTAGCGTAAAAGCTACATGCCGAGGATAGAAACATTTTGCAGAATTGTGTACCAAGTGCAGTAGGACAGTTCGGAGACGATTATTGTATCAGCATGACAATCCACTGTGTCTTAAAGCTGGATCGGTAAACCAATTGTTGGTGGACAGTAACATTACTGAAAAGAACTTGCCTCTCAAGAGTCCTGACCTGAACCGAATGGAACACCTTTGGGATGGGTTAGAACGTTGATCTCACACCAGACCCGAGCGTCCAACACCACTATCTTCTCTTGGTTTAGCTCTTGAGGGAAAATGGGCTTTATTTCCTCCACACACATTCGGAAACCTCACTGAAAGTGTCCAAAGCAGAGTCCACAGCGTCGTGAAGGCGAACCCAGCCTATGTTAATGTCCAGTAATACGTGCCAGGACATTTTTGATCGGACAGTGTATTAGTGTATTTACTCGCTCTATAAACGGCGACGCCAAGTACGCGCAGCAAGCAGAAAGTCAGGGAGCGGACTGGAGACACGTCCTCCTCCGCCACGTCAGGTCAGTTGGCATGATCCCGTAGATTCCGGAAAGGAATAAAGTTTCCCAGTCAGCGACAACGATCTACCATCTACTGAGTCGGCATATTTAGAACATACACGTCGCGTTGTGGCGGATCAAAATTATTGAATCGGTTTTCGTCTCGTCGCGACTTAATTTTATCGTTTTAGTCTGTTGTAATAGCAGGCAAAGAAGTAAGGTAAATCAAGGTGATATATATATATATATATGTGTGTGTGTGTGTGAATTTCTAAGGGACCAAACTGCTGAGCTCATCGGTCCCTAGACTTACACACTACTTATGCTAACAACAACAACACACACACACACATACACACACACACACACACACACACACACACACACACACACACACACATATATGCCCGAGGGAGACTCGAACCTCCGACGGGGGGAGCCACGCTGACCGTGACAAGGCGCCTTAGACCGGGCGGCTACCCCTCGCAGCTATCCTTTCATTGTAACTGAAGTTTATGTTGATGAATATGTTCTCGAAAAAAATTCGTACTGCGACCATCCAAGCAAGTATTCGTACAGAGACGGCTAAGATCATCTACGCATCGTTGCCCAACAGCAGAGCTTGGGCGCTCAAGAGAACATCCCGGGCGAGATGGCTTCTAGAAGAGCGACCGACGGTCACGAGATTTCCCATACTAATTGTTAAGAAATAATGGTAGCGTCCTACACCTGTCTCTCACTGTAAGGTAATTGAGGGTCTGCTGCGAGTGTAATTTTTCGAGTATAGAGTCGTACAACGAGGTAGTAACGTACTGTATGTAATAGCTTATCGAGCATTATTCCCGAAACTTTTCTTGATTAGTATCAAGCACAGAATCACACGGATCGGAGGTGAATTATTATAGACAGCGTATTTTGCCCGTACGTATTGTTAGAGACTTAACCATTGAGACCCCATTACCGTAGTTGAATAATTTCAGGGCGGAGATTTTAACTACTACTATTATTTCTGCAGTAAAAGTGATGGCTAATAATTTCATTTAGGATCTGCTTGTGGCTACACGAGAGGCCAATACCTGAAGAGTATAATATTTTGGAAATCTGAAGTTGAGATATAAAGTGGTGATGGCATCTAGGATTTATTCCGATATTTTTTTCTTTTGTTCATCTCGCTTAGTGTGGGGCTATTAGTTTTTGTAGTCACTCATTCACAATCGACGTTTGGTCATTGTAAAGCATTAACATTTAAAAACAAAGAAAAGTAAACCTTCATTCGTTAAAAATAAATTTTAGTCCCCGAATTATTATTCGCCCACGACGAACCTTCAGTAATTGTAAAACAGGAAAGACTTTAAATTGTTCTGACATTTAGCAAGTAATCCAAGTATGCTCTAGTCAGCGATAAGATTTAGACAACTGAATTGAGAATAATTAAAACCAAAGGCTAGCGCCTCTTGGCGTAAGACAGTAAAGCAATGTCTTAAGAGGTCGGCACTGATATACTGCGAGTAATTAAACGCTAGTTGGTCAAAGTATTTCTAAAAGATTTATTAAAGGAATAAAGTGATTATATAAAGATAATACTAAGCATTTGTTAGCAGCGAAACGAATAATCAGAGACGGTCCCGGAAGAAGGTTATTTAAGTTGCCTTAGTAACAGTTTGTATCTCTGGATTTTGATGTCAGATTCTGTTAAGAAAATACTTTAATTCTGACACTTTTCAACACTTTAGGAATTTGTAAGTAATTGATGGTATATAAATGTTAAAGTCTTTAATTATAGAGACACTGAAGAGCCTATATTAATGCGATAACTGTTAATTAATGTTGTTTAAAAAAAAGGGAGGGTAACTGAAGCAACGTTTCAATACCCGACAGCGTTTACTGCTAACAGATTGTGCTCCTAAGGAACAATCACAGAAAGATACCACTGAAACCTCCTGATAAGGTAATGGAAGGCTGTCAAGGTGAAGCAGCGGGACGAAGTGTCCAGTAGGTGATTTTGTTGCAGGATAACACCTCAGCTTTTTCTGCATAGAATACAGCCACAAATGTTGCTGTTTTTTGCTAACAAATTTTGCCTCACTCCCGTATTCGGCTGACAGGACACAGAGTGACATCTTCCCTTGGATGAAAGAACCATTACATAGCTGCTACTTTCAGAATGACTAGATGACTTTTTAAGTGGAACATTTTGCGATAGACAACGATACAGATTTCTACAACAAAGGTCTCCATCAAGCCATCCGTCGCTGAGAAAAAAATGTGACACATTGAAAAGTTGAATATGTGGCGAAAAACAAATACCATCGGCAAGCATCATGATCGCAGTTTCTTTCTTTTTTTTTCCAGTTGATACGCAATTCCATGGGTGGGAAAGACGTCTGTATCCGTCCACGAGCTGCTCATTCTCAGTGGGTTCTGTAACGTTACGCGTAGGTAGGCGAGCTAATCGGCCGCCCAGTATCGGTACAAGGTAAGATAAAAGTATAGGTCGGCTGAACGCTAGTGGGCCCAGAGCTCAGGACGTGCCACAGCATGTCCGACTAGGTGACTGGTAGAGTCCAAGTACAAAGACGGCCAGCTTCGCCAGCCGGATATCGCTAAATCACAAATTTGGAATTTGATTAGCTGTTGCTCGCATGGCCTCCGTGTGAGAGACAATGCTCTAAGAGAAATCAGTGTCAGAACAGGCGAGAGATGGCCTCCACAGCTCTTCAAGAATCCATAATAAATTCACAATCAAGTATTAAAGCAAATCTGAATACATCTGCAATCTGAGAAAAGTGAGGAGCAGCAAAATAACACCACAATATTTCAGTATCTTCAAGACTACAGAAGGTAATATTTCATAGCGAATAAACTTTTTCTCAAGAAATCTCTGAATTAACAACTTTTGAACGCTTCATGCGATTTCAGTAAACGGTATCTCAGATGAGAGCATTGCAGTATAGCTAACATATCTGAAGCTACATATCCGTATCTGTTTTATTTCTTAATTTCTTATCTGTTCACTATGTAAATGTTTGTCGTAAATCGTATCCTCCACAACTTCACAGCAAATGAATACAACATGAATATCTCATATTTTGTCATACTTCTGCATTTATTTAATGAACAATTTACTGTTTTGCCAGTAACATTATTTAACTTTTAATTACAATTTATAATAAAAAATAAATGTAATTTTCTAAGTAGCCAACCGCATGTGTTGACTGACACCATCATCTTTGGAAAGGAGTACCGAAAAACATTTCTGACAAGCAAGCCTAAATAGTTGTTTAAACCATGTTTAACGATAATAGGTGGCCATTTATCGTGAGAGCACTTGCGCAAGAATACTGGCTAATTTATTTGTGAAGAAATTTATGTATATTTATTGTGAATGGTCTGAGTGGCAACAAATGTTTGTAACATATCTTTATTTAAATATTGTTGTTATACTTCAGTCTGGAAAGTGGTCACGTTGAGTCAAATCATGTTGTTAGAAGTTAAGAACGATGTATTTTTGGTGGGGATGGCTTTCAGCCAAAGGGAAAGCACTACAGGAGTCAAGTGGAGACTAGGACTTATCGAGTGAAGAGCTCAAGGGAGCGACTCTGGACACAATTCCGTTCATTCTTGAAGAAGGCAAACCTGCCTCTGATAATGAGTATTACTCGACTGTGGAGGTGTTCGATTCTGGGCGGTGAACTTCTGTCTATCTTACTAACTCGTGAACGTAGCAAATGCATAGACTATTTGACTGCAGGATCGCAACTACAGGTTACTATTTGCAGCGCATTAGCTGTGGCGCATGAGAGTAAACGTGTGCGGCTCGAGCCTATGTCTCCATCGAGCTGTTGTATTTAGAAAGAGTCGTGGATTGCCCAGGTTCCTAAAGTACGAGTAACCACGGGTAAAGACGCAACTGGTTTTCTCATAGGGGATGCTGTTCAAAAGAGCAAGTACACCAGCGGTAACCGTTAGACATCGTTGCAGTTCAAGGGATATATCTGTACGTAACATTCTGTGGCTTGTAGCTAATGGGAATAACGAGTTTCAGAGTTATATTGCCGTCAGTTAATGTTCCTTCCGTTAGATGGTGCCTCTTACCAGTCAAGATGATCTGTTCTCGGCCAGATATTACGTTTTTCTTTGGAAACTGGTGAGTCGGAATATATGACAGTCCTTACAGTGAAGATAAAGTGACTTTCTGAATTATATTGTAGTCTGCACATGATTTGCTTGCAAAGGATTACAGTATTTGCCCAGTGACAGTAGCCCAGATGTTGTTGTCAAACTAACAAGTAAGATGGTGTCGGTGCAGTGCAGCGTAAGGAGGGAAACGTCATGGTCGTCAGTATGTTCTACGAACATATATTTCAAGAAATAAAGTAGAAGAATGGCATCCTGGGAAAGCCAAGTGTTGTCATGGATTACAACGAGATTCGAAATTGCAAACCTACCTAACGGCCAGCAACAGATTGAAAATAAATATTATCAGCCCGGATGGTCACCCATCCAAGTGCCAGCCACGCCCGACAGCACGTAACTTCGGTAATCTGACGGGAACCGGTGTATCCACTGCGTCAAGGCCGTTGCAATACAGAAATTGACTTACACTAATTTCTCGGGTCTTTCCTTTCCTAAAGAATTTCTTAATTTTGATGAAACAAATCCATAGGTGGAGGAGTACATACTCGTAACGGATGCAGTGCTGCCAGGACATGAAATGAGGCACTAATAAATTAGTTGTAAGTACGGGTTAGTGTGTGCCCGACTAGTTAGCCGCGAGATCTAACGCCCTGCTTCCCGAACGGGACGGCGCTGGTTCCCGGCACTAATCCGCCAAGCAGATTTGTGCCGAGGCCCGGTGTGCTGGCCAGACTGTGGATGGTTTTTAAGGTGGTTTTTCTTCTGCCTCAGGGAATGCGGGCTGGTTCCCTTATTCCGCCTCAGTTACACTGTCTCCACGTACGCGTACACCATAATTGCTCAACCACGGGGCTACATTCGTCTGGCATGAGACGTACCCGGGTGTCCACTGGGGACCGAACCTCACAATAACCGTGGGTTCGGTGTGGGGCGGCGGTGAGGTGGGTGGACTGCTGTGCATGTAGTGGGGTTGTGGACCACTGGGGGCTACATCTATACTCCGCAAGCCACCCAACGGTGTGTGGAGGAGGCCACTTTACGTGCCACTGTCATTACCTCCCTTTCCTGTTCCACTCGCGTATGGTTCGCGGGAAGAACGACTTCCGGAAAGCCTCCGTGCGCGCTCGAATCTCTCTAATTTTACATTCGTGATCTCCTCGGGAGGTATAAGTAGGGGGAAACAATATATTCGATACCTCATCCGGAAACGCACCCTCTCGAAACCTGGACAGCAAGCTACACCTGGATCAGAGCGCCTGTCTTGCAGAGTCTGCCACTTGAGTTTCGTAAACATGTCCGTAACGCTATCACGCTTACCAAATAACCCTGTGACGAAACGTGCCGCTCTTCTTTGGATCTTCTCTACCTCCTCTGTCAAGCCGACCTGGTACGGATCCCACACTGAGGAGTAGTACTGAAGTATAGGACGAACGAGTGTTTTGTAAGCCACCTGCTTTGTTGGTGGACTACATTTTCTAAGGACTCTCCCAATGAATCTCAACCTGGCACCCGCCTTACCAACAATTAATTTTATATTATCATTCCACTTCAAATCTTTCCGTACGCATGCTCGCAGATATTTTACGGAAGTAACTGATACCAGTGTTTATTCCGCTAGCAAATAATCATACAATAAGGGATCCTTCTTTCTATGTATTCTAAATACATTACATTTGTCTATGTTAAGGGTCAGTTGCCACTCCCTGCACCAAGTGCCTATCCGCTGCAGATCTTCCTGCATTTCGCTGCAACTCTCTAATGCTGCAACTTCTCTGTATACTACAGCATCATCCGCGAAAAGCCGCATGGAACTGCTGGCGACCACACACACACACACACACACACACACACACACACACACACACACACACACACACACGAGGGAGGACTCTAACCTCCGACGGACCGACGGAGGGAGCTGCACGGACCGTGACAAGGCGCCTAAGACCGCGCGGCTACTCCGCAAGGCTCATTGAATGAACGAGTTCGTGTAATAGTGCTACTGCGGAACGAAGCCTCTCCGTCGTTTCTAGGTCCCCGGTTCAATATACACACGTGTTAGTGTTTGGAATAAATTTATCATATGAGCTTAAACTGAATTATTTAATGGGCAATAAGGAAAAAAATCGAAAAACCCAGTAAAACCCATAAATAGCAATTTTTTTTAGGACTACCCGAGTTTTTCTCGAGTGTGCGCCAGGCAGACGAACCTTGCGCCGTGGGCCTGAGTCCGCGGATGAGCTCCGCCGGCGGGGGCGGGTGCGGCCGGTGCCTGCGGTGCCTGTGGTACAGCTCCAGCAGCGGCTGCGGCACGGCGGGCAGCGCGGCCCGCCCTCTGGCCGCTGCTGGCGACCACCCCCTGTCCGTGGCTTCCGCCGCGCTGCGCCACACCCACCACCAGCTGCACGCCAGCGACACGGCCGCTGCGGGAAACACCAGCACCCAGCGTCGCCACATCACCACTGCAACAGCAGTACGTCCAGCTGTCGTCACCGCCAAGTCTTCCCAACAACTTCACATTCTCTTTTCACACCAGGAACGCTAGTAAATACACTGTCGAAAAAAAACTCGCAACAGGCAAGAAGAAATTGTGCGACGTGAACGAAAGTTTGAAAGGTCTCCGTTGGATTCCTTTCGTGTTAATTTCTTAAATCTGTTGTCATTTACGGCGTACATTCCACTTCTAAATTTACTGTGGTGTTTCTGACTATCTGGGAGGAGACTGAGCAGTGGAACGTGTTACTTTTACACATAAACAAGAACGATCTGTCTTACTACTACACTTTAAAACACAGTTTATATGTAATTCATGTCACACTGTCTCATACGGAACCTACATCCGCTTTCTTTCATATAGTGTGTATGATAAAATACTGTCATCCCCCTTCCCTTCTGTGTGGAAGGATGAATGAGCAAATGTATTTCTAGCTGCATGCTTGATGGTAGCAGACAAGCCTGTCTGCTAGAGAACAGTAGGACCAACGTCGGAACAGGTAGCTACGCTTTCTAAAAGCAGACAGGTTTCTATTCTTAGTATGGTCCTGTCCGTCCCTTGTCATGTTGCTATAGGAAGCTACCTCCCTGGTCACTTCCGTTTGTATCTGTGAGGCACCCTCGGTAGCGGCTCAGGCAGTCTGTCCGCGGCGAGCGTCTGAAGTCGTAAGATCTCCAGGTATCCAGTCTAGCTTACCAAATTCCCAACCAGTCCTGTTGTCATGTTCCTATAGGAAGCTGCCTCCCTGGTCACTTCCGTTTGTATCTGTGAAGCACCCTCGGTAGCGGCTCAGGCAGTCTGTCCGCGGCAAGCGTCTGAAGTCGTAAGATCTCCAGGTATCCAGTCTAGCTTACCAAATTCCCAACCAGTCCTGTTGTCATGTTCCTATAGGAAGCTGCCTCCCTGGTCACTTCCGTTTGTATCTGTGAAGCACCCTCGGTAGGGGCCCACCTCGGTAGGGGCCCAGCCAGTCTTTCCGCGGCGAGCGTCTGAAGTCGTAAGATCTCCGGCTAAGCGTGTCTCTGCTAAGTACGTAGGACAATGGATTTCTTAAGTTCAGCCTAACTGAAAATTTAATCACCTTTATTTCAGGTTTAGATCTAAAATATGTTATCTTAAATTGCAACACAGTGTAATTCGAGTGTGAAGTTCAGAATATTTTCCAGTAGTAGCTTTGTCACTACTTTGTGAGTAAAGTGGAACAACATGTTGAGGATCCGTAACTGTAACTAAGATCATCAATCTTGAATGCGAATGTGCGTGAGATTATAACGTCTCGTCTTGACAATATTTTTCAATATAGCAACATTTCTTTATGTTCAACCCACGTGGGGTGTACTTTGTGAGACCAGTACCACGTGCTTATACAATTGTTTGAGCCATCAGGTTAATAGTAAGAAGATAGTAACCAGTTCGAGGTTTTTCTTTTGTAAATTGCGTTTCGATGTAATTTATTTTAATTATCAAAATTATTGTGGAGTTACACTCTTTGTGTAAACCAAATTGACCACGTGAAGCATGTGGTGTAAGCATCAAAGTAGTCCTCAGCTATTCTTTTTGAGAAGATTTCACAGAGAGTTAGTAGGAATTTAGTATACCAGTGTGTGGTAATTTCATGACGGACAGGAGTGCGCTACAACCGTAACTTCTTTGAGTGGGAATTGAACCGGTTGGTTGTGGCTAATTTCCTCTTGCACATGTTTCAACGTTCTTCTTGTGTTATTTTCTGAATGCAGTGTTGTATGCAGTCTCCCAATCTTGGCTCCATATTTGATGTGTTCCGTAAGATTACAAACTCACATCTTCACAATCCTAAATAAGGCACCAGTTTAGTTATGAATCAAGGTTAATATGCAGAAATTTTAACGGAACAATGATCAATGTTAAATGTCCAGATATAAACTGATTATATAAGCAGTTGTCTTAAGATGACTATTAAAAGATTATAATTAATGTTTGACTGGTTGGGAATTTGGTAAGCTAGACTGGATACCTGGTGAAACATTTGCTCAGTAATGCAAGGTTAACTTCCCCAGATAGCTCACAGCTTTTAACCCGCTTTCATTGTCTTGAATATCAGCACCGCTTTCAGAACAACTTAATGCATCAATATTACAAATTGGTAGGCATCTTTCTACGTCTGAAAGATGATGATTATTCACATTTCGCGCCAGTCGGGTAAGGATGCTACTAGCAGCGCCACTATGACCATTCAAACAGGGTTTGTTTCAAATACACGCTGTAACGATCGTGAGCGTTACTTATCTTTGAGGTTGCACTTTGTGAGTTGCCGTTAGTCAATAATGCCTGTAAGGTGACAAAGACACCATTGTCAATACCTAACTGAGTGAACGAGTTCGTGTAATAGTGCTACGAGAAGGTGGACGTTGCTTCTGCGATACTGCAGAAAGATTAGGCAAGAATGTACCCACTGTACATGGCTATGGCTGCTGGCAGCGGTGGTCACAACAATGTACACTAGGAACATGACTAGGCTCTGGATGGCCACGTGGTACTGCCAAGAGGGAAGACCATCGTCCTACTTCTAAAACAGCAATATGGGCAGCATTTGGCACCACAGTGACACAACGAACTGTTACAACTCGGTTAGGGGAGAGTGGGGCACTCTGAACCACGGGGCACGATGAATCAGGTAGCATAATTTCAGTATAAGGTGGTAAATTCTTTTTTCGTCTGTGCATATGTTGTCAGTACTGCTCTACCGACTTCCACTTGTTTTCTGCAGGATCTAGTTCCTGCCAATAGTGTTGTACTCGTTATATGTTAGTTTCACGACAGTGAACTAATTTTTGGAGGTGTAGATAGATTGAATTTCGTTCAATCCTTTGTCACCAAATTTTAGAGAAACTAAGTCATTGTAACAATATGATATAGATCTTCAAATAGTAACAATGTTCATACATAACCTCACATGAGCTTTGTTTGAAATATGTACTGTTGGGATAAATTCGACCAAGCTCTCCCGGGGCACAATGAGCCGTGGTTCATTGTGCCCCAGGAATCTTAATTGTCCAATACAAACACTCTGTACTTTGTTTCCTTAGCATGGGTAAAAACATATGTGTAGGTATTTAAGGCTTTTAAATTACAGCCATTCAGAAGTCCTGTTTTATATTATCAGGTTTGAAGATGGTTCGTTCATACCGCAGGAAGACGGACAGAGATAAAACTGACCACGAAGTTATGCAAGAAGCTGTGCAGGAGGTTCTTAATAAGGGCATGGCAGTTCACCAAGCAGCTAAATCTCTGTTTTGAATTTCTTCAAAAACTTGAAAGACCTTTACCTGAGATACCCTACTTCCGCTGATGGTACAAGGGTTTTCAATCTGGATGAAACCAGTACCTCACCTGTACCAGATAGGCTTCCAAAGGTAGTGCCACAAAAGGGAAGTAAACAGATTTCTAAAGCTACTAGTGGAGAACGTGGTGTCTTGGTGACCACCTGTTGCATAATCAGTGCAGGTGGTACTTTCCTGCCCCCAGCACTGATATTTCCTCAAGTACATTTTAAACCACATATGATAAGTAATGTACCAACAGGAACCCTGGGGTTAGCAACAAAGACTGACTGGATGAACACCGAATTTTTTGTGGATATCATTAAACATTTCATCCATAAATCCAGTAGCAGCAAAGACAATCCTGCGCTTCTAATTTTAGACTATCATGAAAGCCATCTGTCAATTTCCTCAGGTAAAGGATTAAGCTTTTGTTCCAGCTGTTAACATACTTTATGTGCTCCCCGACCTGCTACTGATGATGTGACAAAGAGACAATAATATTTCAAATTTGGAATCGGCTTCGAGTCCATTGATGTTCGGTAATTCCAAAATAAGTTACATGCTTGTGTGCCTACAGATTTAATTATATGATTCACATGTGGAATATATGTAAACAAAATGTTTAAAGTACATTTACACTTACTTTGTATGCTAAGCAGATTCTTTCAATGAACTTATTTAAAGTGGTTCATTGTACCCCACATGTGGGGCACAATAAACCATTTACCAAATTTTCTTCAAAGGCGTGCAGCTAAAAACAATTAATGACAATAAAATCATATAAGACCATTTTATACTTGAATGATTAAACTGTAACATCTGTAAATCACAACTCTGTAATAAAATTATTGCATGAGTAACACGGAGAAATCTTTTTTATGGTTCAATGTGCCAAAACTCTCCCCTACTTCAAGAGGAACTCTGAGCCAAACGCTACTTGCGGCTACAATGGTGTCAAGCAAGACCTCATTGGAAGTCAGGGTTGAGGTCTGTTGTGTTTTCCGATGAAAGCTAGTTCTGGCTGTGTGTTGGTTAGACAGAGTCCATCTGAGAGCCTGCAGCCGATATGTCTGCTAGGTACTCTGTATCTAAACCTGGATTTATGGTCTGGGGTGCGGCTTCGTATGACAGCAAGAGCATTCTAGCGGTCATCCCACGCACCCTCATTGCAAATTTATACGTCAGTCTGGTGATTCGACCTTTTGTGCTGCCATTCATGAGCAGCATTTCAGTGGGGGTGCTTTCCAACAAGATAACGCTCGACCGCATACCGCTGTTGTAACGCATCGTGTTCTACCGAGCGTCGACATGTTGCCCTGGCCTGCGCGATCGTCAGATCTGTCTCAAATCTGGTACGTACAGGACATCATCGGACAACAACTCCAACTCCATCACTGTATTGACCGGTCAAGAGCAACAGGCGTGGAACTCTATCCAACAAACTGACATCCAGCACCTGAAATACACAATGCATTCACGTTTCCATGTTTGCATTCAAAATTATGGTGGTTACACTGGTTATTAATATAGCACCATTTCACATTTGCAATGGTTTGTCTCTCGCTTACGTTGACCTGTGATTTTGCGATGTTAATCACTTGAATCTGTTACCTAGACAAATGTATTCCCAAAATTTCATTACTACACATTTTTTTTATGTTGCGATTTTTTCGTCAGTTTAACATAATTTTTCTATCACCTGAAAGGACACAGCGTAAGTCCCGTTTTCTCCGATTTTCTTCATTCTTAGAAGTTTTGAAAGTCAGTGTCGACACAAGATTTTCTTAAAGCAGTAAGTAAAAAAAAGGTCACTTTTAAGATTAAAAGACTTCTCAGAATTGTTAATAAAAATTAACTTGCCAGGAACTGGAGCTGTTCCCGGCAGAGGTTCGAGTCCTCCCTCGGGCATGGGTTGTGTGTTTGTCCTTAGGATAATTTAGGTTAAGTAGTGCTTAGCGACTGATGACCTTAGCAGTTAAGTCCCATAAGATTTCACACACCTTTGAACATTTTTTGGAACTGGATCCGTCAGTTAAAGGCTTTGGAACCATAAGGTCGTTGGTTCGAACTCCGATACACTATTTTTTACTTTTATTAAAATTCCAGATTAATTAAAAAATCAAAACATTACTATAATTTTTTAATATGATGATGACGTTTGGTTTTCATTTAGCAAAAAGCTATTTCGCAAGTCTGAACCAAATTTTAATAAAATTAAAGGGACTTCACGATCATTACCTTTAATTCTATGCACTTTTTTACCTGTACCTAAGAGGGGACTTTTTATACTTTGAGAATGTTATCTTACTGTTGTAGGAAAATAATGTGGGGCACTGACCTACAAAACCTGGAAGTACGAGAACAATTCAAAAGGTTCGTCCGTGAGGTCACCCAATTATTTTCCACAACTTCTACTACTACTGCTACTACTACGACTACTACTACTACTACTACTACTACTACTACTACTACTACTATTATTATTATTATTATTATTATTATCGTTATTATCATCATTGTCATTATTATCATTATACATTTTTTATCAATTACAATATACAAAAAGTTCTAAAATATTAGGTTGTAGTCACGATCTATTACACAAACCGGGTCAAAAACGAAGTGAGAAACATGTGCTTAACGTCCAAGCATGCACGACTTTACGCGAATGGTGCCATTCCATTACGTTGGATTGGAAGAAGAGGAGCAGAAGGTGAACTTCATCGTCGGTGGCTCCATAGGCCTCCAGAGCTCACGCCTTTTGACTTATCTGTGGGGTTACGTAAAAGACCGCATTTTTATCTTCCCTATGCACAACACTCTAAAACGTCAGCTACATAGCATTGTTGAAGCTGTGAATTCGATAATGAGAGACTAGCTGCTTCGTGTGTGGCAGGAAACCAGCCAACGTTTTGATATTTTTCGTGTAACACATGGTGCTCACATTGAATGCATAAAAATTTGAACTTTTCTCTTTCCAGGAACTTTGGAACTATGTTACTATCTTTTGTATTTGTAAGCAATAAGTGTTTGAAATCTGTAATAGCCCTGTATAAATAGGAGCATGTGACAAGCAGAAATTTGATAGTATGACAAATCACTTGACGTCACTGCTCGGGAACAGGCTAACGGACGTATCATTTGGTTTACCCGTCGCAACGTACAATTAAAGATCCATTTCAGACTTTGCGATTATTTTAGAGACAAGTCCACTGCTGTTATAAGTACGGAAGCGAGAACATATGTCACTAGAAAGAGAAACAACCAGCATCACCTAAACGTGTGACTGTGGTTCCACATCTTATTGAAATCAAAGGTAATCCTTCGTGTTGACTGCCTACTCTCGTCTTCATCGCGCCGGGGCTTAACTTTTTTCTTCCCCCTAATAGCCGCCAGAGTGCGCCAACATCCGTCTACCACGCCCTAGTGGACAAAACCGTGCACTTGGGCGAATAACTGATAACCAGAGAGCAGCAATGGCTCACCAGTTCTGGTGTTAAGTTTCTCGCCGTTATTATTTCTGCTACTTCTCATTATTACTTTCGTATGTCTTCGATTTACTGTTAGTCCATTTTCTGTACTCATCAGACTTCATTCCATTCAATACATCCTGTAATTCATTTTTACTGAAGATACCAGTGTCATCAGCAGTCTTACGGATATTCTTTCACCTGACTTCTAATCCAACTGTTGACTCTTCCTTTTATTTCTGTCATTCTTCTTCCATGTAGTATTGGTGATAAACTGCATCCCCGTTTTATACCCTCTATAACCCTAGCACTTCATTCTTCATCTTCCACTCTTATTGTTCGCTCTTAGTTATCGTACATGCCGTATATTACTCGTATTTCCCTATAGCATACTCGCACTTTTATTAGACTTTCGAAAATCCTGCACCAGTTTACATTGTCGAATGCTTCTTTTAGGTCAACAAATGCAACGAAGTGGGCTTGATTTTTCTTGTTTTGTTTTCATTATCAAGCGCAAGGTCGGTATTGCTTCTCTGGTGCCTAAAGCCTAACTAATTGTCAACTAACACATCCTCGATTCTAACTTCGGTCATTCCATGACCCGATTCGTAGAATGTTATCGCTTTGTTTGTTATTCCATATTTTTCTCATGGTCACCTCCCCTTGGCATTCCCCTCTAGGAGATCCGAAAAGGGACTAATCCAATATCTTTTGCCAATGAAGAGATTAGCATGACACTTTTTCGATTACAGGTCTCATTCTCAACAGATATACCTCATCTATCTGAAGAGGTTCCCATTGCCTTCTGCATCCTCATGCCCTTTATCATCACTGTCTACAATCCTCTAAGCGACTAACATCGTGAAAGCTCTAACTTTTTGCTGTTTTGTGAAACAACGCTATTTTCAAAACATGTGGTGTGTCTAAATAGTTGGCGTTGTCAAATGGTTCAAATGGCTCTGTGTACTATGGGACTTAATTTCTAAGGTCATCAGTTCCCTAGAACTTAGAACTACTTAAACCTAACTAACCTAAAGACTTCACACACATCCATGCCTGAGGCAGGATTCGAACCTGCGACCGGAGGGGTCGCGCGGTTCCAGACTGTAGCGCCTAGAACCGCACGGCCACACAGTTGGCGTTGTTCAAGGATCTTTAATAGTAATGAAGACCGTAGACTATGTGTGAAAACTCGATACCATGAGTGATAATTCATGTGTTTCGATAGAAGATGAATGTATAAAATGCTTTTGCTAATGTGAGAGCACGTTTTGCAACACATTACACCGTATGTTTTTTTATGCGTAGCAAGAAATACACAGTTCGGTGCTGTATGGTTGACTTCTATTCTATGATGGGCAATCAAAATGTTTCCTTTCGAAGGACGTAAGTTCAGAATCGGTATGTCAATCAAGTAAAATCAGCGTGAATATCGACGCACTAGGTTGACAGTACCTATTTAGTAAAATATCACGTCCTGCTCCTTGAAGAAGTCCATAACTACTGCACATGCGCGTCTAACAGGAATCGTTGACCCTTCAAGGCCTCTTAAGGGAGCGAAAGCATGATAATGAAATGAGAGTTAGGACTCTACGGCGGGAACTCTAGTGCCTCACACTTGAGTTGGCGTAGCATCTGCGTTACGACATTTGCGATATGGGGACGTGTGTTGTGCAGAATCGCGACCAGCGCGGAACTTCACGCATCATTACACAACGGCGGTTTTCTACAGACATGCTGTCCCATTCACATTCTTTACTCTCCGATGGATAGAGGTGTTTGTCTTACGGCAGCTAAGGAGAGAGTAACAGCACGTTGGTCCTGTTTGGACGCTTATGGAAATAACGTCGCCAAAGTTCACGTGCCGCATTTATCGCAAGCATGTCGGAAAGACACGAATACAACACTAATCCCCTGCCTATTTGTCGGTGCTTATATACCCGCATCTGAGTCGCTCCACGCGGCATAATAGGTGCAGCAACAACTCAACCGGAATTTTTTGATCGCCTCTTATACATTGTGTTTTAAACCTCTTCCGATCCGCTTCTCCACACATCTGCAGCGATTATATTAAACGCCATCGAATTTAATTACGTATGCACAACTTATAGCTTCTCTAATCGTCATAAGACGGAACATTAACATGCAGGATAAGATCGTCACAAAACCATCACTTTGAATAGAAAGGCTCTGGTTGCAATATCTTGTGTGAAACAATATATTTTAGAAATAGAAAAGCAGTATCACCAACCTCGTACATAATCTTTGAACAGTTGTCACTCCAATGACAATTTCGTCCTTGCCGGAGGAACTTTCTTGCATTCGATTCATATTTCCTTAGAGTTCGTTATCACTATATGTTTGTCAAATTATTAAAGTACTGACATCAACAAGACATTGAAGAGACTGCACCTCAATTATATTTCTGTTGGAATGGCTGGAATATAATGTTTACAAACAAATCGAGAATACCAAACGTCTCTACGCGAGCTTTATTTTTCCTTGTTCTAGCGTTAATGGACAATCCTTGTTACCACGGAAACGTGGTAACAGCTGAAATACTTGCGATCGGACAGGCCACACTATTGCATCATCTACGAGTAGACCGTCCCTCTATCTGCCGATTATGAGAGTGCTTTGCTGTCTCTTGCATTTACATCTGTACCACATCTATATGCCCTGCCGCATGTGGCAAAGAGTAATTCTGATATCACTATATTTCCCCTTTCAATGTTCCATCAATGTAAATCGTTCGTGAGAAATCAACAGCAGAGAGACCCCCACAATACGACCAGTTTCTCTGGTTTTTCTCGTCGTGGTAATTTAATGAGACATATGTGAGAAAAAGTATTGTTGCCCGACATTTCCTGGAAGAGAATTTTAACGGAAAAAGCGCTCAATGGTTCACAACTCCTCTCTGAAGTTCAATATTTAAAAAAAAAATTAATATGTTCAATGTATTGTAGTGACCTGCATAAAGTAAGTGATTAATATCGAGTAAACTGCCAATTGTGCTTTCTGCTTTTATGCGTGGATGAACTAAGTTTTTGAGTACGCAGTGGACGCAGCAGATCTGTGGATCACTGCTGAATCGATGCGTGTGGACGGACACTACCACTTTGAACATCGTTGTGTCAGCCATTGGACTAAAACTGTTTTGAGAGTGCCACGGAGCACGATACTGTCGAGAGCTATGCGCTCCGCAAAAACTTCAGTGCAGCGTATTTCAGATTGTGCATGCTCTGGAACATCTGTTACACCACGATCACGACAAGAACTGCGATAGTGCAGCACTCCTATCAGTAACTGCAACAGATGTATAACGGGTCTGGAGACATTTTCAACGCAGAATCGCTAAATACTAGCAAAGCACGCCATAGCCGCCGCATCCTACAACGATGTGAAGTGTAGCCAAGCGGACATTTTTGATAAATGCTGTTGAGTACAAGCAGGCACTCGAATTTCTGAAGTAATGTATCTGCTTTATCTTTAAAATAAAATATTGTTCCAGTCGTAATACTGTAATTTGCCTATGAGAATCCTGTGGCTACAACAGTACCAACATATGAATATAGTATTTTTGCTCCCCAAGCCTATGTGCAATTTTTGTTGTTTGTGAAGGGATACTCACGCAACTTCCCATCGTTCAGAGCATTAACCCTATTTCATAGTTCTGGTTCGTCGCGTAGTAAATATTTTTCTGAAGTGAGCAGATTGCAGGCTATTATTACATGACGTAACCACAAATGTGTCACAGATGTGCTTTGTTCGGGATGGCCGAGAACCGCATACCGCACGATATTTGAAATTCATGGAGTCTGGGGCAGGTTTGTTAGTATTAATCGAACTGCATGGATTGGGCGCTTCGGCGTGTTTCGGGTAACAGAGTACATTTCTGCGTGTATACATATTTGTTATTCAATGCTCTTATGCTTGTGGAAATCAGCTAATGGCAGACAATGACATTTAATTTTTCTTTCTGATTTCTGCATGTTTCAGTAAATGTCCAGGACGAGTATATGATTATAACTTTATTGCTTTTGAATTGCACAGTAAATTTAATATCACTGTGATGCGGGAATATTTTGCCTCCATACATGTAATGTTATGCTACCTCATCTGCATATTTTATTCGATATGAGATCGAAATTTACGAGGGGTGATCGGATGACTAATAATTTCTTTGGTCTGGGTAGCACCACGAACTAATATTTTTCTGTAGTGCTGCATGCCAGGGAATTCATTTAAGCTGACAACAGGAAGCGGTAACCGTTACGAGTTCCTGTAAAAGAAGCGATCGACAGAAGGGAAGTCAGAAAAGAAGCCGTGTCGTGTTCGACCAGGAGGGATGTTTTACTGCTCTGAAGAGAACAGAATGGACGCAACAGGTTTACAGCTCTGCTAGCACCTCCCCCCCTCTCGCCTTTTGCGATGTCGGTGAAAGGATACGAGACGCACTACTGCCATTAAAACAATGGGTGGAAACTGAAAACAGCCAGGTGCCGGAAATCGGGGTTGGAGAGCGAAAGCGTCTTACAAGAAAGGAGGCGTCCTTTTAGTGGAAAGGAATGTACGGGGTCACGAACGGGGGATGCAAGTTAACCCTTTACCGATCTCACGGGAGATGGCGGCCACGTTTCCCACCAAAAATCAGATAAGTGAATTTGATTGGAGAAGTCCTTAGTTGGAGGAGGTGTTGCAGCATGATCTAGAACAGTGTTCTCTAAGGAGTATAGACTGACATAGGGATTCGTTGCAGGGAGCACACATGCAGACGCCGCGAGCTTCACCGAAAACCGGCATTCGGCGTGAAAAGGAGACTGTCCTGCCCCTTCCGAAAGAAGACACCGCCTGGGGAGCAACTGGGACTTAACAAATGCGTCTGTCAAGAATCGACCAGTTACAATTTGCAAAGTGTCGTTTTCGCCACTAGGTGCAAGCTAAGTCGTTTCTCTGTAAGCAGTGTGATCATTCTTCGCTTCTCTGTAGAGACTGAGGCACTGAAGAGCTTTTTTACGAACGAATGCTTTAGTTCCTGTTCCTGTCTCATGAGCAAACAAAAACTTTGACTCGTTCTGTGCTCTACTGAAGTAGTTTCAGTTTGTGGACGGTGTATTACGTCCGTTGTGTAGTTAGAATTTAAAGGTACGCAACGAACGTGCAACGGCTCCGAGCACATCGATGCTGCTGTACCACTCCTCCCAGCACTAATCGGTGATACACGCACTACGGCTTGACAGATAGGGCAACAACCACAGCAAATGTGTTCCATACCCTTGTTCTCCCAGCTCTTTACTGAGAGTGCCAGTCAGGTTGAGGTCTTGTGTTTGCGGCTAATGGGTACCAGCGAGAATAGCGTATCCGTCTAATAAATGGGGGAGACATTTCGAGGAATGTCACGGACGTTTCCCGAATCTCAAAACCAGAGTAAAAGTAAAATTTAACATTCTGTGTTGACTTTATATATTTCTGGTTTATTCTCTTGTTTCAGAATAATATCCAGTGAATGTCAACCTGCATCACTTTTGCTATATCAGTTTTATGTAATCATTTCACTTTAGATCGTTCAGGACAGTTAATCCTTGATATTTTATGGCGATTCATGTTTCCCGCGATTGATCGCCAATAGCGTAGTCCGCCAAGAGTGGATGTCTTCGCCTTTTTAGTTCCGAAGTAGGGCTGTTGATAAAATACCGATATATCGTAATTTCAAGATCCGATATATCGATATCGAAACGGCAACATCGAATGCCGATGTTTTCATGTTACATTATATTTTTCTCTCAATTGTTGCTAAATATTTGAACCTGTTCTTTTGAAATCGTAGTAGAACAATTTTACATTCGCTGTGTGAAGGAATCTTACTACTTTTTGAGTATTCATCTTGGCCAGTATTTCTCTGTGTGAACCAAGTGCAGGCAGCACAAAGAAAAAGTCCCATTGCACTGGGATTGGCAGTGTGAATGGAAGAATAAGATTTCCGAAGTGAAGAAACAGCACACCAGTTGCGTTAAAAAAGTTAAACGCAAGTTGTGTGCTATATTTTCACATTGACATTCCTCAATAACATTTGCTGCAAATGATGAACAAAAATCTAAATGACAAGACTAGTCTTTGTGGTGGGCGGAAACGAGTGAGGAAATGTTGACGTAATCGGCACTGGGAACTACCAACAGAAACCGCAGCGTTTAACTTCACCACGAAATTTTGACACTACAACTACTAGGTCGGTGGCGTTGGTACAAATGAAAAAAACATGGAAGTCATCATGAAGTGTTCCGGAAAAACCGATATGTGACGAAATCTAACGACGGACCCAGAGGCCACGTTTTATTGCGCCACTTCCATGCAGTTACCGTTGTTAGCAAAGTTGTCATCGCCAAGCGTGAGCGTGCATCGTTTGCCTTTCAATTCTTGCTCTGAGGAGGATTGTCAGGCTGTTCGCTTATTGACGTACACAACTAATAATAAATCAATGCAGTACCAGCTCTAAAGCCGACAGTATACTCTATATGATCAAAAACATCCAGACACCTGGCTGAAAATGACTTAAAACTTCGAGGCGCCCTTCATCGGTAATGCTGGAATTCAGTATGGTGTTGGCCTACCTTTAGCCTTGATGAAAATTTCCACTCTCGAAGGCATACGTTCAACCAGGTGCTGGAAGGATTCTTGGGGAATGGCAGCCTATTCTTCACGGAGTGCTGCACTGACGAAAGTTACCGACGTCGGTCGTTGAGGCTTGTCACGAAGACGGCGTTCCAAAACATCCCAAAGGTGTTATATAGGATTCAGGTCAGGACTCTGTGCACGCCAGCCGATTACAGTGCTGCTGTTCTCGTGTAACCACTCCGCCACAGGTCGTGCACTATGAGCATGTACTCGATTGTTAAAAGATGCGATCGCTATCCCCGAATTGCTCATCAACAGAAGGTGCTTAAAATATCAATGTAGGCCTGTCCTGTGATAGTGCCACGCAAAACAAAGGGTGCAAGCCCCCTTCGTGAAAAACACTACCACACCGTAACACCATCGCCTCCGAATTTTACTGTTGGCACTACACACGCTGGCAGATGACGTTCACCAGGCATTCGCCATACCCACACCCTGCCATTGGATCACCACATTGTGTGCCGTGATTCGTCACTCCACACAACGTTTTTCCACTGTTGAATCGTCCAATGTTTACGCTCCTTACGCCGGCCGAAGTGGCCGAGCGGTTATAGACGCTACAGTCTGGAACCGCACAACCGCTACGGTCGCAGGTTCTACTCCTGCCTCGGGCATGGATGTGTGTGATGTCCTTAGGTTACTTGGGTTTATGTAGTTCTAAGTTCTAGGGGACTGATGACCTCAGATGTTAAGTCCCATAGTGCTCAGAGCCATTTGTACCATTTTTTTACGCTCCTTACACTATGCGAGGCGTCGTTTGGCATTTACCGGCGTGATGTGTGGCTTATGAGCAGCCGCTCGACCATGAAATCCAAGTTTTCTCACCTCCCGCCTAACTGTCATACTATTTGCAGTGTGTCCTGATGCAGTTTAGAATTGTGCTGTACGTGTCCCTTCAGGTTTCCACTTCACTATCACATCGGAAACAGTGGACCTAGGAATGTTTAGGAGTGTGGAAATCTCGCGTACAGGCACAAGTGACACCCAATCACCTGACCACGTTCGAAGTCCGTGAGTTCCGCGGAGTGCCCCATTCTGCTCTCTCACGATGTCTAATGATTGCTGAGGTCGTTGATAAGGAGTACTTGGCAGTAGGTGGCTGCACAATGCACCTAACATGAAAAACGTACGTTTTGGGGGATGTCCGGATACTTTTGATCCCATAGTGTATTTACAAGGTGCACATGATATTTTTATAGGCCATTACGACGATATCTTTCCTGTCGGTATATCGATACTGGTTTGCGATATATCGAGTGATGGCAATTGTGTATTTCAAATATCGATAAATCGTATTTCCAGTATTTTTAAAAATATCAACAATCCTAGTCCAGTGTTATTCGCCAGTGCCAGCACCAGTCTTCGATCCCCTGCTGGTCTCCCTAATTTTGCCACGGCCTCCTGACATTAGGGAAGGACGGGGAAGAAAGTCGGCCGTGCCCTTTCAGAGGAACCATCCCGGTATTTGCCTGGAGTGATTTAGGGAAATCACGGAAAACCTGAATCAGGATGGCCGGAAGCGGGATTGAACCGTCGTCCTCCCGAATGCGAGTCCAGTGTCTAACCACTGCGCCACCTCGCTCGGTCGAAACTACCCGGGATACTGTAGTTATACATCTGTACACTATGCATGTTTCTTTGTACGACTATTTCATAATTTGAAAGCAACATGGAAGTGAATTTTTTTCGATTTTACACTACAGACATGGGTCATTTTTCGTTTCCGTTTCTAACAGAAAATTGCCAAAATAAATACACGGGCAGGGCTGGATTTGTCCGCTAGTACCCGTATGAATCCTTTTGTTGGGTTTTTATTTTGGTCCTTCCAAGTTAAATAGCATCTCAATAAGAATTAACATACTATTCGTATCATAGTTACCACAATGCACCACAGCACATGAACTAAAACAGCTGAAGCCCCATCTTTGGTTCAGTGGCACACGCATGATGACAGCTAGACAGAAAATTTCACTCACAGATGTAAATGGGACGGAGAAAGAAAATAGAGCTGTATTCAATTCACAGCGACATTAGTGACGTACGTGTCACAACAATCGCCAGTTCATATGAGAATGGTAGGAGGACTGAAGAGAGCCCGAAGAATGTACGTAACGAAGTAATTTCTTACTAAGGAAATACCATGTAGAGACGATTTCTATTTCTGTGCCTAACGTTTTCAACAAAATTATGAAGAGAAAATTCCATTTATTACGATTTGCGAGCGATTATAGACGAAACAGAGGAAATTCTCACTTGCCTGGGTTTGGCTGACAACTTGCCTCTTGCCAACTTTTCCAGCGCCGTCCAATGCAAGACTCAACGCGTCGATGACGAATGCAGAAGCTCGACGACAATTTAGTATTCCAGTGGAGCCAAAAGTTGGAGTCGTTCCAGACAAGTTCCTTTTACCTCAAGCTGTCACCGGTGGTAGGTTGTAAGATGGTAGAAATTGACAGGAAAGATGTTGCTAAGCAGGAAGCCAGAGTTTGAAAGGTTCGGCGGAGAATGAATTTCAGCACAGGATGGACAGAATGTCCCCCAGCGCTTCCCGATCGCGGTGAGGGAGCGACTGGAGCAGACGTCGACCGCCGAACTGCTGGGTGCCGGGTGGCGGGAGATGGGGCTATCGGCGTACGGGCCTCTTGAGCGGGCATCGGCAGCTGTGGTAGGGACGCCAGGCGCACCGTCGTAAAACACGCTGCAGCTGGGGATCGCCCTCTGATAGGCCGTGTCTGCCTGCCGCGTGGCCTCCACCCAGCGAAGCTGGTGCGAAGAGTGGAAGGCCACCACACATACAGTCTGATTTAAACTGTTAGTCATTCAATGTTTAATCTCCAAAGTCTTGGCGTCCGCAGGCAGCCGTCACATGGCATCGCTCTCAGTAGGATATAAAATCGCTTTAAGGCCTGTATACTCCACAAAAATGAAGTAAAAAATCTCAAGTTCACATACGATATGGATATCTATAGCGCCTCTCAGCATTTCAAAAATCTGTTCTCAATATTAATTAGGGAAAGAGTTCAATCTTTTTGAGACTTAAATTTTCCAGTTCGTAAACAGCTTCAAAATTACGCAATTTCCCAAAACCTATTGCTCTTACGGCAATATCTTTTTTCGTCGATTATCGAAAGATCTCGTTCGGCAACGAATCTTCTAAAATTTTCGTACATTACTGCGGTTCCTTCATATATGCTTCTGAAAACGGCGTTTTTGCGTAGTTATGTCGATATTTAACTCTTAACAAGTATGAAGTTTAAAGTCTTTATGTTCCACAAAAATAACGTAAAAATTCTGAAATCCTTGTACACTATCGCTCCCAGTGTTATCTCTAAGCATGTCAAAAATCTTTCCTAATTGTAATTAGGGGTGCTTCTTGAAACTGGAGGAATTTTCGCGTCCGGCAAAGTTTCGTTCTCATAATTGCGCAACTTGAAAACCATTACACAAAATAAAGTCTTGGTGTCTACATATAATGAAATACATTTAAAACTGCAGTCTAACGTACTATAAGGAGAGGATGAGACCTGGCTGAACAGTACTCACTAGTCTCACAACAGGAAAGAGAAACTGATCGAAATAAATTCACAAACACAAAATTTAATGGGAGTTAGATATTGCTTAAAGAGCACTAAACACTACACGCTAATCAGATAAGGGAAACCACAGCTTAGGTCAGAGTACTGGAACTCCTGGTGCAGCTGCTCGAAGTGAGCACGCCTGAATGACCAGCAGTTGCGCTCACGCCGAAACAGAACATTGTCTTTCTGACCCTAAGGCGCCTCTACATCGATTGTTATCCTTGTTCCAGACATTCGAAAGCTTTCAACTTGATCACGATTCCCTGGGTCATTCGCGTAGCGGCCAGGCAGCTATAGAGAATAGATAACTGTTCTACAAAATTTTAATGGACTGTCATTCTTACTGCACAGTCCAGTCTTATTTTTGTGCACGAGAAAGTACTGTTAAAATAATTTGGTTAAAGCTGTCAAATACCTCGTTTTGACATTTGTACAATAGCGCTCTAAAAAACTGTGTACTGTAACAAAATACAAGCACACGAAATGACAGATCTGCTTTGTGACTGGCAAACAGAAAGCAGCTTGTAACTGAAAATTTTTAGCGAAGAAAAAGGTTCAGTAGTGAAAGTAATATCGACGATACCCACGGAGTCTTATACCACTATTACTATTCAGAATATTGTATAGTGACCTCCTGCAAAATGCAGTCTCCACAAAGCTTTTTGCAGATAATGCTGATGTCTTTAGACGAGTCACAGCGCTATAAAACTGTAGCGAGACCTGTTGAGGATCGACGCTTGGTACAAGGATAGGTACTTTGTCCCAAATAATCTACATTTTACTCATAAATAGGCGGGAAGGTCTCTTTTTGCATCGTAACACGATTGTAAAAGTATCACTGGAAGCTGTCACATTCATTAAATACTAGACTGCACGTACGAAACGTTTTCGAGTCGTGAATGACATAAAAACTAATCGCAGTAAAGGCATATGCCAGATATATTCATTGGAGGAATCCTCAGGAAGTCTTGTCCACTAACGAAGACGGTGGTTTACAAAACTCTCGTTAGACCGATTTCTGAATATCACTTCAGTCTGGGAGCTGTACCATATAGAACAGAGGTAATATTGAATATCTATAGAAATTAAATGCATTTTGTCACAGGTTCCTTCCGCACGCGCCAAAACATCGCAAAGATGTTCACCCAACTTGAATGGCAGAACACTGCAAGAGAGGTATTTTGCATTACACTGTGCTAATAGGTTGAGTGTGCTATCTGATGCTTGGGGGGGAGGGGGGTGGGGGGAGGGGGGTGGGGGGAGGGGGGAGGGGGAGGGGGGAGGGGGAGGGGGAGCGGGGAGCGGGGAGGGGGAGCGGGGAGGGGAGGCTGAGCCGGATCAGAATGCACCTTCTCCCAGGATAGTGGCCGCTCCCTCAGCAAGGTTCGGACAGGTACGTGGGGGTAGGGGTCTTTAGTTATTGGGAGCTCCAATGTTAGGCGGGTCATGGAGCCCCTCAGGAACATAGCGGCTAGGCCGGGGAAGAAGTCCAACGTTCACTCGGTGTGCTTACCGGGGGCCTTGTCCAGAATGTGGAAGAGACTCTTCCGGCGGCTATCGAGCGTGCGGGGTGCAGCCAGCTGCAGATTGTTTGCACATGTCAGCACCAACGACGCCAGTCGTCGGGGTTCCGAGGAAATCCTTGGGCCCTTTCGGCGGCTGACTAAATTTGTGAAGGCGGCCTCCATTTCTCGATGAGTGGAAGCTAAGCTGTCGATTTGCAGCAACGTACCCAGGGTGGACTGGGGTCCTCTGGTTGGGGGTCGAGTGGAGAATCTAAACCAGACGCTACATCGACTGTGACGAAAATGGTTGTAGATTCCTCGACCAACGGTATAGGGTGGAAGATTGTAGGACGTCCCTCGACAGATCAGGGGTGCACTACACATAGGAAGCACAGTACTTGTGGCGTCCACATGGGGTGTTTTTAGATTAGGTTCCTCCCCACAGGAACCAAACCGTTGGCCTGAAAAATTACTAGTTCATGACACTGATGTAAGTGTGTCAACTGTAAAAATTGTTAGTTTGCTTAAACAGATCATTCCAAAGAATTTAAATATGCTAAATCTCATGTTAGTAAATTTTCGAAAATGTCTGTAGCAAGATCCCCGAGCTACTCCCCGAAATAAATAGTAGTAATGTCAGTATTGTATTAGGTACCGAAAGCTGGTTGAAACCAGACATAAACATCCGTGAAATTTTGAACTCGGATTGAACAATGTTTAGGAAGGACAGGACTGTTGCTATGGGAGGTGGTGTGTTCATTACAGTTGAAACCTGTTTAAACGCAGTTGAGATCGATATTGGGTCGGACTGTGAAATAGACTGGATAAAGCTGTCAATCAGACAAGGATTGACCGTCGTAGGATTAACCGAGCGGTCGAGGGCGCTACAGTCATGGACTATGCGGCTGGTCCCGGCGCAGGTTCGAGTCCTCCCTCGGGCATGGGTGTGTGTGTTTGTCCTTAGGATAATTTAGGTTAAGTAGTGCTTAGCGACTGATGACCTTAGCAGTTAAGTCCCATAAGTTTTCACACACATTTGAATTGACCGTTGTATTAGGATGTTTTATAGACCACCAGCATCCACAACAAACGTCGCAGAACGTTTCAGGGAAAGTCTTGAGTACGTAGGAAATAAATATCCAAATTATCCATTAGTTATAGGTGGCGACTTTGATCTGGCGTCAATTGACTGGGAAAATTACACGTTTATCACAGGGGGCAGAAGCAAAGACTCGCGTGATGTTATTCCAGGAGCGCTCTCAACATGCAACCTTGAGCAATTGGTTAGGAAACCAAATCGAGATGGGAACATATTAGATATCTTGGTGACAACCAGACCTGATCTTTTTGAGGAAGTTAACCTAGAAGAAGGTATTACCGACCATAATGTCTTTATGGCTACTATGTCAGTGGAAATAGCAAAAAAATAAAAAATAAAAAATAAAAAAGTAAACAAAGAAAGAGCGTAGAGTTTTATCGTTTGGAAAAGCAAACTCAGCTCCAAGCATTCAACGCGGGACACAAAGATATTGAGCATCTTTGGTCCGAATTTAAAGGTATTGTCCACCACGTGCTAGAGAAATATGTTCCTAGCAAAAATTTAGGGGAGGGAAAGGATCCACCTTGGTCCAACAACCATATTAGGAAGATGCTGAGAAAGCAGAGAATTTTGCACAGTCGTTTTAAATGTAGTCACAGCCCTGCTGACAAACAGAAATTATGCGAAATGAAAGCAGCTGTCAAATGGTCAAAGAGAGATTCTTTTAACGAATTTGAAAGCAACATTTTTTCCACCGATTCTAATAATAACCTCAAAAAATTTTGGTCGTACGTAAAATTTGTGAATACTATAAATAATTCAATGCCTTCTCTTGCTAACAGAACGGGTAATGTAAAAGATAATGATGTACAGAAGACCGAAATTCTAAACCTAGCTTCCAAAAATTCGTTTACTGTAAAGGACTACAGCACCATTCCCCCTGTCAATTATCGAACAAACACAAGGATGGCTGACAGTGTTTAGTTAAGATCCTTAGACGCCAGGAAGGCATCTGGCTCAGACGGTGTCCCCGTAAGATTTTGGGTTGCATATGTTACAAATATAATAGCCTACCATTCTTATCCACCATCTATCAGAAATCACTGGAACAGCGGAAAGTTCCATGGGACTGGAAGAAGGCCCAGGTCATAGCAAGCTATAAAAAGAGGATGCACATAATTACCGGCCGCTTTCAGTGACAACCGTTTGTTATAGAATCATGGAACATATTTTGTGTTCAGACATAGTGATCCTTCTAGAGCATGAGAAGCTCATCTGCAGAAACCAGCACGGTTTAAGGAAACGGTGGTCTTGGGAGACACAGCTGGCATGATACATAACAGGCTCTAGATAGCGGCTCTCAGGTTGATGCCATATTCCTCGACTTTCGAAAGGCGTTCGACTCAGTTCCACACTGTCGCTTGCTCCAAAAAGTGCTCGCTTATCGTCTATCCGATGACATATGCGATTAGACACAAAGTTTTCTAACATACAGAAAGCAGTGTGTCGTCCTGAATGGGGAGACCTCAACAGAAACAAGTTAAACATCAGGTGTGCCCCAGGACAGCGGAAAAGGTCCGCTGTTTTTTACGATTTACATAAACTATCTGGTTGATGGTATTGACAGCGGCATTAGACTGTTTGCCGATGATGCTGTAGTCTACAGGAAAGTAGTATCAAAAGAAAGTTGTGAACGAATCAATGATGATTTGCAAAAAATGAATGAGTGGTGTAATGACTGGCAGTTAACTCCAACAATAGTAAGTGGAACCTCCTGCGTATAACAAAGCGAAAATCCCCATTAATGTACGAGTACAAAATAACGTCCAGTCTTTGGAAGTGGTAACATCCGTTAAGTATCTGGGTGTGACTATTCGAAATGATCTCAAATGGAATGAACAGATTACACAAGTAACGAGTAAGGCGAACTCTAGATTGCGGTTTATTGGTAGAATCCAGAAGTTACGCAGTCCTTCAACAAAGGAATCTGCTTACAGTACGTTAGTTCGTCCAATCTTAGAATATCGTTCCTCTGTATGGGACCCTTACCAGTTCGGTCTGGGGGGTTGGCTCTGAGCACTATGGGACTTAACTTATAAGGTCATCAGTCCCCTAGAACTTACCTAAGGCCATCTCACACATCCATGCCCGAAGCAGGATTCGAACCTTCAACCGTAGCGGTAGTTCGGTCTGACTTAAGAGATTGAGAAGGTCCAAAGAAGAGCGGCAGGATTGGTGACTGGCACATTTAGCCATGGCGAGAGCGCTACAAATCTCGTAGAAAAATTTGAAGTAGGACACACTTGCAAATAGACGTCGTGCTAAACGGAAGCGGCTGCTCACTAAATTCCAAAATCCGATCTTCGCCGAGGATGTAGAGCATATATCATTACCACCAACTTTTAAATCGTGCAATGGTCACCTTCAAAGTTAAGGGAAATTAGGCGAAATGAGGCGTTCAGACAGTCTTTTTTCCCTCGCGCGATCCGCGAGTGGAACAGAGAGGGGCAAATATGACTTTGGAGCGAATAGTGGCCTCCGCCACACACCGCTTGGTAGCTAGCGGAGTATATATGTGGGTGTAGATGTAGACTTACTGTTAAAATTCCAAGAGCGTCCCTTCATAGAAGATCCAACCAATAATATTGCTCCCTCCTACACACATCTCGCGGAAAGACCGTGATGATAAAATTAGAGCTATTCGACCTTAGAAGACGTAGGCTCCCCGCGAACGTATGGCGAACTGGGTGGGAAAGGGAGGAGTGGTACTTTCAGTGTTACACAAAGTACCCTCCGCTACATACCATAAGATGGTTTGTCAAGTGTAGCTACAGGTGAAAAAGACAAGGCCAGTACTTCATTTACAATTGCCAATACTACCTAGTTACAGAACATTAGAAGTTATCAAACATATTTTATCCACACATCCTCATTTTAAGATAGCGAAAATACGTCTCACTGTTGAAGCAGAGAATTTTTATTTACAAGAAAGAAAGTGTTTCATAATGTAAGGTAATTCGGTCTGGACCTAAAGACTAACGGCACGCATGGTCGTCAAGAACAAATTTTTCCTCTCAAAGTAGTAGATGACACTAAGCAACGCTGAATAATGTGGTCGCAAATATCAAATGATGAATAAGCGTCTAAAGAAGAGACAAAAATCTTATGCTATAAAATGGAAAAGCTAGAGCACATAGACAAATTCAGGAGTATATGCCTCTTGTTTTTCCTCATATGGCAAAAGAAACTTTACATAATCGAAAAACCAACTAACGAACAAAAACTTACATTGTATTTGTCCAGCGTTTTCTAAAGCAGAAGAGGGAACGTACAGTTGTAGAATTGGAAACCTACGTAAGCCCTTTTGTACTTCATGGATTAGCTTTCAATGCGATATATCTTCAAACAAACGGTACTTAAAACGCGTATTCCCCAACCTGTGTAAGCAATTGTGTGTTTTACAGCACAGAGGAAACTAATAAGGGAATGTTTCGTCTAAGTCGGTGTCAATGCACTTTTAGGGTGAACATGTTTAATGCCGTCCTATTGTAGTTTGATTTATTTGTTTCCATGTGTAATTTTAGAGATACAACTTGTCACAATATTGATACGTGCAGCATCGCTGGAGTGTCGGAATACGGGGCAAAAATACTTCGATGAAGATTTATTTATTTTTCCACCCGTACACATTAAGGAAGGCTACGGCAGCTATCAACGAAAGTAACTGTCTTCCCACCACAAATAAAATACACAAATAAATGAAGGCTGATCTAAGTAAACAAACAAATGTCACTAACTTATTACCTTCAATTCATATTCTTTGATCTCAGCACGGAGATTTTCATCCCTGCTCTTGGAAATTCGAAACGGAACTACCGAACAGAAAGCACGTTTTCGCAAATATGAGGAAACGATGATTTCCCATGTAGGGCATAAGATGAAACCGTCTGAATAACCTTACTGTACCAGTTCAGTGCGTCTATCCATCCGTCCGCAGTTCGTGGTATAATGGCTGGCATTGCTGCCTATGGATCACGGCGTCCTGGGTCTTAGTCCCCCCCCCCCCCCCTCCTCCTCCCGGGGACTGGCTGTTTGTGTCATCATTTCATCGTTCGGGAAAATGGCGAGACTGGACTATGTAAAGAATAGGATGTTGTACGGGCGCTGATATCCAAGCTGTTGAGCGCCCCATAAACAAAAATCATGATCCACATATCTGTTTTGCATATGAGGAAAGACATTAATAAGTATTTCACTAATAATTCTCACACAAACACGGAATAAGAGTCAGTTTGGAGCTGCATTTTACAAGGAAAACCAATCAAGAAACTCAAAATAGCATTTTCTATCAGGGAGTATAACAGTATAATAAAGCGCCCATGGTGATGGAAAAGATTGCTGAGACAAGTCCATTAAAAAGAGGCAGCAAAAAAATACTTCCTACGTAATGCATACCACACAAAGACTACCTAGTGGATCGCAAGACAACTCCAACACCCTATCACGTGATCACAATATAATGCTTTTAGAAGCAAATGTGCCAAGGTCTTGTCATTCTTCTGACATCTCACACGTCAGAGGGTACGCTGACTTTGTTTTATAGATGTGCTGAAGGAAAGAATATCAGACGTGCATACTCATATTAATGGCCTGCAGTCACCAGCGGGTGTCCATAGTGTGTGCAGTGCATAACTACGTTTTATACACAAATCAAAAAAAAGTTTTACATAAAATAATGGTTCAAATGGCTATGAGCACTATGGGACTTAACATCTATGGTCATCAGTCCCCTAGAACTTAGAACTACTTAAACCTAACTAACCTAAGGACAACACACACCACCCAGCCATCACGAGGCAGAGAAAATCCCTTACCCCGCCGGAAATCGAACCCGGGAACCCGTGTACGGGAAGCGAGAACGCTAAGTTTTACATCAGCCCGGTTCACAGAACTCCTGAAGATAGACGTTGACTGTGGATATTGTATCACAAACATAGACCCTTTGATTGTTCAGAGATGTCACTGAACCCGCCCAAAGGTGTAAACAACCATGCATGAGCAGCGCCTATTGGACGGAGGGGGTCCGACAGCCGATCAGCTCCAGTCACTCCACCAGGAAGGAGGTCCACCGCTCGTGTTGTCTGTAGTTCAACCGTGCCTAGACGGTCAATACCGAGAGTCGATCGCGTCCTCATTGTTACTTTGTGCCAGGTAGTGCTCAACAGCAAGGGAAGTTCCCAGGCGTCTCGGAGTGAACCAAAGCGATGTTGTTCGGACATGGGGGAGAGACAGACAGACAGGAACTGTCGATGACACGCCTCGCTCAGGCCGTCCAAGGGCTGCTACTACAGTGGATGACCTCTACCTACGGATTATGGTTCGGAGAAACCCTGACAACAACGTCACCATGTTGAATAATGCTTTTCGTGCATCTTAGGACCTCGTGTTACGACTCAAACTGTGCGCAATAGGCTGCATGATGGGCAACTTCACTCCCGACGTCAATGGCGAGGTCCATCTTTACAAGAACAACACCACGCAGCGCAATACAGATGGGCCCAACAACATGCTGAATGGACTGCTCAGGATTGGCATCACGTTCTCTTCACCGATGAGTGTTGCATATGCCTTCAAACAGACAATCGTCGGGGACGTGTTTGGAGGAAACGCGATCAGGCTGAACGCCTTAGACACACCTTCCACAGAGTGCAGCAAGATGGAGGTTCTCTGGTGTTTTGGGATGGCATTATGTGGGGCTGACGAACGCCGAGGTGGTCATGGAAGGCGCCGTAACGGCTGTACGATAAGCGAATGCCATCCTCCGACCGACAGTGCAACCATATCGGCAGCATATTGGCAAGGCATTCGTCTTCATGGACGACAATTCACGTGCACATCTTGTGAGTGACTTCCTTCAGAATGACGACATCGCTCGACTAGAGTGGCTAGCAAGTTCTCCAGTCATGAACCCTATCAAACATGTCTGGGATGATTGAAAAGGGCTGTTTATGGACGACGTGACCCACCAATCACTGAGGGATCTACGCCGAATCGCCGTTGAGGAGTGGGACAATCTGGACCAAAAGTGCCTTGATGAACTTTTGGATAGTATGCCACGACGAATACAGGCATGCATCAGTGCAAGAGGACATGCTACTGGGTATTAGAGTTATCGGATTGTACAGCAATCTGGACCACCACTCCTGAAGGTCTTGCTCTACGGTGGTAACATGCAATGTGTGGTTTTCATGAGCAATAAAAAGGGCGGAGATGATGTTTCTGTTGATCTCTATTCCAATTTTCTGTACAAGTTCTGGAACTCTCGGAACCGAGGTGATGCAAAACTTTTTTCAATGTGTGTGTTACAAGTTACGTCACGTTCAAATTTCGTATGATCAAAAGTGTATTTACAAGACGGACTGGACGAAGGAGGCAGCGTAGTTAAGACACTAACTTCAAATCGAAGAGGATGGAGTTTTTTCTGTCCACTCTGCTTCCAGTTCAGATTATTTGAAGCTAATGATGAGATGGTTACTTCAGCGAGGCCATGGCCGATCACCTGTCCTAAACTCGTAAACGTACTGGTATTTTCTGTGTGTATGTATATTAAATATCTATAATATTTTCTGCATATATGTTTATTAAATATCTCTAATATACATACACACAGAAAATATTAGTATATTTATTTTCATTGTACTATGATGACTAAACCACTTATTGATATTATCCTCGGACGAATAGAAAAATAAATAAATATATACATAGTTTAACCCGTTGCCTGTTTGTATTCCATTGTTTGAAAGTTTTACTTAGTCATTTTCACTGTACATTATAGTAATGTAAATAATACGATTTCAGAATGACGATGTCCATTTTACAGTTTCTGCATAATTCAATACAAAGTTGCAATCATGTCCGAAGTAAATTTACATCGAACTATACAGTCACTGCCCTGCTGTATTTCATGCCAAAGCAAAGCAATATGACGAGCAAAAACGACGTCTCTCCCTGTGCGGAAATCGTACGATTTGTATGTAACCACTATGGAACGTGGACACTCGGACATATGGAAGTTTTAGTTTTGCCGTGAGTTGTGCATGGGCAGCCAAAGCGGTTAAGGCGACCGCTGGCGTAAAGCGGGAGATCTGGGTTCGAGTGGTGTGTTCCTAATAAGTGATATAGATGATGCACAGTTCATAATATGATATCAAAGACTGTAATCTTTTCTAGTTTCAGTAGCAGGCGCTCTGCAGATGGGTGGAATTGTGAGCACGTCGACATTCTCAGTAAGTGTTCGTGAGAAAATTGAGGGAGGGGAAGATTAGGCGACAATGTAGAAAGTTGAAGCGTACAGGGAATACGTGTAACCAGCAAAAGAGACGAGCCGCAGTGCGGCGTAGGCATTACAAAATCTTATCATTAGAGGGCGGATTTTATGCATCATAAAAACCTTAAAATATGCATGAAAAGTACTTAAAATGAATAAAAAGTGTCGAAATATGCAAGATCAAAACATTAAAAAACATAGTTACCGCTTGCATTATATCTCAAAGTCGAAACTGTGAACCGGTATGTAATTTTTACGCAATATTGATTCATTTGGTTCAAAATGGCTCTGAGCACTATGGAACATAACATCTGAGGTCATCAGTCCCCTAGAACTTAGAACTACTTAAACCTAACTAACCTAAGGACATCACACACATCCATGCCCGTGACAGGATTCTAACCTGTGACCGTAGCAGTCATGCGGTTCCGGACTGAAGCGCCTAGTACCGCTCGGCCACCGATTCATCTGGTATATTCTGATTTAAGCAATATTTGCACAGGAAGCCTTTGAGGACAGGGTTTGCAAATTTGTAAAGAGGAATATTGCTTGCAATGAATGATTCACACAGATCCATATTAAACCGACATTTTGCTGTTGTCAGAAGCTGTTATCGTGGACCTTTCGTCTACATTCTTGCGATATGAAGACTTGGCTTGACATTCTGGTCGATTTGAAACTTTTTTTTTTTTTTGCACGAAACATTTTCTCGCAAACTCGACAATATAAAACAACTCAGTCACATGTAAATGTTCCACGATGGTCAGCAATACACGAAATGACGTTTGTTTTTGTCGGGCAGCACGGCGCACCACATGTTACACACTACACATCGTAAACAAAATTCAACTGTGTACAGGTAAATAGAGAGCTTAACTGAAACAATGGACAAGCGACTAAAAGTTTGCGTAGTTTAACTTGTTGCCGACGCGTACGGTATGGCAGCGGAGGGGATTAACCGGGGATGAGGGGGCAAGATCATTGACTCTGTCTGCCTGTTCCTATTTCTCTTCTGTAATAATTTCGCTAGGCGGTGGCCTCTCGGTTAGCGATTGCACGCAGTTCTAGGTCACGGTCAATCTATGAGACATCGAAACTAGATCGAGCGGGAGACCGGCCGTCAAAATTTTTAAAATATTGTGAACACAGAGTGAAAATATGCATGTCACTAGTTTGTACTTCAAATAAGCAATAGCCGGTGAAAAAGAGCCATGCATATGCATATAATCCAGCTTCTACTCACCATACATAGTCGAAGAGCTGTAGAAAACCAACGTAACAATTAACCTACACGTTACTGTTACGTCATCTCGGTCCTCAGTTCCTGACCTCTGAACACACTGCACCAGTTTCCTGTCGCAACAGCCTGAAAGCGCACAATGTGATGTATCAGCCGAGCGCTAATACAGCACTGCAGCACAACATTAACAGCCCTGGGTCAACGCAAGAGGTCGCTAGAAGTCACTGGATTCTTCTTTGCAAATGGTATACCAGGTGACGCCACAGGTAAACACTACCTCCGCAATTCACAAGGACGGTCTGACACATGGGTCCCCGATTTGGTCTCAAGTTTTGCGAGGAAATTATATATTGAAAATAAGAAGACACTTCTTTCGGTGATTCATTTGCCGGCAAGGTAGCTCAGCTTGTTCGGTCAGAGGGCTGGCTTAGACTACCAAACTGATGGTCCTTGGTTGTGGCTTTCTTTTCATTCGATATTTTTTTCGGTTCATCAAATAACATCTGATGATGGGAGTATGATTCTTTTTTATGTAAAACATCTGGAGGTGTGATAATAATCAAATGAGTGTAAATAATGTACCGAAGCTATTTTCGCCGCGCGGTTAGAGGCGCCATGTCAAGAATTTCGCGGCCCCTGCCGCCGAGGTTCGACTCCTCCCTCGGACATGGTTGTGTGTGTTGTTCTTATCATAAGTTACTTTAAGGTAGTTTAAGTAGTATGTAAATCTAGGGACCGATGACCTTCGCAGTTTTCTCCCTTAAGAATTCACACACATTTGAACATTGGAAGCAATTTTCATCGTGACAGATAAAGCGCTGCATCAGTGACGACAGTGGAGACAGCAGTCGAAAGCTCGAGTGTTTTATTCAAAATGATATGGCTTGTAATTGAAGCCCGTTCTAATGCTTTCTTTGATGTAACCGCTTTCTCGCTATCCTTGCCAGTTAAGGTTTTTAAGATAATAATTTATCTTTTTTGTGGATTTTTTAATTACGATATTATAGTAGTCTTAAGTTTAACAGTGGTACAACTTACAATAGACCTTACAAACATGTTGCGGCGTTATTTAAGAGAAAAGTCACTAGTCTGCTGCTATAATCTGTTCATCGTAAGAAAATCGTGATGTGAACATTACACGGCGTATTCTTCCATTTTTGCTGTTACCTCGTTGGATATAATTTCCCAAGGAGCTTCAGGTGTGTATAGTTTGATACGAAAATAACCTTACGCTTTATGCTGCAGCGTAGCGCACCCGCACTACTCAGCGAAGAAAACTTCTCAGAACGTTGACAACTAACAGTTTTTCACCGTTTTTTTACGGCCAGGGTTTCTCTTCTTTGTTTCACAAAAGAACGCGACGCAGTTTCAGCCATTTTCACTTTAGACATGAGAAACACGAACGAGTGAGAAGCACCACAATGATTTTCCGCCTGTCTGCTGAGAAGTGATTTTGTGAGGGGGGGGGGGGGGCGAGAGGAGGCTGAGACTTCCTGAGACTTCCTGCCATTTTCTTCACTATTCACAACAGGTGAGGTTCTACCGAGCGAGGCACAGTGGACTCGCAGTCGGGAGGACGGAGATTCAAACCCACGACTGGCCATCCTAATTTAGGCTTTTCGTGATTTCCCTAAATCGCTTTAGACAAATGCCGGGATGTTTCCTTAGAGAAGGACACGGCTGATTTCATTCTCTGACCTTCCCCAACCCTAGTTTGTGCTCAGTCCCCAACGACCTCGTTGTCGACGCGACGCTAAACTCTAGTCTCCTCCTCCTCCCGGGAGAGGTTCTTTGTTCCCTCCTAACCTCCGGATGTTTTCTTCAGCAAGACATAGATAGCTGAAATCTCCTGCACAGGAATATCATCACTTACAAAAAATGACTCTGAGCACTATGAGACTCAACATCTTAGGTCATCAGTCCCCTAGAACTTAGAACTATTTAAACCTAATTAACCTAAGGACATCACACACACCCATACCCGAGGCAGGATTCGAACCTGCGACCGTAGCAGCCCCGCGGTTCCGGACTGCAGCGCCAGAACCGCACGGCCACCGCGGCCGGCATCACTTACAAACTGAGGTATGATGGCCAATGCATTGTCACATACAAATGTTGATTTTCCTCCGTATACTCCATTTACTCTCAATAAACATTTAGAAAATTGACTTAAAAGTGGAATAGAACCCACAACTTCTCGTACACAAACCAATTACTACATGCATTTAAGCTACCACACCTGTGTAGATTTGGCGTTATTTTTATAACGATATATCCAACCCGGTATTGTTCTTTGTCTCCCGTGGCTCGGAAATACGCGGTGACATTACAATAAACAAGTACAGTGGTATGGCTTCAAGACAGTTGTGCATATACTGTCAAAGTGGTTCGGCGTGCCCTCCGGAACTATCACTGTGAAAACTCACAATCAGCCGACGCAAGCGCCCCAGATGCATAACACTGTCGTCGCTAACGTTTCTCAAATTTATTACAAAGAAGGTGAAAACTCAAGCGTTTCGGCATTTCATGTTCAAAGGAGAAATTGAGAGAGTATTTGCAAACCAAGCCGCCATGTGCTGACCTGAACTAGTCATAACGTCGTGCACGTAATAGTTCACAGAAAGCAACTGTACACTGGAAAGAAGAAAGACATGGCGTAAGCATTAACGCCCCTGGCCATTAAAATTGCTACTCCAAGAAGAAATGCAGATGATAAACGGGTATTCATTGGACAAATTATTATACTGGAACTGACAAGTCATTACATTTTCACGCAATTTGGGTGCATACATCCTGGGAAATCAGTATCCAAAATAACCATCTCTGGCCGTAATAACGGCCTTGATACGCCTGGGCATTGAGTCAGAGCTTGGATGGCGTGTGCAGATACAGCTGCCCATGCAGCTTCAACACGATACCACAGTTCATCAAGAGTAGTGACTCGCGTATTGTGATGAGCTAGTTGCTCAGCCACCATTGACCAGACGTTTTAAATTGGTCAGAAATCTGGAGAATGTGCTGGCCAGGGCAGCAGTCGAACATTTTCTGTATCCAGAAAGGCCCGTACACGACCTGCAACATGCGGTCGTGTATTATCCTGCTGAAATGTAGGGTTTCGCAGGTATCGAATGAAGAGTAGAGCCAAAGGTCGTAACACGTCTGAAATGTAACGTCCACTGTACAACGTGCCGTCAATGCGAACAAGAGGTGACCGAGACGTGTAACCAGCGACACCCCATAGTGTCACGCCGGGTGATACGCCAGTAGGGCGATGACGAATACATGCTTCCTATATGCGTTATCCGAAAAAATGACGTTTTGCCATTCGTGCACCCAGGTTCGTCATTGAGTCTCCTGTCTGTGATGCAGCGTCAAGGGTAACCGCTGTTGCTGCAGACGTCATAGAACTGTTCGTGCAGATGGTTGTTGTCTTGCAAACGTCCTCATCTGTTGACTCGGGGATGAGAGGTGGCTGCACCATCCGTTACAGCCATGCGGATAAGATGCCTGTCATCTCGACTGCTAGCGATACGAGGCCGTTGGGATCCAGCACGACTTTCCGTATTACCCTCCTGGACCCACCGATTCCATATTCTGTTAACAATCATTGGATTTCGGCCAACGCGAGCAGCGATGGTCGATACGATAAACCGCAATCGCGATATGCTACAATACGACCTTTATCAAAGTCGGAAACGTGTTGTGAGGCATCAAAACAACGTTTCACTAGGCAAGGCCGGTCAACTGCTGTTTGTTTATGAGAAATCGGTTGGAAACTTTCCTCATGTCAGCACGTCGTAGGTGTTGCGCGAATGCTCTGAAAAGCTAATCATTTGCATATCACAGCATCTTCTTCCTGTCGGTTAAATTTCGCGTCTGTAGCACGTCATCTTCGTGGTGTAGCAATTTTAATAGCCAGTAGTGTAGTATTTGATCAAAATTATTTCTGTTTGTTGCCACGCGGGATTAACCGTGGGGTCTTAGGCGCTGCAGTCACGGATTGTGTGGCTGGTCTCGGTGGAGGTTCGAGTCCTCCCTCGGGCATGGGTGTGTGTGTTTGTCCTTAGGATAATTTAGGTTAAGTACTGTGTAACCTTAGGGACTGATGACCTTAGCAGTTAAGCCCCATAAGACTTGACATGCATTTGAACGCATTGCTGTCTGTTAATACTTAATTTACATTACCGACAAAATATCTAACACATAATTAGGGTCCACTTCCAATGATGTAACAACATCCGTGAACATGTGCTACGACCACTGAACAATCGCCGCGCATAAGTTTGTTTACAATATGATCGTTAGTACGATCAATAGAGTATAGTTGCGGAGTTTTGAACAAGTTGCGGAGTATATATTTGTTTCAGGTAAATCCCATTTCAGCGCACATAATTATGTCACAAAATGAAAGAAAAAGGACATTTGATTGACTACACTACAAAATATAAGATACGATGTATTAAATGACCAAATTGCGCAGTCTTCAAGCATTCTCTTTACCAGTAGCTTGAGGAACTACAACAGAGATACATCGATTTTAACTAATATCGAGTCGTTAATGTTCCTGGGTCTATCCCACCCTTCTTTTATCCCAATATTTCCTCCATCCCCACTTTATCTTCACCGAGCGAGTTTGCTGTAGTCAGTTTCATGCATAAAATAATACAATGTATGTAGTAAATTGAAGTTGAACATAAACAATGCAAACAGCTGATAGCTAAGTACTGTCAGCGAGTACAAAGAGCACTTCAGCACTTCGCACTTTTCCTCTGAATGACCAAGATGCGTATTTTCTTGATCGAAAAGAATTAAATTTTGCTGTTATTTATGAAATGGTTCGAATGGCTCTGAGCACTATGGGACTTAACATCTGAGGTCATCAGTCCCCTAGACTTAGAACTACTTAAACTCAACTACCCTAAGAACATCACACAATCCATGCCCGAGGCAGGATTCGAACCTGCGACCGTAGCGGTCGCATAGTTCCAGACGGTTCATTTATAGTTCATTAGTAAATGCGGTAAGTGATTCGAGTAATGTCAATCTTTCTGATGGCGTAAAGGGGCAATAAAAACGAAACCTAAATTACAGCTCTGCCTGATGATTCCACAGCTTGATGATTTCCAAAACTAGCACAATCTCCCACCCCGCCTGAGTTTCGCCGCTGTCGAGATGGCGAAAAGCTTTCAACTATTTCATTTCACAACTGATACTTCGCAATCAACCATGCAAAACTGCTGTAATATTTGAGGAAAAAACAACGCGAACCATTCGTCACTGTGACTTAAGTGTTCATAACAGTCCTCTCTACGTCATTAAATCACTAAATGCTAAAGCCAATCCTCCCTCTACTGGCCGTGACGACCATTCAGTACCGACGGGGGGCCGTGTGTTTCTGCGCCACACGACGTCATTCGGATGCGGTATGGAGCGACATATCTCAGCTTCCCAGCCCTGGAAGCCGCTAGTTGTCTTCAAGTAGCTCCTCAACTGGCGTCATTAGGCTCAGTGCACCCCGTTCCAGGTCTCCCAAAAACGGAAAATCCCTGGTAGTACTGGGAATTGAAACCGAATCCTCCACATTGAAGTCAGACATGTTGACCACTGAGCTACCAGGCGTGCAACTACTAAAATTCGTAGGACCATTACTGTTCGAAAAACTAGATTGGAATTCTCATAGATTAAAAGAGAGCCAAATTCCACGACCAACATCCACAAGATCAAAATCTTCACCCACCCTGCCTCAGCTATTCAAAAGTAGTATGTATCTCAGTTCCTCCGAAATTTTATCACTCTGTTCACATCCTTGAACGACTTGCACTCCAACTTACATCCGTCTATCTTCTGCCACCTGCTTTCTTTATTAGCTCATAAAGTCCCCACATCTCCTAAACCTCAAGAAATACCTGCATCTCCCATAAACTACGGCACGACATTACACACCACTCTTAAAAGCTCTGGCCAACAACAGCGTCTGTCTAACAACAGCGTCTGTCTCCCATACCACCACAACCCACGCCACAGGGCGTATATGTCACTTAGCAGCAATGGAACAGCGGTCGATTAAGAGTCAGGTGACACGTTACAATTGATCCATTAGCCATTGTCGATGATCATGTGGCAGAGCAATCGCAACAGACGATGTCGTGTGGCCCACGCAGGACTCGTCCGCGCGTGCAGCAATGTGCACTGAATGGTCTGCTCCGAAATATACCTGCACCTGCATTGGACTCGGTGGTATCTGCCACTGGTCACCGCCCCCCCCCCCCCCACTGCTTTATATAGCGGGCAGGTCTTCGACTTCCACGTTCTGTGTTGAGCATGGACGTCCGACACCTCGTCGCCAACTCGTCGTTTCACAGTCCTTCAACCACTGTCCGTAGATGCTCGTGACAGCAGGACGAGAACAGTCGAACAGACCGAGATGCTCGTTCGCAGGCATCCCACCTTAACAATATGCTCTTTTCAGAGTCTCTTCTGGAGATGGATTCCCCATTCGCTGCCTTTATTGTCGCTCTAAGTGTCCCATTTCGACCTGTTCCGCTCGTATACTTATCTTATTGCGCCATGTGACCGCAACACCACCAGGCGCCATTCAGTCTCGCCGTGGGCAGTTGGTGTAATTCTTTGGTGCATTCGTGAATACCTCACATCCTCCACTCGTCCTACTGCGCTAATTGCATGCAGACCATCTGCCACATACACAAAACCTCGTTACCGTTATTTACTTCAGCGGTGGAGGGTCAGTTATCTGCCTAGTACCAGTTCTGCACCATCTACATCGTTTCAAAGGGACCAGCGTGGTTTAGTAAGGGGATGGTAAGCATTTTGCCCAGTGTGCTTTTCTTTCCTTTTTCTTGTACCTTTGTCCCGTATGGGAGCTGGGCCGGCACAGCCACGAACAGATTTGACATGGCCAATTTAAGGGGTGGCTGGATACCGCTCCCGTCACCACACCACTACGGAATATGTATAGCTCGAGGTGTCTGCGTATAGTGTCACCAGCGGAAATTGCTCCTATAGAGGCACAAAAAATGCAGATATGTTCGTGTTTATTTAAAAGACCGACTGAAAAGTGGGGTGCCACTTGCCTCATTCTACCTTCCTCAGCACCTTTAAAAATTTTCTCAAAAATTTTAGTTGGCTGGATGACTTCATACGAATCGTCGCGCCCCCAACGGTCATCCCTGAATGACTGCCAATCTGCTGCTGCTCCTTTGTTCCTGGGATCGACGCAATCCTTATTGACTTCATTTCAACTCCTAGAACTGCGGGATTTCTGCTCCAAGGTATGACAACTGTAACGTCCCCTTTCAAAAATTATAAATGACGGTGCTGGTAAACTTCTACGTTATTTGATTTTCAAACAGCTGAGCAAAACTGAACGTACTCAGACATTTCTCTCTTTACTTACTCTGATCATCACTAAACTGACACGCAATATTTTTTGCACAACGCAATCTGACTTTCAACTATCCCCACAAAAGAATGGCCCTGACTAACAACAACCTATACCTTTCATCAATCACTTACCTCACAAAAATCTTCGAACTATTGCAATACAGCGAGCGCCAATACTGCCAGCTAAATAAAAGATTCTAACTACTGATAGGCATAGTTAGCAACTGAAAGATTTCAGTAGAGAACAAACAATGAATTTACCTTAAAAATGTTCAAAAGTTATCATATATACATTAGTTCACGACATACAGTCTTACAAATTTACTGTATCTGGTAAATTTACACCCGTCCAGAGCATCCGCTCTAAAAACTCCGCCATCTCACTCCCCACATCCACCTCTGCTGGCGGCTCACCTCCAACTTGCCAACGCTACGCACTGTTCACGTCCAACTGGACAACACTACAATAGCGAATATTCCAACAATGCCAACCAGCCACAGACTACACATAGCACAGCCCGTGATTTTCATACAGAGCGCTACGTGGCGTTACCAACATAAAAACCCAAACAGCCTACTTACACGACATCCACTATAAAATGCTGGACAATCTGCCGGACAAAGCCTGAGACATATTGATCGACATCTACAATCTTTTATGGGAGCTAGGCAACTTCCCGGACCATTGGTGCACTTATTGTGCCCATACTCAAGCCTGGCAAAGACCCGATCCGGGCATTACATAACACCCATCGGTCTTTCTTCTTGCGTGTTTAAAACAGTAGAAAGGCTCATAGAGCGCCATTTGGAATGGTGATTTGAGAGGAACTTCCTTTCGTCATGCTGTCAATACGAGTTTCGAAAAGGAAGACACCCCACAAACAGCCTAAGTCTCTTAACTACCGACATAGAACCTATTTATGCTTCTGATTGTTACCTGACGTCACTGTTTTTTTTATTTTTCCGGTGACGGAAGCTCCAGTCAATGAATGTACCAGACCTCGTCGGCCGCAACCGTTACTCTCTCCGGGCAATGTGCCCTATGTGTCAGACAACCGAATAAAGCCTTGCGTGGACTGCGTCTGGGACACAGAGGACTGCCGCAAGGCTCCATCTTAAGTTCTATTCTTCGTGTAGTGTGCTTGTCAGACCTTAGCACAATTTTTGGTCTTTCAGTAAATATCCTAATGTACATCGATGAAATCTGTTGTACACATTTTCTCTCAGCTTGAGGATGACGCTAAGGTGATTGGACCGAGCTCAGTACGTGCTATATTGGCGCTAGGGCGGAACTAGACAGAATCTGGCAGATACCAAATCCTCAGCGGTTGTCATTCGCAGCAGAGACGGGCGATAACAACGCCCGATATACGATTATGGCCTTTTCCTATTCCAGTTAGGAGCTCAATCAACTGGTTTGGACTCTTTGTTGACAGTAGACTGACTTGGGAAAGTCAATCAATATCATACGAACGATCTCTGCGCGACTGCTACGGTCGCAGGTTCGAATCCTGCCTCGGGCATGGATGTGTGTGATGTCCTTAGGTTAGTTAGGTTTAAGTAGTTCTAAGTTCTAGGGGACTGATGACCATAGATGTTAAGTCCCATGGTACTCAGAGCCATTTGAACCTTTTTTTTTATTTTTATTTTTTTTTTTTTTTTTTTGAACGATATCTCGCTTATGGCGAGAAGCTGATGATCACTCCTTCTCTACCGTGGCATGACTGGTCTGTACTGGATTATAGGTATACATCATATGGCAACGCCTCCATGTCTCTACTAAACAAGATCGATACTCTGTAGTACCGTGCCATTAGATATTTTGGTAATGAAATTTATACCAGTGAATACGCTTTTGGTGAAAGCAAGGGAGACGCTCCTTCAACTGCGGAGCACTATCTTTACTAAAGAAGCGGAAATACACAGCAGCACCAACGAAACTGGTATAGACATGAGTATTCAAATACAGAGATACATAAGCAGGCATAACACGGATCTGACGTCAGCAACGCCTATATAAGACAACAGGAGTCTGCGCAGTAGTTAGATCGGTTATTCTGCTACAATGGCAGGTTATAAAGATTTAAGTGAATTTGAACGTGGTGTCATAGACGGCGCACGAGCGATGGGTCACATCAGGTAGCGATAAAGTGGGGAATGTACGGTGAATATCAGGGATCTGGTAAAATATCAAATATCCGACATCGCTGAGGCCGAAAAAAGATCCTGCAAGAACGGGACCAACGACGACTGAAGAGAATCGTTCAACATGACAGAAGTGCCACCCTTCCGCAAACTGCTGCACATTTCAGTGCTGGGCCTTCAACAAGTATCAGCGTTCGAACCATTCGACCGAACATAATCGATATGGGCTGTCGGAGCCGAAGGCCCACTCGTGCACCCTTGATGACTGCACGACACAAAAATTTACGCCTCGCATGGGCCCGTCAACACCGACATTGGGTTGTTGATGACTGGAAACATGTTGCCTGGTCGGACGAGTCTCCCTTCAGATTGTATCGAGCGGACGGGCGCGTATGGGTATGGAGACAACTTCATGAATCCATGGACCCTACATGTCAGCAGGTGACTTTTCAAGCTGGTGGGGGCTCTATAATGGTGTTGAGCGTGTGCAGTTGGAATGATAAGGAACCCCTGATACGTCTAGATACGACTCTGCTGGTGACACGTAGGTAAGCATCCTACCTCATCACCTGCATCCGTTAATGTCCATTGTACATTATGGTGGGCAATTCCAGCAGGACAGTGCGACACCCCCACACGTCCTGAATTGCTAAGGAGTGGCTCCAGGAACACTCTTCTGAGTTTAAACACTTCCGTTGCCCCCCAGACATGAACATGATTGGGCATAGTTGGGATGCTGTGCAACGTGCTGGTCAGAAAATATCGCCACCTCCTCGCGCTTCTACGGATTTATGAATAGGCCTGTAGGATTCATGGGGACTGCTCCCTCCACCTCTACCTCAGACATTAGTCGAGTCCATGCCAAGTCGTGCTGCGGCGCTTCTGCGTGCTCCCGGGAGCCCTACACGATGTTAGGCAGGTGTACCAGTTTCTTTGGCTCTTCACTGTAGATCATCCTCTTCTCCAAAATCGTAACTGCTTCGTTGAGGACAACAGATACGTTGATAGGATTCCAAAGAGGAGGGTATCCTCCTAGTTTAAAGTTTCAGGCAGTAATGATACGTGGCACCCCTCGCCCTAAACGCCACTCTGCCTCCTGCATTTAGCTTGGAATACTGTGTACTAATCTGCCATCCTCCAATCTTCTATCAGTTCATAGGGGTCAGATCGAACTTTCACTACTTGCACTGGCGTTTCCCAGCTGATTGCATCAACGGGGCCACCATCGGTCAAAATATTCAGTGACAGCTCCAAAAGAAGAGAGCGACCGGCTTCACTTACTTCTGCAGAGATCCACAATCTTGACCACTGTTGAGCCAGAATCTTCACTCCCGAAATTATTGCAATTAAGGAAGCCCTTCAATAAGCGGCAAATCAGTTGGATGACATCCTTATTGCCACGGATTCGAAGAGTGCACTGGAAAGTAGCAATGGGACTCCAACACTAACCGCCTTGTGCTCGATGTAATTATCTATCAGTGTGAAAGTCAACATAAACGTGTCCAGTTCTTATACATCAAGGGTCGCTCTGGTATCTCATGTAATGAGATGGCGGACCACCTGGCGAAACAAAGTGTGATCGATGGCCACCCTTACTGGACTTTCCTTCCACTTACAGATTTTGTTGCTGGCATAAAGAAAAATTTCCATCAAAATTAGTCACAGACATAGGAGATCTCACAACAGTGCAAAGAAACATTATGCTGCAATACAGCCGAATATTCCGCGGTCACCCTGGTTCTCTAAAATCAAACTATCTAGACGCCATACCACCACTGTATCGTGGATCCGGCTGGGTCATGGGTTGTTACTCTTCACATCTTTTTAGGAGGAAAGTTCAGCCATCTCCATACTGCGAAGTCCATGCAACTGAGACTGCAGACGTCAACCATGTGATACTAGGGTGTTCACGCTATGACAGACAACTACGAAAGTTCCTTAAGGCCTTGATCAGAGCAGGAATTCCCCAACCTACATCTGCGGCGGACCTGTTTCTACAGTTGCCCACAACGGAATATGTGAGTGTTGCCCAGCTTTTGTAAGGAGGGGATATCCAGTTATAAGCCAGTCACAGAGGTTCCAGCGTAAGCAGTTGTGATATATGGATTTGTTGTGTGTGTGAACGCACATGACGTACACTTGGAATTCATGTAATTTGCTATATATCTGATATTGTAACCCAAATTTGTAGTTACTCACTTGTATGGCTAAATGGTTTATGCCAAGGCCAATAAACCATATTAAAAAAAAAGAAACATTCTGTCCTGACTTTTTCTAGGGGCGTGCTACGATACTGCGGCGAGGGGATTTTCATATGTATGAGGACAGGAATCATGTACGTGCAAACAAATAAGAAATTAATTAGAAAACTTAATTTTTTCGAGGTGGTAATTAAGACATTGCGAATGCTCCTCGTTCTGTTGGACCCATAGAGCAATATGTTGATAGGCACAAGTCTGCAGAAATACAAGGGGCATTCAATATGTAATGTAACACTTTTTTGCATTTAATTAGGTTGAAAAGCAGAGAAATTTCTTGTGGGACATCGTGAGTCATTCACGTTTCAGCCCTTATAGTTTCATGAAGCTCCGATAGGTGGCCAGCGCCACATGAAGCCTTCAAAATAGCATCTGTGACGAAGGTGCGTTTCAAGCAGAGAGATGACATTGCTTTTTTTTGGGGGCGGAAAACCAGAGCATCGTAGATACTCATAGACGCTTTCAGAATGTCTATTGGTGACCTGGCAGGGAACAAAAGGACCACGAGTTATTGGGCGTCGGTCATCATCACAAAAACATCGCTCAAACCTGTCCGATCTCCCACGTGCCAGCTCGACACAGCTGTAACTCCTGCAATGTTGGAACGTGCTCACACTCTCATTTGAGGTGATCAATGGATCGCAATCAGACACTTCGCTGCTCAACTGGACGTCTCTGTCGGTAGTGCTGACACACTCGTTTGGTGCACTCAAAGGTGTGTGCTCGCTGGGTTACTCACCGGCTACGAGAAGGCCGAAAAGAGCAACGAAGGTTGCTTGCGCGTTACGAGGATGGTTGTGATTATTTTGTGTCGAGCATCGTCACAGGCGGTGAAACACGGATTCATCACTTCGATCCGTAAACAAAACGGGAACTCATCGAGTGGCACCACATCACATCCCGTTCGAAGAAAAAGTTCAAAGCCGGCAAAGTCATGGCGATGGTATTCTGGGACTCTGAAGGCGTTATTCTGTTTGATGTCCTCCCTCATGATGCAAGGGTAAACTCTCAAGTGTACTGTGCTACCCCCAGAAAGCTGGAGAAACGACTTCAGCGTGTTCATCGCCACAAAAATTGAAACGAACTTCCCTTTCTCCATCGAACTTCAAGGCCCACACACGTCTGTGCACCCGAGAGGAGATCACAAGACTTCATTGGACTGTTCTTCCTCATCCAACCAACAGCCAAAATCTCGCACCTTACGACTTCCGTTCTTTGGCCCAATGAAGGAGGCACTCGGCGGGAAGCAGTACGTGGGTGGTTGGGAGGTTATTGACGCAGCGAGACGTTGACGCAGACGTCGACCAGTAGAGTGGTACCATGAGGGCGTACAGGCCTTCCCAGTACGGTGGCGTAAGACTGTAGTACTGAGCGAAGATTATGTTGAAAAATAGGGCTTAGTAGCCTAAACAGCAGGGAATAATACGGTGAACTGCAATCCTGAATAAAATCAACCTGCTTTCAGAAAATAATCTGCCCTTCCTAGTATGTCACGTTCGTCGACATAGAGCCTGCGCAAAGAAGATGACATATCGTAAGAGATCCTCGCTTCAGCAACTTGAGCCCCCTCTGAGTGCAGGTCCTACGTAGTCGGCTTGTAAGCACTACGGCTGCGACTGCTGGTGGCTGTCAGATACCACCCTATTTACGAGGCAGCGCTCCTAGCACCGCCTTATCGCAATGTTCCTCACAAATCACTCAGCGCGATGGGGAGCTGCAGTGGCTGGGATAGTCGAGAGCGAGAGTCGACTATTTCCGACTACAGCGTACTCTCTAAACATAGGGTCAGCCTTGTACGCTGTCCCTCGCAGAGTAGCGGAAGAACGGTTACAATCTTAGAGTCCAAACCCAAAAACTGCAAATGACGAATGAGTGATGTGTAGCAGACAATTAAAAGTGGCTTACCTGAAATGAAATGGAATGCGATATCTCTCTTTTTCGCTATTCGCCTTCTTTATTACCGTTTCTAACGACGTTTTGGTTAACAAACTGGCTCGCTCGCGATGAAGTTTGTAACTAGCTAATGTCATGATCTTCTTAGCCCACGACAAGAATGCATGTAATTGCTCTTTTACAGCTAATGGTGGTGGTTTTCACTTCATATTGACCGCTCCGCTTTCTTTTACGGTTTGGACGATCCGCAGATTGTTGCAGAAAGCAACCGAAATTAGCTATCGTGCTTTAATTGCTTCAAAAAATATATGCGGTACAGGCATTAAAAATTTTTATTCCACAAAATAGGAAATTAATCTTCACGAACCGTAAAATGTACGTATTTTAGGTTCGAGCGTCCTAAACAGACAACTATAATTTGTCATGGGAATAAAACAGGTATGATGTACTTGAAGGCACTTCGGATGGATGATACCTATTTTATTCCTATGAGGAAGTTAGATATTTGCTAATTACATTAGGTCGGTACCAGCAGTAGACACGTTTATACTTGGAGGGGGGGAGGAGCAGGTCTTAATAAGTATTTTGTTATGTATTACATGAATTAATTACAGAATAACGCTGTTTTAAAGTGATTCGCCAAAATTTGTGTCATAATACGGAGACGCACTTTTTGTGTGCTATTTACGCACAAATAACTTAAAATGAGGCTGAGACTCCAAGCCAGTAACGAACAAAGAAGCGAGAAAATAAATAAAAATTGTAGTTGTGCAACCGTTAATTCCAGTTACAAATTCCCTTTATAAAATAATGAAGAAGACTATGAAAAACAATGTTACAAATTTATTTTATTGAAAATGTACCGTTACCGGTTTCGAATCATTACAATTCATCGTCAGACGGATTTCATGCTTTTATTAGAGCATGTGGTGCATTTTTTTACTGATTAGTTGTCCTGAAATATAAATAATACATAATTATAAGCACGTCACACATATGGCTGTGTTACAGATTTGCATTGGGATGTGCATCACGTGAAATGCCGGTTTGGAGTACTTGTTTTCATAGTCCAGCAGACGGCGTTCGTAGTTTTCGCCACATGCCCATCATTGCACACATAAACTTACATAATTGAGCGCTTCACATTTGTCATTGAATGCATTTCCATCACATTCCTACCGTTGCACAGGTAAATTTGTATCACTCAGCACTTCATATTAGTCACAGAACAGACTTCTAACACGCAACGCATGTTTCGATAGATACAAAGTGTTTACAAACATACGAGTGTCAAAGATGCAATGATAGATCGTAGATTTATAAAGATGCTCTATGTTTGGAAAAAGATCATATATTCACTTATGTAACTGAAGCGCCTTTTACACCAGTACAGAGAGACACTGATTTTGTGAATATTAGCAAATACTGCTACACTAATTACAAAGATGCAGCATGACAGTAGACTATGCATTATTTGTTTATTCATTTATTTATATTTAGCAACATGAGAATTGTAGTAACATATAAATTTGCTAATTGATCTGCAGATTGGTGTAGAAATACTATTTGGTTTGGAGGGTGGAAAACAATTTTTGGATATTATTCAGGAAAGGGGTGTTAGTCAACTCTGATCATTAAGGATATAGTCTGCGGTGGTGTTTTTGTGTATGTGTATATCTATTTCTTCCAATATATTCGTAGTGGGTCCCTTTTCTGCTAGATGTAAAATTTTTAAGTTGTTCTCATTGTTTCTCATTGAATGGTTTTCTTTATCAATATTAGCTGCAAATGCAGATTTGTTCAAGTTTCTAAGCCTTAAATCATCAATGTGTTCTTTGTATTTAATATCAAAACTTCTGCCTGCTTGTCCGATGAGTCATGTAGCCAAACTGCTCATGACTGGCTTTTAATGCTTACCTGTGAGGTATTACTACAATCAGATGCTGTGTGAATTTAATTTCTGTGATACACTGTGCACGGTGAAAAATTTTATTTGTTCGAGAGGTATTTTCTTTTAAGTTTAGTTTTAAGTAGCAGACAGGTTGACTAAGTCTCATACATATCTCACAAATAATTTGCCTAAAGCAGAAGAAGATGTTTCACATCATGTTCGGCAGAGATTGTGGTTCCGATATGATTGTGAACGTGCACACTTACCGTAGTGTTTCACTTCTCGGGAAACTGTTTGTTTGTAGAGTTCCTATTTTATGGCCTCTGAATTCGCCTGACATGAATCCCTTAGATTTCTTCCTGTGGGGACACATTAAGGAGACTGTTTGTCGCACTCCGCCAATAAATGTAGAGCAACTGGCAACGCGCTTCCATGCTCTTGTAACTTCTACGTTTTTGCAACTGTGGACGCAGTTATTCTGCGAAGAGTCCAGAGAAACATGATCCAGCAAGTCTGTAAATGTTTGAAGACGCGATATCTGCTGCTCTGAAGACAATTGTATGTTTTGTGAAAGACATGCTGTCACTAATAGAGTATTGCAACTGGTCGATCTTACTGAATATATTATGTTTAACATCTTCACATTGATGAGTTCTGTAGTTATTTATGTCCAACAGCAGATAATTTTTAACTGATTATTACTCTTCAGGATACTTCTGACACCTCTGACCAATAATCTTTACGATTAATCTAAAAAAACTGTAGTTATAGGGCAAGTATTGTTTAAGAAACAGTACATATTGCTGCCTTATTGGGTAGATTAAAATTGTAAAATAACAAAAGATACTTCTAGA